>NC_085949.1:4375000-5000000 GCF_963556715.1 Cydia fagiglandana | reverse complement strand
TGGCCTTCAACGTTTGGACGAGAAACTATTTGTGGCGGAAGCAGTAGGCATCTTTTTGGCGGTTGTAAATTGATCATTCTAGTCGTTCGCACTTCTGTCGCTTAAACCCCCTTCACACTCGTGCGCGAACGGGGCACCGATTTCGCAGATCTTTTGAAATCGACTCTACACTTGCGTTCGCGGCTTCGCGCCGTGATTCGCCGGCTTTATATAGAAAAGCGACACTTCTGAAAAAACTGATATATGTCTAGCATTTGCAGATAGGGACCGTGCGCGTTGGAAGGTCTGCCATCTTGTGGCCTGAATCGAAAACTTAAACTTTACAAACATTGACAAATAAGCAGGTGCAGCCCTCTACAGCTCATGTTTTATTGTGCATTGTAGGTTCTCCCATCTTGTGGTCGACTTTGGGAGGTTAAACTAGACATTTATAATACTTTGCGCTAATAAATAGGGGGTTCCTGTGCCCCTACAGTTCATGCACGCTATCGATTAGGATGACTTGTGTTTGGAGTTAGAATATCAAGCGCGACAACGCAAGTTATGTCTTGGCATAAGCAAGCAGGATTTTTGCGGGATATTTCTTATCTAGGTATCTAATATGAGTTATGACAATATCATTCGTCTTCTTCTTCTTAGTAGTATCAGGTAGTATTGACAACGTAGTTATGGTCATTAAGGCCTTTTTATTGTTTTCCGCCATTTTTTTCTACTTCAGCACTTTTCGCACGTTTTTGTGGGATATTTATGATTATGACCCATCTAATTTGACATCATTCATCCTCTTCGTCGTCGTATACTCTTATCAGAGTAGTCATTGTCATGGTCCTTTTGATGACGTATATTACTCTTATCAGAGTAGTAATTGTCATGGTCCTTTTGATGGCGTTATTTTTTCTGGTTTTCCGACATAATTCTTTACTTAGTGATTTTCGCACGCACAGGTTTAAGGGTGACTCGGTGAGATTCCCTTCGTTGGTCCATCGCATTGAGGGGCGCAATTTGGGTCTTGTCTATGCGTCGTCTTCATTATCTGAGCTTCTGAAATTCCAGTGACTAATATTCTGTACGTGTAATAAATGTTGAACAGATATGGAAACTGTTCCGAATGGACCGTAGCAGGTACCTAGTTACCTACCTACATTGTATTTCCTGTACGAGTGTGGCATCACGTAGGTACGCTTGTCCTTAAGGGCTTGGCCCTGAACGCTGAAAAGCTGTTTATTTATATATATTCCAAAACTAACGTGCCCCGATTGGTGTCACGCAAGTTTTTAGCGTATAGGCGCTAGATTAAGTAGATTGAAACCGGCTGACATTTATTTATGTGCATCTATTTCACAAACTTAACAATTGACAGATGTTACTGATAATTTTCTGTACATTTCTGGATCGGTATTGTCGTTAAGTAACAACGGTATAATGTGTACTTGTTGTTTGTTGGACCAGCGATATATGTGTCGCTTAACTTCAAACTCGGGTAAATCCATTGGACCCTCTCAGCAAATATCTACCCTATTACGTTTTCTTAATACCAAAATCGCATAATCTGACAGATGGATTTACCCGAGTTTGAAGTTAAGCGACTCATATGGCGAATTGACAATGTCAGGCGATATTTGATGGTAGCGTCAAATAAACAGGCGTGTGTAATCCTGAGGGACTCGCCAAGATGACAATCGTTTGCGCCGTACGCTATATTTCTCTATCGCACTAATACGGAAAAGTGCTAGAGAGACAGTGTTGCCAGATAGCGTTTTGTTCGCTACGGTGCAAACTATTTGCATCTTGGCTATTTGCTAGGCCCTCTGGTCAACACAGAGTATTAGACAACAAAAGAGTGTGGTACGAATCTGTTTTAGAAATTTAAATGATGGTTTTATCTGCAGTTGACTGTACCATCGTGGACATGTGGACGACGTCGTCAAGTGAGTTGCTATAAATGCATAAGTGACATGGGTATCTACTAGGAAGCTCGAGGTGTTTAACTGTGAAACTCATAAAAAAAATTAAACCATAAACCACTAGAGTTAGACCAAGAAAAGTCTACAACGATTTTGATAGCATACGCAGTGCAAGTGTTATTTATAAGTACGTCATAATTTCATACAAGTTTGATGGTTAAAATTAAACTTGCACTGCTTGTGCTATCAAAATCGTATCGTCTAAATCTAACAATATAAAATCTGGAGCGCATATAAAATGAGCAACACAGATAAATCTTGACCTACGCTAACCGTCACAAGATTTATCGCATGCCAGTTACTCGTATATAATTATTTTTAAATCGGAGGCTGTTTACGAGGGCCTTAGTCCGCGACCTGCCTCAATGTCGTTTCCGGTCGACGACAACGAATAATGCTCTTTGAAAATGGAACGCAGCACGTGCCAAATTTTTTTTTCATTTTTAATGGCGGCGCGACACGTTTGAGAAGCAAACTATCAAAATAAGATATTAATATTCCGCTACAAAATTGCACGTACCTGAACGGAATAAATATTACATTTGTGTTAATTGTTAACACATTCTGAGTAGGTAAGCATAAGTGGCTGTGAAATGAATCGACATAAATATGTATGTGTTTATTACTAAAATTACAAGATTGTATATTTATGATAATGATTAGATTCGCATTTTTATCTGCATTACCTACATTCCACCGAATGGTAAACACCAATAAAAGACGTCGTAGTGTAAATGTATACGGCCTAAAAATCCGACGAAAATGTCAATAGTTTACAAATCTCGAACCATTTTGACAGGAACCATGTCCGTTTGACATACACACGTGTTTGCGATTATACGGATGTCTATGTAAAATGGATGTGTAAGAAAGAACGTAAGCTAAGTTTGTAAACAGGGCCGCGTGGGATTCGCTCACTAGGACTATAAGAATATTTGCTGTTAACACATTTGAAAACGCATTTAATTCTACGCCTTGTTCCTCGTAGCATAAGGTTCGGAATGCATTGACTTTTCGAAGGTAGTTACTACATATTGGAGTCAGCATGGCAGCGCCGTGTTTACAATGCCCCCCACCGCCCCGAACGGCGGCCATGCCCGATGTCACGTACGCAAACCCTCAGCGCGCATGCGTCTGCGTTATTTTGGTTATTATCGCGAAAAAGCGATTCTAGCGATGTGACGAGTCCACTTTTTTTCGATTCGAATCATTCGAATCGATTCGGCCACTGATCCGAGTTCAAATTCGAACTGACTCGACTCGACGGTTTGCGTGGTTCGCGACAAGGTCACGGGCCGCGGAGCCGCAAACGAGTCAACCGGCAGTTGTTGTAAACAGAACCTTCAGGACACCGAATTAAGGTTTATTTTTCAATGGCCATACTACCAGTGAACTCGACTCGGGATGGCGAATCAAGCGGCAGTTGTTGTAAAAAGAACCTTCGGGCTACGGAATTAAGGTTTAGTTTTGAATGGTCATAGCGTAGCGTTGACTCGGCTCGGAGAGTTGGTGAATTGGCGATTCATTCGCCGAGTCAGCGGATCGGATACCAAGTTACCAGTCAGTTTAGTGGCCGAGTTGATTCGGATTGCCAATAGTCTTGATTCGAATCAACTCATCTGTAGGTTGATTCGGATTATTCGAATCAGATAACTCGACTCGCCCATCGCTAAGCGATTCTAATGCGATAACATGGTGGAAAGATAACGAAACAGGTATGATACGAGACTGAGAGTGAATATTTTAAGTTTCAAGTGCGTATTTCTTAAGAATGTGTGTGGTTTTACTTGGATGGTTGGACGACATCGAGTATAAGTTGTTTGTTTTCAAGAGTATTTTAATCGTTTTGGTCGTTTATCGCTATTCGCTGTCTACAGAACCAAATATTTAACACTAACAAATCACATAAAAGTGCGAGAGAGACACAATACAGATTTCATCCATAAGGATAAACGAATAAACACAACAAGACAAGAGAGTGAACAACAACTAGGTCATTGAGGTGATTTACTTGTCTTAACTACTTAGTTATTTCTATCCAATATCTGTACTGGTAAGCAATTATAATTAGATCATTGTTCCGCTTTTTACTATACCAATAGGCAATTCATTCATTGCAATTTTCGCAGTGAAACTTGAGAAATGGCATGTGCGAGGAAAATATTTGTTGAACATTGCTCTGCCACAAAACAGATAGGAACAGAAGTCAATCACATGTATGTACTTTACTTTTCATACCTACGCACGGCGGTTGCTCTAGGGTTGCGAACTATGGCTTATGCACAAAAACTATCGTGGTAGTGGCACTCGTATCTATCGTATCGTATCTCGAATCTAGTTGTTTGATTTATTGTTGAGGATAAAACGGGAAGAATGGAAATATAAATTAATAATAACATTAATAACTCAAATAGGTATTTTAATTTTAATGTCATTGTTATATTACAAATTTGTCACAGAAAATATCTTGCGATGATTTCGAGATTGGCGAAATGCACGATTATTATATTTTAAATTATAATAAATTCGCGTTCTCATGTTCAATGTAATAAATTCGCATTTGCATTCTCTCTGAAACCACTGGTAGCTTAAAAACGACAATTCACCGATTAATATTGAATTTAAACAACCGTCCACTGTACAGTTATAATAACTTTTTTTTTTGTTTCTCCATTATTGCACAAAAAAGTTCACAGACGCGTGTCTCAAGCGGATGGCACTCGCGCTCGCAGTGGTCCCAACCGGTCCGAGATATCGTGTCCGTGAGCAGTGTCTGTGTGTGCGTTGCTCCAGCGCGGTTTGTATGTAGGTTGATTTCTGTACCTCTCTGTTTTGTGGCTCTGCTATGTATTGCTTTTTGCTTTGAATAGATTTTAAAAGACGTCTAGTACTAGAAAATTATGATGAAAGTAAAATAAAGTGTTTAAAAAATAAAATACTCATAGCCTATGCATTCAATTGTTTTATTTCAACCCATGACTCAGTTGTAGCTTTTTGTGTGTAAGTAACAGCTAGATTGTGTATAGGTACCTAACCTATGCACAATCTGGCTGCTACTTACACACAAAACGCTACAATTATCAGGAATAAAAGCGGAAAGGATATTTCTTAAAATAACGTATTGAATTGAAAACGGACGGTCATTATAGTGGGGGACCCAGTAATGGTTTGCCATGGGGTAGATATGCGGATATCGATCTCTTATCTACCCTATTCGACAACGCTGCCAAAGAACGATAGGGATTCTCCATGTACCTATTCTACTTCTTTGACGATACAAACGTAGATTAAAACAACCAGAATACTGAAGTTTCCCTTTTTCCACATTTCATTCCTTCAACATGCACCATGGACTATGAAATTTAAGAGAGACGATTCCATTGATGTCTAGATAAAGCTATATTATATGCTAAAGCTATATGTTAAGTAACTTTAAATATGCAGGTAGGTTACTTAAATTATTTGTATCTATTTGCTACACCCTATTCAGGATGCTGCGCTTTAAAGACTGTGTCAAGCGAGACATGTATGCATTTAAAATCGACCACCATGCCTGGGAAGCCTTAGCTGAAGACCGTGATGGATGGCGCAAGCGTGTTGTGAAGGGGAGAAGGCTATGCGACCAAGCCTGGTTTAATGCTTTAGATAGCAGAAGGTGTCACAGGAGGCAAACCGGGACTGGAACCTCGGATGCCATGAGCTTTCTCTGCCAAAAATGTGGGAGGTCGTGCCGCTCACGCATCGGCCTTCAGTCACCAAACCCGTTGTCTATACAGCAATGTATAAATCGTCTGCAATAGACGGAAAGGCCTGTGATGATAATGATTCAGGATCATTCAGACATCTTATGTTTTTTCAATAAGGTTTAAGATTGATCAGTAGATAGTTGCGACGATGGTATTAATCTGATATATTTACCCTCGTCCTGCCGTTGATCGTGTAGTCTCCGAGTTTCCCGTTGTTAGGCATCTTGTTCGCCCTCAGGATTATGTTGTCCACCTGAAATGATAACGTTCAATAAAGATCTTACTATGTAACACACTAAAATTTACTTAGAGAATTATTAAGAAGTCATCAAAGTAAATAGGAGTCAGTGGAAGCGAAATTGTTTTTAAATGACACCTGTTCTTAAGCAAATGACCACAAGGATCTATATAAAGGGGCCCACAGATTAGCAGTTCGCCGGACGATATCAGGCTGTCAGTCGTTCGGAGCTGTGAAACTGAAAGGCTGATATTGTCCGGCGAAGTGGGCTCCTTAAGTGTACAGTAAAACATCTAAATTATCTATGGGCATTTTTTGGAAAATCTTTCCGCATCCCTTGGTGTCTCAGGACATTCCCTAAACCACCGTGTATACTCTGTATCTTTAGGTGTTTACAAAAGTAAACAAATAATTTGTAAATTTTTGGGTAGTTACAACATTTATTGGTTAACCAACCAAATACAAAACCGCCTGGATCTGTCACTGAACGACCTGACTTTAACCTACATTATTTGATCATGTCATGTTTTCAACTACACTCAACTGGCGTAAGGAGTCATTTGAGGGTGGATTTTGTTTACTTTTATTTAAATACCTAAAGATACAGACTATAGGTACTTGATGAGAATTTCCACCATCTATACTATCTATAGTTTGAATATCTATGACCAGGGCCTACTTTACTGTGGCGTATTGAAGGTGTCGTAGCCATATCAAGCAAGAGCCGTATTTTCTTGTAATTATAAAAGAACCTACATTTTAATATTCTAATGGTGCTTGTTATCACGGTTCAATTTTGTTAATCATAGCCAGTACCTCCCCGATTACCATAAGCGTAACGTAACGTGGCGGACAGCTGGCGGCTAACAATAGTTGAATCATCAGAAACTGCACACAATCTGACATCATCACAATGATTAAAGTTGTAAGGTATTTTTAGGTAGCCAGGTGGGACAACTGCATTTATTGTATTGTATAGTATTTCTTTATTGCATCATGGCAATTACAGGATGTTAAAACATGAAAAAGTATCTCATGGACCCGGAACGGATATGGAAATTAAAACTAAAACTAGTGCTAGTGCTTATAGACAGAGTGTTAAAATGCACTAGTCATTTTACCTACCGGACGACCCACATAGATTAAAGAGACAAACTAAAATCAGGTTTTAGCACTTTTTGGTTGGAGTTGCGAAATTTGGCACACTTCTTTGATCTTGGAGCAACTAATGAGATCCGGTATAAATAACTGCTCTTTATTAACTCAGTCGAACAAACAGCAACACTCCTAACTGTACATAGTACATAGGTGGACCTTATTACAAAAGGCATAAGGTCCACCGATGTACAGTTAAAAGGTAGGCGATGGTACTACTGCATGATTAATAACTAGTTTCGTCACAAAATTAATGATTTATATTGCTAATACCTTGCTAATGGCGTACTTTGTTTATCGTTTCTTGCAGATAAGACGAACCTAATACTAGGTAGGTATACAGCATAGGTCGGTCAATGGACTTGAGATAAAAATAAACAGTAAATGTGCCGATTTCATAGAAATCGTCTATGAATATACCTACGTAATGTGGAATGCAATGGACCAAAGTCCAAAACCAAATGGTAGCAAATAAGTAATCTTTAAATAGTATATAATGTAATATGAATGTTTGTACACGGAAGTCACGGAAGCAAGCAATACTTATGGCAAGGCATATAAGTATGTTAAAGCAAAAGCTTTACAATATAATTTCAAGAGTTCCGGAAATCGGGACGATGTCCGTGGGTCGAAAGTTTTGGGGTTCGATTCCAGTCTCGGGAACAGGAGGCCATGTACACTCTTCCTTTAGTACTTAATTTAAAGTTGTCCCCTATACTAATTTGTAGCTTTTAGTGTATTATTTATTGTTTTATTTATTCCAATTTTAATAGTTCAAATTCAATTTTAATTATTGTTTATTAGTATTAATTAATGGGAATTGATAAATGATAACGTTAAACAACTGTACAGTATTTTTAGGAATGACATATTTATTATATAACTGTTAACAACAAATTATGAGCCTTGTAGCTTGAAATAAATGAATTTTATTTTATTTTTTATTTTATTTTTATACACATTTTTTTCAAAATTGGGATTTTTTATTTTATTTTTATTCAGAATCATGAGCTCTTTTGATCCTAATAGGAGAAGTGCCCCAAGATTTCCATACATTTTTCGATCTTTCCATTCCGAAACCGCCATATAAAGTCTATCAAAAAATGGCAACGGAATGGGAAAAAAACCTTGGGACACATTTTTTCTCCTATTAGGATAGAAAGGGCTCGTGATTCTCAGAAGAAATAACATAAAAAATCCCATTTTTGAAAAAAAAGTGTAGGGGACAACTTTAAATAAAATGGCCCCAATATACCATATACCTATATGACCTAATTCAATTCCCTTACAATATTAGTTAGGATTTAGATAACGCAAATGTCTACGTGACAAGCCTTGTGACACGAGAGCAATATAAATAATCGGAAATGACTGTACATGTAGGTACATATGTACACCGTCGTTTTGTCACGTATGTTTACCCTTTGTAAATAAGTACATACTTCATGATAATTCCATTTACATAGGAATCTACCTACATTTTAAAGCTCGGTATAAACTAATTTATGTGTAGGTATTAGGCACACTTTCAGTCAGTTTATTACTGCGGAGTTCAAGAAAGAGAACTTTCTTAACTGATGGCTCCTCCACACTTCTACACGATGGCCCAGCGCTGGACCAGCTAGATGGCCATGCGATGGTTAAGAGCACGCACTAGGGAATGGGCCACATGCAGATGCGAACCACCATCGCTGGTCCACTAGTTTTGATGTGCGGACAAAAACCGACACCGTGGCCATCCCATCGCCAAGCCTCGTAAGCCATCCGACACCACTCGCTGGGCCATCTGAGTGGGCCAGTATGATGGCCCATCATGTAGAGTAGCCATGAGATTGATACCTGAATGTTTTTAAAGATTATCAAGGCACTTCTTGTAATCACGTAGATGTATACTACAGTATAATTGTTTACATACAGTATCAGTCATGGTAAACAATAACAATAGTATGGAGACGAGTAAACATTAGATTTTCCTCGCCCGTGCCTTGTCGGGGAAATACCTAACTACGTGTGAAGTGGGTGGTTGCAAGTATGAAGTAGACCTACCTAACATAATAATATTCATATTCATAGATAGGTACCTATAAATAAGACGATATTACTTGCCAAATTTCATAGTTCTAACGTAACGGGAAGTACCCTATCAATTTCGATTCCCTTGAGTGTCGATATGTACGTTTTTTGCGGCATAATAAACAGCCGTAACTTTTTTTTATGTTAAATTTTTCATAGCTTCAAGAGATCGTAGGCCTGAGTATAATGGTTTAAATTTCGACTCAATACCTCCACGCGTTGCCGAGATAAAGGGTCTTGCTTGACAGACAGACGGACGGACGGACTACAAAGTAATCCTATAAGGGTTCCTTTTTTCCTTTTGAGGTACAGAAACCCTAAAAATATTTTCAGTAACTTTGTGACAAATTCGATACAAGCTTGTTTCATCGACTGGTACTTTTATTTAGACTATACACTTTTTTAATGAGCGTCAAATGAATTAATAAATAATAATAATAAATAATATTATGGGACATTTTTTACACAAATTGACTCAGCCCCACGGTAAGCTCAATTTATAAGATTGTTTATTTATTACAGCAGAGTTTCTATGGCTCCCTTCAGTTTCCATCTAGGCCAGCTGGGTGGTATCTACAGTAACATTACATTCTTACATTTGTCACTGAAGTCACATGCGCTATGATGTATTCTATCTCAATCGGACATGGGAAACTGGGTCTAATGCTGCTTGAAAGACATCGCCACCAGAGATGGGCAAAATGTAATCGACTAACGATTAACGATTAAGACTAAAAGAATTAATTGCGACTGACGATTGAAAACGACGACTGATCAATCGTAGTTGTATAGAGTGCAACTAATTTAGTTGCAACTAAATTAGTTGCCGATTGATTACGGACAACTAATTTTTGTAATCGACTAATTAGTTAGACTATTTTTTCCGCGACTAATGTTAGAAGTAAATTAAATGGAAAACCTCGGTATGGCTATGTTGACAGCCAGCAGATTAGGACTTATTAACGGATGTATAAAATAGAAATAGCACATGTGTTACTTGCGATATTTTGACCATTTTTATGGAGTGTAAAATTTCTCTTATCTAAGGGTAAATAAAGATTGGGTACTTTGTGCATTGACACTTAAAACACAATTTTATAAATAAAACTTTGTATTTTGTTGTTAATCAATGTCAATCGTAAAAATAATAATTAAAATAAAAATAAAATATTAAATCAACCTCCTATATACGATAAAATGTTCATATCATATGTTATGATATAAAACATTAAAAAACACAGTTATAATAAATCAAACTTTGTATATGAAACATTCAAAGCAAAAAGTATCAAAAAATCAAAAAAGCTTATAAATAATCAACATGTTTGTACATACATCATAACATTGTGCATGTTCAATTAAAATTTGCGAAGTATGTTTTGCATTTGTGACATTTACTTATTATTTAATCAGTGAGTAATATAAAAAAATGTTTATAATTAATAAAACAGACACATTTCCAATATTGTGATAGGTTTAAAAACAAGGACATAATCATTGGTAAATATTTTTTTACTATGTACTTTCTTTACCTTTATATATAAAGTATAACATTCAATACAATATATCAAGCTCTGCATATAATAAACTACATAATCAAAATTCGCTCATAAATATAACAATATAAATGTACTTAAAAGTTAGAGTACTCACAAGAAATACAACACGTGTAAAATAATCTATAGAATATGTTTACTTTTTTAAGTTCGTTTTCAATACTACTCTTTCTTCAAATAGATGATCTGAGAGCCTATTTTATTTAGGGAGATTCATCATTGTGGCATATGAAAAAACTCTCTCGACAGATGCTGAAGATGGCAAGGGTAGTGACATAGTTTTAATATAGATTCAACCGTGAAATTTAGTCGATTGAAACTAAAACTAATTTAGTTGTTAGTTGTACATTCTCACAACTAATTTAATCGCAACTAAATTAATCGCGATTAAAAAATGACGATTGATATTTCTAATCGATTGATTAGTTAACTAAAAAATTAATCGATTAATGCCCATCTCTGATCGCCACAAATAGCCGCTCTCATACCGATTTAGGATTGGCAATATGAAGCACAACTGCTTAATTTCAGTTATTTCATTAAAATTATCAATCGATGGCGTCAACCAGATCTTCTGTCCATCGCCTTTCACGTAATGGCTCCTCTACACGATGGGCCAACGCCGGCCACTTCAAGGGACGCATTTATGCGTTAGAGGGAGCAAGTGATATTGCTATCTCATTCTACCGCATGGCTGCGTCCCTTGGAGTGGCCGGCGTTGGCCAATCGTGTAGAGGAGCCATAACTGTGCTTGACAATCGTTTCAATCTAGTTCGTAAACGATCAATCACGATTGTCAATCCGATGGGACAAGCGCGTTTTATCGTCTCGGGACTAGTAGGTATGTTCTCGCGGTACTTGTTTTATATGTGTAGCGGCAGCGGGAATTCCCAGATCATTCGATTCTCGCTATAAATATTTAATACCGCGAGCATTCGGGAGTCTCGGGACCTCAGTGATGTTCCAAACTTACTTGGTTGATAAGCTGCTTGATGTAGAAGCAATGTGGTTCCTTGCCATCTATCCAGGTGATCCGATCGCTTCTGACCGTGTGCGCGTCCGTGCTGCCAGGGTTGGCTACCAGTTCACCTGCCTGTATCAAACATAGATTATTCAGTAACTATTATGCAACAAGGACATATGCATGAAGAAGAGTGATGTTAAGAGAGGGTTAAGGCTAGGAAATTAGAAGAGGACAAAACATACGACGTGCCGCGCGAAACTTCACGATCGAAGAAATCACGATCGCGTGGGTTATTACCTTTTATCTCAATTACTTTGAAAATATACTTTTGTTTAAAATTTTGTTCATCAGATCTTTCAGCAATATCACTACCTATTTTATGCTAAAATTATACTCCTGTGGTAGCAGTAAATTTGCCAGCATTAAAAATACCTTAAGGCACATATTAAACCAAATATTTGTGTTAAGCAAGCATACTAAATATAGGTATATATCAATATACTCAATCAATCATCAATATATTTATATAATGTGTAGGTATAATAACAAGGTAGGTACATCATGCATGAAACCTCCATGAAACAATACAAAGGAAAATATTATGTATAAAATTGTATCTATTTTCGTATTCAACTAAATACCTATCTCGTAAATGTCTTGATGACCTCTTAGCCTAGTCAGTAGTGACCCTGCCTATGAAGCAAGAGGCCCCAGTTTTGAATCCTAGTAAGAGCATTTATTTTTGTGTCTTATCACAAATTTGTTTCTAAGTTATGGATGTTTTCTATTTATATATGTATAACTATATATTATAATTTTATTTTATTTTTTTATAATGTATAAAATTGTTATCTTCTTCTTCCTCGCGTTATCCCGGCATTTCGCCATGGCTCATGAGAGCCTGGGGTCCGCTAAACAACTAATCCCATGATTTGACGTAGGCACTAGTTTTCACGAAAGCGACTGCCATCTGACCTTCCAACCCAGAGGGTAAACTAGGCCTTATTGGGATTAGTCCGGTTTCCTCACGATGTTTTCTTTCACCGAAAAGCGACTGGTAAATATCAAATGATATTTCGTACATAAGTTCCGAAAAACTCATTGGTACGAGCCGGGGTTTGAACCCGCGACCTCCAGATTGCAAGTCGCACGCTCTCACCGCTAGGCCACCAGCGCTCCGCTGGTGTATATGTACATATAAAATTGTTATACCTATAAAATTTATTTATCTAAATGTTTATACCTACATATGTTAATTAGTAGATAGCTTAAACACCTTGACAAAGGCCTTGGAGTTGCCACTCCCACCGCTACCTGCCGGTAGGAGCATCAAATTTATTAAGAAAAAAACCGGGCAAGTGCGAGTCGGACTCGCGCACGAAGGGTTCCGTACCATAATGCAAAAAAAAACAAAAAAAAGCAAAAAAAAAAACGGTCACCCATCCAAGTACTGACCACTCCCGACGTTGCTTAACTTTGGTCAAAAATCACGTTTGTTGTATGGGAGCCCCATTTAAATCTTTATTTTATTCTGTTTTTAGTATTTGTTGTTATAGCGGCAACAGAAATACATCATCTGTGAAAATTTCAACTGTCTAGCTATCACGGTTCGTGAGATACAGCCTGGTGACAGACAGACCGACGGACGGACGGACAGCGAAGTCTTAGTAATAGGGTCCCGTTTTACCCTTTGGGTACGGAACCCTAAAAAAAGTGCTCTACTGTAACTGCCCGTGTAAGTGTTATAATACATCAGATTTTTTTTAACATTGTAAAACATGTAGGTACTGAAAGTTATAATACTAATGACTTTTAATAAATAAGAAAAAGTATGTGTTCTATACTGCAAGTGTCCATAATACATCACAAATTTTTACAAGCTTTTATTTACTTTCACTTTCAAATCTTGCAAGTTAATTCGATCCACTTCTCGGTTTCCGATTGAGCTGAAATTTTGAATGAATGTATTAAATCAGATGACAATGCAATATTATGGTACCATCGAGCTGATCTGATGATGGAGACAGGAGGTGGCCATAGGAACTCTGTGATGAAACAACGCAACCTAATTGTGTTAGGGTTCTTAGAATTGTCTCAATGAGTATTAGTTGTCTGCCGTAAGAAAAGTACAGTCAGCGATAAAAGCTTGTACTAAAAATGAAATTTTTGCCAAAAACTTTTTAACATTGTATTGTTGTTTGAGTAAAACTTGTACTGTTAGTGTTCTAGGTACATAAACCATAAGGAGTACATAAAACAAACACAAAATGTTTTTGCTTTTCAACATTATCTAAGGAAGATTAAAAACAATAATATAATATATTCTGAACATAATAGAATTCTTAACAATAATTCATTTGTAAGTGCTTATAGATAAGATAAGGGTTATTGTTATTAGCAAACTTACCAATAACAATATTTGCATCAAGTGGGAGGTAAGTTTGCAAAACAGGCGTTGTTTCATACACTAGTATTGATGCTAACTGTACTACAGCTTAAATGAAGTATATTTTATTTTATGATTATTAGTGTTCCATACAAAACTTTGTAAATTGTAATTGGGCTTACCATAGAACTTAGTCAATCTGTGTTAGTGTCCTATAATTTTTATTTATTTATTGAAACTGTAGGCAGCATACAATGTATACAAGCTAAGATTAAAATCTAATGTGACACAATCTTATTTGTAGAGCCATAGCGAGAGTGTGTCACATATTTTTGCGGCCTTCGAAGATTAACATATTATTGCAGGTGACTGTACCATGGATGCAATAAATAAATATGAAATAAACAAGCAGTTGAAATCTTGGTTCACTGCCATGTTTCTGCCTAGCAACATGCCAGCACCACTCTATTTTGGTTTGGTAACAAAGTTCAAAGTAAATTATACCAACCACTTGACCACGGTTTATGCAAGAAAAATAATTTCATAGTTGACAAATTGTTAAGTAAAAGCAGAATTATTTTAGTTAGTAAGTTAGTTAGGTTAGTTATTAAATAACTTATTTAGTTAAGAATTAGCTTTAAGTTGTTACCTCTATTGTCTTTGTTTAGGTTACTGTACATTTATTGTAATCTATGAGTAATTGAGGTATGCAATAAAGAGTATTGTATTGTAAGTTTTTTGGTTGAGGACTGAAAATCAGTGGTTTCACTGAACCCATCCATTTTACTAAACAAATATTTCTAAATTCTACCTGATTTTTGATTGTACATGCAATTCATTGTTTTTTTGAGTTGGTAAATCAGTATCTTACTTATTTATAATAAAAAATGCATACTCACTTGAAATATACCTGATCTATACATTTTTAACACTTCATTTCTCACTAAATGTCCCCTCTCTTGTCCAAGGAAATTGTCCAAAACACACACTCCAAACTGTGTCATGTCCCTAATCACTTGTTGGCATATGCTGTACCACTGGTCACTGGGGTCCATGTAGAAACTGTTCTGTGGCTGCCCAAATGGCGCACTACTGTTTCTCACTGTCCCTTCAGGGTATTCCTTCATAGGGGCTTGTTCCCCAGAGTAACCGGCCACCGCCAACATGTTTGGCTCAGATTTAGGAGTCTTCACTGTTGTACTGGCTGTTGAAAACTCCACAGCACTAAGTTGCTGCGCCGATTCACTTAGAATCTCCTGCTCTGACGACCCTTCGTACGTAATGGCACTATTCACTTTGTCTTTATCCTTGCTAGCACACAAAACACTAGATATCACGCTCTGATTCTTAGGCACGGCGCCAGAGTTCACCCCCGAGGTACCCACAGCGTTTTGTTTACTAACACTGCCTTCTTTAGTCGCGTTTTTTTTCTTTGAACTTTTCGAATGTCTTGTATCACTTGTTGCACTTCCGTCGGGTGTCGAAACGCCCTGCGGCCCACAGCTAGCCCCGCCGTGAGGCGCGTCGTCTTTCACCTCCCCTATTCTCACTGCTTCTGCCGTAGATGTCGAAACACCGCCGATTTTCTCGTTTCTCGGACCTTGTTTTGGTGTTCTTGGCACGCACTCGGGTTTGTGTCTTTTCCAATCTTGGCGTTGATGGTCCGTGTTACAATAGTAAATACTGAGACAACGCGAACATCTCCTAACGGTACGCTGATTG
The DNA here is from genome assembly GCF_963556715.1 of Cydia fagiglandana. Taxonomy (NCBI): domain Eukaryota; kingdom Metazoa; phylum Arthropoda; class Insecta; order Lepidoptera; family Tortricidae; genus Cydia; species Cydia fagiglandana. The sequence continues at coordinate 4,984,196 of NC_085949.1, read as the reverse complement.
CAAACGGCGCAACAAGCCAGTACGCCTTCTTGATTCATTCTGAACAGACAGAGAAGTGAAAACGAAGGCCTTTCCTAGGGCAGATGGGACTGTCAGCGTAGTGTCATTCACATGACGTTTGAACTGACATTCCTAAAGGCGTTTTTCATTCGACTTAAATGTTTACCCGCTTGTTAAATAATAAACTGAAATTTGAAATATTTTAGATATTGTTGTGATTTCTGATTATATAATTGTCTTCGTTATTTCATGTCGTCATAAGGATCAAAATACTGTAATATGATAGCGGAGAACACGATTTTAATTTGATTAAATGAAATAAGACAATTTTCACGATTAAGCAGGTTTTTCTATGGCAACCCTTGCATAACATCTTTTTTTAATTTATATAGCATTCCAAGGACAAAAGTCATTCGGTCGAAAGTGGCAAACCCGGAAATGGTGTTCCAAAATGTATAGAGTCAGACCAAGAAAAGTCTGCAGCGGATTTGATAGCCCACGCAGTGCACGTGTTATTTTAAACGTCAAACTTTTACGAAATTACGACGTAAAATAAAAAACCCATTCACTGCGTGGGCTATCAAATCCGCTGCAGACTATTCTTGGTCCGACTCTATCAGATATCTTGTAGAGCCAAGGTTCTAACTACCTATTATACTTACTTTACTCTTTGCTTCCTCTTCAAGCTCTACTTCATAAACTCTACACCTTAGTCAAAACATGTGGCTTGGCCTTTTCGTTACTACAACAACTTTATTTACTATTGTATAATAAAAAATTATGAATAGTGAATACATTTTTCACCTTTCACCCATGTGACGGTAGCGAAACGGCCAAGCCACATATTTTGATTAATTATCAAGTAGCTTAGGAATCCGAGCAATGTTGCTATAACCTACTTCCTACACCTACACAATTTTTGTTGTTGCTACTTGCTGAAATGCAACGAGTTTCGATATTTACCCTGAGTACTAGAACCAGAGGGCCCAGAGGCCCTTAATCGGAACTTTCCAAAGCTACAAACAGTGGGGTAGCTAGGCGTGGGCTAAGCCCGTCGTCCACAGTCGAGCACTTAACACTTTGACTACCGAGAACCCGCCTGGTAGGAGTGGTAGGCACTCGTAGGTAATGTTTGCTCAGATGCCGGACAACCCGCCCAGCGGGTTGTTTTGTACGCAGATGGGTCAAACAGATCACTGTGTTACGTTCTTTCCTGTGGACATACACAAGAGTCAAGGGCTATAAAGGTTAATTATCTTATTTAACCCTTACCCACGTAAAAAGGTCCTCCTTTAGAGAGAAAACTAGCGTGTTCGCGCGAACTGTAAATTTTTCTCTCCTGTGGGCAATAGTTAACAGCTTGTGGGCATGTAAGTAATGATTTTATCAAAGTTCTGTAAATAAAAGGAGGACCTTTTTACGTGGGTAAGGGTTAAATAAGAAAATTAACCTTTATAGCCCTTAACTCTTGAGTATGTCTACAGGAAAGAACGTAACACAGTGATCTGTTTGACCCAGATATATATTTAGACGACCGGTTTCTGGGGTAGTGCGCCGTTTTTTGCCCGGTTGCGAAAGTGTTAAAGAGGCCTCGCGAAGCCAACATTTTGTATGAAATTGGGAATACGTATTGAAAGAAAAGGGCCTAGCAGATGCGACTTCGCCCACAGCTAGATTAGTTCACGCTATGCCCTTGGCAACAAAAACTAGGAAGTTATCTTTTTTCTTTAGGGGAGACCGAGGTCAGTTGTGACAGAGGAGAGTTGTGACATCGTTGATTTTTAGGGTTCCGTACCCAAAGGGTAAAACGGGACCCTATTACTAAGACTTCGCTGTCCGTCCGTCCGTCCTTCCGTCCGTCCGTCCGTCTGTCTGTCACCAGGCTGTATCTCATGAACCGTGATAGACAGTTGAAATTTTCACAGATGATGTATTTCTGTTGCCGCTATAACAACAAATACTAAAAACAGAATAAAATAAAGATTTAAGTGGGGCTCCCATACAGCAAACGTGATTTTTGACCAAAGTTAAGCAACGTCGGGCGTGGTCAGTACTTGGATGGGTGACCGTTTTCTTTTTGCATTTTTTCCGTTTTTGTTTTTGCTTTATGGTACGGAACCCTTCGTGCGCGAGTCCGACTCGCACTTGCCCGGTTTTTTCTTTAGGGGAGACCGAGGTGAGTTGTGACAGAGGAGAGTTGTGACATCGTTGATTTTCTGGAATCTATTGACTAGAAACTAGGTCGCAACAGTGTGCGTATGTTAGCTCGTAACTTGAACTAACAAACGCGCGCTATTGCGACCTAGTTTCTAGTCAATAGATTCCAAATAATCGACGATGTCGTAACTCTCCTCTGTCACAAATCATCTCGGTCTCCCCTACCTATTGGATAAAGTCGTGCAGCTATTATAGTTACAGACGAACTTTCATGCACCGATGAATGATTCTTACCTATACATAACTCAGGTACAATGACACGGGGGAGGGGCCAAACGACCGAACGAGATGCACTTATGGAAATTTCAGTAGGAGTAGCAGAGAAAGCGGTATTATTGCTTGTCCTTGTCACAGTCTCACTTCTTGTTTGTTCCCCACCAAAATTTTAGTATGGTTTATGGTGGGCAACAAATGACCCGACCGAATTACGTAGATTGTTTTTGGTATGTTGTCAGGAATGTTAAAACGAGTTTTTAATATTGTGGCTTTGCGTATGTTTTGTCCCTCACGGAGGCACGCGTATAGCTCATCTATGTAATACTAGGTCTATGACATAACTAGATATTTATGGGGGATAGCAGTATAGGACAGGTATTGGTTTCGTAAAAAAAATGTTGTTACAAAATTATTTCTTTATTAATTACTTATACATTCAAATAAATTCATGATTTATAATCTCTTAAATTGCTCTCAATAAAAACAGTGTAACTGGGAACTCACTCTATCCAACAACCAATTACAGACATGTCGATGATGATGATTAAACTACAGTTATTTACAAAATTGGTGCAAGACATGATGGTCATTTTCGTGACAATAAAAGTGATGAAGAAAGAAAAAGACTAGATTAGTTCTACGTCGAGCCACGGTCTTTAATTTGGTTGGCAATAGACAAATTCAGCCATCCTTTTCACTCGATGCATTTACAACTGGTGAATGAAAGAGGTGGAAGAATTCGTTATGAAATAACATCTACCCATCTCCCTTTTATGGGGTTTAAATCAGCAAGTGCTCTGTTAAACTAGTGCTGTGTGCTGTAGACCCTGTAGATATTCAATATCGATGCCATATTTGTGCCTAAAGCCCCCTCCAGACTATGCGCGTGAATAGCGGGCGAAGCCGCGAACGCGAGTTTGGAGTCGATTTCGCAGGTCTGCGTTCTGGACTCCACACTCGCGTTCGCGGCTTCGCCCGCGATTCACGCGCATAGTCTGGAGTGGGCTTTAAAAAAGAGCGAGACTCAACTAGCGGAACTAAGATGCGTACAGGCGTGCGTCGAACCTCCGACGAACGCCCATGCGCGATGCGCCTTAAAGTACCTTAAAATAAGCTTAAAACTACAATACTATCAATGCAAGGCCGAATCTCGATTCAATCGACTTGGCATCGGAGAAAACGATACAATAGTCGCTCTAGACATGTTTTTGGACCCCATTTTATATTTTATCTCATTTACCTGCACTAGAAAAGAAAGAGCGCGAAATGACAAGTGACAGTTTTCATATTACCACAGATTACGAATACAGATTAATCAATATCTAGCGAGCAAGAAAAAATCTACCAAGTTACTAATGGTCCAAGTGGATTTCAAACGTTTGAAGAATAATATTCGAGACTTTCTCTTTTATTTAGTAACGTCACACCATTGATTCCTTAGATATCAGGTACGATACACGTGCGTATTTTAGGCATGCTTAAACGCACGCGAAACACACACACTTTTAACAAAAACGCCCTTGATTCGCATGCGTTCGGGCTGGATCAGTGCTACACGGATGGTCCGTGTTGTATTTAATCAAGACTTACACATGCCTATTATTGAGTGTACGCTCGTGTATCACTTACCATTATTATATAATGTTAACGTTACCTAAGTACTAATTATATTCAGTACTGTACGATACCACTACCGTACCAACCGTAAACCCAAAAAACAAAAACAAGTCAGACTTAGCACCTAAATTCTAGTGTGATCATTTTGAGGGGGTATTGGCGGTGGAGGGGCGTGTAAAGCCTTCGCTAGTTCGGCTTTCTCATCGGCTGACAGAACGTAGACGGGGGGAGCGGCGGGTAAGAAACGCTCGGCTTTTTGAGGCTCTCGCTGTAGCCGGCCTCGGTATAGCATCACCAGGACACAGAGTACACTGATGATGAATGCGGAAGACGCTGCAAGGACGATCAGCGCGGTGTGGTATGATGTCGTTGCTGACACCTGCGGATTGAAAAAAAAAATTGATCAAATACTTGCAAATTAGCCGAACTCAAAAACAAACACGGAAATTGTTGAATATACAAGGGCAACGCTTCTTTGTCACACAACAAACGACACATCATACGAAAGTTTAGTATCTTATCTCACTAAAAGAGAAAGTTTCCACGATTGCGTCCCTATCGTTTGACATTCATAGTCTCAGTTTGCTTGGTGTGTACAGTTACAGTGTAACAATTTTTTCTAACAATTATGGCCTGGATGCGAGTCTTTTAAGCCAACAGTGTAAGTAATTCAAAGGCGTATTTCCGCGCGTTTAAACTTCTCTTTACATGCGCATGTACTGTGCGTAGGTGAGGAAAGTTTGAGCATACCGTGGATTCGCTGAGTATCTCCCGTTGCTGCATGAGCGGCGCCTGCGCGGCGAGGCGGTACTCGCTGCGGATGACGTCAGCGCCCAACGCGCCAGCCGACGTTTTGTTCACGCCTGACAGCTTCTCTTGTTTCACCTGTCAGGACGAAGATTATTAGAACTGCATTTTAACAGGATGGAAGCAAGCATACGTTCCGTTGATGAGTTGGTTGTAAGTGGCTTTATGGGCGTTTCCAACTCCAGGGTTGTCACATTCGCATCGCATATACTTGGTCAAGCAAATCTTGGCGGCAAATTTAAAAATTGAAGGGGCGAAGGGTTATCGTCCCATAGAAAATTTGAATTTCTCGCCTTTTTCTACTAACAAGATTTGCTTGACCAAGTATAGTTAAAAAAACTTGTATAAATAATACGTAACCCTCACATCACTGTAGAATACAAATAATCAACAGTTAAAAATGGGCATTTTCACTTAATTGAACACACATTGAACACCTTTAACGGCCGGTTAGCAATCGTTACAAAACTGACGGTCAATGTCAAATCCCATACATTTTGTCAGGAATGTAACGGTTAGACGTTACTGAAACACGACTTAAGTCGCGCTTAACTTGTACAAGCTAAATGAAAATGCCCAAATAACACTGGGATACCTAACCTATTAACTAGTGATTCGAAATAAAGTTCAAGGCAAATCAGCTCCAGCTTCCCGAAGAGATACTTAATTTCGAAGTTAATCTCGACTTACCAGATTCTCCACGTGATAGACGACATCCACAGCCCTGGGCCCAGCCAGCACAGCTCTAAGCTTCATGGCGGAGCGGTCTTTAGTCACCGTGACCGGCACTCGAGCGCCGAGGGAAGCGAGTTGTGATTGCAAGGCGGCCCGCGCTCGCTCCGCCGCCGCGGCGTCGGTGCCGATGATTTCCAACTCCAGGGACGCTGATTCAATTTGGGTTGGCACTGGAAAGACAACGCCATTTTTAAGGAATGAGCCTTATGCGGGGCTCACACGGGGGTTAAAATGGTTTCATCTATTTTTTTTTAAATATAGATTACTGTCATTATGACACGAGATTATCTAACTAGCTTGACACAAACCTGACCAATGTCTCGACTCGATATGAAGTCATGGCATGTGGGGCACGAAATGTAAAAACTGAGTTCATATCGAGTCATTCATTCATTCATTATTTATTCATAAAACATAATATTTTACATGTCAATGGCGGCGAAAAGGGAAGTATAGCAAGGTCCAAAAATAAACTTACAGCAAGGGTCCGACGTGGGTGAGTCTAGCACAGGTAGGGGCGCGCCGCGGCGCTGGCCCGCCGCGTCCACGCACCAGCAGCGCCCGCGCACGCACTGTCGCGCCGCGAACGACCCGTCCGGCATGCAGCGGATTGCGGGGCCATCTCCTGGTAACAAGAGGTAAGGTAACTAACTTCTAAATACAGTAATACACCGACGTAAGGTAGGGTCCCGTTTCTCAAAAGTTTGTAACTTGTAATACAAGCGGATGTCACTTTTTGACAGCTTTTGTTAGAAAGGCACTTCTAGTTGTATTACAAATTACAAGCTATCGATAAACAGGACACTGGTCTGTTATCGCGCGGTACGCTGCGTACAGACAAACACAGATTTTATAGAATGACAAAAAATCTAAGCGCGAAATTAACGTTCGTTAACGTTCGTTAATTTTCGTTAACGTTCGTTAATTTTCGTTAACGTTCGTTAATTTTCGTTGACGTTTCGTTTGCATTAACGGTGATAACCGGAGAGTGAAGACCGAGACCTAAGGGACTTACCTAGTAATGTCTTCAGCTAAATCTGTTAATACTCTATATAGGTATGTATTAGTATGTATTTCTACTTATCAACCTCTATGTCAAGGAATGACATACATTATACAATTCACGTTGTATTCATAGCTTCTTTCAGCCTCAAACTTTCCAAGCACTTAGTTTTGAAGTGGGCTTGCTTTTCACTTAATTTTCTTGTGTAAGTAGATCGAGTTCAAAACTCTAGATAACATCGGGTAACATTTGCATGCTGCCCTCGGCTAAATATCATGATAACCGCATAGTTACACCAATTATGTCAACTTAATGTACCATGTTTACCATGGACCCGGGTATGTCCTTAAACTACGTCCAAGACCACCGGTGGACGGGCAGCAGCGTCCCTCAAATTCGGTGTACTCGACTGCGATCGCCAACCCGCCTGCCAAGCGTGGCGATTATAGCATTCACCCCCCATAAGGGGGAGGCCTATGTTCAGCAGTGGACGTCTTATGGCATGTTTAAGCAAATAAATCATTATCTTATCTAAACCCGAATCACTTACCATTCTCGGCCTCATCCTGTAGCATCTGGCACTTGGTCTTGAAGACGGTCTTGCTCTTCGGCTCGGCCTCCTGAACCTCCAGTTTCTCCATCGGCTTCAAAGTCTCCACAGTCCTGGGCTCCACCGGTTCGTCGCGAAATACATCTTCCTCGTCGTATTCTTCCATCTGTTCGGCGCGGAACGCAGTCATTTGTCTGATGAGCTCTTCTAGAACTGGTAAATAGTATCTATTTTAGTACATTCTTTTTTCTACGGTGCCTAACAAGAGTATAGCGCCCTCCAGACTATGCGCGTGAATCGCGGGCGAAGCCGCGAACGCGAGTGTGGAGTCTAGTTCGCTGATATGCGAAATCGACTCCAGACTCGCGTTCGCGGCTTCGCGCCGCGATTCGCGCACGAGTGTGGAGCGGGCTTATGATATAAGTCCTGATCACACTGTGCGAGTTTGGCTAGTTTGGCGCCAGGTAAGTATATATTATATAAACAATTTAATAAAACCATCAGACATATTTTGCTAGTTAATAAGTAGGTAGAAGTATAGTATAGTATACAGAGCGAAGCATCTTATGTGTCCAAAGGGCGAAATAATCTTTGATACTTTTTCTGGGCTTCACTGAGAAGACCTCTCCCCATCTCCCTCTTGCAAGCAAAATATACGAGATAGTGGATAGATAACTTACGTAAAATGCCTATCAATGCCTTGGTGACGCAAAATAAACACAATGAATATCGACTGACGGAAAATGCCTACTTAACATCCATCATCTCTGTAGGTACTGGGCTATAACCGCGAAAATCGAAGTTCGCAAATTGCGTGGATTTTTCTCTTTTACTCTAATGAAGGCGTAATTAGAGTGACAGAGAAAAATCCCCGCAATTTGCGAATTTCGGTTTTCGCGGTAGCCGCTCTGTACGTATAAGTAATACCAGAGATGTGAAAAATACTTTATAAAAAGTATTTAAATACAAAATACAAATACTTTCTTGATAATACTATTTCAAATGCAAAATACAAAATAGGTTTTGAATTTGTATTTAAATACAAAATTCGAAATAGGTATTTTCAAAATACTTTTTTAAAATACAAATACTTTGCGATAAAAGGTACTCTGATTTGTGACTACCTAGTCTGAATTAAAAAGTATTACTCGGAATTTCCGAGTTGAAAAGATTCTCTTTATTCTTTGAAATCAATCCTCTGTCTAAAGTGCAAATTTCTAGTTGTTTGCTCATATTAACCGGTAGGATGTAGGTATGGATGATGATTTTTAACGGCCAACTTTTAAAGCATTTATTTGTAATGTTTTACAGCTATTATAATGCGTCTTGTTAGTGTGATGAAAACGTCTCGTTTGTGTTTGACCATGGCAAAAAGTTCGTGCTCGTGCCTTGAAGCCCTCGCAACACTCAAGATTCCACTTTTTAACCACTTTCTACGCTTGTGGTCATGTGCGACGTTACTAAACAGCAGATTTAACAGTTCCATGTTAAAAGAACGAGAGAGTTGCCAGGATTGTAACATCAGAAGAGATTGTAACTCCTACCTACATTACCTACCTACTATAAAGTATTTTGTATTTTGAAAATAGAAAATAGGTCCCAAAAACTATTTCAAATAAAATACAAAATAGTTTTCTTCAAAAGGTATTTAAATACAAAATACAAAATAGGTATTTTGCATTTTGTATTTGCATTTTAAATACAAGTATTTCAAATAAGTCACATCTCTGAGTAATACCACAGAAGAAATAATAGTACTACCGTACAGAAAGGACACTTCCTGCAAACCCGAAGTTTGAGAGCGGTTCAGGGTCGAATCATGCTATCCCTTTCTAATATATGGCACTATCCCTTTCGGCTATTTAGGGTTGTCAAAAATCGTGATTATCTTATCAGTGTGGTCGTGCACGCAAAAGGAAGTCAAGTGGTGCCAACCCTAACAATTGCTCGGAGCAATGCTGAGCTGAGCGGTGCCGAGTTCGACCGAAGTCAGGAGTGTCTCCCCACTGGTAATACCTTCGTCGGCTCGCGCTCGCTCGTCGTCCCCGGTCCGCTTGGCCCACTTGCGCGCCTGCCTGAAGTTGCACGAGGGCTTGGCCCCGCGCACCAGAGAGCCCTTTAGAGGCTCACCGCGGGCGCTCACGCACCAGCAAACATCTGAAAATGAGGAACATTAGAAAAGACGTCTTAATATATGAGTATTTAAAACGCTACAAATAAAGTGATTCGCGGTAGGCCCTCTGCTTAAAGTGGTATCCAGACGGGACTGATCAAATCAGTCGATTCGATCAGAAATGAAATTGGCGTCAATCTCCAATTTCAGATTTATGGTGATATTAGAGCCCTCTAAATTGAAAAAGTGCCCTAGAACTAAATACTGGCCTCACAAATTGATATTCTTGCATCCGCACCTCATTTTATCGGTAATATCGGTCATTATCGGCGGTTGAATTCGGTGATAATGACCGATATTGAATCAGATTGGCGAAAAATTGACTAATCTGGATACGCATTTATACTGTAGTAGTGCTGAGCCGAGTTTATCTCCTCCTACTTGCACTGCTTAGTATGATACAGAAGATTTCTCACCGATATGCGACATGCACTGCACAGACTCCCAGGCTCCAGTGACGTCACACTTGGGGATGAACGTGCCTTTCCCGTATTTCTTCTCGGCCGCCTCGTTCTTTTCACGGAGTCGCTCACACGGGCTCAACACTGCAAGAAATATATCAATTCATAATCATTCGAGTTTAAACTGTCGTGTCATACTAATTGTACGATTTGTACTGCTTAACTCGTGTATTTCTAGTTACACGCGCGACATGTTTCGGAGCATTTTCAAGCACTAACTGTGCATGAGCAATTGAGCAGTGGCCACACTATCCGCGCGACGTACTACGCGCGTCCATATCGCGCTTGTGACTAAAAATACGCGAGATAAACCATCAAACTAGATTAGGATTAATGACCAGTTCAAATATCTAGCGAATAGACGGTGCAAATTAAACATTTAACAAGCTCTCATTTAATCACATCGATATATTTAGACAATTACAATTAAAAGCGCTAATATTGCTTAAAAACGGAGAAATAATCTAAGATTTCTTAAACCTAGCACCCGTGGTCTTGAAAGTTCAGGCAAAGAACACATTTTCAGCATTGCGATACAGCGAGGAAATGCCGCCAGCATCCTTGGTACAATGCCTCAAGGGCCTATTTTAGATTTTCAGGCTATTAAGCAAAAAGCTTTGCTAACCTGAGGGGCTACCGCCAAAACCGAAATTCGCAAATTGCGGGGATCTTTCTCTTTTACTCCAATGAAGGCGTAATTAGAGTGACAGAGAAAAATGCCCGTAATTTGCGAACTTCGATTTTCGCGGTTATATAGCCCTGAGACCTGAGACAGCCAAAGAGCTATTAAGGTTGGTATTGTTGTCATCTTACCCTATATAGCCTCTTCTTTTTCAGTCTTATTAGTTTTAGGTATAAACTTATAATGTATAGTCAAACACACCCACCTGGTCAGTGGAAAAAGACGCGAAATTCAAAAATTCTAGGGGAAGTCAACACTTCGTGCCTAGATTTTTTTAATTTGCCGCCTTTTTTACTGACAATGCGAGTGTGTCGGAGTATATTTAGGCAAGGTCAGGAATATTGACACCGGCTAAGAAACAACGGTTTTAGTGGATTTGTAAAATTGGTAAGTCATAAATATTCTCTCTCTCTTCCTTCCTTGCCACATCCGGCGATGAAGACTCCATCAACAATTCTTATCCGGATTATGAAATGCCCTAATGTGGCTCGCAAAACCAAACTTTGACTTTTTACTTTTACTTTGGCTCATATCATTAGTTTATGTAAGTTACATTTGGCTACAGTAAGACAACGTGCTGTTATGTGGTTATGACATCGTCATGCTAATGTGTAGTTAACAGGTCGATTGCATAAATGCATATTATCAAATTTTAAACACATACGTATCTAAAATATTGACATTACGTGCCTCCTGTCTCAGTTTGTATGCGCTCTTCCTTCGCCGCGGTCAGTTTTGAGGCTTCACCTTCAGCTGTTATGGGATATAATGAAGAAGGGTAAGTTAGAAAAGAAAGAATAAGTATTAGGTCGGTAAAATATTGGGGAAATAAAATAACCTATTTATAAGAAACTTAGGAGATAAGGTTAGATTCTGATAATGTCCCGTCAACTTCGAGCAACACCGGCTTCCGACACGTCGGAAGGGAGGGGCCCAAGCGATATCTCGCCGTACAAATCTTTCTGGCATTTTTCGCGGGGGGAAAGGTGCACAGTGCACACAGTCGCATTTCTCACACACTTACATACAAAATCCAATCTGTAATGACGACACAAATACATAGAAAATGACACACGTCAAAGACAAATCTTGCAAACCTCGATCTCTTTTTGTGTACGGACGAGTGACTAGTGTCACAACACGCACACTAACACATTTTCGTTGAAGTATGTCATTGTATTCTGAGAGATGTGAAGTCGGATTTGTCGCTCGACCGATCCGCAATTTGTACTGAGCGAGCAAAATCGATAAATCCAACAATTACTTGAGACTAAAATATAATAATTGTATTTAAATGTAATTTAACGTATGATATGTAAAAAAAATATTACATGTGAAATGTAACACTTTCTTTTTGTAAATTTGATGTCCCCGACCTCTTTTTATAACAAAAAACCGAGCAAACAGGCATTTTTGTGCAGCAGTGTTCACGCGCGCGTCTGGACTCGGTCTAGTGAAAAATCCAAGTGCAACTAGTTTTATTACCCGCGCTAGATTAGATTGACGCGCTAATCTTTTACCTCGGCAGAGGGGAAATAGTGCGAATGCTGCCTCCCTTCCGTATTGCTCGAAGCCCGTCAATATCTACCTAACTATAGAGTTGTGTGTTGTGGACATTACGGCTCGGCCACAACATTATGCGACTGGCGACGGCGGCAGCGACAACCATAGGTAGGAACGAACGGTCCGGTCGCTGTGTCTCGTTTTAAACTATGGTTATCGTTGCCGCCGTCGCAAGTCGCTCAATGTCGTGGCCGAGCCCTTAGTGTTAAATTTGATGCATTTCTACTTCTAAAGTATATTTTTAGAGTTCCGTACAAAACTTTGTTCACGGAACACTTATGGGATCACTTCGGTCTTGCAAGTAAGTTATTTAAAGATGTATTCGCAGGGTCTCACTTGAACGGTTTGCAAAATATGACACTTTCAATGATACACTGATGATTTTACATTATCCTGAATAACTCGAAAACAAAAGAAGATCGAGGACTGATATTAAGCATAGAGAGTTCTTACCTCTTAACACAATATCAAGCCATGGATTACTCCAGGGCTAATAAGGTGTATGCGGAATAGGGACCATTTACATCTAAAATTGAAAAAGGACCCTAACAATACTATTTTAAAAATAACCTATCGTAGGTATCGTAACACATGCAATAACCTTCTCAATAATCTAAAAAGGGCTTATCAAAGACAACAAATTAAAACTAACTCGCGTAATGTTAAAAAACAATGGGAACTAATCAAGTGCATCTGTAATATAGATAATCAAGATAAAAACACCAATTTACTTAAACTGAAATCTAGCCCCTTAGAGTCGGTAAATTATGCTAATCAATATTTTACTAGTATCGGTAAAGAATTAGCCAATGAGATTCTTCGCAATTCTCAATTATCTGAACATCAGAGAGCCAACTTAATAAAAATGACAAACTCAAATTCTAACTCTATGTTTTTAACACCTACGGATGATAGGGAAATAAAACAAATAATTTGCAACTTAAATTCGAGTTCAGCCACTGGTTGGGATGGAATCTCTTCAATTTTCCTCAAAATGGGCGCTACGGTACTTAGCAAACCATTGGCAAACATCTTTAATCGCTGTTTTCAGGAAGGGAAGTTTCCTGATTCTCTGAAGAAATCCGTAGTCATCCCAGTATTCAAATCGGGGGACAGAGACTGTATAACCAATTATAGACCAATTTCCTTGTTGCCATCACTATCTAAAGTAATCGAAAAACTTATAAATAATAGACTTAGATCACATTTGGAGAAAAATAATGTACTTTCGGCTAACCAATTTGGTTTCAGGGAACGTAAATCCACCAGTGATGCAGTTAGAAATGTAACTTCACATATAGTTAACCAAATTGACCACCACAAAAAAGTCTTAGGATTATTTCTTGATATAAAAAAGGCCTTTGATACAGTCTCTGTCCCCATCCTTCTCAAAAGGTTAGAAAACATAGGTGTTCGAGGTCTTCCACTTCTACTACTAACCGATTACTTGACAAATAGGACACAGGCTGTGAGAGTAGGGGAACTTCTTAGCTCGGAACAAAAGGTTACTTATGGCGTTCCACAAGGCAGCGTCCTTGGACCTACCCTCTTTTTAATATATATTGACGAGCTGTGTCATCTCAAACTAACTAATGGTCAAATTGTAACTTTCGCTGACGACACAGCCCTAGTTTTCCAAGATAGTACTTGGTCTAAGTTAGCAAAGACAGCACAATTAGGTTTTAATCAAGTAATCCAGTGGCTAGACTATAATCTTCTTACCTTAAATTCCTCTAAAACTAAGTATATCACATTTAGTATACGCAATAATACCCAGCCTACACCTGGTATGATTACAATCAAAGCTCATTCGTGCTCACAGTTGATTGCGTGTACATGCTCTGTTATCCAAAGTACTGATTCAATAAAATACTTAGGCATTGAGTTAGATAAAAACCTGAATTGGAATAAGCATATTACAAATTTAACTAACAGAGTTAGAAAGCTTATTTATATTTTTAGTAATCTCCGACATGTCTGTGATGTTAAGTTGCTAACCACCATTTACTATGCACTTTGTCAATCAATAGCAACTTATTGCATCACGGCATGGGGAGGTGCTGCAAAAACAATATTAATTACACTTGAGCGCGCTCAGCGTGCTGTTCTCAAAGTTATGACGTTCAAACCCTTTAGATATCCGACACAGTCCATTTATAATGATACGAAGGTTTTAACTATAAGACAATCTTTTATAAAGGGTCTAATCCTAGCTCAACATAAAAACCTACCAGATCAACCTACTTCACGCCGTAGACTTGACATTGTTTATAATATCCCCGAATCTAGGACTGCGTTTTCACGAAAGTTTCAAAAATATCTAGGTCCCAAACTATACAATACAATAAGTAAACACATCCAATTGCGTGACCGAAGTTTATATGAGTGTAAAAGATTATTAGACACGTTTCTGAATACCCTTAGCTACGAAGACACTGAAAAATTATTAAAATAAATGGCAAAAACACACATACCTAACTAACCATACACACGAACACACATGCATACACACACACACACACACACATGCATACACACACACACACACACATATATACATACGTACACATACACAGTACATTCTCAACTTTTAATATTATTTTTATTAAGTAAATAAATATCCAATTATAATTAAGGAATGCATCTGTATTGTTTGCATACTCTACTTGTTTACGTTTAAGTTAACGCTTAGCAACATGCCGATGCCGCATGCTAGAAAGAATGCAAGTTACCGTCAGCTGTTTTTGTTTGTTCGTCTCATAAATGTACACGATTCAAATCTAATTTTCTCAGACTTTGGTAATGTAATGATTACTGTTAACATAAATTCTATGCAAGTTTATTATGTTTGCGGGTGACGAATCTTACTTCACCGTGATACAGTTTTAACTAGTACGGGGAGTAAAGGACTCATTCTTCTCATATTATAATGTATAACTTTGCAACTAAATTAATCTTTATGTAGGTACCTAAATCAGACTGATGTATGTACCTCGCTGCCTTAAATGTATCTTTAACTTGTTGTTATCTTAGTTGTTATGTTATTGAAATAAAGAAATTTATTATTATTATTTGTATGTCTTTTCCATATCTCGGGACCATGGGGTCCCGGACCTTTGGGAGGCGTACGTGGGGCCGAAGCCAACAGCGCAGAGGCCCTTTAAGACACTTTAATCTAAAAGCAAGGGATACACGTGGCGGATACTATCCCCGAACGCACAATGTGATACATTAAGAGATGGTCCCCGCCAGGTGCAAAGACTATTGCAGTGCAGCACTTTTGTGCTGCGATGGGAACTAAGGTCATGGGCTATAGATTTGAAAGTTGGATGGACTGGATAATGGGCTATAGGAGAGACTAGCGGACACCTGCCGTGACAATCAGTCTCAAAATTGTATAAGACAGGTGGTGACTCGCCAACTCATTGAGTGGGCCCCGCAATGGCCGCACGCACAGTGCGACAACAGGGCAACACTTTGGAGCGGCTGTGAGGTTGTCGAGAGGTGAGTCTGCGGTAGCCAGATCCCGGTAATCCGTTCAAGGGCCGCCGGCGTTATGACATTTTACACTTCCAACCTGGAGCATAGGTCCCGCTCTTGCGACTCCACTCTGGCCGGCCGGTGAAGGCAAGCACAGAGGCGAGGGCCAGATGACAGGGCCCTCTGGAATAGGGGTCCGCGGTGTCGCCACTCACCGTCAGCTCGCCACAAGCTGCCCCCGCGGGGTTATTATTATTATTATTAGGACCTGCCAGTACACCACCTGAAAGAATGACCAAATCCGTCGTTGGGGGCACTTCTTGTTCGCTTAGCCTGCTAGACCCTTTGCAGATAATGCCATGAAGTCTCACGTAGTCGCCGAGAATGGGGCGATAGTTTCCTGCTTCCTATTCAGACCCGCTATTTCAAGTAACTGACATTCCGACCGTTGAATTGGATTCTTCTTTGTTTCTGTCGCTTCAGTCATGGATAATGGAACAGACATGGTATTCGTAATGATTGGGTTACCCGTTGTTTTGGTGCAATAACTGACCGGGGCGCGGGTGTGCAGTACGGATATGATATATGGTCGATCTTGTCTGATACGTGACAGCGTGATAAAACGGCGTTCGTCACTTTCTATCCCACGGTGTTAAAAAGTGACAGTTATTTTATCACGTGGATAAAGCCATCCATAATACGCCGGCGGGTCGTTGTATCTATCTATCTTTTCCTTATTTTTAAAGTTGGTTCTAGAGAATCCATTGTACTACTCGATTTGTTTATATCAGTTGCGTTCATTTTATAAGTTTCATAGTTTTAATTCTACTATTTTTACTCACCAGGGCATACGGCGTTGCACTCTTCCTTGCTTCTGAAGTTGTTGTGGTTGCCAGAGCAACCGTTGTACTTGAATCGTTCACATCGGTTGCGTTCGTGGTTGAAGTGCCATCGCGTCGCGTTCAGACCGGCCGTGTCCGTGCAGTTGCCTTCGTTTCACAGTTTTAATTCTACTCACCAGGGCACACGGCGTTGCACTCTTCCTTGCTTCTGAAGTTGTTGTGATTGCCAGAGCAACCGTTGTACTTGAATCGTTCACATCGGTTGCGTTCGTGGTTGAAGTGCCATCGCGTCGCGTTCAGACCGGCCGTGTCCGTGCAGTTGCCTTCGTCTTTTGTGTCGAAGCATACTGTTCCTGATAATAGAGTAGAATCTACTTATATGATAACTTAACTTTCATCAAAACAGACTTCAAAGACAATGCTAGTGGTAAACCAAAACTGTTTTGACGTCCTTTTTCGAGGTAAATTGTCTGGGTACTGTCAGCTAAGAAAGTGGTCTACCACCACCACTACCACTACCACAAAAAAAAAAGAAAAAGCCAAGAAACTTACTGTACTTAATTGAGTGAGTACGCATGCACTCGCTATATATATACTTACTGATTACTTATATTTAGTTCTGTTGTAGTTAAGTTTCTCTTAAGTGAAATGTATAATTTTTTTGAGCAAAT
Organism: Cydia fagiglandana; assembly: GCF_963556715.1. Taxonomy (NCBI): domain Eukaryota; kingdom Metazoa; phylum Arthropoda; class Insecta; order Lepidoptera; family Tortricidae; genus Cydia; species Cydia fagiglandana. The sequence continues at coordinate 4,967,179 of NC_085949.1, read as the reverse complement.
TAAAGTTCTATACACCTAATTATATTAAAATGACCAAGTCGATCTGACTTGAGTACTCATCAACATTAACGTTTGTTGATTTATTAACTTTGATGTGATATCGTGTGTTTGTAATTACTTCCTAGTTAGTGAGATCAGATTGAGAAAAACCACACCTGAAAGAGTTTTTGCATTAATGATTCTAATATTTTTTGAATACTTATAGGTCTTGACTATAGACACCTATAGATCACATGTTCCTCAACTTTTGCGCTTCGAGCTCTTTTGGTAACAAAATTTAGACTTACGTGGCTTAGGACAACACACGGGCGCCCCGGTGTCGTGCGGCGCGAAACGACACGCGTGCGTCGACGGGCAGGCGGCGGCGTTAGGTCCGCACACCAGGACGTCCGTGCCGCCCGGGACCAGGAGCGGTTCACCTCCGGGGCAGCGGGGGGTCGGGGTGCAGCGGACTATCGGGGGGCAGGACTCCGCCTGGAAACAGTTTCAGATCAATTTCACACTTTCATGAGACGAGCCGCGGTCTTCATGTCTATTAGATGGTGAAGCAAATGACCGATTTTGAGATGCTGAAACTCAAAGTCGGTGAGGCCGCAGAAATTTTATGATATTCTTGCTTAGATAATACGAGATTCAAGGTGACTCATCGCTAACGAATTCAACTATCTCAATTTGGGATGTTGCGAACAGATGTTTATAATAAGATATTAGTTAGAGTTCACTTTTCTTTCAGAATTATGCTGTGATAATCCAGAAGAACACTTGGAGTTATACAGAAGCACATCCAACTACGTTGGGATGGTTGATGTACCTGTTAACTGATGTTACAATTAACCTCGCATTCCAAGGGCACAATCTCGCAAGATTCATCAGGCACTTGGTTGGGCAATCCTTAATGTCCAACTGGCATCCGTGGGCGCAGATCTCTTCCACAATGCAGTGGACTTCAACAAACATTCCAAGAACGTATTGAAGATCGGAATGGATGAAGTATGTCTGTGCACGCAATAATTTACCTCGCATTCCAAGGGCACAATCTCGCAAGTTTCATCTGGCCTGCACTTAGCTTCAGCGCAGAGATCTCTGCATTTGCAGGTCGGGCAACCCTTGATGTCCAACTGGCGACCGTGAGCGCAGATCTCTTCGTCGTCGCAGTGGACTTCGGAACAGGGGGCTGGCGCTTCGCACGAGGGCGTGGAGTTGAAGGCTCGGGTACCGGGGATCTAGAATGAGATTTGTTTCATTTAGTTGTACCGTAATGTAATTATGTTGCTTGCTAATCTATATAATTTTGCCTTATATCTTACGAATGTCAGTCTGACCCTCACAGGAAGAAAAACAAAAAAATAACTGGAGGACTGAAGCCTAATTTCGGACTGCTCTGTGGTGTTTTGGACATCGTCCAAAACTGGTTCTGATGTTTTTAGGAGTACAGAAAATATTGTAAATAACTACTACTCTGTCAAGTCATTCTCGTCTGTAAACTCTGTAGTTCAACTTATTAGTGAGCTCTAATTTTTATCTACCGCTGTCGCAGCTTGAGCCGTCCAGTAGCCCAGCAGTCCAGCAGTCGGGCACGTCTTGTGTCTCTGTCGACATACAACAGCTGTTCTCACCTCGTTCCCGCCGCTGTCGACGCACCAGCACAAGTTCTCAGCCTTGCGGCATTGAACGGCCTCGTACGAGCCATCCAGCTTGCAGTCGGGCACGTCTTGCGAAGATGGCGGCTTGCCGCTTTCAGCAGCGGTGTGTAGGGCGAGGGCTCTGTGGATAAAATATTTTTGAGGTTAAAGGATCCTGTGATATTATAGGGTAGGTTAAAATCGGGATTGTTGTAACGTTCTATATCAGTATCTAGCTGACCCGAGCTTTCTACTCATTCCTGCCGCTCATATACTTACCAGAGTTGTACTGACATTGAAAGTTTAATCGTTCAATCGCGCTAAAGTATGCTCCCTAAAGCATCCCTGCCTATTTCTCTAAGCCGACGTCCGTAAATCCATAATTGCTTGGGTAACCTCCATACCACGCACAAATAAGACACACGAATCTGCGCGATGACACGCAAGACAATTTGAAGTAGAAAACTTTGTTCCGAAATAAAAAACCTGCAAAATGAGGCGTGAAATGGAAGAGGTACCTTCTCTGCTGGCACGGCGAGTGGTTCGTGGCGGCAGCGCAGGCGGTGCCGCACCCGGTGGCGCAGCAGCGCTCGCCCGCGCCGCACTCCGCGTCGCCGCGGCACGCCCACTCGCAGGCCCCGGTGTGGGGCACCAGGAAAGGACACTGCCCGGGTTTGCGAGGTAAACCTGACAAATGAAAAACGGAAGTATTAATTTTACTATTAGGTGAAAAGAGATCTTTGCTGAGAACAATTGAAAACAGAAGGAACATGTTGGGGCACCTGATACGTCACGATACTTACATAAAGTCTATAATTGAAGGCAAAATAGAAAAACAGAGAGGCAGAGGAAAACCGAGACGTACGTATTTGGACCAGGCCAAAGAGAAAATCAACGTAGTGACGTACCTCAGGAGCAGGAGAAGGAGTGGCGGAAAGAAGAACGGAATGGCGATTAAGTATTTACTCCACCGATAAGGGCCAGGCTCTTAAGAATTATGTTGATGATAGAGGAAGTTGACTTAAAAAAGTGACTATAATTTAAGTCTTTAGATCATAGCGACAGTAGTTTTAGGAGCTGAGGAGAATAAAGCCCTATGCGTTAATTGAGTTAGGGGCTTGCAGCCTTGCATGCTTCGAAAACCTTCAATGCTGCCGCTATTTTCGGCAGTACAATAAGATTGCTTAAAGACACTACTCACAAGCAGGCACTGGAGGGCAGTACTCCGCATCACACGCTACATCGACTACTGCACAAGCGCGGCCTTCAGGGCAAGTGACTCCTGCACAGGGGTCACGGCAGTGGCAAGTCGGACAGTGGTTACTGCCCAGCACGAAGCCGTAGTCGCAACCCATGCGGCACGTCAGGTCCAGGCAGGCTAGGCTTTCGCGAACCCTGGAAAAAAATGTGATGAGGAAAAACCACGCGGCGCGCTCATTCTTTCGTCCGTGGAAAAAACTTAGAACATCATCTCTCTTTATCATGGCATTTATGACAGTCCCTTTTGGATGGGTGAATTCTGGATTAGAATTAAAATTATATTTAGCTGTTAGTTTTTAGTTTGTTAATCTTTTAAGCCGTGGTGGCCTTGATATTGTTATATTCTCATGCACTACCTTCCATACCTAGTTTTCTTTCTCTCCTTTTTCTTTTGTGATGTGCGTCTTCCATAATAATTATGCCCTGTAACATTTAGAGCTTTCGGAAAACATAAAGTCTGTCAGACCAAGACTTACTTGACACAGTCCACAGCCGAAGCGTTGTTGGTGCTAGTCTCCGGTATCTCCGTGCCGAAGGAGTCCACGCACCAGCAGCGGCCGTGCGCGCACTGCTGCGGTGAGAAGGAGCCGTCAGCAGTGCACGTGGGCGCGGGGAGGGCTAGCTTCATCCCGTCTACCGTGCCTTCCATCTTTTCGTCAAAGTCGCGGAGGTATTCGCACACTGAAGGATAACATTCAATATAAGAATATTGGAATTGGAAAGGACCGAAGAGGATCGAACAATAAATTAATCTAGAATTAACGGAATTCAGTCAGAAATACGAACGCGAAAGCTCCGGTTATGGTATGAATTCGATGCAGAGGTTTTCTAAAAAACTAAAGTCCTTCAAAATAGGTTTCTATAATATGGGGCTTTCAGTGTTATTAAAAGGTCGGCAACGCTCATGTGAAAGAACTGAAGCAATCGTCAATTAGCTTACGAACTTACCACAATGAAACTGATCTTACAAATCCTTATGGGTTTTAAAGGCACTGATATAAGTTCTATTCAAGTGTTACGTAAATTATGGGCTTCACTTACTGGTAGGCGTGTCGTCAACCCTATCCGTCTGCAGCCTCATCTTGGCCGGGTCCACGCATACCGGCCCGCAGTTGACAGTGGAACAGCACACCAGCCCGTCTTGACAGTCACCGTCTCCGCAACTGATGGTGGAGTTGTGATCGCACACGGCCTCAGCTTCCGCACCGCAGGATTCGTAGTTTATCTGGAAGATTGGAGAATAAATATATTGTGTTGTCTTCTCAACAGGCATACAAAGTTTTGACCGCGCAGTATAGCTCTCCTTATTTCAACGACCTATCACGGCCACCACAGTATACAAATCTATCTTACCCGATAAAATACATAGGTAAAGTACGATGTCCACTGAACGGGTGGAGTCTGCGCGCATTTCACATTTGTACGGCCGCATGTCCTCGCGGACGCGGACGGGTCCAGTCAGACTCCATCGCTTCTGCCATACTTACATAATGTTTAGTCACATTGAAAATGCGCTACGGTGCGGCCCAACTCGCCCGGTCGGTGGGAATCGTACATAATACGGCTCCAAGTATACAGGAGGGATTACGAGCAGTCTTAGTCTGTCTTCTCGAGAACTAAATTCACACTTACTTCAGTAAGATCCGTATTAGTCGAATTTGAGTCGTATTTAGGATCCAAACAGCACAAAGCAGCTCCGCTTCGTCGGCTCCTAGTACACACGTGGGCGTATGGGCAGTCTTGGTCGCTGCCGCAGCCGACCACGGTACCGTCGGTGATGTCGGTGAATGCGGTGCCAGATTCGCAGGGGTTTTCGTAGGCTACTCGGGGGCGACCTGGGAAAATGTAAGGTAAACATTATTTACTGCCTATAAATGATTATTGAGGAAAAGGAATTGCCCATCTTCTCAGTCGATTTTGCAGTGGAGTTGTATTATAAATATAAGAAGCAACGACTGTTGGTGAATTCGGAATTCCTTAATACTAATTCTTGCAATGTTGATACGGGTTATCTAATACCTTAACAACAGCAATTCTTGTTTATTTATATATATATATATATATATTTCAGGGATCTCGGAAACGGCTCTAACGATTTCGATGAAATTTGCTATATGGGGGTGATAAATCGATCTAGCTAGGTCTTATCTCTGCGAAAACGCGCATTTTTGAATTTTATATGTTTTCTCTGTCTCCTAGATATTGTAGGTATACCTACTAATACGAGTTAAGAATTGGCAACGCGCATGTAACACCGCTGCAGTGTCAATAGATGATTAGATCGACCGTACACTTGTTACCCATCGTCGTTGTTTAAATAAACCTATTATAGGTACAGGCAACAAACAAAATTCAGCAACCCTTATGCATACTTACATACAGGATATCCAGTACACAGCTCGCCTGTACAATCCGCATCCCTGACTCTTATACACTCCTCGCCTTCTCCACAAGGGTACCCTTCGCACGGGTCATCACATTCACAAGTGGGACATCCGTTGGCTCCGCTCTTGTATCCGTACTCGCAGACCCCAGCACACAGGGCTCTCGGGCAGGAGTTAAGGCTGCGGCCACCTTCGCGGACTGGGCCGGGTTTCTCGGAGCATTGGACGGACGGAGACGGACCCATGGAACCGCGAAGCTTGTTGCCTTCGGTGTCTACGCACCTGGTGAAGATTATTCGAATTACGAGTAAGAACAATAAAGATTTCATATTTTTTAAAGCACTTCATAAAAAGAAAGTAACCAAAAATATGATCAAGCTCATATTTGAGACAATTTCTTTAGTCAGATCAAATCTTACTGCCTCACAGACCAAAGTAAAAAAGTTTTTCCAAAATGACGAATAGAAGAGATTATTAACTCAGATACTAACCAGCAGACAAGTCCATTCCTCGAACATTGCCTGGACTCGAACGACCCATCAGCTGCACACTGCGGCACGTAGCCTCTACCCTCCTTCTCGCTGACCACCAGCAGTTCAGCCAGCATCTTCTGCTGGTGACACATGGTGACATTTTGTGGTAAGACGCAGTGCTTGCCGCATTCTCCGGAGTCGCAGCACTTCTCCATGGAAGGGCATTCCAAGTCGTGGGCACAGGGGGTCCCACATTCATCGCTGGATGTGGTCGGAGTGGGGCAGGTGCCGGCTTTACGTAGTGCTAAGGATGCTGGACAGCATACTCCGTAGTCGTTTCCTGCAATTAGAAAACGTTAATCGACCTCTTCACTTGAAGTTACCGGACTGGTTTACGCCGCAAAGAGATTGCAAACTGAAGGGCGATAAGTCTGTCACACTGAAGATGTTCTTGCTCAGTGGATTCTGCTTCATTATTATTTTTAATTTTTTTATTATTTATGTACAATGAAAACCAGATTGAAATTAGAAGGCAGAATTTCCATGTTTTGTTCTTGAAAGTTTTTTTCTGAATAAAATAACATTATTAAGGGGTCACTTGCCTGACTCGACCAGACATTTGTAAAGAGGCGGGCAGTTCGGTTTGCCAGGATCCGTCCCGCACAGGAACGGACGGCTGGTTTCCGATATGAGCAGAGGTTCGCCGACTGGACAGATGTTCTGGAGGCTTCTTGCTCTCTTGCCTGTGGAAAAAGTAGAGCTATAGACAAGTCTAGTTTATAAAATTAAAAAGATAGGTAGTTACTTTTTAGTTAACCATGATGTAGGTATAAATTTGTGAAAATATTGACATGTGCAAAGACAACTGATGCTGATGTCATTCCGAGAATTTGGAAAGCTTGCATCATTTACAATCCAGTTGAAAGCCAAGGGAAGCCATACTATTATAGAAACTCACAGTTAGGAACAGGCGGGCACGGCGGTCGAAGGCACGGAGTCTCATCCAATTGGCATGATAACTGTCCAGGACAGGTGATGCCATTACAAGGATCTCGGCATTTGCAGAGCGGGCAGCCGTTAGCATCCAGCTCGAAGCCGAGCGGGCAGAGCATGCGGCAGGTGTGGGCCGCGCAGGGAGCTTTACGTGTGCAGTTGACTAGGGCGGCGGCCGGGGCACGGGTGCCGGGAATCTGCGGACACAGGGAAACTTTAATACATAACGCGATTCTTCTTCTTCTCCGTCGAATTACTCTTGACAGAGCAGTCGTGAACGGTGAACGATTCTACGCCAGTTCTCCCTGGCAGATGTTTCTCTGGCACATGTGTTAAGTGGGGTGTTGGTAAGGGCTTTTATTTGATCCGTCCAACGCATCTAGCCAATCTAGCCATCTATATATATTTATGTTTTATCTAGATGCAGAGGTGAGGGTTTTTGTCAAAAAACGACTCGCAGATAACTTAATTCAGGTTTGTCATCAAACCCAGCTTGATCGACGTCTGCAGATCCAGTGATCTCGTACAAATTTGATGACCTCATTTACTACGACTATTCTTAGTAGCTCATACCTAGGACATCTTATAAGATAGCTTGTTTTAAATCTCACCTCAAACCCAGTCTGATCGACGCACCAACAAGAGCTGACGATCTCATTGTCGCACTGGATCTCTTCGAACTCCCCATCGCTGGTCCTACACCGGGGAGCTCGAACTGATTTGATGAGCCCTCGCCCTCCTCGACTGTTCTCAGCTGCTAGGGCTCGGGATATTCTCTCGGAAGACAGTTTGATGTTTTCACAGCCTGGAAAAGGAAGGGATTCTGTAATAGCCATTTGTGAGAAGTGGTACCTGAAGAACCTTTACACGGCTTAATGCAATGTTAAGGTTAAATAAATAAATAAATATTATAGGACATTCTTACACAGATTGACTAAGTCCCACAGTAAGCTCAAGAAGGCTTGTATTGTGGGTACTCAGACAACGATATATATAATATATAAATATGTACTTAAACACATAGAAAACAACCATGACTCAGGAACAAATATCTGTGTCATCACACAAATGCCCTTACTGGGATTCGAACCCAGGACCATCGGCTTCACAGGCAGAGGGTCACTACCCACTAGGCCAGACTGGTCGTCAAAATAGGGCTATGGCTTGAGCAGATTATATCCTAAGTCATAAAAATCACAGGAATGTCTGTGCGCCTTACTTTTTGGACTCGTGACTTGTTAGAATGTGCTCGATTAGCCTGAGCTTGATAGTAGACTCCATGTATCTAGTCCATGCACGCTTTTCTCTCGCTGCATCTTGTATGTATGAGATAGCAGACATGAGACCGAGGAAATGGTACCAGTAGGTATAAAGCGGGTTTACGCACGCCTTTCCGTAGCTGTCATCTATGCTCGCTGCATTCGTGCGCGCACGGCAACGCCTGGGCACGTCGGTGGGAGACCACTATCATCTATTGATATCATCTGTTATACTGCCGTATTAGAACTTCAAGATATTCACAAGAGACGACACGTACTAGATCCATTCTAGATACGTTATAGTTTAGATATCAACTAGTTCTCTTTTGCAGCGCAATTCGGGCAACCACAATGTCACTTTTACGTTAGAGTAAGGTATCTATTAGATGTGAATTAGATCTCTAAGTCATATCCTAATCGTTCAAGAGTATCTCCAGAATCGCGCAAATGTCAAATTTGACAGGTTAGATCTTAAACATATCGTTATCGTATCTTGGAGATGTCTAAAAGATGTCTCATAGATGTCTATTTCATAATCCGAATCGGGCCCATAGTTAATAACAAGAACGAAGGTCGTACCAGTATACAGCGGGTCCACGCACGCCTTCCCGCACGAAGTGTCGCAGCAGACTTGTTCGCCGCACTCATTGTCGTCCGCACAAGGCGACGCCCGCGCAGGACATGTGGCGTTGGCGGGACACCGCCCGATCAGCTCCGCGCGAGCTGGAAACAAAAGAATTCATTTGGCATGGGTATTGTATGTACGGACCCGGGTACGTCCTTAAACTATGTCCAAGGCCACCGGTGGACGGGCAGCAGCGTCCCTCAAATTCGGTGTACTCGACTGCGATCGCCAACCCGCCTGCGCCAAACCAAGCGTGGCGATTATGGCATACACCCCCCATAAAGGGGGAGCCCTATGTTCAGCAGTGGACGTGTTATGGCTGAGATGATGATTATGATTGTTTTGATAAGCAAAATACCCTTTGTAGCTTTTTTTGTAACTTAAATAACGATGACGACAAAGATAGCTTCAGATTTTTTTTGCAGGGTAGGTACCTACTACTAAACATACATACCTATGCTTTTAATAACACATTTATGGAAGCCCTATTTAAATTCTTGTGGACCTCGTGGTAGAATTTTCATAACGCGATTCATCTCATATAATTTCAATTGTCAAATAATTGATACACATAAACTATAGTCGCTGTAAGTTACGAAGTCAATTATGACATTATGAAATGAGTTTACATATGTACCTGACCATTTGTAAACCTTATCGCAACGAGATAAGGTCCACCCATGTCCGAAAATGTCATTTTTAATTAATTGTACTCACCGTGGTGCAGCAGCATCGCGCACGCGCAGAGCAGCGCCGCCCTCACCGCCGCCGACATTGCTGCATTACACACGAAACTTCTGCAACAATAACAAAACCTTAACTTAGAGGACATTTGCAACTTTAGTTACTGTGGTTCAGAAGTTGATAATGTCATATTTATGAAGGAGTACTACGAAAGATCAGCGTCTTAGGGTTAGCATTATGCTGAGGCGGGACCATTTCGTAGTTGTCTAAATACATTATTCTTTATACATTTTGATGTATAAAGGATGACTCACGTTAGACCGGGTCGTGTCCGAGCGACGGAGCTTACGGCGTTTCCTACTCGTATGGAAAGCATCCCGTGACCGCCTGTCTTAAGCCCCATTTAGACTATTCAAGAACTTATTGCAAGCAATATTCAATAGGTACATTGCTAACTACAGAGTATAATGAATTTCAGTCGAACGACCAAATACCGCAATGTATCGAAAATCGCATGCAAGTTCTTGACACGTCTAAATGAGGCTTTAGTCCTAACATAGAAAAGTAAGCGCTGTAAGCTCCGGCCCGGACACGGCCCGGTCTAACGTGAGTCATCCTTTGATACATTTTGGTGTTCTTTCACGTGTCCATTTTATCAACGCTCTTATATCAGTCTGTTTATCACGATAGAACTATAAATCCTGGTGTTCCCCGATATCGTTTATACGTGACATATCCTACCCGCCAGTGCCACACAAAGCTCTGTCCCAACCACAGCAATTCATTGCGGTGCATCGCAGCACGTTCCGTGTACAGTCAACATAAAAGACAAATAATATTTCACATATTGCAAGATTGGTTTTCAACTTATTTGTTACCGGATCACCGTTATCACATACTAAATTGGTATTCACTGCTATTAAATATTAGCTAACAAAAGCTATCTTGTTCTTGCTAAAAAACATATCGGAGCAAGGAAGGTTGCAATAAGTTCTAGAAGTAAAATTCATTTACTACTACTACTACTTACTTGGTTGTGGCGATGACCCAAAATGAGTCTTGGCCTCCAACACAAGAGCACGCCACTTTGATCGGTCAGGAGCGGTATCCCGCCAGCTTTCGCCGACTCCGAGCTCACGGAGATCTGCCTCCACTCTATCTGATGCCCAACGGTATTTAGGACGACCAACAGGACGGCGTCCATTTGGTCGACCCAAGTAGGCCTTTTTGGCTGCCCGATCTTCACCCATCCTTTCGAGATGGCCAAGCCAGCGGAGACGATGCGCTTCAAATTCATTTAGTTTTTTTTTCAATAAGGCCAGTGACGTGCTAAGTCGCTACCTTCCTGACAGGTAATTTAATATCCTGCAGTGAGGCAGACAAAATCGATTCCGACTCCAGATTCGATTAATTCCATGCTACAATCCGAACTGGAAATTCTACCCTTATTAATATTACGAGTAAGACGTGATCGTAATAAATATATATAGGTAATCAATCAAGGCCCGTTTCTCAATAGCTTGTAGGTAACTTGTATTACATGTGGAAGTCCCTTTCTAACAGAAGCTGTCAAAAAGTGACATCCGCTTGTATTACAAGTTACAAGCTTTTGAGAAACGGGCTCCTGTACGGCTACTATCAGTTTGGCACTGACATAAACGCTATCGAGAACGTTATTTACTTTCTATACATCTCGTTCGCACTAATATGCGAGTACGAGCGAGATGTATAGAAAGTAAATTACGTTCTCGATAGCGTATGTCAGTTTTGACACTGTCATTGTCAGTGACTCATGGTTCTGGTATGCTGACTGTACAAGCCATCAGTAAATTACGAAGCACACCGAGCGTAAATTAATCACTCACTGTACCAAATAGGGCCCAGCCTTGTGGCTATTGTGATGCCATCCTCCAGGTGTTGTTTGTGTAATGAGGATTGCAGTCAATATGTTCTATCTTTAATTATAATAAAGTTGTTATTATTTAGGATTTTTATTTATCTTATTTAACAGTAGTATTTATTGTTACAGTTACGTAACAGTATTTAGTTTAAAAAAATGTTCCATAAATAACTAGACATAAGATTAATTTGCAATGCCCTACCAGGGTGCCATGTGTTCTAAAAATTTTTATTGTAACAACTTTATTATGTACCATGGTTCGCAATAAAGGATTCTATTCTATTCTTTCTATCGGTCGTTTCATTGTAGACCTTTTTAGAAACGCGTAAGATTGCTTGTTGTTCGTTTTTTTTGAGTGAGGTGCTTGAGGTGTTTTGTGTGGGATTTTACAGATTGGAATTATCGGATGATATCATTTATCGTACCTACTGCGCGTACTTTGAAGGGAACTATTGTAGGAAATTTAATGAAGAGTATAGTAGTACCACTGTATATATCTTGTATTGTACTCGTAAATAAATGCCTACGCATTAGAAAAATAATGAAGAGTAGGTAAGTATATTGTTCATTAGGAGACCCAACAAGACAGGCGTGTTGGGAGATTTTTGTAACTTAAACTATTTTTCCTATTTATAAAATAGGAAAATGAGACACAAAAGTGGATGGGGGAGAAGCATACACTTGACAAGTTGTTACCCCTTCTATTTTCTTCTTACCTACGTAAACTCCAAACATGCCAGGATTCATGCTTTCTTCCGGATGGGACTATACTTTTGAAAGGGGTAAGCAGCCGAACTATATACCTACCAGTAAAACTTTTTTCTGATCGCGTTAAATGGCCAGGAACTGTCACTGATACGTAGATTAGATATAACATTATTCCGCCAATCCGTCAGTTTTCCCTAATCGCATGCTAGCTGAAACTTTTACAGTAACTTAACTGTCAGTGCGTGTATAAAAACTGCGCAGATAGTAAACACGCGAACAAACTCACGCGCCACTGAAGATACGATTAGAATGTAATGATCGCGTCGAGGACGTTTAAATTAGGAATTACATTTGCATCAGACCGTTGAAAACTACACGTAATCTTTGTTTTCATTCGTCATTATTTAAATTAAACCATTCATTTGCCAGAGAGAGCTAAAGTCAGTGTAAAATTGTAAAAAGCTGCATGTGGAAAACTATAGTCACACCAATAAAAGTCTGCAGCGGATTTCATTGCCCACGCAGTGTAAATGTTATTTATACGTCATGATTTCATAGAAGTTTGACTTTTAAAATGACACTTGCACTGCGTGGGCTATCAATCGCTGCAGACTTTTTACGGTCTAACTTTAGTAGGGTTTGTGCAAGACTTTTTTTTTCAGTGTGAGATTTTTCTAATAAGGGAGTGTATAGTGTATGAATGTATATATGTACACCCATCTCTATTCATAAATTTCATAATGTGTCCATGAAATTTTGCAGATCGCTGTACAAACTTTAAAAGTACCTATGGCAATAGGTACTCGTACACGTTATACACGTTCTGAGTCACTCCTGGATGGTTCCATATTGCCATATGAAATTACTTATGCTGACTAATCCTGATAAAATCTTGGACATCACCCTAAAAATCCTGACATTTCCTATAAGTACACATTATAGCAGTCTCTTTTCTCTGTCCACCGCCATATAGCTACCTTATTTTATTTGACACAAGAACAGGCGTGGCTCACTCCGCGATTTCGTCGCTTTGCTACAGGTAGCTAAAAGTACATCCGTTCGACCCCAATTTTGGGGTTTGCCATAAGCCGCGCGTAGCGCTGTCGCCACCTAGCGGCCATGTCTGTGCTGATCGTGACAGACGCGTTTTGTTAGAGAGTGAGTCTTCTGTACCTAGTACTATTATTTTATTCTGTGACAAGAAGTGCAATAGAGACGTAGTTATTCATAGAGGTTGTTAAACACTTATTTCAACGATTCACAGTGTGTAATTTTGGCTTGGTTGCAGTCATGTGTGGTCAGTGTTGCCAACTCAGATTTTGAAAAAATGCTAGACTAATGTCTAGATTATGCCAAAGTTATTCCAAAGATTTTAGAAAAATGCTAAAATGTCACTTGAAATTACAGAAACTTCAAACACGTTCAATTTTCAAATTTGCCGCCTTTTTCTACTGAGAAGATCTGCTTGACCAACTTTATATAGACCGTCGACGTCCATCCGTCCACAAAAGTCAAAATTCATATGAAAATATGAACCATATAAAGCGATGGCGCATATTGTTGCTGCCAAGTTGGTGCAAACTTGGCTAAGACTAAATTATGCTAAAAAATATGCCAGATGGTAAATGGAAAATTTTGGTGCCAAAGCGAGTGAAAATATGCCAGATCTGGCATCATTTATGCCAAGTTGGCAACACTGTGTGTGGTTTATGTGTTTAATTGATAGCTGTTACTATTTTAGAGGTTTGACAAAGACACCGAAGGTGTTTTTATAATTATTTTCGGAGTTAATGTGATTTACGAGAAACACCCATTGAAACCATAAGAATGCATTATCTCTTTTCAGGTGCATTATATATATGTAAATAAATAAAATATGTTCTCATAAAAGAAGTTTGTAGTCATAATAACAAAAAAACTGCATACAAAACATGGTACATTAAGACACAATTAAGGTGTTTACCAAACAGGAATGTACTCGTAGGTATAGCTGGTCAAGCAAAACTTGACAATAAAAAAAGGCGCGAAATTCAAATTTTCTATGGGACGATATCCCTTCGCGCCTACATTATTTAAATTTGCCGCCTTTTTTCTACTGACAAGATCCCAACCACCACCAACCAAGACCAAGTTGACCAAGTTTATATTCGCGATTCCGAATGCATAGCGTCGGGAAAGCCCGCCGCAAGTGGCGCGAGGACACGCGTGTACGTTTGGCGCGATGACCAACCGCTCACTCATACGTGATCGTAATATCAATCAACCGTGACTGATGGACGATTTCCCTGTGTGTGTAGTGTAGGGTGTCAAGGAAATATGAGGGATGTGTTATTAAGCATTTTACTTGTCTGTGTCTGCACTCTGTCAGTTTTCTATTTGGTTGTTTAACTGTTAAATGTTTCAAGTACCCGAAAACGTAAAAACACATTGTTTTCATTTATTTAACTACCAAAAGATACAGACTATACAGTCTGGGTCATTTTGTACTACATATATTATCTAGAATCGTCCATTTTCATCGATCGTAAGAGTAGGTATTATCGGAGGAATAGTACAGTTGACGTCAAAGATATGTTTACACTTTTCGCCTTAAATATTACAAAGGAGTAAGGTGCAAAAGTGTAAACATATTTTTGACGTCGACTGTACCTACTTAACGGAACGGAAACAAGTCAGCAAATGCGAGAGTGATATAATATAATGTAAATAGTATGAAAAGGTACAATAAATATGTAGGTAACAACAGGCGGAATTATCGCTAAACAGCGATCTCTTCCAGACACCTTCTTATAGTGAAAACGGGTGGTAGTTTGGACATAAATATTTATTTATTCATCCTTCTATTATGCTACTTTGGAACTGTTACAAATAAATCCAGGAGTAGTTATCGTTTTTTAAAATTCCCAAATTCATTTTAGTTTACAGTGTAAATGACATTTTAGTTTACATTTCATTTTACAGTTTAAATTTCGGGCAGTCTCGCAAATTTAAAAGAAGCCGAAATGAACAAAAACCATCTTCCCCCATTCAATAATTGATTATCTTCCCCGACCAGACATAACAGCCAAAAATCAATGAAAATCCTGACATTGAACCGATGACGTAACCCGTAACCACTTTCACCGCGGCCGTTGACCCGACGTGACGACGTCGTCTATTGTGGTGTTGTCACGACTACTTAATTTGTTTTTGAACGTAGCTATTCAATGCTCATTCTCTGATTTGTTGAAAATTAACACGTCATTTTTAGGGTTCCGTACCCAAAGGGTTAAAATGGGACCCTATTACTAAGACTTCACTGTCCATCCGTCTGTCTGTCCATCTCTCTGTTACCAGGCTGTATCTCATGAACCGTGATAGCTAGAGAGTTTAAATTTTCACAGATGATGTATTTCTGTTGCCAAATTCGGTCTTTTGATAAACGCCTTCGTCGACATCACGGATAGGTGACAATTTGTAAAGTTTATTGCAAAAATTAGAAGTCAAACAAAGGTCAGTTTTAAGAGTCAAACTAATCCGCTACCAATTTATTTTTAATTACATGATACTATTACTACATTGGTAACTATGAACATTTAGGAAACAAAATACGCATATCTATGCCTGAAAATAGGGCGAATAGAAGCGCAGTGCAAGTGTTATACGGTACGTCATAATTTCATAAAAGTTTGACGTTTAATTTTTAGGGTTCCGTACCCAAAGGGTAAAACGGGACCCTATTACTAAGACTTCGCAGTCCGTCCGTCCGTCCGTCCGTCTGTCACCAGGCTGTATCTCACGAACCGTGATAGCTAGACAGTTGAAATTTTCACAGATGATGTATTTCTGTTGCCGCTATAACAACAAATACTAAAAACAGAATAAAATAAAGATTTAAATGGGGCTCCCATACAACAAACGTGATTTTTGACCAAAGTTAACAACGTCGGGAGTGGTCAGTACTTGGATGGGTGACCGTTTTTATTTTTGCTATTTTTTTTTTTTTTTGCATGGTACGGAACCCTTCGTGCGCGAGTCCGACTCGCACTTGCCCGGTTTTTTTTATAATTTCAATTTAATGTATTATCACTTTTACAACAATAAAATCAATGCAGACTTTTCATGGTCTAATTCTACTTGCTATAATTTTTCAATTAATTGCCAGTTACGGGGGTAGCCGAAAATAGTAGTTTTTTTTAGTGTTCCGTACAAAACTTTGTCACGGAACACTTATGGGATCACTACACACAGAGGTACCTAGTCACCAAGTTTTGTACCCACTTATTTCCATTGATTGTTCATTGTGTTTGTTACTAGATTAATCATGATTGCAGATACTCCACTATAATGGGAATATTGTTAAGAATACCTATTCAGTACGCTATGATTATCACGCCCATGTAACAAAGCTTTACATTACACACCACATTGTAATTTGTGACTCATTCCTTTCTCCATTCAATTTCATTTACACATCATCACTCGTATCACATCACCGATTACATTTAATTTTGAACTCTAAGTAGTATAAACTTAAAGCTCAATTTTGTATACAATATCGTGAGGGATTACGAGATTGTGTATGTTTCTGTCATTTCTTTCCACGACATTTTCATCAATGTCTATCATATCACATCATGATTTTTTATGAAATTATAAACTTTACCTACGTGTCTTAAAGTTCTATTTTGAACAACAATGTTAGGTGACTTAAGAGGTTGCGTAAGTTGAGACTTTTAATGGCTTCCTGAACGCGTGAATGATCCATACCGTGTTTTCTTCTCACGATTTAGAGTTTTCCCTATTGAAGGAAAAACGGAAGAGCCACGGAAGTCTAGTTGCATGCTATATGACAACTTTCCTGTATATATTTTAGATGAATTGTATGTGTGAAAAACGAAGTTGAAACAGTTTCTTTTACATAGTGCGATGAATATCTTATGAGTTTTATTTTACGTTCTATTTTATTAGGTACTATAGGTATTAAGATCTTTAATTGGATTATGTATGTAAAATAACATATGTTTGCTTAGGTGGACTCTGGGGTCCGTTAATGAGAGCGAAAGTATCACGTTGAGAAGGTAGGTAGTATTGCAAAATTCATAAGAAAATAGAAAGTTAAAGTACTACGGTTAAAAGTAGTACGGTTAAAAGTTATATAAATCGAAAACTTTTAACAAGGAAAACTGATCATTTGCCCTCCAGGAGATATCATTAAAAGTTTTCCAACTTCGGAGCATAATAATTCTCATACTTGGCTAGGTCCCCTGGAACTCCAACACAGATTGATGCGCCATCTGCATCAAGTTTTGCCTTATTATGGTAACATTCCATTTCTAACCGCAGCTGCACTACCGGTACTCAACGCGTCGCTGTCATTGTCAATTTCCATAGTAAAATTGACAGTAATGCAGCTGCGGTTAGAAATGGAATGTTACCCTTATCCTCATTATGCGAGTTTTCGTAGGCGTGAAACACGTTAGTGACGTTCACATGAAGCTAGCGATGACGCAAGGCGCACGCGCCGTGTCGGCGGTGAAAGGCGCATGTAACTTATGCTAATGTTTGGCTTTTGGGAATTGTGTAAGTATGAGAGAGATAGAATACGAGAGCAGCCAGACTAAGTAACTTGTAGTTTCCATATGAATGGATGGGACCTAAAACAACACTGGTAGGTCACATCAAGATTGTTTACCTTATTTCTAATGCTAAAAAAACGAACTAAGTAGCAATTATACGAGCCATGATTTCAACCCGCGACCTCCGCCGGATTGTAAGTCGGACGTCAGATCCACACGGCCACCACCGCTTATTTATTTAATAACAATTATTAAACTAACTAACTATGTACACTGGCGTTCAAAAGTGCATGGGCATGTTTCAACCGTAATATTAAGGCATTACGGTCGACATCTATCCATGCACTTTTGAACAATGCCAGCCTTCGTAGATTTTCTTCAATAAGTGTTGCCAACTCGGATTTTGTAAAATGCTAGACTAATGTCTAGATTATGCCAAAGATTTTTGAAAGATGCTAAAATGTCACTTGAAATTAGACACTTAAAACACATACATTTTTAAATTATGCCGCCTTTTTCTACTGACAAGATCTGCTTCACCAACTTTATATAGACCGTCGACGTCCATCCGTCCACAAAAGTCAAAATTCATAAAAAATGTGAACCACATAAGGCGATGGCGCATATTGTTGCTGCCAAGTTGGTGGAAACTTGGCTTAGACTAAATTATGCTAAAAAATATGCCCGATGATAAATGGAAAATTTTGGTGCCAAAGCGAGTGATAATATGCCAGATCTGGCATCATTTACGCCAAGTTGGCAACACTGTCTTCAATACCGTTAATTTCCCAATAGCTTGGGCAAACATCCGCCTGCAGAGGGAAGTCGATGTCACGCGCCATTGTTAGTAAATAATGCGCTTGCGCACTGCTGTTGATCATGAGCCCGATTCAAACTTACTGCCGTATTCGAACTTCATGATATTCACAAGAGACGACACGTACTAGATCCATTCTAGATACGTTATAGTTTAGATACCAACTAGTTCTCTTTTGCAGCGCAATTCGGGCAACCAACGTCACTTTTACGTTAGATAGCGTAAGATATCTATTAGATGTGAATTGGATCTCTAAGTCATATCCTGAGGAAATCGTTCCAGAGTATCTCCAGAATCGCGCAAATGTCAAATTTGATAGGTTAGATCTTAAACATATCATTATCGTATCTTGGTGATGTCTAAAACATATCTAATAGATGTCTATTTCAAAATCCGAATCGGGCCCATACATTATGACATTTTATCATTACCTACAAGATTATTATCTAAATGATGTTGCCGGCGTCTCGCTCGCTCCAATACATGTACGGACAAGTACGAGTGAAATGCACAAGCGACTGATATAATTTAAATACTTTTTGTTTTTTTTTTTATATGTATACAGGATGACTAAACAATCACGTAATGTGTGGGAGTCAGTGGCGTAGCTGGCATGGGTGGCACCCGGTGCGGAAATTGTGGGTGTCACCCCAAAATTCAATCAAAATTGTAAAATATATTTAAAAAGAGTAATTGTAAACTTTGTTGAATAGCTCAGGATTTACTCCATCGCTTTCATTTTACGAATTTTTATAGGTGTGCTGATGTTCACGGTCGGGTGTCACCCCTAAATGGGTGACACCCGGGGCGGACCGCCCCCGCCCCCCCCCCCCCTAGCTACGCCACTGGTGGGAGTATAGGTACCTACCAACTATCATATTTTAATTTTATTTTGTAAGGAGTACCAACAGCTGCAAAAACATTATATAGATTTAGGTAACAATACAAAGCCAATTACAGGTACTCACAGATAGAAATGAAGTAGACATTGTTGCCATTTTGTGCTTAATATCGTGTCATGCGACACTCTCGTGCTTATAGTTAGTCTGGCAAACCAATTTGCGGATAAGAAAAATTCGAAATTCTAAATTATAATTATACTACGGATGATCGTGATTCACTCTGCGCCCATCAGACCGCCGACCGTATTGCGCCCGTAGATGCCATGGAAACAATAGGAATCAAAATGTGTCGTAAACAGTTTTTTTTGTTCCGTTCAAACAAGTAACAAAACACTTAACTAGGTACCTAGTACATCAGAGGTACAGTCAGCATCAGTAGAAGTGGATGAAACAACGCGCTAAGAGTATCTGCCACGCTGCCCGCTGGTATACTTTTCCAACTATAGAATATAGATAAAAATGTCTACAGTTCGCGTTTAAAAGTATCTGTTACAGGCTAATCGTTCTAAAATAGAGACACATACGTACATAGACTAGGAATCCTCTAGACCGAGTTTAGAGCAATTATTTCATGCAACCGATGATGCCAAAAATGCGGGGGTGCGCGGGACGAGGTGAGCGAAGTCCCGTGCCGTGATTGGTTCGTTCAAAGACACGGACGTCACACAAAGCAACTTTCGACTCGAACATGGAGTAAAATTACCGTCACCGTGGCAGAGGGGGTAGCGCGACTATATGCTAAGTCTGGATGATCTTTGTTTGTTGAACTGTTAAATAATGGTAAAGTACTTAAATAGATACTTTTGATCCGTTGCTTATTGATGTTGACTGTACCACACCGCATAAATAATATAAATATTCAATGATGGCAAAGAAATATGCCTACGATTATGCCACTTCCTTTCTGTTTAACAATTAAAATGAGCTACGAGTACCTATTATACAATATTGACAGTTCTTTCTCTTTGTCCAATGCAAATGACCTTACGGCGAACTTTTATGGAAAGTTGCTTAGCCTAATGGTGATTTTGAAGACTTTTTTCTCGCTAAATAAACCGACTTTAAAGCCTGATTTTCTTACTTCAGCCTGTAAGCATCACAATAGTTGATATCCTGTATGTTACTTTATACTGATAATAATCACATGTAGTATGCACCTGACTTTATACTTTTTGGTTATTGTATCTATGGTCATGTTTGTTGAGGGAGAACTGTCAGATTTTGGCGGCGGTTCATTGCAGGGCTGTTTCACTTAGAACTATCAATATGAAGTATGGGGGCATATGTCTTGTCATGAATCTAGAGATGTCGCTGGTAACGGCAAACATTTTACCCCTCATCCACTTGTTTTATTTCCTGGTGCAACATTTCACAGTGCTCAGCGTTTAGTTATACGCAGAAAAACAGCGGTGCAGTAGTCTGTTACGACTATCAGTATTTATGGTATGTAAAAAAGCGGAAATTTAAAAAAATATAAGCGCGATGGGTTATCGTCCCATAGACAATCTGAATTTCGCGTCTTTTTCTACTGACGCAGTTGTTTGACCGGCTATACTTTTGTCACTGCAATGAAATAAAAAAAGATTACCAAAACTGTCTTTTAACTTGTCTTTTTGACTTTTCGTGTAACCTGATACGCAGATAGCATATCGTTTTTTGTAATAAAATTTATGAATATCGTTACTCGGCGGCGAAGACAATGGCCGCATCTGAGAAACTTTGCTGCGTTCGGGGATGCGGCAACTCTCGTAAGTAAAATACCGAGCGGGAAAATTTAAAATAATAGTGCTAACAGGCCTGTACCGACGCGGCGCGCGGTCATGTGTTTTTCTGTATTTATTTATAAACTATCGATGTATAATAATCGCTCAAGCTGATTAGTAGATGCGAAACGGATTATACAATGTGTACAGCTTGGCAAAAAAGAGTAGACTTTAAAAAGTGGCAACACTGTAGTGTCGTCCCTTTCAAACCAATTTGTATAAGAAAACGGGACGACACTACAGTGTTGCCACTTTTTAATTCCTACTCTTTTTGCCAAGCTGTATAATTCATGCTATTTTCCGGTTAGTTTTTCCTAAAATACTACAAGAGTTAGACCAAAAGAAGTCTGCAACGATTTTGGTGCTACATCTTTTAAAAGTTATCAATTCTTGCCATTTTAACTATTGTTTTTCAGGTGCTAACGGAATGCCGCTGCATTCCTTTCCCCACCCAAAAAAGGACCCACAGAGATTTTCCGTGTGGGTGGAGACGGTGGGCTCGGTGGTGCAAGAACTAGAGCCTGATTATGTTTATAAAAGGCGGAGAGTCTGTCATGCTCACTTAGAAACTAATTATTTAACATGGTCTAATCGGCTCAGCCCAGATGCCGTCCCAACCCTGCGCTTACCTGGTGAGCTTCTGTAAATATTTGTCAATTTACTCTTAATAAGAATGTTTCAATGTCTAATATCCATTTTTTCTAACAGCCCAGCCAACTACGGCTCCACCTGACCTGGAACCGAATGAGAACCAATTTAACGGTCAAGGTACAACAAATAATCTATATCTAGCCTATGTGTACTTACTTTATTACTTGTACAAAACAGCGTGTAGTATCAGTATGTGAAAGCGTTGAATTTGCTGTAGTAGGTAGGTAGGTACCTACTAAAGCAAATTGTGTTTGAATTAGAACTTAGTTGTAGGTATTAAATATTTGTCAATTTACTCTTAATAAGAATGTTTCAATGTCTAAAGCCTCCTCCACACTCGTGCGCGAATCGCGGCGCGAAGCCGCGGACGTGAGTGTGGCGTCGATTTTCGCAGACAGCGAAATCGACTCCACTCGCGCTCGCGGCTTCGCCCGCGATTCACGCGCATAGTCTGGAGGGGGCTTAATATCCATTTTTTTCTAACAGCCCAGCCAACTACGGCTCCACCTGACCTGGAACCAGATGAGAACCTATTTAACGGTCAAGGTACAACAAATAATTTATATCTAGCCTATGTGTACTTACTTGTACAAAACAGCGTGTAGTATCAGTGTGTGAAAGCGTTGAATTTGATGTAGTAGGTAGGTAGGTACCTACTAAAGCAAACTGTGTTTGAATTAGAACTTAGTTGTAGGTATTTATTACTGAATTCCCGAAGAAGATCGTATGTGCTATAGATCCCAATGGCGCTTATAGTTTGTTCCTCTTAAAGACAGCACATTTATATAGGTATATTTAATTAGACTCAAATCATTAATGGACAAACGCCAAACGATAATAAGAAATGTATCGGGATGACTAGATGCTGCGAAAAGTCATGCACTATTTACCTAAGTTTCGATTGGCGTTTTCTATCAACTATTGTGATCTAGGCACCCTGGGCATTCCGCTGTTATGTGTGATGAGCAAGAAAAAAATTGTAGATTGTACAACAAGGGCATAAAGTGACCCATTTTTACCCGAGGCAAGTTTTTAGCAAAATAGTAGACGAGGGTAAAAATGGACATTTATGCCCTTGTTGTACACTCTGCTTTTCACTTCGATTGCGAGGAAAATAAAACACATTTTCACGGCAATTTACACCACCAAATTGTCGTAAAGCGAAAGAACATAATACATAACCAATTCCCGCCAACTAACTTTTTAATTTTCAACATGTGATCAGAGTTTCAGATGCTTGGTTTTCTGCCAAGTCAAACATTTTGGAGCATTTTTGAACGATAATCGACTCCTATTTTATGTGATTTACTAAATTTAATGACAGAAAATACGGATTTCTAATAAATTGTAGCAAAAATAAAATAATATAGGTAACAAGTTTTGTCATCTACACAATTTTATTGCTCAGTAAAATTGTGCAATATGTTTTAACTGTTTGGCGGTTGAGACCGATTACCTTAGTCTTAGTAGCAGAAGTTCTAAGGTCCCGTTTTCTAAGGGGACCTTGCATTTTGGAGACAAAGCAAACCGCTTGGAACAGGTGTTCCTGGGGGTGATCTGAGCCGATTAAGCCCGGTTGCCAAGAGGTTCCACCCAGCAGGTGGGCAGGGGAAGGGGGGAAAAGTGGCTCCGGCGCGCCTCACTCTAAGCTATATATCTGCATACATCTAGCAACTATATCAAGTTTGGTGTCTTTTTCGTGTAATTCGAGGATGAAGAATTCATTTCTGTGACTAAATTTTCACTCTTCCATACAAAAAAATCGAGAAATTAAAAATTCCAATAAAATCTTTTCTCTTTTTTTTTCGAAAATCCTCTACAAAATTAAAACTATGAGGATTTGCTCTAGAAAAAAAATACCTGTGAATAGCCCAGTTATCCTACTATATAGAATAGTAAACTTGTTAAACATTTTTTTTTCATAACTCTGATAAAAAAGATGTTTTGTGTCGCGCGGCGTACCTGCATTGTAAGAGCGGTATGCAGCGTTTAGGATTTTTAAGTATGTTTCGATGGTTTCTGATAAGTTGTTATTCTTCTGGTTGTAGAAAATTACTTCTGGACGTGATATATATACAAATATAAATTAAATGTATAAATATAGATGTTGGGAAAACTTTCGCCAATAGAGTTATTATAAATGTGATAAAATTAACAAAGCAGATGTTTGATTAAAATGCGGGTTAAAATACGAGTAAGATATATATTGTTCGTAGGGTTTGCAATCCGGATCCGAAATCTATGAAATTATCCGGATCTGGATCCGGATCCGCGGATCTTCCCATACATTTCGGATCCGTCGTGCAAACCCTAATTGTTCGCAATTGCCACTACATGCCCATGGGTCCGTGCATTTTAGTTTTTTCTTAACGCAGTTGCACCTCCCTGCGCATTTTGTTTTGCAGCGGCAACGAATAAGCTCTAAACAAGCAGCAGCCGCCGCAGGTAGGCTTGTACATATGGGCTCCCAATAACCATTTTGTTTGGACCAGCTCCAGTCAGCAGGACATGGTAGCTGTTGCTGAGGGGCTATAATCTGTCCCCAAACATAGCCTCCTTGGTAAACTGCACGGAGAAATATGTTTACGTAGATAGGGCATCTTCCATTGGAGGCAGATTCTCTAACTGAAGATTTTTTTTGTAAAAAGTACTTTTCGGCACTCTTTTGCACTCGTACTTGTACCTGATCTACTCGTAAAATCAGTAACAAAATACTATGCATTTTGTTAAAATAACGTCTAGGGGCTAATTCACACCTCGTAATTCAAATCTGTCCATACTTACTATTGTAAGACTCTTACTTGCCATACAAGACAATAACAATTTTTATCAATATTGGCAATGCCTGCTCAATATTGCCTTGTTTGCCGTATTTAAACCCCTCCGTTACGGCAGGATATGCGCTCCAAGCTTGAAATACGCTTTTTTCCCTGTCCATACAAAAAAGAAACAGTGTCGCAACCTGAAAAGGTGTGGAAGAATGACAAGACTTCTGACCTTTCTGGTCCTGTAAAATAAATTATATATCTATGCGTTACAAATAAAATCATATATTTAAAGAAAGTTTGCAGCACTTGACCAATTGCCCTGGTGAGCTGTCTCGTATACTGCGGTGACATATTTATTTTATTTACAATTAATGGAGGATTGGCACAGGAAAGAATCACCTGTTCCTCTCGTGCCATGCTATTGCATTTTCTTAAGGTAACGTTTGTAGTTCTTCCGTTAATTGTAAATAAAATAAATAAATATGTCACCGCAATAAGAGACAGGTCAACTGGACGCAGTTTAGCGTAAAAGATCCATCCTCTAAAATTTGTAATTTAAATGAATGTCTTTTCCGTTTGACATAAAGTTCAAATTTTACTAACAGATTTTTGTGGATTGGATCTTTTACCCTAAACTACGTCCAGTCTGGGCTAATGGTCACGTGCTGCAAACTTTCTTTAAATATATGATTTTATTTGTAACTCATAGATATATGATTTATTTTACAGGACCAGAAAGGATAGTAGTCTTGCCATTCTTCCACGCCTTTTCAGGTTACAACACAGTTTCTTTTGTGTGTGGAAAGGGAAAAAAAGCGTATTTCAAGCTTAAAGCGCATATCCTGCTGTAACGGAGGGCCTTCTTCTTCGTTACACTCTTGATAGAGTGGTCGTGGCCATTACGAAAACTTTTGAGCGACTCATTTAACGACACGCCATTCCTCCCGTAGAGCTGCTTTCCGTAAGCATTCGCTTACTGTGATCGACACACCGATTTGGTTTGGTCAGTCCATCTCATTAGAGATCTTCCTCTAGCCCTGTCACCTCCTACTCTTTCTTGCACAACTAGACGTTCTGTAGATGTTCCGTCTCGACGAGACACACAAAAGAAGTTGAGTACCGAGTTTTGCCCGTAGAAAGCAACCGCTCTTTAATGCCAAGCTCCTCAATAATTGATGCTCAGTCCATGATATGCCCAGCATTCGTCTCCAGCACCACATCTCTAGTGCATTCACTTTCCGTTTTTCGGATGCCCTTAGTGTCCATGTGAGACATACAGCATACAGAAAAGTGGGAAATATGAGGGATCTGACAAACCTGGTTTTAGTGGTCCTTGTAATGTTCCGGAGGGATTTAAATACGGAAAACAAAACAACATAGAGCAGCCAATTTTGGAAAAAAATTTTATTGTCTTGTATGACAAGTAAGAGTCTTACAATATTAAATCTGAACAGATTTGAATTACGAGATGTGAATTGGTCCTTAGACATTATTTTGATACTATGTATTGTATTACAGTGTTCGGATCAGGTACAAGTACAAGTGTAAAAGAGTGCCGAAAAGTACTTCTTACAAAACGAAATCTTCAGTTAGAGAATCTGCCTCCAATGGAAGATGCGCTACCTACGTAAACATATTCTCCGTGCAGTTTACCAAGGAGGCTATGTTTGGGGACAGATTATAGCCCCTCAGCAACAGCTACCATGTCCTGCTGACTGGAGCTGGTCCAAACAAAATGGTTATTGGGAGCCCATATGTACAAGCCTACCTGCGGCGGCTGCTGCTTGTTTAGAGCTTATTCGTTGCCGCTGCAAAACAAAATGCGCAGGGAGGTGCAACTGCGTTAAGAAAAAACTAAAATGCACGGACCCATGGGCATGTAGTGGCAATTGCGAACAATATATATCTTACTCGTATTTTAACCCGCATTTTAATCAAACATCTGCTTTGTTAATTTTATCACATTTATAATAACTCTATTGGCGAAAGTTTTCCCAACATCTATATTTATACATTTAATTTATATTTGTATATATATCACGTCCAGAAGTAATTTTCTACAACCAGAAGAATAACAACTTATCAAAAACCATCGAAACATACTTAAAAATCCTAAACGCTGCATACCGCTCTTACAATGCAGGTACGCCGCGTGACACAAAACATTTTTTTTATCAGAGTTATGAAAAAAAAATGTTTAACAAGTTTACTATTCTATATAGTAGGATAACTGGGCTATTCACAGGTATTTTTTTTCTAGAGCAAATCCTCATAGTTTTAATTTTGTAGAGGATTTTCGAAAAAAAAAGTGAAATGATTTTTTTGGAATTTTTAATTTCTCGATTTTTTTGTATGGAAGAGTGAAAATTTAGTCACAGAAATGAATTCTTCATCCTCGAATTACACGAAAAAGACACCAAACTTGATATAGTTGCTAGATGTATGCAGATATATAGCTTAGAGTGAGGCGCGCCGGAGCCACTTTTCCCCCCCTCCCCTGCCCACCTGCTGGGTGGAACCTCTTGGCAACCGGGCTTAATCGGCTCAGATCACCCCCAGGAACACCTGTTCCAAGCGGTTTGCTTTGTCTCCAAAATGCAAGGTGGTGGACCTTAGACCCCCAGCTATAGAAGAAAATTTTACTTTTATGCTCTAGAGCATAAAATGCGATTTTATGTCGTCTACGCACGACATAAAAGTGCACTTTTTGAGCATGAGAAGTGAAAATATAATTCTTCACGTAAGAGGTTCCTTCACAATTTTTTTAATTCGCTTAATAGGGTTATTCTGTACCAAAAGGGTAAAAACGGGACTCTATTACTAAGACTCCGTCCGCTTTCTGTCCGTCTGTCTGCCTGTCTGTCAGTCTGCCTGTCTGTCTGTCTGTCTGTCCGTCCGTCCGTCCGTCCGTCCGTCCGTCCGTCCGTCCGTCCGTCCGTCCGTCCGTCTGTCTGTCTGTCTATCTGTCTGTCATCATGCAATAACTCATATACCGTGATAGCTCGATAAGCCCCCTCCAGACTATGTGCGTGAATCGCGGCGCGACGTCGCGGAGCGAACATATCGCGAAGTTGACGTAAGACTCCACACTCGCACACTTCACGGCGATTTCGCAGTTTGGTTTGCGGCAATATGGCGGAAAAGCATCAGCTGATCGAGTTTAACTGTTAGTTATCTATGGCATCATACGTGCTTTAGCTGTTTTTCCATTTTGTTTTATTGTAAAACCGTAAAATATAGCTGCTTAATATAATATAATCATAATAGAATTAGTATTTATCTTGCCACAGAGGAGTCAAAATATTGTGTTAATGTGGAGTCTTGCAAATTCGCGCTTCGCGTCTCCTTTGACGCGGGCCGAAATACCGACAAAAAACGGAGAACAAGGCGCGAAGGCGAGAACAATCTGCGAAATCGACGCCACACTCGCATTCGCGGCTTCGCCCGCGATTCACGCGCATAGTCTGGAGGGGGCTAGAAATGTGCAGTTAAGCGTGAGTCGGACTTATGTACGGAACCCTAGAAAAGCAATTGTGACTCGCACTTTTACGTAATGGTACGGAACCCTTCATGTTCGAGTCCGACTCGCATTTAGCTGATTTTTATGCATCTCGCTGTATGTTCACTGGTGGCTCGAAGACCTACTTTTTTGGAAAGGCGCTTTATAGGTTGGCCCCATTGTCATCATTCCAGGATTTGACAATTGGGTTTTAGATAAATCAAAATTTTACGTCACACATATTATCATTAGTTACCAGTGATGTGGATTATGTAGGTAATGTGAAAGGGATAGTGACGTATAGGTACTGTAGTAACATAGGGGCTGTCCATAAATTACGTCATCGATTTGTGACGATCCCCCCCCCCTAAAATCATCCAAAAATCATGCTTCGAATCATCCGATATCCAGACCCCCCCCCCCCTTTGGATTTGCAAAGCTATTGTTTAGGTTACTTATTCCATTGAAAAGGTAAAAAAGTGTGGATTTGCAGAGGCAGGAGTTCCGAGGAAGGCGCGAGGGCACACGCGCGCCGGTGCCAATGCAGGTAAAATCCGCCGCGCCGTGCTCACAGTCATAACGCTAACGTTCATACTACCCGCGCCAGCTATCGGATGCCCTTAATAATGTCATTCATACAATTTTGTTCATTAAGTTTACTTAGGTACTATACAGCTAATAGGTAGGTAGGTAACGATGCGAGTTGGGTTATTAAGTACAGTCACCTGCAATAATATGTTACACAACGAAGGCAGCAAAAATATCTGACACGATCTTATTTGAACAGCCATAAAAGCGTGTCACATATTTTTGCGGCCTTCGAAGAGTAACAACTGTACAATAGTTATTATGGGTTAGTACGGCTACCATCAGTTTGGCATTGAGATAAACGCTATCGTGAACGTAATTTACTTTCTATATAAGTATCTCTTTCGCACTAATATGTCAGTACTACGAGCGATGCATAGAAAGTAAATTACGTTCACGATAGCGTTTATGTCAATACCAAACTGATGGTAGCCGTATAGCTTAGGTTTATTTTTATTTACTTACTTATAGTTAAGTTTATTGCAATCACATTTATACTTAACACCACAAGGATTGGTATAAGTACAGGCGCTATTTATAACAAAAGGAACTGCCATCGGAAGTTTACCTTTAGAAAGAAATGTAGGCTTTATTCTGATAAGATTTTTTTACGATATTTTTCCTCGTCGAAGATGATAGTAAATATCCCTGACCCAAAATATGATAATGAAACTGGAAATCTTTAAAGGAACCGAGGTTCACATGATCGTTCAGCGATATTTCGTTACTACCAGTCTATATTCCCAGGGCCTGACGATGAGACCGAAGCGAGGAAAGAACTGAAATTGCGTAATATACTATAATTATAACTTTTACGGTTTAAAGACGGAGTAGGAAGTTAAAAATAAGAATGTCTTAAACTATATATATAGATGTTCCTAGAATGTGTAGTGTAGACATTCTAGGCATTATTAAGTATTATTAACACAGTAAACGGGTCAAACAGAAAACTATGTTACGTCGTTCCTGTAGACATACACAAGAGTTAAGGGCTATAAAGGTTAATTTTCTTATTTAACCCTTAAACACGTGAAAAGATCCTCCTTTTATTTAAAAAAACTATGATAAAATCATTACTTACATGCCCACAAGCTGTTAACTATTGCCCACAGGAGAGAAAACTAGCGTGTTAATTCGCGCGAACTGTACATTTTTCTCTCCTGTGGGCAATAGTTAACAGCTTGTGGGCATGTAAGTAATGATTTTTCACGTGTATAAGTTATACACGTGATAAGGTCTTCCTTTTATTTAGAGAACTATGATAAAATCGAATTTAAATTTACTTATTTATTTGAATTTATATAGCTTGTGGGCATGTAAGTAATGATAAAATCATTACTTACATGCCCACAAGCTGTTAACTATTGCCCACAGGAGAGAAAAATGTACAGTTCGCGCGAATTAACACGCTAGTTTTCTCTCCTGCGGGCAATAGTTAACAGCTTGTGGACATGTAAGTAATGATTTTATCATAGTTTTCTAAATAAAAGGAGGATCTTTTCACGTGTTTAAGGGTTAAATAAGAAAATTAACCTTTATAGCCCTTAACTCTTGTGTATATCTACAGGAAAGACGTAACACAGTTTTCTGTTTGACCCAAACAGTTGTTTCTGCATAATAACCTAATATGCAATTACAAGGCGGATACCCTGTATCCAACTCTGATACACTCACTCGGATGATGTGTTAAGCAGGCCACTGACGAGCCTTCCAAATGGATGCCGTTACAATGGATTCATCCAAATAGACGACATCCTAATATTAAACATTGTACGTTTTTGACATTCACGGACCGATTTTGGATTGCAGCCACGCTATTTGGACTGTTGGCTCGTCAATGGCCACCTTTAGGTAGGTACCTAAAAGATTCTTTTCACCTCAGCAGCTCGGACAAGGGTACTTTGCTTCTTAAAAACAGTGAGCAAAATGCGATTTTGCTCACTGAGTCATTTTGTCTCACTCAGTTAGCAAAATCGCATTTTGCTCACTGAGTGAGACAAAATGTCATTCAAGTGACCTTTATAGTCAAATGTCATTTTTAACATGCGAGGTCTAATACAAGTTCGATATACTTGGATTCTATTATCTCTGTCCCTCTAGGTATGTTCTCACTGCTTAGGGTGAAAAATTTTGTGTAAGTACTACACGAGATCAAAGTTATTTACATCTCGTGCGCTTTTGAATCCCTTACTACGCTCAAGATTCTAAATTAGATTCATTCAGACCATCTAGTTGGAAAGAGGGAGGACGAGATGGTTCGGAACATAAGGTGCGGTATCCTGATCCCGTCCCTAGAAGAAAATCTCACCAAGGTTGGAAGAGTCCTAAACTTTCAGAACCCCTGGGCCATGGTGAGGAAGTGGACTCTTCATCATGCGATCCCCCTTAAGAAAAGGGCCTGCACCCTACTCCTGGTGGGAATACCTGAGGACGTTGTTCAAGCGGTGATGGAAAAGGGAAGGAGACTGAACTACCTATGTGGGACAGTCTACATCCGTTTCCAGCACAGCGGAGGGCGCTTCAGAGATTCGCCACCGAGGAAGAACACACCGGAGGGGAACATAGACAGAGGGGAGGACAACACCGCAGAGAGCGCACCCGCAACGAACACCCCCTCTGCCATGGACACTGACAACGCGGAACAACACACCTCCAACATCGAGGAAGGCATTCTGCTGGACTCCGAGGACGAGGATGGCCTACCAAAGGGGTTTAGTCTCCTGGACCTAAAGGGAAAGGCGGCGGAAGAATTATCCTCCGATGCTGCCTTCCCAATGTAAGGTCCTCCAGCACCGAACTACGGAACCGGAGTAGTAGGTATCAATTATATTTTTTATTTTTGACGATCTTTTTGTGAAATTCTTAGAATTTTATCTGTATAATAATCAGACATCGTAACTTTTCCAGCATTTTTGGTGCAGCGGAGTGATGTTAACAGAATTGGTATAAATAATTTAACCCTAATGGTTAATTACGTTAATATTATCCTTAATTTACCATTTTAGTTGAAATTATCTATACCAATTCTGTTAACACCACTCAGCAGCACCAAAAATGCTGAAAAATGTATGATGTCTGATAATAGTCCGATGTTATTATGGAATAATATTAACATCAATAAATTGCTCTGTTAATTAGATTAAGATAATATGTACCTAATAATAACTATTCATAAGTGCTTGTTCCTAGGCCTACATGAATAAAGCATATTTTGATTTTGACTTCAAGTTTGCTGGACATTTGGTGCGAGATACACAACACACAAAATAAAACACTGGTGATTTTTAGTTGAGCATAAACCATTTCGTATTTAGGTGGCGCACCGCAGTTCAGCATACCTCGACACATCAAAAGGCGAGCGGGAGGACAGGAGGACGCCGACACCGCAGTGGCGGTCGCGGCGCGGCGAGCGGTCGGGTCGGCTCGCCGTACGGCGAAATCAGCAGGCAGCAGTTCCGAGTCATGTGTCATGTACGGATCATCTTCATACTTACTAATAGTAGCTTTGGCTTAGAAAACAGTGTTTGATATTATTAACGGTAACGATGACGTATTACGGTTTTTGTAAAAAGGATCTAGTATTTAAAGTGGAGACAGCGATCGGACCTTTCGTTCCCATCTATGGTTGTCGCTGCTGTCGTCGCCAGTCGCTCAATGACGTGGCCAAGCCGTAAGTCCTTTATGTCAATTTCAGCATTTTAAAAATTTCTGAAATCTGGATCGACAAAAAAATCTATATTGTCATGGTATGGCATGACCAGATCGTCACAAAATTTAACGAAAATAGTCATAGGAAGACTACTAATCCAGTAAACTTGTCGAATTTTGTAACGTGGTTCTTCTGCGTCAAATCCGGTAATAGTTGCATAGAGGTTCACAATTCCTTTATTTAGTTTCGTTTATATATATTATAGTCCTTTCCGAACGACCTAGCAAATCGAATTAAAGTTCTTACATTCAACTTGGAATTCACGGGCCACACGGCTGGCTGCACTTTCGCCTTAGACTTTGTCAATGGTAAACAAATGTGTAAACCTGCAAATTCCAGAGCTCAGTCCACCTGTGGCTCCGGAGAGCACACAGTACTGCTCTGCTTTTCCTGGCCGTCCTGGGGCGCCTGTGACGTCCCGCCAAGACCTACGCGCACACTCCACCACAGCGCCGCTGCCGCGCCATGCAGAGAACGTTGCCACTCTTTTTAACCAGGTCACATCAATTGGCTAATATTAAAACAAGTACCGTAAAACGGGGTCAACAGAAATCGCGGGGTGAATAGAGAAATTTAGAACTTTTTCTTTCAAGTTGTTATATTTAAAAACATACATCTCTAAAATCAAATATTTTGGAATAAGTATATAGTAGACTATTTATTCTCTACATTGATACCAAAAAAAGTTAATCAAACTGCCTAAAAGTTAGATTTTTTTGACTCTAAAGGAAGGCCTCACCGAGGTAAGAAATGAAGCCTGTCTGAACTTTGTTCTAGTGGTAAATGTAGTGACATTAACGTAGTGATAGCCTAATCCAAAGGATTAAATAATAAATATTATATGACAAGAATTACACAGATCGACCTAGTCCCACAGTAACCTCAATGAGGCTTCTGTTGTGGGTACTAGACCACGATATATATATACATAGAAACATCCATAACGAACAAATATGCATTAATGCGATAAGTTAAGTTTTCTTACTATTAAGTTATTCCTTATCGAAGAGATCGTAAACCATTGTACTGATGTGACTTTAAACCCTGACGATGGAACTGGAACTGTTTAAAGGAACCGTGGCCGTCATTTCAGGCCGTGCTGGCGAATCGAACGATCACAGTGATAAGTGTACGTAACTTTGCTATAAGATCTATAAGTACTTACTTTTTAGATTTTTTACACACAATTCAACGAAAATTTAATTATTCAATTCCACGCAAACGAAGTTGTGGGCGTCAGGTAGTCCGACATAATTATAGGCTATTATAGTAAAATGTTTTTTAAGAAATGTGTAGGGCCATCTCATCCATCACCATCAGCCACCCAACATTATAACATTTATAACATAACACAGACATCATCCAGACGTCACTAGGCTGCTGAGGAAAGAAAATAGAATAGTATGTTTTGGAAAATAATGGAACATTTCGTCTCTGTACTATATACGTATTAAAATTAAAAGTCTCGGGGATCGCACTCAGATACTTTGTGAACAATTAGTGCCAAGCGAAAACATACGCTCGTACCTCTAAGCTAAACCGAAAAAGTGGCAGATTATGATGTTGACTCCACGGTATACATAATAAGTAATAATGGGACTGGTCATCATTATCCCAAGAAAAATCGAAGAAATACAGGAGAATCCCAATTTGTAATTGCAATATGTCTAAATTCCAATTTGTAATAGCACAGCCTGGCCGTGAGCTACATTCCCAGTAAATAAATAGTTAAAAACCGGGCAAGTGCGAGTCGAACTCGCGCACGAAGGGTTCCGTACCATAAAGCAAAAAAAACCGAAAAAAATGCAAAAAGAAAACGGTCACCCATCCAAGTACTGACCACGCCCGACGTTGCTTAACTTTGGTCACGTTCTGGTCACAAAAATCACGTTTGCTGTATGGGAGCCCCACTTAAATCTTTATTTTATTCTGTTTTTAGTATTTGTTGTTATAGCGGCAACAGAAATACATCATCTGTGAAAATTTCAACTGTCTAG
The DNA here is from genome assembly GCF_963556715.1 of Cydia fagiglandana. Taxonomy (NCBI): domain Eukaryota; kingdom Metazoa; phylum Arthropoda; class Insecta; order Lepidoptera; family Tortricidae; genus Cydia; species Cydia fagiglandana. The sequence goes on along the minus strand of NC_085949.1, from coordinate 4,933,019 downwards.
CTATCACGGTTCGTGAGATACAGCCTGGTGACAGACAGACGGACGGACGGACAGCGAAGTCTTAGTAATAGGGTCCCGTTTTACCCTTTGGGTACGGAACCCTAAAAACCATGATTACGCGAAGCAGAATTTTGAATGCACGAAACAGCGACATCTACGTGGAAACTTATCTAAATGTACGGATATTTGTTAAACTTTCAATTGTAATTTATATATAAGATACCTATTTATATTAAATCCGTGGTCTCTGCCTACCCCTCCGGGAAATAGGCGTGATTATATGTATGTATGTTATATTCAATTGTAATTTATTTTTGTAATTGGGTAGGTAAAGTTTTTTGAAGATAGGCAAATTATATTTTTTCCCGATAGTATTCATTATAGCGATCACGCAAATGCAGCTCTTTTATTTTTATATCATTTTATTGATTAAATATAATTTTTTAAATGATAGATATGACGTTTGTGAGGTGAAATGGCAGACTCGAGTAATTAATTCCTTGGCGCGTAGTAAATGGGACGAGATAGAAAAAAAATCGATGTTAACTGTCAGTGTCATTCTTGGAAAATTACTTGCAAATTATTGGAAAATAATGGTCGGACGAAACATTTGTGTTTTCTTGTAATTGGATGTCGGTGTGATTTCTAGAATAAGTATTTTTAACGTCCCTAGCACGATCAACACGGATATTTTGATAATGATAACGATTGCTTTCGACTACTTGGCACTGCTTCTTGGAGAACATTTTCATTAACACCTCCACCACGACTCTTGGACTGCTACACGAGTCATTTTGGATCTCAGTATCAACACAATAGATGGAGACGATCCCGGAAACGTTCGAATGGAAATAGAATATTACAGAGATGAACTCAAAGTGCGTCGTACCGTCTTGTAGGAAGTACAGACGTTACTTTCCAAATTCAGCGTATTTGAGCACACCAAAGTCTTTAACAGCGATTCGGTGCCAAGCTTTGAAGATATATTGGCCAAAATGGTAACTTATACGTTTGTGAGGACTATATAAACGTGATTGTTGTATTATACATACATAATGATTAAGATTGTAATAGTGTTAATAACTAGGTCGTTATTGGCTATTATATATGGGCTCGGCAAGGTGTTCACAATATCTGAACACGCACGCCCTGATAATAGAGGCGTGTTCAGATATTTATGAGCACCCTAGCTGCACCAATATATCTGATGGCGACTGTACTTTAGAAAACTTATAATATAAATCCAAAATAATATAATATAAATCCAGTAAATTTCGTTTCGTTTTATTTTAAAATCCACAAATTATTATCCTTAAGCATTAACATTACAACAGTATATAGAATCACGCTGTGTGGCGTGCCCTTGAAGAGAGTTGAGAGGTTCAAATATGGTCAATATGGATAAGTATGTCTGTAGGGTAAATGTGCTTCACGTTGGGGCCTGTTTACATATTGATTAGTGTTGATTGCGGGTTTAATACATTTGCCACTATACACAAGTAGCAAGTGTATCAACTCGCAAAAATACTACATTTTTGCTTCCATTGAGGTATACATAGTAAGCACTATTCTCAAATTATGTGAGGAAATAAAACAAATTCAATTTAGTAAAGCGTATTTAATAGGGGTAAAGTGACGCGAATACAATTAAAAAAACAACGCATATTCTTAGTTTATATTAAATGTAGATGGCTTTTTAGTTTTCACTTGGTCACAGAAATACGCTAAAAACCACTTTCAGAGTAGGTGTTTCTTGCGTTTTGGCTGTCCTTCTTGTGTCCTTCCACAGCATGAGCATGTCGTAAGTCCTGTTGTATTTGTCCCAGGACTTAACAGGAAGCTAGTTATTCATTATTAAGTTTGCTTCTGCTTTAAAATGAGGCGGTGCATGCCGTCTATTCCAGGTCGTTTTCGTCACTTGAACTCATTTTGTTTATTACGAGTATTAAAATAACAAGCGGTAACTTATTGAGTATTGCACAACGAATAAACTTTGCCGCCTTTTATTTGCATATTTTTTAAAATTATATTACCATAGATACAAAGCATACGGTACGCGCATGCGTCAATCCGCGCGCACCGCGCAGCGCCCTTTCGCGGTGCTAAAGCGGTATCCAGACGGGACTGATCAAATCGGTCGATTTGATCAGAAATGAAATTGGCGTCAATCTCCAATTTTAGATTTATGGTGATATTAGACCCATTTAAATTGAAAAAATGCCCCATAACGAAAATACTAGCCTCACAAATTGGTGTTCTTGTGTCCGCACCTCATTTTATTGGTCATCATCGGCGGTTGAATTCGGCGAGCCAAATTGGCATTTGCGTCCGTACGTCCCGATTCGATCGGGCAATTTAATCAGATTGGCGAAAAATTGACTAATTTGGATACGCCTTAAGCAACATCGAGTTCACGATAATTTGACATATAATAATAATAGATTTTTAGCATAAGTTGCATTTCATAAAACTTAACCCAAATCATTTGTACATTTTCAAGTCAAAGATAAAGACATGTTGGTTTTAAAATTTTAATAAGTATAGACCATAACATTGTCATGATCTTGTAACATTGTTAAAATAAGAGAGTCTCCCATTTTCATTTTATTGCATTTTTTATAAAATTTAGATTCTCGGGATATCTTGGTCCTAATTCGATTGCTCTTTTTTATGGAAATAATTATATCCTTCAGATTCACAGGATGCTCGAGGCTTAGCCGAATAACACTGCAAGGAAGTATGTCATGGCTCAATGGTTCTAATTAGCCATCAGTATAATACCGCCAATGAATGTTTACATCCACCTGAAAATAAGAACAACATTCATAAAATGAGGATAACCACACAAAACTAACAGATGGTTGAAATTGTTAGAAAAAATTAGACCGATTTCTTGTTTACGAACTTAACAGCTCATGGCAATTTAATAATAAAAATCAAAACACAAGTGAAGAAAGTTTTCTGTACCTATGTATTTCACGGATACGTACTCCTGTACGGCCATTGCTCCTCTAATTCAATGGCATTGTGCTTATCACTGTTATGATAATAATTTCAAATTTGTAGAATCTGCTCGCAATCTCGTATGAACTCGCTTATTTTTCTTGCAAAACTCTGTCCAAGGGTCAGCGTAGGGGCCGTCGTGTAGGGGTGGGGAAGAAAACGTTGTCCAATAATTTATGCAGTGCCAAGTTATCGAAAGTAAATTCAATCTTTGTCCAAATACGCGCAGATGTCGTGGGGAATCAGAAGTCCGTGGGTCGTGCTGAGGTCGCCGAAAATCTCAATGATAACATTAATAGCAATTCGCAAGGTAACATGAGGCTTGTCCGTTATTTTTCGGGAATGAGAGCTAAGTGACACTGACAGTTGACATCGATTTTTTTTCTATCACGTCCCATTTGCTACGCGCCAAGGAATTAATTACTCGAGTCTGCCATTTCACCTCACAAACGTCATATCGATCATTTAAAAAATTATATTTAATCAATAAAATGATATAAAAATAAAAGAGCTGCATTTCCGTGATCGCTATAATGAATACTATCGGGAAAAAATATAATTTGCCTATCTTCAAAAAACTTTACCTACCCAAAGGCCGTAGGCCCGACCTGAGGTTGTCAAGACACTTTTCCTATTGGGTCGTGTTTAAGCTCCAACTTCCCCCTCTCGTGTGACGCTTCGGGCCTTCGGCCCTACGCGGAGCTCGGCCTTCGGCCTTCGCGAGCCTCGACAATACTTAACTTTGAGTGTATAGGTACCCTAAAAAATCTACCGATCACTACCTGGTAGGTACATACCTCTGTACCTGTATTCTTTTCGTATGATGGACTTTTAAAATTACAGGTGAGCCCCATGTTTCCAACCAACAAGACAAACGAAAGAGACTGCAGGCTACACAAGTACTACTATTGGATATCTAGCAGGTCAGCTAAATTCAATTAAAGTGAATTATGAATTTGTCACTCTAATTACGCCGTAATGAGAGTAAACGAGAAAGATGCCCGCAATTAGCAAACTTCGGTGTTCGCGGTAGACCCCCAGCGCTGATTTAAATATCGTTTTATGTAGATAATTTATAATCCATGCATTAGTCTTCCTACGTCTAGAAATATATTTTTCATTAGATAGCTTTATTTTTCCACTTTGAGCTATGTGAAGTAAAATCTGCTTGAGTGTTTGATTACAGTCAACAAAATAGGTATATCTATCCATGCACCGCAATATAACAGCGATACAGGAATTGCGAACTTGTGTTAATTAAGACGAAACAGGAGCTGAGTTTTAAATATTTTAGGTAAATATACCCGTCTCGTTAACGGAAGCGGCTCCTTAAACTAGTGCGATAAGGACAAGGCGAAAAATCCTGCGTAAAAATCTCAAAAATCCAGGTTTCGTACTCGACTGTTTCCTACTCCAAAACTTAACCAATCGTAACCAAATTTGGAAATCTAAAAATTATGAAATTATCTGTGTAGGACCGTTTTGCTTTTTTGGCTAATTGATGTCAGTTTTGAATACTATGCCTCTCATTGCGGCATAGTCAATGAGGCCATTTTTGAAGGGCTCTAACGCCTTAAAAACAAAAATATCAAAAAAAGCAAAACGGTCTGACACAGATATTAACAATAATATTAATCTGTGTTGAAAAAATCATTACTCTAACATCAAAACCCACGGAGGAAACAGTCGAGTACGTTTGTATGGAGAAATGACCAATTAATTAATTTTAATTGTAACTGGTTCCCCGCGATACAGGCGTAGCCTAGTGCGGAGACCCCTGCAATATTCTGTTACGTGTTTTTATTGATAATAAAATGTATTCTTATTCTTATATTCTTACTTTTAAAATTACAGGTGATGAGCCCCATGTTTCCAACCAACAAGACAAACGAAAGAGACTGCAGGCTACACAAGTACTACTATTGGATATCTAGCAGGTCAGCTAAATTCAATTAAAGTGAATTATGAATTTGTCACTCTAATTACGCCGTAATGAGAGTAAACGAGAAAGATGCCCGCAATTAGCAAACTTCGGTGTTCGCGGTAGACCCCCAGCGCTGATTTAAATATCGTTTTAAGTAGATAATTTATAATCCATGCATTAGTCTTCCTACGTCTAGAAATATATTTTTCATTAGATAGCTTTATTGCGGCATAGTCAATGAGGCCATTTTTGAAGGGGTCTAGCGCCTTAAAAAAGAAAAATATCAAAACGGTCCGACACAGATATTGACAATATTAATCTGTGTTGAAAAAATCATTGCTCTAGCATCAAAACCCACGGAGAAAACAATCGCGTTTTCCCAGATATAAGACTTAGCTAGATCGACTTTCCGCCCCCGATAACCCCCATATAGCAAATTTCATTTAAATAACAAGAATTGCTCGTTTAAAGTTATAAGATAAGATAAGATACCGCCCATTAAATTCTATATTTTTTTTGTAAATACATAATTTACATCGCGGTCGGGGATCGAACGTGCGACGCGGGTTTAGTTATTATGTTATTAATTTTGAAATCTTTTACTAGCTTTTATTTAGTTTCACCTGTCCCGTTGTCTGTAATCAAATCTTGCAAGTTAAATTTGATCGGTGCCGGTGATTGAGCTGAAATACAGTCAGCGATAAAAGCTTGTACCAAAAATGTAATTTTTGCCAAAAACTTATTAAAATTTGCATTTTTATTTTGATATAGAATCGTTTATTTTAACGCCCTCTTTCGACAGCTCTTAAAGTCACAATAGACCTCACCTTGCTATTATTATTATTTGTTATTAATTACTATGTACTATAGTTCGTTTTTTTTAGCAATAGAAATAAGGTAAACAATCTTGATGTGACTTTTAATTGAAAAACACATTTTAAAAATAAGTTACGGCAAATATGTAACAATTATGTATGTAATACGATCATATATGCTTTCATAAGTAATAGTTCTTAATTTACAAAACGCGCTTTTCAATCAAAAGACATGTCAAGATCGTTTACCTTCTTTCAACTTCTTTCTAATGCTAAATAAAACGAAGTATAACAATTAGTAAAGAACATTATTTATTTTGCTGAAGCATATTTTAATCTTGTTAAAACTAAAAAAGGATACAAATTGCAATCAAAATTACAAATAAAAATTAAACACAAAAAGTTCACCTTTCCTGGGAATCGAACTCAAGTCACATGCGATCACACATTTTGTTCCGAAGCAAAATGCCAGCAATATGACTGTAAATGAGGGCTAGCGTTCTTTGCTCACCAGTTGGCGCCACTGTTGATGTTGGTCCAGTAAAACAGAAGTTATCAAAATTCTTACATGGGGCTATTCATAAATTACGTCATTTCAAATTAGGGGGGGGGGGGGTCTGGACATCGGATGACGGTAGCATGACGTAAGAGGAAACGGGGTCATTCGAAGCATGTTTTTTGGATGATTTTAGGGGGTGGGGGGGGGGGGGGTGTGTCTAAAATCTTATTTTTCTAAATGCATATAAGTATTTTAGTTGGCACTTTTTTTTATAAGTACCACTAGTATTTATTGAGCTATAGCTATGGTTTACCATGATTATAATCAAAGATTTATCACAATTATGAATATGGAGTGAAAATAGCGATAATTAAAAGCTTGGAACCCCGAAAACTTCTATTCATTTGACATTTTGAAAGACCTCCATCTACACTAGCGCGGGTTTACTTATTAATTTTGTAATAAATATATTTTAAAATAAACACAAAAAGTTCACCTTTCCTGGGAATCGAACTCAGGTCACATGCGTTCACACATTTTGTTCCAAAAGCAAAATGCCAGCAATATGACTGTAAATTAATCTAGTTGTTTTTAGAATTTTTAGGTTATTACAATAGTGACATAATGTTTTATAACTCAATAAAATTTTCTTTGTTGCTTTTTTTTTCAGAACACAAGAAGAGTCTCAAGGCTGCAGGAGTGCACTTAAACAGCGGGCGATTTATAAATAGTTACGAAAAGTAGGTACTTAGTTCGAAAAGCTGCAGAACAATGTTACGGGCTGTGACTCCAATCTCAGGCGGTTGGTAAAGAACTTGTGCGGTGGTTTTCTAATAGAAGGCAACTGAACTTTGGGACTAAAACTAATTTAAATATTACACTTTTCTTAGTGAACATAATAAAAATGACCTTGATCCAGACAGCCTACGGACTGGGTCAGCTAGTAACTTCTTACCAATCGCCTCAGTTAGGCCTCTCACTAAAGTCCAAGAAGCAGCGAGCATGCAGGAGGGACCAAAAGTCAATGAGTACATTTTTCACTCGACGACTATTTAAGGCACATCACACACTACCTGAACCAGTACCTAATAGTAAAATGGCACCTGTCTTTTTGTATAATACCGGTTATTACATCTACCCGGGGCCCAGGGCACTCTTTGTACAGCAGTTTTCCGTTATACTTAATATCTAATAATACATAACCCTTCGTATGCCTTTGTTAAACATTTGCTACTGATTTAATAACCTACTGATATGACAAGGCATACGAAAGGTTAAGAGGAAATAGGACAACCGCTTCTTCAAACAAACGTAATCCCCATTTTGCTCTCAGGATATTGACATTATGGAAAATTATTTTTACATAATTTAATTTATACTTATTATTCTTATTAACTATTATTACTTAGCTATGCCTCTACGTATGACATTTTTCGATTTATTGGTTAATAAGTATAAGAAAAAGAAGCGAAAAACAAGTCCCCTAGGTATTTTTTTTAATGTTCCTAACACTTTTTTAATAACAAAATTTTTTTACACTTAAAATACGTGAGTGACCCGTTTTTAATATATTTAATATGTTCCTAATACTTATTAGGAACTATAGGGGGCAGCACAGGAGCCGTCGCTATAAAAAAATAAAAATAATAACAAACAAAAAGTTCACCCTAGGTGGGATGCGAACCCGGGGTCACAATGCGTGTACACTTTATGAAACCATGCATAAGGTCCATCGATGGATAGTTAAGAGTATTGCTGTTTGTACCTAAGCCGGTTTTCTGAAAGGAAAAACTCAGCGCAAAAAGTAAAAAAAAAAACGAAAAAGTTCACCGATGGCGGGAATAGAACCCAAGTCTCAAGCGAACACTTTGTCCTAAGTCAAACATACCTAAGCTGCTTGCTAGATTCAGACCAGACATGCAAGTGTTATATTTTAAATGTCCAACAGCTATGAAATTATGATTTTAAAATAACACTTTGCAAGTCTTTGCTTTGAAAAACACTGCAGCGTTACCTTGGTCTTACTCTGCCACCCTAGTTAGTAAGCATGCTAAAAGCAGTTTTTCGGAATTATTTGTCGATTAATGTCTATAAGGAAAAATTACGAATTATAATAATGTAAAAAAAAACCGCCCAAGTGCATGTTAGTATCGTGCACGAAGGGACTCCGTTACTCAAAAAAGGGAAAAAATGACGTTTGTTGTATGGGAGCCCCATTTAAATATTTATTATAATGTGTTTTTAGTATTTTTTGTTATAGCGGCAACAGAAATACATCATCTGTGAAAATTTCAACTGCCTAGCTATCACGGTTCATGAGGTACAGCCTGGTGACAGACAGACGAACAGACAGTCTCAGATAACGGTTAAGTATACTATTCAGTTATATATTACTGTGACAGAGACATTGGGCGTTTCGTTCGCTACGGAGTGTGAACGATTTGCAACTTGGCTATGCACCCAGCTACCTCGCACATCTCTGGTGGAAACGCAGCCTAAACCTGAGATGTTAAGACATCGCCTTGGTTACATTTATTTCGAAAATACAATTCGTGATATCTTTATTTCGGTACCTACTATTCTCATTTAGACTTTTAGTTTCATTTTTGTACTTCGTTATTGATACTTTTAGTTTTTTAAATTTCTTGACAATAATAGGTATTTAGACATTTTAGACGTTATTATTTTAAGTCATTTTTCCTTACGACATTAGTCGCCTGATTCGTTTTCCGTTCCACATAATATCAGGACACCGTTATGTCCGTTACCAATATACTTTTTAAGAGGAAAGACGACGAAAAAATATTAAGCATTGAATATTATCGGCAATTCAAGGCAAATATTTTTTTTTATTTTTAAAATATTGTTAAGAATCTTCTGATATTTTGTAAACGAAAAAAATAACGGAAAAAAAATAACAAACAAAAAGTTCACCCTAGGGATTCGAACCCGGGGTCACAATGCGTGTACACTTTATGAAACCATGGTTTCAACCTTATTACAAAAAGCATAAGGTCCACAGTTGGATAGTTAAGAGTATTGCTGTTTGTACCTAAGCCGATACTGCTACCGGCAGACAGGTAGAATAACGTTTTTCGATTTTGTGATTTTGGCTGTAGTAGACCCTCAGATATCATTCGCGCGCCAAAAGGCTAGGTGTAAATTACATTACGACTATTACGAGTAATAAAAGCCCGATATAAGTCGGTCATAAAAAAAATTGTTTATTTCCGAAAAACATTTCTTGGATACAGTTATAACAAAGCATACTAAAGCAATTCACATGTACCTTACTTATTGTGTACCTACTTAACTGACGGAAGGGGCGCAGCTATAAGTTAGTTATCGACAGTGATATCAGCATTTCACTTCTACTCTACGTACCTATTGTTTACGTACCTATTAAGCGACGGGCGATACGTATTAATATGTGAAACTAGACGAGTTTATTTTCGAATAGAGATAGAAATAAATCTAATTATTTTACTACAAATAGGTGTACCTAAGTATAGTTTGTCAAAAGACATACTGTATATTAACATGAAAGGTATTGAAATCTGTAATTATATAGTTTGGTAAACAAGTAATTGTCAGTAAAAAACTGTTACGGAAAAGAGAGTACTGAGCTATAACCGCGAAAATCAAAGGTTCGCAAATTGTGGGGATCTTTCTCTTTTACTCCAATGAAGGCATAATTCTTCATTGCAGTAAAAGAGAAAGATCCCCGCAATTTGCGAATTTCGGTTTTTGCGATAGCCTCTCTGTTCTTTCTGCTTAAAATGCTCCACTGACAAACGACTCTTCCCAAACTATAGATTACAGGTAAACCTATAGTTCGTTTTTTTTAGCAATAGAAAGAACTCCGCAGAAGCAAGCATGCAGTTTCTATCAGGCTCGTTAATTGTTAATAATTATTGAATTATCTAATGTAGCATGGTCAATACACATAATTTACTTCAAATTGTTACCGCTAAAAGTGCCAGATTTAGAACCACAAGCGAACTTCTGCGAAGTTCTTTCTAATGCTAAAAAAAACGGACTATACCTGGTAGGTAGGGTTTACCTAGTTTATTTAAAGTTAGCAAATATCTACCTAAGTTAACAATGTAACGATAGGTATATGGTCTGGCAAACCAAATTTGTTAGTAGAAAAGGCGGCAAATTGAAAAAAAAATGGCGGGAATATTCTATCATCTCCCATATGAAATTTGAATTTTGCACCTAAATGCTTGGTTTGCCAGGCGATATTAGATATGTACTTACCTGTATTTGGTTACATGTGGCCACTACAAGTGTATAAGTGGGTGAATCAACCTGTTTTCCCACTCATTGCCATAGTTATGGTTTTCTGAACTACAAAACAATAGGTACTCATTCCTTTCTTTTGGGTGCTAGTATTAGCGTAACACTACAAAGACTCTTTCTGAAAGATTATTTGCCTAAAGTGTCATTCTATGGAACTTGCTAACTACTTATGTAAACAAAAGTCGGAAGGAAGTTCATCATTCAGAGACAATTTCAATGTTTACGTAGTTGTATGTTTACATAGTTAGCAAGTTCCATAGAATGACACTTTATGTTTGATATGAGACAGTCCCTGGACACAATAGGGCTTATTACACTTATTCTGCCTTCAGACGGCTGACGATTGCCCCGATATCGGGCAAGAATCGTTTTTCGTTTCATGTGGTTTCATGAAATATTGTCACATAGTTCACAATATTTCTTGGTGTAAAAAATAGTTCAACTACAAAAGTATCAACCATGTTTGCCAATTCGAGACAAAGTATTTGTTACAATTGAAATATTAAAAATTGAAATATTGTTGACGATGTCCTTATATTTCGTGAAACGCAAAACGATCTTGCTCGGGCGCACCGTCGGCCACGATCGCATTAAGGCCCGACCACAAAACAGATAAGTACAGAAGTCAATCACATGTATGTACTTTACTTTTCATACCTACGCTCGGCGGTCGCTCTAGGGTTGCGATTGTTGCGAACTATGACTTATGCACAAAAAAACTATCGTGGTAGTGGCACTCGTATCCATCGTATCGTATCTAGTTGTTTGTTTTATTGTTGAGAATACAACGGGAAGAATGGAAATATAAATTAATAACTCAATTAGGTATTTGAATTTTAATGTCATTGTTATATTACAAATTTGCCACAGAAAATATCTTGCGATGATTTCGAGATTGGCGATTATTGATATATTTTAAAGTGTAATAAATTCGCATTCTTATGTACGATACGATGTAATAAATTCGCATACGCATTCTCTCTGAAACCACTGGTAGCTTAAAAAACGACAATTCACCGGTTAATGTTGAATTTAAACAACCGTCCACTGTACAGTTATAATAACTTTTTGTTTTGTTTCTCCATTATTGCACAAAAAAGTTCACAGACGCGTGTCTCAAGCGGATGGCACTCGCGCTCGCACTGGTCCCAACTGGTCCGAGATATCGTGTCCGTGAGCAGTGTCTATGTGTGCGTTGCTTGAGCGCGCTTTGTATGTAGATTGATTTCTGTACCTATCTCTTTTGTGGCCCGACGGTGTGGAAGTGTAATAAGCGCTTATAATGTACATAACGTCAAGGAATAGTTGACTCACCCATTTTTTTAGTAGTTGTGACGTGGCTTCGCCAGTCTCCTTTGTGTCTTTTGAGAGTGTGTGGTACATGTATGGTAACGAATATTGTCAGCTAGAGGTCGGTTCTGTAACTTCCAACAACTTCTGTAAACAGGATTGTCGTCCGTACAAACATAGCTAACGTAATGTTACATTTTAAGTAAAAATTAAGGATGACTCACGCTAGACCGGGCGGGATCCGAGCCGAGGCGTTCGACACGTCATTTTCTATGACGGCTGATCGGTGTTCACGTGGTGCTTTCCATATAAAACGAAGCGCTGGTACTCCGGCTCGGTCTCAGCCCTGTCTCATAGCGTGAGTCATCCTTTATGGTGATCTCCTTATTAGAAATATAAGGACTAAATATATCCTGTCACAAGTGTAACAGGATAATTTCTGCTGAGAGGGACAGCTCTTGTTAGCAGAAAGTATCCGGTAGCAGAAAAGGTATAATCGAGATGATTCCTCCGACGATCTCACTCCTCACATTTTTTTTAGACAGAATAGCATAATAAATAGCTAGTATTTATTTGTGACTATATCCTAGAGCCTCAGCGCCCGTTTTTGTACCCGTTTACTATCTGTGAATTATGTAGAATATTGTAAAATATAGGTAGTAGGCAATATAAATTGTGACTACCTGATAGTTATATGTTTTTTTTTATAATCAGGCAGACCACTAAGCTTATACTGTTTAACTTAGGTATTTTTAGACACTCGCGCGACTTGTAGGTACCTATACAAACACCACCACCAGACCAGTACAAACGGCAAATATCAATTTACGCTTTTCCTACTGACATATTGGTTTGCCACTTACAATTATAATGTACCTACCTGAAATATGCTTACAGTCCCTTTTTTTAGCATTAGAAAGAACTTCGCAGAAGTAAGCTTGTGGTCCAAATCCGGCACTTTTAGCGGTAATAATTTGAAGTAAATTATATGTATTGACCATGCTTCATTAGATAATTCAATAATTATTAACAATTAAAGACCCTGATAAAAACTGCACGCTTGCTTCTGTGGAGTTCTTTCTAATGCTAAAAAAACGAACTATAGGTATCGATTGCAATGTATTATTAGTTACTGCAATAAAGAATTTGTATTTCCAGTTCGATTGTCAAAGGCTCCATTAGTAAGTACCTAGGTGATCATAGGTCCTAGATCCGGATCATCCGGGGGCTTACGAGAACTTGCTTACTCGTCGAGATATGACGAGTATATTGTATTTTAAATTGTTAAAAGATTTTTATAGTACTTTTTGTTGTGTTGCTGTAACTTTGTTAGTGGATTTGTTTAAAATTACTGTTAAATGTTATAAAATTTGGTAAATAAAGTAATTTAACCATTTTAAAAGTTGTTTTACTTAATGATTATCAGGATGCCTTTAGTTTTTAGGGCAATGAAACTATTTAATAAATTAATTTAACTATACAAAGAATAGTTTTATTACCCTAATCAACCATGAACAGAATTGAAATTTCCCTAGAAAATTACCCTTGTGCCAGTTAGTTTGACATAATTCGCTAGATGGCGTAGCGTCTCAACGCTGAGTGTATACTCTATCTCAGTATATATAAGTTACTCTATGGTTCATTGCCCGAGGTTATGTTGGATTTGTTCTTTTGTAATCTTATAATTAATCCTGTATGTCGCTGTAATAAAAGAAATATTACTGGAAGCAGTGGTTTGTGTGCTAAACCCCTTTTACTGAGCATTAAATCTATGGATGATTTCAACTCAGAAAGCGGGATTGTGAATTCAAATGCCCACATAGAAATTGGTTAATTGTTTTCACCTGTATAGAGGTGCTATATTGAACCATCGCACTGGGAGATTTCGGCACAAGATCGGCAGAAGTAGAGGTTTACAGTGAATAAAAAGTGCAAGCCTTTGAAGAGCAGAGGCGAGTCGAACTCGACGCAAGATGAGTTAAAGGCCCGACCACCTGCGGTCATAAACTACAATTTTGTCGGAAGTGTGCAGACCTGCGGTGAATGTGGATGTTCATTCACTGCAAAAATAGGCTACGTCAGCCACCTGAGAGGTCACGATCATCGTTCTCACTAGCCAGTGAATACTCAGTCGCCGAGGCCGAAACCGGCTAGGACAGGATGATCAGAGGTGCGTAGCAATGTATGTTGCTTGGTTTTTTTTTTTTAAAGTTTGAGTTTGTTTGATTGACAATTGGTTTAATTTGCTTACCATAAAAGGTGTTTTAAATTTGCAATGTAAGTACTTGACGTTTGCTATGTATTGATCTAGTTACTAACACCTTTTTTTTTTTGTCATTGTTTGTTTTTGGTCTGAGAGATGACACGTTGGAATACAATGAGAATAGATCTCGACGAAAACGCAAGCAAGCAACCATCAGCTTCATCACAGTGAGATTGGTGAGACACAGAGCCAACATGGTTACGAACGAAGTCAAAAGGGTAAGGATGACATTGTGCAGTATTCAGGTACAATATAGGTGCTTAGTGAAGTTAGTTATTAACACTGAGTTGTATAATGACATTAGGTGAATATATACTAGGTATTATTACTATTTTGGATAGTCTAATGACACTAAAAGGTATTTTATTTCTAATGATGTATGAGTATATAATGCCTATATATGGCATGAGATAACAATAAAATGTTATGGATTGGTATCACAGAGGTTATTGCCATGATGAATTGATAGCGAAGATGAGAGGAAGAAACTGATAGCGGGCTAGAATTGTAGATTGGCCCATGACGGTTATCAGAAGAGGCTTTTACCAAGCACCACACTTATTGAGATATAGCTCTATTTCTATATTCCGGTCTCTAATTCAGAATAGGTGGTAATTTATAATAGGTGGATGTGCATATAAATTATTTTAGATAAAAGACTGAAGTTAGTTTTTGATTTGACAACAAAGAAATTATTTATAAACTTTTGTATATGAAAAAAAAATGTTAATTGAAGATATTGAATGGTATATTCTACATAGGTAGGTACATGCATTTAGTTTCATATCATTGTTATATTGGAAATTATCAATCTGGATACTTAGAGAGAAGCACATACAAACAATAATGAATTAATGAAATTACACACAGTATATATTCGAAATTTGAAATCACACAGGTAGTTTCACATCTATTTCATAACATTTATTTAAAGGTCATGCATCTCAACAATCCAATTCATTAGATTATGTAATTCATTCTGAAGCCTGAATTTTGTATATGAGCAAGGTTTATATAATTTAAAAATGAAAAACAGATGTGCAGAATTTTTGGAAATTGTCCAGGCTTACCTCACGCTTCGCATACAAATCAAGGAAGTTTACATTAATGATATTAATATTTCAAAATGTAAAAGAGACTTGTACTATTAATGGTGTCACAATTATTTTACATCAATTTACCAAAGAATTAAGTTTGAAAATATAAGTAACAATTTCAAAGCATCATTATTATCATTCAGGGAACATGATGCATGGTCGCATTGTGGATACTGACATTGCATATTAAAATGAAAGGGTTAAGATCTCCTTGTAGGTATTTAAAAGAAAGTGAATAGTTAGTTCACTCTATTTGGAATTCTTGAACATCTACTTCATACCTTCGAATTGTTGACAAGTGGTATTTATATTTAAACCTTATTGCACAAAATAGGTATACACCAGTGTTCAAATTTGTTTTTCTAAATTTATAAATTTAATACAGGTCTTGTCTAATGACTCTAGTGAAAGCGTTTGTTGTACGGGATTGGCTAAACAAGAACAGATTACTTTTCGGTGTTGACACAATATTTATTGTCTAATAATATTGCATAGTATTCAGTTATATTTTTAAAATTTGACTAGGTATGCGAAGTTGAAATAGTACAGTTATACATCTGTAATACCATGGATTGCGATGAAAAATGATTATGATTACAATCCAGTAATAAACCACAAATGAAACTATGAATTATTGTTGCTATGAAATACAATTTATTTGTGGCTTTATGGTTTCATTTGCATAAAAACTTAACAGCTGGTGATGCCTAATTAAGTTAATCAAATGGACGGATCCTAGAGGTCATAAATTGTGGAATTTGGGTTGTTAAGAGGTGGGTAATGGTCAGGAATAGTGTCGGTCGAATGCAAAAGCAGATTACTTGTGTATACATTATCAATTATAAGAGGGTCCATTTATAAAATTAAAATGTTGGCAAGAGCAGTGCCTGTTTGAAAAAAAAAACAAGACTTAAAGAATTCTCATTGAAAATTGACTTAAAGAGTAAGGTCGATGAGGGGGTACAAATAATGTCACAAGTTTTAGTGCAGGGTTTTAGTATGGTTTTGTGCAAAAGTCTGTGACTGACTTAAACAAAAGACTCAACACCAGAATAAGTTGAATGAACGAATCTAAAAGTATATAACATTCAAATTTAAAGAAGCCTTATAAAGTAGGCTGTGTAGAAGTAACTTGGAGTTAATTTTTATTTTACATTTCTTCAATTCATTAAACTTTGAAAGTATCCTTAAAATTTGGTTTATTGTTAGGTTTAACACATGGTACATTTATGATTTTATGACGAAGACACAGTAATGACAAGAGAAATAGGTTGGTGATATTAACCATGTGAACCATGATTCATAAACACAACATTTATGGTTGCAGTTTTACAGCCATAGCCGATTGGCTCTAACTATTAAAAAAAAGGTGTATAAATATATTGGAATTTAATTACTTCCAATAGTTTCAATAATATAGAAGGTGGGGTAATGACGCTAGTATTTGCTACGGTGTACTCGGTGTAGTATACGCTTGTACCTATTTGGAGCCTTTTCTTTCCGGGTGCATGTGACCCCGAGGTTTAGTGTTGCGTTTATTACCATCCCTGTGGCTGAATATTACTATGGTGAAATGTTGCACGAAGTTTAGGACGAAACATCAGGACCATCAGGTTATTGAATAAATATCTGTTTATATAAATTCAACAAAATAAAACATGATTTAAATGTAATCTTCTCAAAGTTGATAAATTGATGAATATTTATTATTTTATTTTATTAATGTTGAGGATTTTTGATGAAGATAATGATTGATATCCATGACGACATTGACGTCTAATTACAATTTTAGTAACGATGAGTAGGTGTCTAATACAAATACTTTATTTATAACACTAAGGAAGATCTTAGGTTACAGAGGTCCGATAATGATGATGATGTAGGTATATGACTGAACATGTCTACTAGTTAAGTAAGTGTCGATGTCGGCGACAATGTTTGCTCCATGACTATGACAGGGTCAATAACTGGCCATATCGATTATAAAAAACGGAGCTGGATGATTTCGATGACAATGTCGGCGATAAAGCTTGACTGACCACTTTGATGACGATATATAGATGACGTTTATAGTAAGATTAATTGATGATGGTAATGATTGACTGATTCCATGTGTATAATCAATGATTAAATTGTTGACGAGGACTGAGACTAAAATGATCGTTGCTACTGCCAATAATTATAACATTTGTTTTTATTTTTTTTATGTTACAACGCTGGTAACCTGGCTGAATGGATGAAGTTGATAATGAGCGAGGGCTTCGCAGCAAGAGCTGACTGAAGTAAAGGAGGTTAAACTGTTAAGACGGTGCTGCCAGCAGTGGGCAGGGCCCAAGCTGCCGATGGACAGGGCCACAGAGCGAGGAACCGACATACATACGTGCCGTGTCCAAGATTACTGCCTTCTGCATCTGATCCTTGATCCAGCGACCAGCGAGAGTATCTACAGGTGTTGTTTTGGACTCTTAGCTGACAAGATTGCTATTATATTAATATTATGAATCTAGAATATAACTTTTGAGTTTTGGCAGACTGTCTAGTGCAGGCCGTAATGGCAGACTGTCTAGAGCAGGCCATGACTGTTTATTATGTTAGTTTATGCTTTGGCAAAGTTAGGTTCTTGTAATATGGGCCTTGTTGTTTGATCCAAATAAATATATATACATATTAGTTTATACTTTGACAAACTGTCCAGCGCAGGCCTTGAAGGCAGACTGTCTGGGGCAGGTCGTGATTGTTTATGATGATTTATACTTAGGCAGACTGTCTAGAACAGGCTTTGATAGTAGCCTGTCTTCTAGAGCAGGCCATAACAAATTAATTAAAATAATTAATTAGGTATGAATGTGCAGACTGTCTAGAGCAAGCTTTGATAACAGCCTGTCTTCTAGAGCAGGCCAAAACAAATTAATTCAAATAATTAATTAGGTATGAATGTGCAGACTGTCTAGAGCAAGCTTTGATAACAGCCTGTCTTCTAGAGCAGGCCAAAACAAATTAATTCAAATAATTAATTAGGTATGAATGTGCAGACTGTCTAGAGCAAGCTTTGATAACAGCCTGTCTTCTAGAGCAGGCCAAAACAAATTAATTCAAATAATTAATTAGGTATGAATGTGCAGACTGTCTAGAACAGGCTTTGATAGCAGACTGTCTTCTAGAGCAGGCCGTGATGGCAGACTGTCTAGACAACTCAAGTCTAGAGCAGGCCATAACAATTTATACTTTGGAATGATATCTAGAGCAGGCCTTAAGGGCAGACTGTGAATGTTTATGATGAATTATACTTTGTCAAACTATAGAGTAAGCCTAAATGGCAGACTGTGATTGTTTATGATAAATTATACTTTGCCAAACTATTTAGAGCAGGCCTAAATGGCAGACTGATTGTTTTGATGAATTATGTTTTGCAAATCATTTAAAGCAGGTCTTAATACTGTGATTGTTTATGATGAATTATGTTTTGCCAAACTATTTAGAGCAGGCCTAAATGGCAGACTGATTGTTTTGATGAATTATGTTTTGCAAATCATTTAAAGCAGGTCTTAATACTGTGATTGTTTATGATGAATTATGTTTTGCCAAACTATTTAGAGCAGGCCTAAATGGCAGACTGATTGTTTTGATGAATTATGTTTTGCAAATTATTTAAAGCAGGTCTTAATACTGTGATTGTTTATGATGAATTATGTTTTGCCAAACTATTTAGAGCAGGCCTAAATGGCAGACTGATTGTTTTGATGAATTATGTTTTGCAAATCATTTAAAGCAGGTCTTAATACTGTGATTGTTTATGATGAATTATGTTTTGCTAAACTATTTAGAGCAGGCCTTATAAGGGTAGACTGTCATTGTTTATGACGTTTTATACTTTGCTATACTGTTTAGAGCAGGCCTTGAGGGCAGATTGTGAATGTTAATGTTGGCTTATACTTTGGCAGATGTCTAGACCAGACCAAGACTGTAAGTTAGTTCATATGTATTGAAAGAAGGCTATTAATGCTATCAGGTGCTGGTTGTATTAAATTACTGTTTAGTGTTTATATGATCTCAGGTTATAGCATGTGAAGATTGTGAAGTGTGAAGACTGATTTCTCAATAAGGTTAATATATGCAACTAGTCATTGGTTGTGTGATTGACTAATAAAAGTCTATAGTCAGAAGTTTACAAAAACTGTTCTTATGAATGTTTGTTTGATATCGATAAAATTGTTATGATATATTGCTGTTGTTATTAATGTACAATTGTTTTTAGTGAGAGGACTCACTATAAATAAAAGGACGGCCGAGTTGTAAGCATCACAATAGTTGATATCCTGTATGTTACTTTATACTGATAATAATCACATGTAGTATGCACCTGACTTTATACTTTTTGGTTATTGTATCTATGGTCATGTTTGTTGAGGGAGAACTGTCAGATTTTGGCGGCGGTTCATTGCCCGAGGTTATGTTGGATTTGTTCTTTTGTAATCTTATAATTAATCCTGTATGTCGCTGTAATAAAAGAAATATTACTGGAAGCAGTGGTTTGTGTGCTAAACCCCTTTTACTGAGCATTAAATCTATGGATGATTTCAAGCCTAAAGCCATATGTTAAAAGCTTCTACTTCTTAGGGCCTCTTGCTTGCACTAATGATCAACCCGGGGTTAACTGGTTAAACCTGGAGTTGCCATGGTTACCAGTACAATTTGACACTGGGTTAATGATTTAACCGGTTAACCCCGGGTTAGTGGGATGGCGCAAGTGGCGCTTAAAAGTTACATGATGGGAGTCTTAGATAAATTAATCCCAATTATTAACTTTCGTAGGTAATGCCTACAGAAAAGACAGCAGGTTGCCCGAACATTTTTTTACCCATGTACTGAAATAACGACACATTTGAAATGACGATACATATGTACCTATAACTACTTACGAATCTAAATAATACTAGATTGGTTTACCTAATACACACAGAATTAAAAATAATGAGTTTGAGTGTCACTAAGAAGGTTTAGCAAAATTACGAGCAAAATTAGCGATAGTCAAGAGCGGTCATCATTAAATTTAAGAATGTAAAAAAAAAAAAAAAAAAAACTAAGTAGATAATTTCCAAGTATTAATGAAATAGCAAGACAGCACAAAACGCAGTAATTATATAAACGCACCATTCTAAGGAAAGAAAGGCAAAGTAAAACAGACAGTTTCAATGACAATGAACTTCTATTGAAAGAAAGTGAAAACACCGACTTTTAAGGAATGCCGATGACGAATCGAGTTAGCGACACTTGACGAAATGAAATGACCCGCGCGCAATCGTTTCACTTCGCAGTTTTATTCAATGTAGAATAGAAACATTAAAGCCCTTTTCTACTCTTCGACTTAAATGGTTGAATTAAGACTTAAGGCTCGACTCGTCGACTTAAATGGTTGACTTATTATAAATAGAGCCGATAGTGAAAAATATGCGATTACAGTATTGTATTCGCATATTTTTCACTATCGGCTCTATAAACTCAACTATAATGACTTCTTACGAAACGTTTTAGTCATCTGTAATGAATTCGACCAATCACCTGTTGCCAAAGGATAAAACAGAAGACATCATCATCATCATCATAGGCCTTTCAGTCTATCGCAAACTATACGACAACGTTTTTCATGGCTGTATAAGCCAATACGGGAGCGGCAACCACGACCGCAAAACTGGCAGGTGTAGTGTGCCCGTAGCGAACAGACGTCGGGCTGATGACGCTTGGCTCGCTTACTTGCGAGTGCTACTATTTAATGTTGTTACTAAATTAAATTAAATTAAAAAAAAAATCCGGGCAGCGATATCGATCTTGACATTTGCGACACTAATGCAGTTAGCAGTAATTACGCGCTGCATGTGTAGTAACGACTGCAGCAGTATTGCAGCGCGACTTTTCTCCCTGTACCACCCAGTATAACAGTAGGTTTTATATTTTTTAACTTTTACTTGTACTTTTATTTGTAAAATTATTGCTGATTGCAGTGAAGTTCAAAAAGGCTTAAAGACTTATGTCTCCCACGCCGAGTTCAAATCAGATTACAATATAAACGGTCGACCTTTGAAACGAAAACTAAATAAAAGTTCCTTTAATAACAAAAGCGGCTTATTTGCTATGCAAATTGAAATTATAATGGCCGCATTCAGCTTTGCCTGTTGTTAAGAATAGTTGCCATTGAATTAATAGTCTAATCTCAAATGTCAGAGATTCGATTTTAGTTTGGCATTGTTTGATATAATCGGGTCATACATCGCTGCATGTATTGTTGCAATAATTGAACTTTGTGTACTGTTTTGGATTGACATTTGACAGCGACTTTCATATGTTTCAATTAAGTTGAATGAGAATGTAGGCCTATTCTATTTTGGATTGTTAGGTCAACTTTCTAGTGTAACATTTCATTTAATGCAATGGTGACGCCTTATTATGGCTTATATTTTCTGAAATCATTTCTCTTTTGCTTTTGTACTTTTATCTTTACTTACATATAACTTTAATCTTTTTTATTATCTTTACTTACATATGACTTTGATCTTACATGATAGTATGATTTTAAGGAGGAGTCTTCTGGTCTATGGTTTTAGTTGAATAAATTCTTTGTAGATATACGTCTACGTTCTGCCCCAGCTTGATAAGCCATAGTTAATCACAGAGTCTGCGAATGCCAAATACAGAGCCTAAGTTTTATAAGGTTATAAAGCAACTGTTGCTTATGTGTAATCTCTGTTATATAATTCAAAACAACGATGAACCAACGCAGTGCGTGCTGCTTTTCGGTTATATAAAAATTGGCCAAATGCGACAGGCCAAAGAGAAGGTCACGTCTTTTGTAATTTGTAATGTGCCGTAAAATGTACTAGGTATGCACTTTGCTCCAAAATTCAAAATATAATTTAATTTCTTATATTATGTGATATATGTATACTTTAAGTAAACCATCACTACTCTCATATTATATTTTTTCAAAAGTACAAGTACAAAAGACATCAACGCGCTGCCTATTCAATCAATAGTGGCGCGTTGATGTTTTTTCCTCTTGACTGGGGTGTTGATCGAATTCATTACAATTGACTAAAGCGTTTCGTAAGAGAAGTCATTATAGTTGAGTCGGGAGCCCATCGTGAAAAGTATGCAATGATACATAGTTTGGTATACGATATCTTAACTCAACAATTAAAGTCAACGAGTAGAAAAAAGTACCTAACCTACTCGTACATAAAATGGCAGCGAAGCAGTATACCAGCAGCAGCGATAGCGAGTGTCCGGTGCGTAGGTATTATGTTTAAATCGCACGGGAGTGTTATATATGTTGGTTTATTAAATAAGACCTTTCTGTTTCTCAGTTGTATACCAATCTTAATTAAACACAACACAAACATGTTGTATTACGTCTGAACATTAATACACCATGTACTAATTAAAAAGCTTTCTCATAGACTTTTAAAGCGTCTCCAGTACAAAGCCTGCAAGGCGTGGGTTAAACAATGCCCTTAAACAAAGGGTTTTTATACTTTTTATTTTTTATGCGCCGGCATGCTTGCATGGTGCATGCGCGTGAATACGAGTACAAGTAATGTTTGTGCCCGGCATTTTTATTCAGAGTGTGTTCTGGAATAAATTATGGGAAATTACACAAATCAATCTCCGAGTCCCATGAGTAAAGCACAATAAGACTTTTTTGCTCACCATGTAAATGAAAATGCCTTAACGGGATTCAATTCGCGATGTTCTTTATCAACTTACTTATAAAAAACTTTTTGTATTTTGTATTAGACTTACGAAGTCATTCTGCATCAAGCATCAATTCAGAAATCATTCGCCAGTGCATGCAGCAACGTAGCGTTTTAAAAAACCGGGCAAGTGCGAGTCGGACTCGCGCACGAAGGGTACCGTACCATAAAGCAAAAAAAAAACGGAAAAAAATGCAAAAAGAAAACGGTCACCCATCCAAGTACTGACCATGCCCGACGTTGCTTAACTTTGGTCAAAAATCACGTTTGCTGTATGGGAGCCCCACTTAAATCTTTATTTTATTCTGTTTTTAGTATTTGTTGTTATAGCGGCAACAGAAATACATCATCTGTGAAAATTTCAACTGTCTAGCTATTACGGTTCGTGAGATACAGCCTGGTGACAGACAGACGGACAGACGGACGGACGGACGGACGGACGGACAGCGAAGTCTTAGTAATAGGGTCCCGTTTTACCCTTTGGGTACGGAACCCTAAAAATGCCGAAATGTTTTCGTATAGTTTTTCTTTGTACACTCTTCTAATGGTACATGTACCAGCACGTAATAAATAGGTATAAGTACATAAATAGCATAACCAGTTCCCGGTGCTCCGGCATTTGAGCAACTAGCGCACATCAGTGACGCCCGAATGCGTCGCTATACCGCTAATAGTGGAGCCATTCACAATAACTACACATAAAGCCTCCTCCACACTCGTGCGCGAATCGCGGCTTCGCCCGCGATTCACGCGCATAGTCTGGACGGCTTTAGCTATCACTATTATGAATTACCGGTACATTTTAAAAATTTAAGGGTTTGATGGCTTACTATATTTTTAGGCTTCCGTTCTAAAGGAAAAACGGAACCCTTGTAGGATCACTGTGTTGTCTAGTGATCCAAAAGACTCGAGGCCTGTTAGCTCGTTTTTAGGGCTTGCCTCACCTCTTGACGCCTGAAAGGCTAAAAGCCTATATTACTAATGAAATAAAAAAGGCTTTTAGCCTTTTAGGCGTCAAGAGATGAGGCGAGCCCTAAAAAAGAGCTAACAAGGCTGGAGTCTTTTGGATCACTAGTGTTGTCCGTCCGTCTGTCAAGACCCTTTATCTCGGGTACGCGTGGAGGTATTATCGAGTTGAAATTAAAACCATATACTCAGGTCTACAGACCCTTGAAGCTGTGAAATGTTGAAAAAAATCAAACTTCTAAGTTAACATAAAAGAAAAGATACGGCGTTTTATGTCGAAAAAAACGTATATTTCGACACTCTCAAGGGAATCAAAATTTATGGAGTATTTCCCGTTGACCTATAACTATGAAATTTGTCAAGTAATATCGTCTTACACTACTACTACAGGCAAAAATCTAAAAATTTTTTGCAAAACAAAAGTTAAATTTGTACGGGACCATCTGTTTTTTTATCACGTTGCAAACATTGAGTAGGTACCTAATATCTATGTTATATACCGACGAACTCATGGGCAGAAGTTAATAGTATGGGAATGAACGCCCTGCCGATTGATTGGTCAAGAACTGTTAGAAGTCCAAACATTTAAATAATTTTCTAGGAAAGATAGGCTGAACAACATTTAAATGCTCAATAAACCGCACGGACGGAGGTCATTGATGCCGCTTTCTCGATTTCACCACTATCACTTACCGGCTATCGTGTGCGGCCGTTTCTAAACACTAAACAAGCACTAGATTTCGAACATGCCATTGATTGTGTATTTAATGTGTATAGTGTATACCTAAGGCTGCCTTTCCACTCTAGTGGCGATGACCGAAGATGAAAGGAGACGCGCGGGAATCAAAACTTGAAATTTATGTAAGGCCCACTTGCACCATTCCACCAACCCGGGGTTAACCGGTTAAACCTGGCGTTACCATGGTTACCAGTACAATTTGACACTAGGTTAATGGTGTAACCGCTTAATCCCGGGTTAGCGGGATGGTGCAGTGCATGTGGGCCTAATTAAGTGATCTAAAATTACCATCATCATCTTCCTCGCGTTGGCTCGGCATTTTGCCACGGCTCATTGGAATTGGCGGCAGCGCTAGTTTTTACGAAATCATCTGCCATCTGACCTTTCAACCCAAAGGGGAAACTAGGCCTTATTGGGATTAGTCCGGTTTCCTCAAGATGTTTTCCTTCACCGAAAAGGGACTGGTAAAATATCAAATGATATTTCGTACGTAAGTTTCGAAAAAGTCATTGGTACGAGCCGGGGTTTGAATCCACAACCTCCGGATTGCAAGACGTACGCTCAGCCACCAGCGCTCAAAAAACTTTAAAATTTATGCCAATCAAATTATTTTTCCAGGAATTAATTCCCAGCAATCTGAAAATCGTCTTAATACCTTTATTTGATTCAAAATTATTGTAATCCGAACTTGCTCCATTCCAGGAGTTGTGGAAAATTTTTTTCACCTCAGCAGCTCGAACAAGAGTACTTTGCTTCTTAAAAACAGTGAGCAAAATGCGATTTTGCTCACTGAGTGAGACAAAATGAGTGAGCAAAATCGCATTTTGCTCACTTAGTGAGACAAAATGTCATTCAAGTGACCTTTATAGTCAAATGTCATTTCAACATGCGGGGTCTAATACAAGTTCGATATACTTGGGTTCTATTATCTTTGTCCCTCTAGGTATGTTCTCACTGCTTAGGGTGAAAAATTTTGTATACTACACGAGATCAAAGTTATTTACATCTCGTGAGCTTTTGAATCCCTTACTACGCTCAAGATTCTAAATCTTTCGCTTGCACGGGACTCAAAATAAGCACTCGAAGAAATATCAAACTTTGATCGCTTGTTGTACAAATAACTATTGTTCTTTCTTTTCTTTCTCTTCTTTTCTTTATCTTGTATGTAAATGTATTAAATAAATAAAGTTAAACTGGGAGTGTATGTGTTGACAACGAGGCTATATAGTCGAATATTTATTCAACTTCAGCTCAGCCCTCATTATTTATTTTAATGCGTAAACAACGGGCTTCTCTCGCATATGAAAAATGTACAAACTGGGGAATTTGCCACCTCTATCACTATTTTCAAAAATGGACTTTACGTTGTACCAATCACGGTTGCTTTTATCATAGCAAAATTAAGTAAAACACGAAGTTTAAGATTGTAGTCAGGCCGTTGGGGACGCACTAAAATCCTGCAATGTACTTTTATTGCTTTTAAAAATGAGCTTTATGTTTTAAGCATGAAGGTTGCTTTTATATTTTACACAAAATACAATGTTAAAGGTATTTGGGGACATAGTAACGGGCGATTTACGCGGCGAGTCGCGTTGTTAGAAAACTAGCATTGGGTAGTGGAAAAAAGGTGCAACTGGGTACATTTTACAAATTTAATGCGTCATTGTTACACCAAGAGTGCAAAAAGTGAGAAACATTGGTTTTAATTTTGAACTAGCTCTTTCGATGCATATAGCCAAGTTCCAGCTGGGGTTAGCATAGGTACTCGTATTTGGGTCACACATTTATTGTACTCTTAACTCACATATTCCTTGTAGACATCGCAAAGTTAGGGACAATCGGCCCGATTCGAACAGAGATACGTCAATTAATAGATCTAGAAACCTTAAGTAATAACGATTAAATTGTAACGATTGTGACGTTTCTTCAAACAAAAACGTCACTTTTGACACTGACACGTCTAATCCATGTCGTTTCTAGATCTATTAATTGACGTATCTTTAAGTTCGAATCGGGCAGTGTCGTATTCAACAATTGACTGTAATATTTTTTAATTACCAACAATCCTATCCTTTTCCGTATATCACGCGTATGTTTGCCGCGACAATTAGATATGTGCGATAGTGCTAGGGTTGCCAACCGTACTATATTATATAGTATTGTACTATATTTTGGCTCTCTGTACTATATACTTTTGGAAAAATATATAGTACGCTGAAATACTATATTTCCAATTAAACGTATATTACACTCATGTTTAGTATTTTATCTAAAAGTACTATATTTTTTTGAAATGTACTATATTTTTGATGCCTTATTCTGGAAAATACTATATTCCACCAAAAAAAAGTTGGCAACCCTAGATAGTGCCGGCACTTTCACCGTCGGTGTCGTGCGCCCGCGCATGCGACATACCGCGTGTGAAACCGAGAGAGAGCGCATTGCCGTGTCCACACCGGGGTTCTCGATCTTAAGGCCCAATGGGCCAGCGCCGACCAGTCCAAGGGACGCAGCCATGAGGTAGAATGAGATAGCAATATCACTTGCTTCACCTAACGAATAAAAGCGTCCTCCAGACTGGCCCACGCTGGCCCAGTGTGTCCCCTTTAAGGTTCAGCCATCAGAATTTTTGAAAAATCGTAGCGCTGTTTTAGATCACACTACGGTTGCCAAATATCTAATAAGTCATCTTGAGACTTTTCTCTAGTACCTTCATTCAAAACTTGACACACCTTAAAAATTTGTAATAATTTTTGCGCAATAAGATAAAAATATCAAAACAATAAGACAAAATTGATGCAGTTTTGATGATTTATTTAATGATAATAACTTTTCCCAAAATACCAATCCCAAAGTTTATTTAATTTAACCCTCGGGCCTCGTGCCTTGAAACTCTCGCAACGCTTAAAGAGTCTTTCGTTTCATTGAGTATCAATATTATATAGCACGAGGGTTTAAATAACAACTTTTAGCTTGGTCTAACTCTAATAACTTCCCTAGTTTCTTATACCCACTAATGGTTGTCTGTGTGCCTTTCATCGATATCTGTTCAATCCTGGTTCAATAAAAAACGGCTGTTTTTGCGCGATGGAGATAAAAACATCCAAAATATCCAAATACATATATAAAGTTCGATATTTATGATATTATAAGTAGTAGGATTTACGAATCTAGAGTACTCCACTGCGCACTGCTTCTGAAAGGCCTCCCTATATTATAACCTCTTGTGTTCTTTGACTTAGGTTAGGTTCTATGTTATATGTAGGTTTTTTTTTAGTTATTTCTTGTTATAGTTAGACCGTAAAAAGTCTGCAGCGATTTTGATAGCCCGCGCAGTGCAAGTGTCATATTGAACGTCAAACTTCTATGAAATTATGACGTGTTAATAACACTTACACTGCGTGGGCTATCAAATCCGCTTCAGACTTTTATTGGCGTGACTATATCATCATTGCATATTTCTTCACAATTTGCCGCCCTAATATCTTGCCGCCCTAGGCCCGGGTCTACTTGGCCTTAGGGCAAATCCGCCACTGTTAGCAGGTTATGGTGATGAAAAACGGTCGTAAAGCTTTGAGAAATGGCTCCCGAGGCGTTATGAATTGTTTTAATATCATAATTCATTCTCCATTTGTTTCTGGCAAGGTCACAAGGATCTGTGTAGAAAGGTCATGTTATATTAAAATTAATCTTGAATTTTCAGAACCTAATGTCAGAAGGCTTATTTTGATTCTAATAACAGTCGAGCTTGGAGTAAAGTTGATTTTGGTTAAGGAAATTGTGTATTTTGACACCGACAGTGATAGATCATGTCCATAACAAATCCAGATCAAATTCATAACCTGTTATAACAATCCGAATACGCCTCCAGATATTAATTAAGTATTTAAATTTATTGCAAGATGTAAACTGTAAAAATGGAATTAATGCTTTAGACATTACCAGTCAACCATGCAGTGGATGAAACAGAAACTTGCAGCACAAAATAAATAATAGTACTAGGTACCTACAGACGACTCACTCTCTAACAAAACGGGTCTGTTACGATCAGGACAGATATGGCCGCTAGGTGGCGACAGCAAAATTGGTGTGGAGCGGATGTACTTGTAGCTACCCGTTGCAAAGGGACGAAATTGCGGAGTGAGCCTCGCCTGCTTGCAGTTATGACACTTGCAAAAATGCCGAAATATTTGTTCAAGATGATGATTTAGACCCATTTGCACCATTCCACTAACCCGGGGTTACCCTGTTAAACCTGGCGTTACCATAGTTACCAGTACAATTTGACACTAGGTTAACGGTTTAACCGCTTAATCCCGGGTTAGTGGAATGGTGCAAGTGGGCCTTAGCCAGGTGGGTCATAAATGGAATCAGACTGAGCTTGGCTCCCCGTCATTTGACAACGCAATTTTTGCGGATGCCAGATAGTTACAGGATCACAATAACCAAAAACTGTAAATATCTATATAATTATTAATGTTGATACCTTTAAACGAGCAATTCTAGTTTATTTAGGTATATGTATATACCTATATTTCGGGGATCTCGGAAATGGCTCTGACTAACGATTTCGATGAAATTTCCTATATGGGGGTTTTCGGGGGCGATAAATCGATCTAGCTAGGCCTCATCTTTGGGAAAACGCGCATTTTTTAGTTTTATCCTCGTAAGGCCCAACGTCCTATTTTTAGGACTGAGAAATGTAGTCCTTCCGGCCCAAGCAACTATATTAATTTATCAATTAGCGGCCCAGAGTCCTAAAATTAGGTCATTCACTTCTGACACGTACCGATCCTTATAAGACTTCAGCTAATATAAATATGCCAATTTCAGATTTTATAGCAAGTAGAAGGTCTGGGCCGCTAGTATAAGTACCTAAAATTAGGCCGTTGGGTAGATATGATAAACGTCCTAAAAATAGCTTGGGCCTTACGAGGTTATGTTTTCCGAACAAAGCTCGGTCTCCCAGATATTGCTGATTATTTGTGCAAACCCAAGTTTCTATAGTAACCCAAGGATTTATCCAAAAGGATAGCAGACGCCACTGGTGATCGTAGAGCTGGCAGCTTCCTCGCACAAAGAATATGTATTGCGATACAGCGAGGAAATGCTGCCAGCATCTACGGCACCATTCCGCAGTAGGGGGATAGTTTGTAATTATTTATTTTTAGATTAGTTTCATTTATTTTTAGATTTAGTTTTGTAGGTTAGTTATTTAATTATGTTTTAGTTTCTATTAGGTATTGGTACAGATAATTGTTTGTATTTTCCGTTCAGTTCGTTAACTACTGTCTGATTGATAGTTTGATAGTTACCGGACAAGGCAACCTCGCTCGGTTCAGCGCCCTCGTGTTCCGTTTGTGTGTAACGTGGAAAACTCCGCCGGTCTTAGTTACCAGATAGAAATTTCGAATTTCCTGACAAAATTCCTGATTTCCGAATATTTTTCTGACATGGGGGGAGGGGGGGTGTCTAATCGTTAGCGATGGCCACCCGAATGAGCCGATAGCCGCGTATTATTAAATAATTCCTGACATTTTCATGTTCCGTCTCCATTCCTGGCGAAAGGCCAAAATTCCTGATATGTCAGGAAAATTCCCGTGATCCCTAGGCCCGGTCTGGTCTATAAATAACTTATATCCGGATTTTAGTCATAGTTGAGCCATAAACAACTTATATCCGGTGGACTATAGTCATGGTTGACCCGGCGAAACCGAACCTTTAGCCGAAACATATTTTTTATGCAGAAACCTACCGAAACCGAAATTTCGGTCGGTAGTTACACTAGTAAGTAATAAGCCCTTATGAGTGAATTGCAAAAAAAAAATTTACGTAATTAAGCGCAGTTAAGAAGCTGTGATTAGTCTTAATTGATTCATTTGTGTTACGCAAATTAACTATGTAAATTGTATTTATTGTACCAACTTAATTCGTATACATATAAGTCTATAGCATACGCTAACACACTTTCATGCATCTAACTTAAATAGAAATGACTTAACTGTGGTGACACAAAGGAATCAATTAACTTTAGACTAATTACAGTTGCTTAACTATATACAATTTTTTTGCAATTTACTCACATCACAGTATAATGGAAGGGCTCTTTTTAAGCCCAATTTGAACATTTTAAAATCCTCGTTCATCGAAATTCAAAATATCGGACGCATTTGCTCTCCGGCGGCGGACAAGCAGTTAAAAAGCCTGCTTATGTGCGACAAGCACAAATTAAATTAAATTTAAGTATCTAAAAAATCCATACTTAATTGTTGCCATGATTAAGCATTTTACGTCAAAAATGTGACAGTTACGTAGGAAGTGGCGCCCTCAATAATTTTCTACAATTTCTTGTCGGACTTATAAATCTGGACTTATAAATTTATCGGTGTACACTGGCGTTATTCTTAGGCCCCAGTCCCCCGGGGTCGAGCTAGCCCTCGTTTGTACTCATTACGCTAGTTCTAAAGCTCATCTATAATGGAACGCACTTAGAGGGCTTATCTCACGCATGGCTAACTTCAGACTATGTTATTGAGGATAAGTGTTTAAGAGCCAACAGGAGTGGTCATTTCTCCATACAAACATACTCGACTGTTTCCTCCGTGGGTTTAGGTTTTGATGCTAGAGCAATGATTTTTTCAACATATATTAATATTGTCAATATCTGTGTTGGACTGGACCGTTTTGCTTTTTTTGATATTTTTGTTTTTTAAGGCGCTAGAGCCCTTCAAAAATAGCCAAAATGGCCTCATTGACTATCGCAATGTGAGGCGTAGTATTCAAAACTGATATCAATTAGCCAAAAAAGCAAAACGGTCCGACACAGATAATTTTATAATCATTTAGATTTCCAAATTTGGTTACGATTGGTTAAGTTTTGGAGGAGGAAACAGTCGAGTACGAAACCTCGATTTTTGAGATTTTTATTCAGGATTTTTCGCCTTGTCCTTATCGCACTAGTTTTAGGAGCCGCTTCCCTTAGCGAGACGGGTATATTTAGGTACCTAAAATATTTAAAACTCAGCTCCTGTTTCGTCTTAAGTTCAGTTCAGGCTGGGGTCATAGGTAAACAGATTTAGGATTAACTTATTTTTTAGAGAAATAGATACAATGATAATAATAGTTTTGATTAAGAATTAAATTAGAGTTAGACCAAAAAATGTCTGCAGCGATTTTGATAGCCCACGCAGTGCAAGTGTTATTCTAAACGTCAAACTATGAAATTATGACGTATAATACATACCAATCTTGACTATAAATCTGGGAGCTTGCCTTGCTGATATATCTGGATATCATGCCTTACCTGTGAACAAAATTTACAAATAATGTTTACATCATTTTATCGTAATTTATCAAAATTAAACGAACACTTATGCAAATAATTTCAGATTCCGTAAAATTGCAAATTCAATAATTATGTATTCTCGGTCAGTCGGGTAATTACTGAATAAAGCTTTAAAATTACTTTTTAAAACCGTCATACTTAATTACCACTATTAATTTTAATCAAGCTTTGCAATACATTAATTACCTACTTCATACATGTTCGCACATTTTAATTTTTAGTTAACCGAAAACCGACTTACAATTTCATAATCACACATTTATCGTTTAAACTTACCGCATTTTAGATTTTATTCCCATTTGATAAAGTTGCTATTTGAAATTCGAGTTATATACAGATACGATGTTTGGAAAGTTGTTCGTTGGCATAATTCTCTTAATGGTGGTATAAAATGTGGAAGTAAAAGCTTTCATTCAACGAAATAATTGTACGCGAGGGAGGCATTAAGGGGGAGTGCTTTAGAAAAGAAGGAATTGTCACGTAAATATTCCTAGCCCGGCTGTGGGCTTCACCCTGAGGAAACTCACGGACAATTAAGGTTACTAAATTAAATAAACACTGAAACTTACCAAAAGCTCAAACAGGTGCTAAACTTATTTCCATCAGCTATTCAGGGCAATAAAGGATATTAAATGAAACGTTAGTTTTTGTGACACTTCATTTATTACTAAATTGAAACACGGCAGTTATTCTACATGTAAATCATCAAGCTAGCATAAGCACCTTATATTAATATATGTCAGGCGATAGAGCTGGGTCGTGCTAGAAATGGTTCTAAAATGATTTACAAGCAGACCTATCTAAATTTGTTAGTCCCTAAATTATCATTTGCCATCACATATGATTCTACTAAATTCTTTAACTTTAAATTTGGAAAATTGCTTCTAGGATGGAAGGAAAGCGTACACCAACCTCATAACAAATGTTCCACCAGTTCAAGCCCGACGTATCATCCTCCGCTGTGCCGGAGCCGATTTTGCAGCAGCAGGAATCTGACCCGACACTGCAGAGCGCCACCGAAGGACTAAGGTCTCAGTTTGAAGGTGACGTCTCCTCCATCCAGCAGAAGAGCGAAAACCTCATGGCGAACTGCTCCCCAGACACACTTGAAGTTTTAGGAATATGGACAGACTTCCATACTCTGACATGTGACCGAATTCACATTTGTAGTTACATAAAAACTAAAATCCCGTCAGCTGAAAGAAACATTTCAAGATTAATAACTAGAAGCATGTGCTCTGCTAATCTAAGAGACATTATATGATCTAAGTTTCTCACCAGCTGGAAATTCCTAGAGTGGACTCATCTCACAGCTCTGATACTCCCTCCCAACCACATTGTTTTACCAGCAGACTGGAAACAAAGCGAAATGGTCAAACAGAGATTCAACAAGGAGTTACACATGAGGACATCTATATATTATCATATTCTACTTACTGTTTGTGGCAAAATAACAACAGCATGAGCTCCCTAGCTCATGGATGCAGCGGCTACTGCATGACCAAGCCTCTGATCGATGCTACCAGAGCATGATGTATTTCGCTTCACTGTTCTATGTATGAAAGATGCCCATCCAGGGCGAAAACCAACCAGGAAATGATCTCAAGCCTAACTATCCCTGGGATGACACAATCAAAATAACAGTAACTAATGAAATTTATGGAATAATTATATATGTAAGTATAACATATAGAAACAAATCATATTTAATTATTTAAACATATTTCAACCTATTTTGTATTTATAAATTACGATTTGATTTAAATATTTAATTAATATTATTCCATAATTTTAGGATTTATTTGAAGTAGCAACACCATCCGATTTAATTAGTTTCTAACTGGCCAAATGGCTGTCATTCGTTTTGTTGCTACATCAATCACTTTCTTGCCATGAAACAAAACTATATTATATTCGAGACAATCCTAAAAACGTTAAACTGAATTTACACATGCAAAGTGCCGTGTCACAGAATAGGTATTGCTCGCGTATTAATATTGCTACAGCTGCTTTGAAATGTACTTTTAAAATTAGTAAATACGTAACGTTTTTGATAAAATTGATAATCTAATTAGTTTTAGGATTTAAACATTATGAAAAATAAGTAACGGCAAATATGTAACAATTATGAATCATATCATAGATACGATTATTGAAAAGCGTTTTTAGGGTTCCGTACCCAAAGGGTAAAACGGGACCCTATTACTAAGACTTCGCTGTCCGTCCGTCCGTCCGTCCGTCCGTCTGTCACCAGGCTGTATCTCACGAACCGTGATAGCTAGACAGTTGAAATTTTCACAGATGATGTATTTCTGTTGCCGCTATAACAACAAATACTAAAAACAGAATAAAATAAAGATTTAAATGGGGCTCCCATACAACAAACGTGATTTTTGACCAAAGTTAAGCAACGTCGGGAGTGGTCAGTACTTGGGTGGGTAACCGTTTTTTTTTTGCTTTTTTTTTGTTTTTTTTTTGCATTATGGTACGGAACCCTTAGTGCGCGAGTCCGACTCGCACTTGCCCGTTTTTTAATTAAAATTAAGACACGTAAAGAACGCGTAAGTCTTTTTCTAGTGCTAAAAAAACGAACTATGACGTGAGTCATCCTTTAAGTATTTAAATTAAGAAATCGAACTCTTATAATAAAGTAAGTTTCTGAAAGTCACTTAAAGTAGGTCGGAGAAGAGTATTTCAGTGGTTACGCGCTTTTTTCATTTAAGACTAAAGTTAAAAAACTTACGTGCAAGCACGACGCATACATAATTAAAAACCAATTAACATCATGTATCACAAATAAATAAAAAATAAAGCGCATTCGATACAACCTCTCCTCTTTGAAATGAAGTCGGATAAAAAAACACCCTTTTCCCATTCTATAGCCTCCGTCCGCCCAGAGACCTATAAAAAGGTCTCCCATTCCATATAATTTTGAATTTTAATAACAAAAAATTTTAATTGCATTTGTCTTGGCAAGTTTTGGCGTGTGGGCTAGAGAATAGAGCTTGTGACAAACTGCCACAAATAACAGTTAGTAGTGAAGATTGCCAAATGAAAGCAAAGCTGTAAGTTTCAATTTAATTTGGCATGGCCCACTTGGCACTGAATCTGGCCCCCGAAGGTTTATCGAGTGGCCCACAAGATTTATGACATGTCTCGTTCGGCGCTCGGTGCTCGGAGGTCGCAGATTCGGGTTATTCCCACTTGTTCCCAATAGTTACTTACTACGAAGGACCCGCTGCATACAAATATGGTACCATCTAATAGTCTTGTTAACTGTACATGTGGACTATGCAGTGTGCACAAATCAAATCATTTGTGATAGTCGCTCATGGAATGCTAAACAGTCAAAGAACTATTGATTATCCTCGTCGGACCGACAGCTTTGAAAACTTTATTTTATGACACAGTTTTAAAGCCTGAACGTTTTGGCAGAAATTCCCGTAAAAAGCATATGCCTTTATTTCCATCGCCTACAAAACAAATACCTTACATCAATTATTACAAGTGATCTCTGCGCACACGTGGTTGTTGTAGAACTCTAGGTCATAATAAGACTAGCTATAAGCTAGGCGATTCACAAAAATTATTTTGAATCTTATATTATTTTGGAAAATCATTATTTTGACTTGTTTTTAAATCCGACTATATTATAGTAATTCTGTAAATATTTAGAGCACAAAATTTTCTCGTATATCTGCTGTGTCATTGCCAATTGGTTTAGCTATCTTAAAACTCTCGTAAATTAGCCATAAAACTCCTTGAGTTACGGACACATAAATCAAATGCTATAAACCTCCATCTACCACCTGAGGCCTGATGGTTAAGGCTAAGGCTGCTAAAACACTATTTATAACAAGATCAAATCTTAAAGGAGGACTTAAGCTAGAACGGTCCGAATCCGGGCCGAGGCGTCCGTTCATCGTAGATCTGTGGATATACTTATATTACGTATATACCATACATCCTAACATAACAAGGCGGTGCGACAAAAGAAGAGCTACGTTCGCTTAGTTTAGCTTTATTTCGCCCAACTTCGTTCATATATATGCTAATGTTTAAACTATTCAGAATAAGTCCTATCATTTCGAAAATGAAAAGTTTTGGCGAACTTCAAGGGGTTAGCTCGGCGTTTGCGCTCAGCAGAAAATAATTTGAATATAAAACAGCGATGTCATGTGTCTCTATCGTTTAATCTTTAACTTAGGAAATAAAGATAAGATTACAAAAAAACTAATGAAACTTACAAAAATCTGCAAAGGTTCTTACACTCCTACTCATACTGATTCTAAATATTCGGAGAAATGTCGCTGTTGAAGATCGGACGCCTGCGATGGGCAGGGCACGCGATACGAATGGACGAGGCCAGAGTACCCAAACGCCTTTTAGAAGGCCGACCGGAGGGTGCAAAGGTAAAGGCAGGCCCAAGCTCAGATGGTTGGACGGCGTATACCAGGGCATCAGGACCTTAGGAGTGAAAAGTTGGAGAAAGAAGGCCACAAATAGATCGAACTGGAGAGACTTGTTTGACCAGGCTAAGGCCTACCCGCGGCTGTAAGGCCTCAGATGATTGAATGTCGCTATAATCATTCAAGTTTTTTCTTCAAATTATCGGGACACACCACACATCATGATATCCGGCCAAATGCGCAAAAAAGCTGTGCGACAGTACAGTGTGTAGGTGTACTTATATTTACATGAGTCCCATCAAACCTTTCCACCCCACAACTTGGTTCTCAATACTGCTAGGTACTTCATAATGGAACTCGCCCCAATGTTAAACGTGGCGTAGGTTAGGTTACGTTAGTTTGTGATATTCCGACCGTCAGTTTAAGTATAATTTAAGTAACAAGATTAATTGTAAAATGACGAGTGTTTACAATTTTACGGCGACATATACTCGTAATATCTTGTATCACTAAAATAATTTCACCACGTACTTACCTATTTTGACGGATGTTTTAACTCACAGACAAAACATCCTCCAGACTGAGCATAGTCGCGCTACCCCCTCTGCCACGCATACGGTAAATTTACTCCATGTTCGAGTCGAAAGTGTCTTTGTGTGACGTCCGTGTCTTTGAACGGACCAATCATAGCACGGGACTTAGGTCACCTCATCCCGCGCACCCCCGCATTATTGGCATCATCGGCTGCATGAAATAATTGCTCTAAACACGGTCTAGAGGATTCCTAGTCTATGTTTTAACTTGATTCGTTCGTCTAAACGTGGAATAAATTCACACTCATATACCGTAATCGAGATTACGTTGCCTAGGCAATGTCTGAGAGTGGAACAGTGGATCGCGCCGTTACCACGGTACCGGTAACTTGAGTTATTCCACGCCTTACCAACACAAGAGAGGCTAAAGATATTGCTTTCCACCCTTAGTTACGTTGTTACTCTGCCACAAAACGCTTTGTTGTGCGAACGGTTAAGGGGTGAAACTCACTTACTGCAAATCTACTTGGATCTTTTTAAATTATTGAGAGTGAATAGACATCATTTAGATAAGCATGCTCCATCTCATGGCCGCATCGGCACTTACCAATCTTACCATCAGGTAAGATTATGGTCAAATGATTACCTTAATCCAATACAAAAAAAACTAATAACGAAATGAAATATCTTAACTATTCTTAAAAGCTCTTGTGGGAGTGCCTAGCTAAGCTATAATTGTTTTTAAATACTTTATATAAAAAACCTCAAAAGATACTTAAACAATGTCATCACTTCATTTTGGTTGGTTCATCAGCGTTTGCCGATATTAATTGACACTTTAGCATGGGCCGGTGTAAAACATAGTTCGTAATTAAGTTCCAATTTTGTATATAGTAATAAAACGAATATTTCTTTACTGTTATGCAAACATTTTTGTCGGTGCACTCGGTGGCGTATAGGGATTGCAATCCGGTCCGGCGGATCCGGTAATCCGGCCGGATCCGGCACTTTTTAGAAGCTACCGGATCCGGTGATTTTAACCGGATCCGGCCATAATTATCCCTTTAACAGGCTTTGGAATCTAATCAAATTTATAATTTTATTGTAAACGTAAGCAGAATGTGCATGATTGAATATAATAAAATTAATAAATGACTTAGATTTCAAATATATATTTTTATTTTGAGATGTGACACTTTTTAATAAGTACATAGTTTTATTTTTTTGTTAAAAAGTTATTTCTTATTAACTTCAAATTGTTGTTTTATGAATAAATTTGTACAAAATACCCTTTATTTCTCATATAACGCATAAAACTTGAAAAATATGTCATTTAACTAACTTTAATATCCTTATACCTAACCGGATCCGGTCCGGCCGGATCCGGCCGGATTGAGGCCAAAATCCGGCCGGATCCGGCTGGATTGAAAATCAATTCGGTTTGCAATCCCTAGTGGCGTACCGCGAATCTAGCCGTGGGATAAAACCACATCTGCGAGGCCCTTTTCAATTTGTTTTCCAAAGGTAGGTAATAAAAAGGTTGGTCCCCCAAAGTGCGAGGCCGTGGGCCAAGGCCCCATTTGCCCACGCCTAGCTACGCCATTGGGTGGCGGGTGCACGAGTCTCGTTACATTGCACTGGTTGTCTCAAGAACTCGAATCGGCAACCAGTAGCGAATAGAATATACACGGTTAGGCTGCACGGTCCGTTGCACGTACAGCTCCGGGTTCGAACATATAAGGTTACACATTCATTTGCTCGTATTTGCGCAATTATGTTAAATATTTATGTATTTTGAAATTGCCATAAGGGAGTCTTTGATAGGTGCGTTTACTAAAAAGACACCGTTATCGAATACCTTTAAACGAGCAATTTACTTATGTATATATATATTTCGAGGATCTCGAAAACGGCTCTAACGATTTCGATAAAATTTGCTATATGGGGTTCCAGAGGTGAAAAATCGATATAGTTAGGTCTCATCTCTGAGAAAACGCGCATTTTTTGAGTTTTTATATGTTTTCCGAACAAAGCTCGCTCTCCTAGATATTGAAAGCCATTAGCATCTGCTATCTGCCCTGCTATCAGGATAATGATAATGATGTTGATTGATCAAAAAAACAAAAACTGGTGTTCATAATTATACTGCAGCGTGACTTCTATATATGTTATATTGTTGTTGTCACTACATAGTAATTGGCCTCTTACTGATATCAGTGTATTGTCCCTCTCGATCTTTATTTATTTATTTATTTATTTAAACTTTATTGCACAAAAGAAAAACTTATCGTACAAAAGGCGGACCTAATGCCAAAAACATTCTCTACCAGTCAACCTTAAGGCAAAGCAGAGAGATTGTGGACGGTGCAACTGCTACTACTACTAACAAAATTTAATATAAGAACGCAACGCTAATTTAAAAGAATTTTAACATACATACGCAAGTACATCAAAATATACACGATACATATAATATAAATATACATATAATATAAATCATAATGTTTGTTATACGCTGTATTCTCTCCGCGAGTTACAAAAAGAGGAAAAAAAAACAATTTTTACACAGGTCACTTGTACTAATTTAAGATTTAACATATTAGAAATAAGACTCAAAACTGTATGCACTAAGTAGCAATAAGTTAGTACCTAATATTAAAGGAGTGCACTGCAGCTATTCAAATGAAGGGCCTGAGGGGTGAGGACTGTCCGTGCCTAGGGTTACCAGATCCAAATTTCTAATTTCCTGACAAAATTCCTGATATGCGAATATTTTTCCTGACGCTCACACCGGCGACGGGGGGCTAGCCGTAAGCGATATCTATGTAGGTATGCTTAATACATTGTTGAAAATGATTTATTTTGGATTTATATGTAATATAGAAATATTTATAAATAAATTTGAGTAATTTACCTTTTTAGGTACATAATAAAAAATTCTGTTAATTCACAAAAAATCCTGACAATTCGTATTCCGGCCGCATTCCTGACAAACGGCGAAAATTCCTGACATGTCAGGAAAATTCCTTACGTCTGGTAACCCTATCCGTGCCGGAAATTACACTTCTAAACTCAGTATCTCGTCTAGAGATACCTAGCCAACTTTATATTTGGTATTTAAATAAGGCTAAGGTTGCCATACGTCAAGATTTCTCGTGAAATGTCAGTGGAAAAGGAAGGTTAAAGGATGACTCATATTAGACCGGGCCGTTTCCGGACCGGAGCTTCCATTCGGGAAATGAATTCTAGACTCACTAGATATTAAATAGTAAAGATATGTGACGTTCCACTGCAAAAGGTACCTTATGGCGGCTGGCGCTGCGATTCGGGAAATGAATTAGAGATTCACTAGATATGCAATAGTGAAGATATGTGATGTTCCACGGAAAAAGGTACCTTATGGTGGCCGGCGCTTACTTAGCATAGCGCCGCAATAATATTGGAGCGGCTTTAATAATAGCGTAAGCGCCAACCGCCATAAGGTACCTTTACCCGTGGGACGTCACATATCTTTACTATATCGTATCTAGTTAATCTCTAATCCATTTACCGAATCGCGCCGTATGACAGGACAAGCGATCACGTGATTGCTTCCATAGAAAACGATGCGCCGGAAGTTCCAGGCCGGACCCGGTCCGGTCTAACGTGACTCATCCTTAATAACCAGAGAGAGGGCATCCTTGCATTCACAATGGCATTCGGACCAATTTTAGGTTCAAAAATATACCCATTAAAGTGTTCTTGGCAAAATTTTATGTACCTACCTATTTATATTGCGCTACAAGAACAAAGAATAAAAATAATTGCAAACCGAAAACAACTTCAGGGGCACAGAGTAAATAATACTCGTAGTACTACCGTACAGAAAGGAAACTTCCTACAAAACCGAAGTTTGACAGCGGTTCAGTTCTTGCTGTCCCTTTCCAATATATGGCACTATCCATTTCGGCTATTTAGGGTTGTCAAAATTCAAGCCATTATTATACTGTAGCCGTGCACGCAAAGGGACGCCAAGTTATGTCCACCCTAATAATTGCTCGGAGCAATGCTGAGCCGAGTTTGACCGAAGTAAGGAGTTTCACACCCCTGTCAGGGGTTAAAAATTTAATAATGGCCTATTTCCGTAGTCGCGTTGCGAAGTTCCCAAAACAAATGCAACTTCAGAAACTCCATAAATTCAAATTTAGAACAACAGCATTCAAAGGCAATACGCAAGGGAGCCCGAATTGGGTCAGCACACATGCCTACATATAGACATATATACCAGGTGTGGCCTGTAATATGAGCAAAAAATTTAACTGTAGGCTGTACTCCTCATACTGACCAACATTTGTTCAGCGACTTTTAAAAATAACTATTGGTTTGATTTTTAATACACTTTAAAGTTTATTCCAAGACGCAATGTATTGCGAAATTTGTTGTGTTTAAGGTTTGACAAGCAACGTCAATCAAAATGATATGGCGTGGCGATGACGTCCATTGAAAATAATATTTATTTTGTATGAAAAATAGGGAGTCTAAATACTACATCATTTTTTAAAGTTGTTGAACAAAAGTGTCACCGTTTGAGGAGTCCAATCTATGTTTTCATTATTTGCTCATGTTACAGGCCACACCCGGTATAATATACAACGTGTATGTAAACTTAGTCCAAGGCTCTAAGCTTTTACAACATACCTACAGTATTTATAAAGAAGAGCGCTAGTGCATTTTGCGTATACGTCCATTCTGCTGCACATGAATACATTCTCAATGGAGCAATGAGAGAAATCGAGAATCCACCTATAAAGGCATCTAATTCATTCAATTTAAATTTCAGTTCAAAATTGCAAATCAGTCAAACAGTTCCTTAATACCTAGGGTAAGAGCCTTATCACACTGGCGATTTGCGGTAGAGTTGAAAGCGAGGCGAGCGCGCAGAAAGTCCGCCGCGGGCGCGTATTTCGCCGCGACTCGCGAGTCGCGACTCTCGCGAGTGTGTAACAACGATTAGGTATCGCAAAATCATATTTTTCGAAATTCCCAGTAGGCACTAGGCAGCGAATTCGTTGTGCGCTCACGGCGAGATCTTTTATAAAGCACCTTTTGCTGAGAGGGACAGACAAGGGGTGTATATTATTTTTCTGTCCTTCAGTGAAAATATGGCAGAAAAAGCCCGGAAAATGGATAGATGTATAACCCCTTAAAAACCACTGTTTCTGTGGTTAGGGGTCTTCCAAAGTCACGTTTATCTAGAACCTTAACCTGAACGCCACAGACGGCAACTGACGTCAACGCAAAATCGTGACAACGGCATTTGACGTCGATCGTTTTTTGATGAAAACCTACTGAAAATTTTAGGTTGGCATTATTTATTCACAAAACTAAATTTTACAGTGTGGCGTCAGTGGCGGCAAATGGATGCGCCGTTTGGCGTTCAAAAGGTTAAGGTTCTATATAAACGTTCTAGCTTTACCAAAACACAATATTTTCATAGAAAAGAGCTGGCGCACTTTGTGCACCGGTTCATTTCACTACACATAAATATGTAGAAGAGATGTCTGGGAATTCGAAGGAAGTCTCGAGTGGCTCCCGACTTTGAGACAATTCACTTCATGCGAAAAGTCTTGAAGCGAGTTTTAGAAAAGGTTTCGAGAGCATATTGAAAGGAATAATTTAGAGATAAGACGTAGCTGGTTATTATAAAGATGTAGCTAGGTCTACAGTCGATATCACAAGTGAGGTGAATAATATTGATATTGGTGCTTCTGGTAAATACATATTTCTGAATATAAGTATTTCAGTTTGAATTAAGGTCTCACCTACCTTACCTACCTTATAATGAAATAAGATTGCGTGTGTAGACATTGTAGATCTAACGTCGACTGTATCACATGTATTATTTTAGTTACGATTCATTTAAATATTCGCCGTTGTCTATACACTAATGCCACTTTATTGAAAAAAGTATTAAAGTAGCCTAAAATATGTTTTTTTTTATAAGCAATCCCCCAGCGTAGTTTCTCTAGCATTTCGTAACAGATTTAATAGCCCATTAAAAAAAAACAAGACAATATAACATAAATAAACAAATTTCTAATACAAAAACTGATTTCCATATATGGAATCCATGCCAGGAACATAAAGCCAATTTAATATTCCGATAAGAAAACATATTGACATCTTTATAGCTTACAAAATAAAGTCTAAATTTAAATGGTTTTTAGTTTTCCAACTGTATGTGGGTGGTTTCTGATGAAAGAGAAGGTAGTCCTTGGATGGCCGCCAGTGAATAAATTATTCAGTATAAAAGATATATTGAAAAATTCACACATAGACTACCGACAACAAAGGATCTGCATATTAATATTATTTTAGATTTATAATACATTGAGTCGATCTAGTAACCTAATTGCTAAACTAAGTATAGTGATCATCAAGGTTGTTTGAAGCTAATGTAGAATTTTATGAATAATCTTTTAACACGAAATATAAAAAACAGGGGACATTAAACATGTATTTAAGCTCTAGAAATATGTAAATATTGTAAATAAGCTTACATATTTCTTATTCTTAAGTCTTAATTTACTTAGAAAAAATTAAACGTACTGGTGCTCGACGCGGTCCCAGTACATGTCATCTTGAAACTTAAGCCATTGTCAATAGAGGTGACAGCATGGTGTCATCTATTGGGCATTAG
Organism: Cydia fagiglandana; assembly: GCF_963556715.1. Lineage (NCBI taxonomy): Eukaryota > Metazoa > Arthropoda > Insecta > Lepidoptera > Tortricidae > Cydia > Cydia fagiglandana. Next base: position 4,889,407 of record NC_085949.1, on the reverse strand, counting down.
ATGTCGAGCACTAGTACGTTTACCTTACTTATTCATAGAAAAAATACTTATTTTTAGCTTGCTTATTTCTCTATGATTTTAATGATGACAATAACCGTACAGGTCATGAGAACCGGCAGCAGCTTATTAACTGTCATTGATATCAATAAATTATCTGAATATGTGCATAATGTATGAGTGCAGTTGGTCAGTGGGGCACGGAAAGCCGGTCCCGCTGCAAACCGGTTGCAGAAGGCTTTGTTGGTTAGCGTGTTGTGAAAGGTCGTAATATCAGAGCGGCTACCGCGAAAACCGAAATTCGCAAATTGCGGGGATCTTTCTCTTTTACTCCAATGAAGGCGTAATTAGAGTGACAGAGAAAAATCCCTGCAGTTTGCGAACTTCGATTTTTGCGGTTATAGCCCAGAGATGGAGATTGAGGGTTCAATATGGGCGTCTGGGCAAGTGTGAGAAGACGGGCGGTGTGGATAATCTTGTAAAGCCCGCTGTACAGTCACCTGGAATAATATGTTACACTTCGAAGGCCCCAAAATATGTGACACCTATGGCTCTACAAATAAGATCGTGTCAGATATTTTTGCGGCCTTCGTTGCGTAACATATTATTGCAGGTGATTGAACAAAATTATCCAAATTTTTAAGTTGTCCGGCCGTCTACTGTCCGTATGTCACAGCCAATTTACTCGAAAACTCTAAGCTATACTTACATATTTCAATTAAATTTGGAAAGATAAGTGCGTTTTTGTGACTTTCTACTTCAAATCAACGGTATCGTCTTGTGTCGTCCCATTCGTTTTTCGTCAAGTTCTTAAATTAGTCCTATTCTGCTTTCGTCACTAATTCTACATTAAAAGCCACCGACGATTGTGATGAATTTAGAATGAGTGACGAAAGCAGAATAGGACTAATTTAAGAACTTGACGAAAAACGAATGGGACGACCCAAGACGATACCAAATTAAAATTAACTACTATTGTGTTCGTATTTGTCATGCTACTTCAGTCAATCTGAGTATTTCATGTGCCGAGACTAACTGAAAAAGCAAGACACGTTCGTACGTTTCCGTGAAAATACGATGGAAAATAATTATACACTACATCTACACTCATAGCTTAACTATTCTAAAGAATAAGTAACTTTGCAACTTTTATTGTAATGTTACTTTGTGAAACGAGTGTTTCTCAACGTTTTAATTTTATTTTAAAATTATTTCTCCAACGACCCGCTTCTTGCGAAAATGTTTTGTCAGTCTTACGTGTTCTTGTTTAAATATTCAAGCATAAAATGGTGCAGTAAAAGAGACTGGGTTAAGTTAAGTCTTTGTAACTTTATTACCAACTCATAATTACATTTGTTTGGGAACATGTGAAATTATATATTATTATAGAACTCTTAAATTTTTCAAGATTGTTCTATCTATGGGTACGTGCCCCAAAGAAGACCTTAAGGTTATCTAATTTCGAAAGTTCATAGTTTTATAAATTTAATCAATGTATTCATACAACTTTTTCGTCCATGTTCGCTAGACAAAATTTAAGAATTAGAAAATTAAAAATAACGATGGGCCTTCTTTGGCGTAAACAGGTATAGTCAAGTGTAAAAATATGGGTGTAAACAACTTACTCAAAAATATACATATAAATGCTATGGGACAAATTTTTGAGCTATATATTTTTACACTCGACTGTACGACACATCGAGTAAAATATTTGCTAGAAAAGCCTGGGCTGTGTTTGTAAATTTTTATAGGTACTCTTTGGCACACACACGACTTAACCTCTCCTCGAAATTTTAAAAGTTAAATCATTGAAATGCCGGGTTTCAGGTTTCAGCACACTTAAATGCACTTCAGATCCTGAAGAATTCTTCAGTTTGTTGGTTTAACGGTTTTTTTGCGGGGAATCCGAGATGCTTGTACAAAGTCAAGCGACGTCTGCACAGCGAGTTTTGATTATAAAAAAGATTGAAAGCTTTTTACTCAACTGCTTAAAAAAAAGATAGGTATTAATGTTTCAATATTATGTGTTAAGTAAGTATATTTAATAAAGAATTTTTTAGGGCCTTTTGAATCTTTTAATAGTTTGAAGTTTGCATAGATTATTACGATTGTTAATCTATACCATAGGGCATAGACAATAATTCTCTTTGTCTATATTACCAACGGTTTTTTACGGGAAATCCGAGATGCTTGTGCGATTGTGTTTCAGGCTTCACCGCTTACCTGCAAAGAAAAACAAAACTTTTAATGAAAACAATAATAAAAAATAAATATTATGTAAACCTGTGTTGTGTACAATAAAGTGATTACTACTACTACTACTACTAAAACAATAACAAATACACAAAGCTAAGAACCGAAAAATGTTTAGCGGTCAAGTACTTATAATTGCTATCTAGACCAGCGGTGGAACAAAAATGGGTTTTGATAACATTAAAGTTTTTTCTTTTTTGATATGTTATTGTAAGCATGTTAAATAACGTTCATGTAAAAAGTTAGAAAATTTTAGGTGGAGCGTTCGGCCATATTTAAATATTTCAATTTTTGCTAAATAACTATGTAAATATAAAATTAAAGTTACAAAAAACTTTAACATATTCAATAACACTTTAATTTATTCACAATATTCGGTTTTTAGAAATCTGGAACAGCTGCTTTCTGGTGAACGTAAAAACACGAATTATTATGTAAATACAGAATTAGAGTAGCTGATATTGCAAAATTACGATATTACCTATCAACTTAGTATACATGTAAAAAGTTAGAAATGTAGACAATGTGCTTGTCTAGATATTGATTTCTGGTTAAGCAGTATAGCCAATATTGAATTAAAGTCTGTAGAGTTAATATTACACGGTCATAATAAAGATCTTACTTCTCACACAAAAGATTAGAAATATAAAATCACGGCGACACTAAATACTGATACGTAAGTATGCATTCCGAGCTTATATTTCAAACGCGCGGCGTTTTCGCGCGCCGCGCTGTGCGCCGGGGCAGGAGGCAGCGATCGACGGTCGCGGGCTAGCGGTTAGCGCGGTGACCTTAAAATACGCAAAGCGTTTATAAAATTATTATCAATGGTAAATAGTTATTTTACACAGTACACTAATGGAAACTTACCTTCCCTTATTTATTTCTATATGTACTAGGGATTGCCCGCGGTTTCGTTTACGTAGAATTCGTTATCGTGTTAAGTATAGAAATAATAGATACATTTGAAAATTATTTTAGGTGCATTGTCATACAGATAACTACCCTTGTTAAAGTATTCTTCAAATTCAATACACAGGTGTCATTTCAATATAATTTTGCGTAATTTGGCGCTTTTAGGTTATAAATGACTAGCGACATATATTTTTTAAGAGCGATCATCTCCGATAATATTTACTTTATCATAAAATCAATTTCAAACTAACGTTATTCAATATTTATCATTTTAAAGTCAATATTACCAACCAACTGATCCAATTTACCTACGGAAACAACTCAAAATTTGCATCAAATTAAATGCCACTTTTCTTATCCGTTTCGAAAAATCAAGAGGGCCTTTACGAGCTGATGTGATGAAAATTTTATTTAACCTTCGTCCCTCGAAACCTTCACTACGCTCAAGGTTCAATTTTACGAACCACTCGCTACGCTCGTGCTTCAATTTTAGAATGTTTGAATTTGTGAATGTACTTCCTGCCTCGCACAGCCAAACTGTGGAATGAACTGTCCGATACGACCTTCAAACCTTAAAAGACCCCCATCTTAAAGGTCGGCAACGCGCTTGCAACCCTTCTGGTGTTGCGGGTGTCCATGGGCGGCGGTAATCGCTAACCACCAGGTGATCCGTCTGCTCGTTTGCCTCCTATTTAATAAAAAAAATGTTTCGCTTGTTTGGGTATCAATATTAGCACGAGCGGTTAATCAACAACTTTTCCCCTTGTAAAACAAATAAGGTAGGTGAAGTGCAGGCATATCAGGCCCGGCGGGTAACAAGGCCCAGCATTCAAAAATAACAGTTGCTCCCTATTATTCCCAATTATTCTGAATTTGTACTTGTTGCTAAGAAGGCCCACTGTCAGTGCAGGTAAAAAGGTCCAGTCCCGGGCCTTATTGAACATATGAGATGAAATATTAGATTAAAATATTTTAAGATAATTTTGAATATTTTTAATCTCTTATTAATAAGGTCGATTTGAAGAAACTTCTATAAAATTATGACTTATAAATAACACTTGCACTGCGTGGGCTGTCAAAATTGCTGCAGACTTTTTCTTGGTCTAACTCTAATAATTTATCACTTGCTTTATTGACCTAAAGACGTTTATAGATCAAAAAGTCTAATAACATTGCGGCACTTATACTTTTTAGAGGCAGTAACTATTTACAAGTGACTTTTTTTGTTAATACATAGGTAGGTATTTACGATAGAAGTGCGAAAAATAGATATTTTGCAACGAGTGACAAATTTTAACACACGGCCAAAGGGAGTGTTTTAATGTGCTTATTATAGCACCGGTGTCGTAATGTAGCACCAGATGTACTGTCAAAATTATGTTAATATAATACTTATTTGTTACGAATAAATATTTATACTGTAAAAAATTATCCCACCAAACACATTTTCATGTAAATTGTTGCTAAGACGAAACCATAAGACTCGCACTGTCAAAAAGTTGTCAGATCTCTTGTCGAGCCAAGCTTCAAACTCTACAAGCCCTAACTTCACTAACTCTACACCTTAGTCAAAATATGTGGCTTGGCTGTTTCGCTACCGCCACATGGGCATAAGGTGAAAAATTTATTAAATTCATTATTTTTAGGGTTCCGTACCTCAAAAGGAAAAATACTGAACCCTTATAGGATCACTCGTGTGTCTGGCTGTCTGTCTGTCACAGCCTATTTGCTCCGTAACTACTGCACCAATAAGTTGAAATTTGGTATACACATGTAAGTCTATAACCCAAGAACATACATGTAAAGTAAATAATAGAAATTCAAATGTGACGTTCCACGGGAAAAGGTACCTTATGAGGGTTTCTAGTTTCGGAGTTATGAAATGTTTTGTAAAGAGGTGAAAAAATGCTCAATTTTTTTTTATTGTGTGATCTCAAACCTTAATGCGTAACGTTTGTTTACCTGTTTTTATTTTTGTTATAAGTTAGTTATAAGCCTAGTAACGTCGTCTCAGAGTTTAGTAAAAAGGTACCTTATGGAAAAAAGGTTGAAAATTTCCAAAAAAACTAGTCAATACGGGAAAAGAAGTTTGGTAGAGAACTGTATTAGCATTCTGCAAAACTAATTTGATAATTTCAGTTCTGGTTGGGGCGCCTAGCAAATATTATAACCGTACATCGACCGACATTATAAATCCAAGTAGCCTGCTATTATACTAAAGTTACTCTCGTCAAGTCTTTCTTAACTAGAATAATCTTCATTTGGTTTGGTCGCATGCAATAAATCAGCCATTGGTTTGCTGAAAAATGCCAATACCCGACGCATTACCTTATGGAATATCTAAGGTCATTGAACCTCAATGCCGCTTGTCTTCAATGGCAACCAAAATATATTATTGATAAGAAATAGACGATTTATAATATCTTTACCCCAAAATATTATTAGTTTATCCTAACCGTTCCATCATCATCATGCCTCATCATGTAACTTAACCACAAGGTACCTTTTCATTACATACAAATTATTGGTCTTTTTTAAGATTATTATGACGAAGAACCAATTAAATTTGTGGCAGTTTAATGTAAATTAATATTTTCTATTCATAAAAGATAAAAGCTTCAATGTGATTGATGTTTTGTAGTGATGTATTATTAGATTTATTTCCATAAGGTACCTTTTCGTAAATGTATGGAGCAAATACTGTTATTGTTATGTAAGTTTAAAGTGGCATAAGGGGTTAAATATAGTATTTAGTTGGGGTTTTAGGATTTATTTCATTTGAATGACTGAATTTCTTTCATATTATGTGCTCAGAAAAATTGATTGTGTGTTACATTAAAAGTAAAAATATTCAATTATCTGATTTTATATGAAAAAGTCAGAAAATACATTTTCACCTCTAAATCGGTATTGTTTTTTGCTTAAACTGTCTCTCAGTGTCGTTTTCTAATAGATAAAATTTAAATCTAGAGAGCTCATTGCAATAAATCGTGAAAATGAAATAAAACTTTATTTTCAAGAGACTGGTTAGTATACACATAAATCAGTCGATATCAAAGGTTTCTATTTGCATTACAGAACAAGTCGCAACATTTTTTAAATCTCAGATATATAAGGTACATATTATTATTTGTAGTCAACTATGTAACTTACTTCAGGAACATAGTTTTTTAGGCGGCTAAACTTAAAACTTCTGTATCGTAAAGTTGCTCATTTCACAACATTATTTTCAAAAAATCATATCTCTTCTTTTGTATTATCGATAGCTTATTTATTGTAGATTACTGGGGTATGCATAACTCCATACCCGCCATAAGGTACCTTTGACCGTGGGACGTCACAAATAAAGGGGTCACTTTTGAGATGAATGATAAATAGAAGAAAAAAACACTATATCTTGTTATATATCAAATTAAGGGGCTCATTGTGAGAACCTCAGATATATTTTTTCATAATTTTAAAATAAATAGTTTAGAAGTTATTTAAGAAAATACGCAAAAAATGACCATTCCCCCCCCCCCCCCCCCTTATCTCCGAAACTACTGGGTCTAAAATTATGAAAAAAATACACATATTAGCTCTTTTCCTATAGATGCCAGAAAAACCTATTAGAAATGTGCAGTCAAGCGTGAGTCGGACTTAAGTACCTAGTTTTCCGATCCCTACGGGTTTTTTAATGACATTTTACTCACTTTTCTCTAAAAAAAATATATATTGTTAAAATTGTGTAATGTACGGAACCCTTGGAACGCGAGTCCGATTCGCATTTGGGCGGTTTTTGTATTATACTTACAGTAGTTCTTGTAAAAATGAAACGGCCAAGCCACATACTTTTGGTGTAGGGCTAGTAAAGTTAGAGGGCTTGTAGAGTTAGAAGCTTGGCAAGAGATCTGATAACTTTTTGACAGTGCGAGCCTTATGGTTTCGTTTGGGCAACATTTTACATCAAAATGTTTTTGGTGGGATTTCACTTCTTTTTTTAAGTTGCTTATGACAATCTTCCATGCCCTAATTTAAAGGGTTGGGGGTGATTTACTATTAAAAATCCTGAAATAAGTATCTGGGGGCATGGGGGGTACTAAAACTATCTTACATACCAAATTTCAGCTTCTTAGAGGACTTCAGGAAGTACCCGGTATTGTTGATCATCAAGTGAGTGAGTCAGTGACGAAATCGAAGTTTTTAGATATGAATAAAATCTAAAGTATAAGAGCTATGCAATTGATATGCTTAATAAGTCCGAGAACTTTGTTTATCTGGTATAATCCAACCCCAAGTTATGAGGGTTCCAAAAAACGACGAAGCGCTTCGAGAAAAGGTAGATAGTGCCCTTGCGCTTTGCTCGTCTTGGCAGGGGCACTGCCGTGCCCCCAGATGTTAAAAGATGATACTACTATAACTAATAAAGATTTATGTTTAGTTACCTACTATTTTCGCGTAAACTAGACAATTTTTATATCTTTAGTTATTAAGGCCCAAAATAATTATTTTCACTTATTATAAATAAATCCTCCTGTTATGAAGTATCAAATATTGTTATTTGTATATGTATAACTCTTAAGTTAAAAACAATAAAATCTGTTATTACCTACTGTCAAAATGATTATTTTTTGCGGGATTAAGTAATACACTGCTAGTGTTCAATAAGGCCCATAATAGGACTTTTAAGGTATATTTTCCAAGAGTATCGTAATATTTTTATAACTATTTTGGTATAATGAAGAAACTTAAATAAATGAGAAACCTATTTGAGTGAGTTTTTCATACTTCATATCCTGTTTATTAAAAAAAACCATTTTAATTTAAGGTGGGCTGTATATAGGCATATACGGCTCACACGGAATATACAATAAGGTAAGTGGCCTCACTTACCTTATTGTATATTCAGGATGTATACCGTGTAATATTGAGCAGTTGGTTTATAATATACATATTATGATATTGACCTTGAATAGGACAGGACATGACAATAGGAACCAGAAATAGGTATAGTTGGTCAAACCATTTGTCAGTAAATAAAAACAAAAAACTATATTCATCCTTTTTTTTGGGTGCTAGTACTAGTGTAAGTCAAAGATAGTATGATGATTCTCTCTGTCTATGTTTGAAATGAGACGTTCTTTTTACAAACTATGTATAGTAAAAAATAGTTGTGAATATCTTGTACATTTTTATTACAATATTAGTCAAGATAATGAAATATAGCTGGTCAATCAAATCTTGTCACTAAAAAAAGGCGCGAAACACAAATTTTCTATGGGACGATATCCCTTCGCGCCTACATTTTTCAAATTTGCCGCCTCTTTCTACTGCCAAGATCTGATTGACCAGCTGTAGGTATTTTTACGTAATAAGATATTTTAATTTCACGTAATGTCCGCATCTAATTTATACATGTGCACGGTAAACAAACAAATGAATGATAAGAAAAGACAGACAGTGTTACTGAGCGGGAGGTGGGGCGAGGGGCGAAGTATAGGTAGGCTATGATAGGCTCTCGAGCGCCGCGCCGGCGACTGACGGACCAGCGCGGCGTATGTATGAATTTCGCGCCTTTTTAACTAGATTTTACTATTACAATGCAAGCTACACGCAGAAATTTCTTACTTTCCATAATATGGCTGCGTATATTATTTTATAGTAATAGACTTATTTTTACAGACTCTAATTCAATATTAGATCTTATAGGACAAAAAACGCATATTAATTCTAGAGCATATATCTTATTCTTCTAGCTTTTTAGCTTGCCTATTAACTTAAAAAATGAGATATGTTGTTGTGGATTTATTAAACTTTAATTCAATATCGACAAAATAATAAGCTAATTGTAGTTTGATAAAGAAGCACGTTAAAAAAATTTCTAATAATTTTACATTATAAAGCGTCATACATATTATAAACAATGGAACTTAAACATTGCACTTTAATTCAATATTAAAAAATCATTACTAAAAATATATAAATACCTAATTTATATCTAACGCTCGTTCTAACTTTTCATCATATATTGCAAATATGCTTAAAAATATGTCCCATATCAGATAAGTATCACTTTTTCAACTTTAGAATTATCAAAACTTATAGTGCAAAAATCCGGTCCCACTATTGAGCTAATCCTAAATACCGCAAATTAAGATCAGATCAAACATTTGTTTAGCACGTATTAATTAGGTGAGGTAGTATAATTAACCGCCTACGCGAAACCGACATTCTGCATGGCGGCCATCAATACACAAAAACAACCTACAACAGAGCTATACCTAGTACTATATTCTGTATCTTTAGGTACTTACTTAAATAAAAGTAAACAATAAGAATAACGCATGCAATTCTTCACAGTCATTTTTTTTCACTATATCGTTTCTTCCTATTCGCGATTCTACACAATATGAGTTCAATGGCATAATGGCTCAATGGGATAAGTAAACTTTGAATTAATCCTCTCATACTTAGCACGTTTAAACATGTAGTTGTACTCGTAGAGCGTTTTCAGCAACCATTTACTAATGCTGGTTACACCGGCAAAGCTTTCGAAGCCTTTTCGCAGATTCACGGGACATCAAGGTCTTTGCAGCGAGTTTCCCGTATTTCTATAGGTACTAGATTTTGGCTAAACTGTAAATAAACCCTGCTTAAACTTGCTCAGTGGAGTCTGATTCAGATTTGACAAGTTGTTACTGTTTGATCTTATTTTGACAGCTATTGTAATCTCTTTTCACCAACTAGCTGCCTCCAGGTAATACTCGAGTAGACCAGAGCCCTGTTTATCAAAAGCTTGTAACTTGTAATACAAGTGGAAGTCCCATTCCAACAAAAACTGTCAAAAAGGGACTTCCACTTGTATTACAAGTTACAAGCTTTCGATAAACATGGCACAGATATTAAATTGGCGCACTTTAAAAATTAATGATTAAAAAAATTAGTAGGTGATACCTAACTATCAAATTACAAAAGTATAGTTGAAACAAAAGTAGGTATCGAATGCGAATCCCACCCACCTACCGTATTATTGCAGTTTTAATACTTTCAGCAAATGAACGAACACGCGGCGCAATAACGAACGAACGTGCCAAATGAGTGCACCACTAAAAATAAAATAAAAATTTTCGCTCCGAATAGGTTTTCATTCAGAGACGTAAAATATGATATCAATATGACATGTTGCTCTTATTTTTTTTATTTTGTTTATTTTTATTTATTAAACTTGCATATTATATACAAACTGTGGTCTAAAGTCGTATTTAGATTTCAGTTATATTTAGAATTCGATAGAGTAAAACTACGCCAATTCTGTTTCAATAATCTGATACGATTTTCATCTCATTTTGATACGACTTTAAGTCGTGTCATCAAGCATCTCACGCGCACCAATTTGTGCGAGCGAAATGTCTTATGAGATGACTCCTAATCGCATTTCGTCAGCCGTAATCAGCGCGGTCACGTATCAAAACATAATGTAAATCATACCAAATTGTAAACAGAATCAGGCTCAATGACGTTTTTTTATGATAAGAGCGTAATTTAATATTTTTAAGTCCCTGAATTGCTAAATAGATAACTCATTGTTTACATAAATGCTGTCAGTTTACTCTAAATAATTCAGATTGAATAAAACTTAGCAGTGAACACAAAAGGCGACGCATGTAAATTAATTACCAGCATATGTATAAGTATTAAATAGCCTTCTGAATACACCCTTTGCTAAAATAAGAACATGTAAATACGTAACACATTTTATATAGCTCCTGTAATTGCGTTTCATATAAATTCAACAATTTAGATACTGCGATTAATATAAATTGGAATTTACATGTATGTAGTATTTAATACCTACGGTTACGTTACAAGCCGCCTGATGTCAGGCGTGGCTCACTCCGCGATTTCGTCGCTTTGCTTACAGGTAGCTAAAAGTACATCCGTTCTACCCCAATTTTGGGGAAAGCCATAAGCCGCGCGTGGCGCTGTCCCCACCTAGCTGCCATATCTCACATATCTGTGCTGATGGTAACAGACGCGTTTTGTTAGAGAGTGAGTCTGCTGTACCTAGTACCTAGTACATATTATTTATTCTGTGCTGATGTTAAGGTGACATTCAGATGGCAACTGCAGCTGCATTAAGGATGACTCACGTTAGACCGGAGCTTCCGGCGCTTACTTTTCTATGACATGACAGGCGATCATGTGATGCTTTCCATAGAAAACAACGCGCCGGAAGCTCCGGTCCGGATACGGCCCGGTCTTACGTGAGTCATCCTTTACTGTTGCGAAAATACTGAAGCGGCGTGGTTACCCATGCTATATCTGTCAATTTCCTCGAACGTCACTTATTTTATCAAGCAAATTGACAGATACAGCGCCCGAGTCGATGTCGTAGCAGCAATAATGTAGGTAGCTAGTTGGAGTCAGACCAGAAAAAGTCAAGTGTTAAGTTATTTTAAACGTCAAACTTCTATGAAATTATGACGTATAAGGGCCACCCCACATCTAGCGTCCCTCGAGCGTCGGCGTCTGGTCAGCGCCTCTCAGCACTATGGAAAATGACGTCGCTGCGCAGTTGCGTCGACGGTGCGTCGAGCAGCGGCCATAGAATTGTAGACGCCGACGCTCGAAAGACGCCAGATGTGGGGTGGCCCTAAATATCTCTTGCACTGCGGCTATCATAATCGCTGCAGACTTTTCTTCTTTGTCTAACTCTACTTTCAAGATATCTTATTAACTTCTAATATGCGCGTTGCTGACTTTTTAAACGTTCTCTGTTTTTCTTCCAATCCATTTTTTTTAAATAGTGGTTCATTACCTACTTCTTAAATTCTATTGAAACATGCACGTGCACGACCATTTAGGTTCCAGCCTGTATACAAATGTAGAACAACTCGGGATTACTCAGACTTTTAAGATTATACTCGTAAGACATAAAGAAACCTTGCAGGTTCAAGTAAATGTGCAGCCGTTGCCAAACAGTACTCAATATTTATTTAATACACATTTTTACACTTTGTATTTTACAAAATGTACCTACACGTTAGACCGGGCCGTGGCCGGGCCGGAGCTTCCGGAGCTTCGTTTTCTATGGAAAGCACCACGTGATCGCCGATCAGCCGTCATAGGAAATGATATGTCGGACGCCCCACTGTGGGCTGAAATTCGGCTCTCATTGACATAGTAAGTAAGTAAGTAATATTTTATTTGTGAAACACAGGTTATACAGATGACAGTGAAATGATATAGTACTCTGTGATCTACCATATAGGTGTACAAATATTTAGTCTTATAGCTAACTTATTATCTATTATCTTATTATCTACTACTATACTTCTATAGAAACCGAAGTTGTTATTTTTATGTTTTTTTGATTGAAATAGGTTTTGCTATGAGATGATGATGATGATGAGGTTTTGCTAGACATTGTTATGGTAACCTATGAATTTTAGCCGATTTGGAATGAAAATTGTTGAGTTACGATTTAAAAAAAATGTATGGAGCAAGAACAAGGAATCATTATTACTCAAGAACCGCAAAACAAACCGTAATATCCTCGCAGATGCTTATACTACGAATTATTTGTGATTTTTTGGGATACTACATATATCCATCACAAGTGCGGTTTTTTTTTTAATCATTAATTGTTTCTATGGAAAGAGCACAAAATCCAAAGTCAACATTTTAAGGTTTTTTTGATTGAAATGGCTTTTGCCCAGTATGTTTATGCTTAGTTATAAGTTTCAGATGTTTTGAGTTGAAAATGGTAGAGTTATAATTCTTTTTTTTAAATTATGGAGCCGGAACAAAAAATCAAAATATCTCAAGAACCGCAACAAATACGGTAATATCCTCGCATGCATACTACGAATTATTTATGATTTTTTGGCACCCTACACATTTCCGTCACGGGTGCGGTTTTTTTTAATCTTTTTATTTTTTTTATCTATTTCTATATATCAAAAAAACATCAAAGTAACAACTTCGGTTTCTATGTCAATGAGAGCCGAATTTCAGCCCACAGTGCGCCCCGGCCCTAGCATGAGTAATCCGTCATCGTTTCTAATTCCGTGTTTGTAGGAGCACCTCACTGTGCCATATTTCATGAAGTTCCACGGTCGTGACATAGTCTATACTTACACCTTACACCAGAACAGTTGCACATCTGTATGCACAGACAAGACATCCAAGACAGCATAGGGCGCGCTACCCCCTCTGCCACGCATACGGTAATTTTACTTCATGTTCGAGTCGAAAGTGTCTTTGTGTGACGTCCGTGTCTTTGAACGGACCAATCACGGCACGGGATTTCGCTCACCTCGTCCCGCGCACCCCCGCATTTTTGGCATCATCGGTTGCATGAAATAATTGCTGTAACTGTAAACTCAATCTAGAGGATTCCTAGTACTTCACAGTGCCATATTTCATGAAGTTGCACGGTCTTAACATAGTCTATACCTTACACCAGAACAGTTGCATACAGATGTATGCTCCACTGACAGGCGACTCTTTCCAAACTTTAAATAACCCAATATTTTTCAGTTATGTTACTGTACTTTTGTACTGTATTCTGTAGTCATGGCGCAGGCAAAGTTTCCGCTTCTCGTGACGGCGTGGCTAGGCAAGCCATTTATGTCGGTGAAACACGCGATATTTTAATGATAATTTGGTATTTTGATTCGACGTGTACCCCGTTTCCGCTACTGTGATGTAACGTTGGTTAATGCGACTTAGTTTTGGAATGCGAACTTTTGTTATTTTTGCTTTAGGCAAGAATCAGTCATAGGTACCTATAACTACACATACCGGGTGTGGCCTGTAACACGAGCAAATAATTAAAACATAGATTTGCACTCCTCAAACAGTGACACTTTTGTTCAACAACTTCTAATAAAAATTATGAAGTATTTAGACCCTATTTTTCATACAAAATAAATATTATCTTCAAAGGACACCATCGCCACGCCATATCATTGTGATTGACGTTGCTTGTCACGCCTTAAACATAACAAAATTCGCAATATATTGCGTCTTAGAATAAAATTTATTACTGTATTAAACATCAAATCACAAGTTATTTTTAAAAGACGCTGAACAAATGTTGGTCAGTATGAGGAGTACAGCCTACAGTTTAATTTTTTGCTCATATTACAGGCCACACCCGGTATAAGGTAAACGTACCTACTAGTGCCTGACATGCTAATTGCCCAATAGATGACACCCTGTTATCACCTTCATTGACAATGACTGTAAATGTAACAAATTGTTAAATCAGGCTGGTGTTCTAGGACGTAGGTATATCTTAACATTTAACAGATTCCATAATAAGTATATATAGATTTCTACCAAATTCTAAAATGGAAAGTCTTCTGGCCAGGAACTGTGGGAAATATATGCTTCCCGTGTCGAAAATACAACGTTCAAGCGTAGGGGGTGTGTTTCAGATTGTTATGGACTTATGATGAACGATGTCGTTCCAGAAGTCGAAAAGTTTATAACTTTCCAAATAACTCGTGTTTTGCGACATCAAGTATCTTAGTGTACTTACCTACGAGTACATCTCTAATGGTAATAAGGATTCAATAAGAAAATTAACATTAATGAGCGTTGAATGAAAATGAAAATGAAAAATGATGTATTGGTTACACAATAATACGTTTTAACTAGAAATAAAACAAGAACCTTCTTTTAAGTAAACAAATACTTGTGCCAGAAGGCTGTGTTCACGTCTTTCCTGTGGATATACACGAAAGTTAAGGGCTATTAGAGCGTTTCTTTTATTTTTTGCCAATTTTATGTTGTGACCTTTCTTGCCACTTTTGTGTTATTTCTATATTTATACTCAGAATCACGAGCTCTTTCGATCCTAATGGGATTAAAAAATGTCCTAGAGTTTTTTCCTATTGTGTTACCATTTCCCCATATACCTACTATGTATGGCTGTAAGGAAAGGAAAATTTGAAAAATATATGGAAATTTTAGGACACTTTTAAGGAAACCTTACGTGTATTTTTCTACAGTGAACGAAACTAAGAAAAAAAACTTACCACATAAGTACCTACCTACCTAGATACTTTATCTCGGTTTCATTAAACATAAATCTTCACTCTGCACTTCAAAATAGCGAGTCTATTTAACGAAAATAGGAAAATCTCCAAGATACCTACATCAATACTATTTATCTTAAAATTAGGTCGAATGAAAAAATTTCGAAAAAATACACGTGAGGTTGTGTGGGGGGAGGGGGGTAGCCAAAAACCTCACCAAATATCACCAAGGGTGAGGGGGGGTCAAAAAGTAGCCAAAAACACCTCGCGTGATTTGTTCACAAACCCTATACAGTGGCGACGACACAATTAGGTAATTCCCAAACACCCTGTGAATCCTATATGTATATAAGTACATATGTGTATTGCTAATCAATAAAAGTGAATGTAGGCCAATACCATAATCACCGGCAAGTGAGAAGCTGATTATAGTAATTAGTTGATCAATTAGCAGAATCACTAATTTCGGGCGTAAGCCGTTAAGGTGAGGTATGCCCGGGGAAAATTTTCAGATTCTGTCAAATTACCCCATTTCACACACAAGCAAACGTCACTCACACTACCTCACTTTACCGGGACAGGTCAGTGACCCATCCTGTTTTTTTTAAGATGCAAAAGAGAGTATTTTGAGTTTCGTCTTAACCACTAGCCTCCTTTGAGGAAGAGAAACTCTAAAAAAGTTCCATTGAAAGAAGGAAGACAAAACAATATATTTTATCTTGCTCTCCTTGTCTGTTCATGTCACATGTGACGTACTTAAATGTAAATTAACTAAATAATCGAATTCATTAGATACTCGAACTAAATAAACCGAATAAATACAGAAGTCGTCAAATGAAAAAAATTATTTAGGTACTACTCTAATTAATAGGGCTTTCGATAAGGCACAAATCAATTCAATGACAATTTCATTAAAATCATATGTGTATTCCGATGATGTTATTATTATATAACTTACCTTAGCTTAGCTTCAATTTGTATATATTTAGTTATACTACCTAGCTACTAAGCAAAATTTGCATGCTTCTTCAAGTGAAATATAGGGGAGAGCGGGGACAAAGGTAACTGCGGGTGGAAAGTAACTATTGCTCTGTAGGTTTATCTAATAGACAAAATACCACTCCGCTGCTATTAAGTGATAGACAGTGGTGCCCCCTTCACTCAGTCAGCGCATTCAGTCGAAACGAGCGCCACGTGCTATTAGGTTGTGTGAGAGGACGCAACGTGACGCAAAATTTTTCGAATCAAAAGTACGTTTTTTGACTTTTAGTTATTTGATGTTTATGTTGTATTAAAATTCATACATTTTCTGAATATTTGCATATCCCCTAGAGTGGCATTGTCTGGCTAGGTCTCTATGGTGGTGGGGAGCCGGGAGATGGACAGATATAACATGCCGTTGAATGGCGGCGCCTCAGATTTAACGGTGGCTTGAGGTTGAGTGGTGCGGCCATTTTAGAAAAATATACGTCAAGTGGCGGCGCCTCCATGGGTGGTCATCGCGAATTTGGCGTGTGCTAGAAATATGACCATTTCTCAAAAATATGTATGATTGAATTGAATTCAGCATAAAATAGCTTATTTGATTGTATAGGTACCAATGAATTTCATTATATTTATATGAATTATGCTGGACTTGATCAAATCTCATATTACCAATTATTTTTTCTTTCGTGTATAAAAATATGTATAATTAGGAAAAAAAAACAATTGATTGAAAAAAAGCAGTCTTTATGACAAAACATTACATTTAACACGATTCACACAGTTTATTTCACTTTTTATCACTGCGTATCAATTTCTGGTTTCTGAATGTTCGCGGCTCGACGGTCGTTGCTTTCGAGGTCTGGTGGGGCATGAACATCACGCCATTTCTAAAAAACATTATTTTACGCGGGAATTCAACCTTTAAGGAATACCATCCTTGTTTAATGAAGAATGCATCTTGCAAAAGTGAGCAAGCAAGGCATAGTTTTAATGGTTTTATTTTAGGCGCAAAATACGGCGTCGCACAGAGGCCGGGAGACGGTCTCTGCCACACACGGGCTTGTTGTGACGGAACCGTCTCCCGGTTCACCGCTAATTGGGGAGTGTCTGGCTCCCGGCCTCTGCCACGCAGGGGCATGTTTTAAAAATGGCCGCGCCATTTTTCCTACCGTTCAACCGGAGGCCCTGCCACCCGAAGGGATATTGATTAGATTGATTGCAATTTATTTTTCTCGCACACGTTGCGTTTCAAATTCAAAGATATCTTTCATGTTTTCAGAAAAATGCGGTCGGGTACAAAAGTAACAAAGCCATACAAAAGTAACATTTACATCCCATACAATATACCTATTGGATCTATGCCATATTAGTAAACGATGTATGCCATATTTGTAAGTGAAAAAACTCTGACCCCTGAATTATCTGATGAGATAACATGTTTATCTCATCACTTGAAATAAAAACAATTTCTAACGAGGAATTAATATTGATTTGTTTTCTTAAAATACTAATGTTTATGTAGTTGAAATGCAAATATTAAAGTGTGTTATCAATAATAATTTACATGATTAGTAGGTACTTTTAGGGTTCCGTAACTCAAAAAGAAAAAACGGAACCCTTATAGGATCACTCGTGCGTAGGGGTCACAAAACCGTGCGTATTTTATAAAACCGGTTTTTCGGTTTTTGTGAGATTGCAAAACCGGGTTTTCGGTTTTTTCGGTGATTTCGATCTTACGTATAATTTGTAAAATAAGCAATTATTTTTAGGTTCAATGTTTTGATATTACGTCTTCCACGACATTTCTATTTACTTTACCAAGACCATATCAATAAATCAATCCAAATCCATCAATAAAGTTTTTAACTAAGCAGTAATTCTAAACCGGTTTGCCTAAGCAACCTATTATATGACAACGGTGTTGACATAGTCCTCCTTCTGGAAATACACCGCTGATGATGCCCAACTCGCTAAACGAGATAAAATACCGGGATTTGATTTGGTAGCGGCATTATAATACCATAAACAATTAATATAGAACTTCGACATGCGGCCGGTCTTCTCTTACTGCCCTGGTCAACGTGATTTCAAATAACATCGATGGCAACAATATCGCCACCACGATTATTCAAATCGGCGGAACGCGGATATGCAGCATATATAATCCTCCACGTAGCTGCTGGCATACTCCACGCCTTCCTTACTTGGAACACCCATCCCTTTACATTTGAGACTTGAATAGCCACCATACCGGCTGGGAATAAAGGAAATCTGACGCCAACGAGAAGGCGATCATGGACTGGGCAGATAGGAACAAAACAACACTGTTTTAGTCGTTTCTCACAAAGGCAAAGGAACGTTCAAATCAGCTCGATGGAGAAGTGAACCCGGACCTAGTCTTCACAACAAGAGCAATAGACGGTACCCCAGTGGCCGCCGAGCTGTACGTGCTAGCGGATTTTCCACACTCTCAACACAGCCTAGTATTAGTTGTCATAGGTCTGAAAAGGTCTGAGTCGTATCCTGCCTAACACCACATCGCGGAAGTTTGCTTATGCTGATGATGCCCTTGTGACACAAAAAGACAGCTTGAAAATTGAACTAAATATCCTGGAAAAGGACCTGGATCTATTAGATGACTATTTCTCTCAGTGGCGTTTGTGCCCCTGCCCTTCCAAGACCGAGGTGTTCTGCGTTCACCAGTGCAACAAACTAGCCAACACGGAGCTGATATTAAAATTCAGAGGCAATCTTCTCCGACACAACTTCCTTCCTAAATATCTCCGAAGCATCCTGGATTGAAGCCTTAACTTCAAGGACCATCAAAGCAGTCTATCTGCAAAACTGGGCAAATAGATATAACGTTGGAGACTAAAAAGCTGTTCATTTATACAATTAGTGCGTATAGTGTATTGTTTTTTTAATTTGCTCTTCAAAATAATGAAACTATGTTTACAAAAGTGTAAAATCGAAAAACTCGAAAAAGCCGGTTTTATTAAAGTAAAAACCCGGTTTTGACAATTCGCTGTAAACCCGGTTTTTCCGGTTTTTTCGATTTCGGTGAAACCGGGTTTGTGACGCCTACTCGTGCGTCTGTCTATACGTCTGTCACAGCCAATTTTCTCCAAAACTATTGGACAAATTAAGTTGAAATTTGGTACACATATGGAAGTCTGCTACCCAAAGACGGACATGTAACATAAACAAATAAATTTTAAGTATAGGGGGCTATTTTAAGGGGAATATGAGAAAATTATAAAACCAAGTTTTGCAAACCATATCGTGTTACATATTAAAAGGGCTTATTTTGAGGATCTCAAATATATTTTTTTTATAATTTTATATAAAACAGTTAAGAAATTATTTAAGAAAATAGGCAAAAAATGACCGCCCCCCCCCCTTATCTCCGATAATATAGGGTCTAAAATTTTGAAAAATAAATACACAACCTTCTACCTCTAGATGACAGGAAAACCTATTAGAAATCTAGAGTCAAGCGTGAGTCGGACTTAAGAAAGAAAACGCGGTTGGGCTGTTTTAAGGACACAGCCGTAATGGTTTACGTGAAACGTGGTGCGGACAGCTAGTGCGAAGGTTGATGGCCAAGCTCTGCGTTGGGCCAAAGGCCTGACGCATCCGAGAGAGGTGCACCTCCACGCAAGGTCGAAGCATGACCTTTAGGAGGTTAGAGCTCAAACAGAACAAATAACTGGTTTAAGTACGAGTAGCTAAGTGAGAAGGCTGAACTGCCGTATATCGCGACCATCGAATTTCGCAAATTGCGGGGATTTTTCTATTACACCAATGAAACCGTAGGTAATTAGAGTGACAGAGAAATGCCAGCAATTTGCGAACTTCGAGCTTCGATTTCCGCGGTTATAGCCCTGTTATCTTGAATTAACAGAGATACACCTAACAATGAAAAAAAAATGTAGGCACTATGCTTAACATAATACTTGAACAAAAAAAAAATGGGTAACTAACTATCCTAAGATAGCCAGCTGTGTGTGGACAAATTGAATAAACAGTTGAATGTACTTAAGAACTTCGCTTTGCTCGCTCGTTCAAAAATGTGTGCAGTACGGAACCCTTGGGACTTGAGTTCGACTCGCACTTGACCGGTTTTTATTTTGATTTGATATGTCATATTATATTAAATTACAGCCCACTGTGTCTTGTTACTTTTGACCCACAACGTGTTACTTTCTGCACGCCAACGGGGTGATTAGTAACAAAAGACGATTTTTTTAAAACAAAATACACAATTATAATGTTAGTCAAGGTGTTAATGTACAGAACATGCACTGACGTTATATATGACTACATTAAACTCATCAAAATAATAAGGGTTAACCAGAAACTAAGGTCAAAGTACAAAGTGTTACGTTTCTCCCCGCTCTACCCTACGCATCCAAAATTACTGTCCACCTATGTTCATCACTATATGTATTTTTTGCAAATAAATATATGGTTATCTTTATAAATAAATTAAGTCCTGGCAGGGTGGAACTTTCATTTTGGCGGATTCTTTCTCTCTGCATCTGACTGTACCTATAGCTATTACGGCAATTTTTTGGTAAACTTACGGTTATATGTTCAGACTCTGAATCTCTATAGTCATTTAAGACGAAAATATTTAAGATATATGGACATACCTCTGGTCCTTGAACTACGTCCAAAGAGAGGTATGGGAATGGGAACTGAGAATGACATCTCGCTTTGTGTGGTAGGGCACAGCACAGCGGATGTCATTCCAGATCTAGAGCAGAGCTCAACCTTACAGAAATCTGCAGCCAAATAACACTAGCACTAGACCCTACTCATAGTGTCCTTCCTGCCGGTGAGTATGGTTGCCAGTTATCAACGAGGGGTGCGGAGTGTTAGACTCGGCAACGCGCATGGAGTTGCAGGCGTCCAAAGGCTACGAAGATTGCTTATCATCAGACGGGCCGGGCCGTATGCTTGTTTTTTAGCGACGAGGTATAAAAAATAAAATTAAATATGCACAGAATATCATTGAATTAAAAACTTTGTTTTATTTTATAGTTAATTAGTATAACACTCGATACACAGGCAATCACAATCCAGGCCGCAGCGATTTTGGGCTGTAAGCCTCGTAGGCCAGTAGGTATATCTCGGCCTCACAAGCCGCAAAAACTCGCTGAGGCTAGACCATAGCCGTTTATTTATTCTTGATTTCATGAAGGTTTGCAGAACAGTACGTAACCGCATTATACATCTATCTTAGACGGACCTCACAGCAACAAAACAGGTTTACCACTGCACGATTTTCAAGTAGTACACGAAATATTTACATAATGTTCCGTATTAATAGGTAATATTTGAAGATCAAAAGTTCTCTAACATAAATACAAGATCACAACATTGTCATAACAGTTCATTGACGTTGACGTACAAAAGTACGTCAAATAGGTATGCAATATTAATACCAGCATAATGAAAATTAATTCCAATCAGTAAGTATGAGTCTTCAAACTTTTTTCATTCTAAGCCGGGTTTCAAGGAGCAAATTACTTAAATGATATTGGAATCGTATTGTTTTAAGATAGTTTACTGCCTTTTTCAACCATTATGCCCCAACAAATCAAATCTAAGATGAGACTCGAGCTCCATGTGATGATAATTATTTACCCTGTTTTTTTAAATATTATTTGTCTACTGGTATACTTTTTCGTATATGTATATGACTTAATGTCGAAATAAATGCGAAAACCAACTGTCATTTTAATTAAATTCGCGATACGTGTGCTTTGATCCGAGCCCAGCGGGCATCTGATCAAAGAAGTTGCGTGCACGGAATCGCTGATATCATATTTTCGAACTTATTTAGTGAATGTGAAATTAAAAAAAAAAGTAATCCTGGTAGTCGTTCAAGCATACAATTGCGCGTACATAGAAGCAGTTTTCATATTTCTATCTTTTGTGCACAAATTGTTACGAATCTTTAAAGTCCGTTTTAGACCTATGTTCGTGATCGTTTTCTATCGAGCAAAAGTCAAAAACTTAGGATTCTAATCACTCCACTCACTAGAAAAAGCCCTCAAGTTTGCTAATTGAATGTATGGCAGCCGTATTGTGATCCAAAAAAGAGCTACGGCTTTTAAAAAACTCTGTTTTCTGAACTCACTGCACCTTTCGACGGATCACTTACATAGTAGATGTAACAATACATACAAGGCTAGAGCTACCACACATTGGCGCTCTCATATAATAGCCGATTTTTATTATTTTGACGATTTTTTTATTAGATTTAGAGAAATTTGGCTGGTTTGCAGAGCTGCAGCACATTCTGGACAACAATAAATAAATACAGTGCGACATAAAATAGGTAGTAGAAAAGAAAGAAAGGAGGCACTTTCTACGTAACAGTCACATTTTTGGCATACTAATGCTTAAACATGGCAACAATTTAGTATGGAAATTAGTTTTTTATTTAGTTTCTGCTATTTTACCCAAAACCCAAAGCTACCCAAAGGTTGTCTGGAAGAGATCGCTTTTTAGCGATAAGACCGCCTGTTGTTTACCTCTGCCTGTATTTCTGTTTTCTTTTGTATTGTCTTATTTTATTGAGGTGTGCAATAAAGAGTATTTGTATTTGTATTTTTATGTCGGACTATATGTAGCCCCAATTTTTGACAGAAAAAAAGTTTATAATTTTCTTTTGTGGTCGTATTCGCGAAAGGATCGGACAATGTGAAAACGCTCTACGACTAAAAATAATTTGGCCAAGTCCGAGATAGCTCGAGGCATTTAGTGTTCCGTACGGCTACCATCAGTTTGGCATTGACATAAACGATATCGTGAACGTAATTTACTTCCTATAGGTATATCTCTTTCGCACTAATATGTCATTACGAGCGAGATGCATAGAAAGTAAATTACGTTCACGGCCACGGTAGCGTTTATGTCAATGCCAAACTGATGGTAGCCGTACCGCTCGCATCGTTACATTTTACAGAGGTTGTTTGCCTGTTTTTAGGATACCGTATTCAACTACACACACAGAACTATAGTACAAAGTGTCTAAGTGCGAAGGCCGAAGGCCGAGCTTTAGCAAAATGTCATCGCTTTAGCACAGAGCAATAGTACAAGTGTCTAAATGTGAAGGCCAAAGGCCGACCTCCGCGTAGCCCGAAGGCCCGAAGCGTCCAGGATGTCAGTGCTTTAACACAGAACAATAGTACAAGTGTCTAAATGCGAAAGTCGAAGGCCGAGCTCCGCGTAGGGCCGAAGGCCCGAAGCGTCCAGGATGTTAGTACTTAAACACAGAAAAATAGTATAAGTATCTAAATGCGAAGGCCGAAGGCCGAGCTCCGCGTAGGGCCGAAGGCCCGAAGCGTCCAGGCTGTCAGTTCTGTGTTTAACCACTGACATCTTGCAGGCTTCGGGCCTTCGGCCCTACGCGGAGCTCGGCCTCCGGCCTTCGTATTTAGACACTTGTATTAATTACCTGTGTTTAGAACTGACCTCCTGGATGCTTCGGGCTTTCGGCCCAATGCGACTTCAGCGTTTGGATCTTGCGACTTAGACACTTGTACTTAAAAATACTTGGAAAAGTTACGGGAGGCGCGCGTCTGACGGACGCTTCGGATCTTCGAATCGCTCCTTCGGCCTTTGCATTTAGTTAGATTCTTGTACTATTGCTTTGTGTTTGAATACCTAAGTCGAGCATCTCGCGAATGCTTGATGTATTATAATAATTTAGAGTAAGGCCAAGCGCGCACCACGATTTTTTGTCCTGCGATAATTTTGTCGCAGAAATGCAACATATGTGTTTATATGTTAGTGCGCGCATATGCGACAAAAAAATCGCAGCGATTTTAAAATTGTGATTTGTCACATTTTTCCGCGATTGTTCGCGACGCGATTGTCGCAAAGTGAATTGCAGCATGCGGAGTTGTATGGCCCCGCGCGCACTATGATAATAAAATCGCAAACCGGCCGGACCTCAGTCGGCATTTCGCTCTCCAAACCCCAACATCTCGGCACCTGCATCTCCAATGGAGTCTCAAAATGAGACGCTAGATGTTGACCATTTAATTATGGAAATAGACGGGGATCACCTTTGTGTTATAAATGCTCAAAGTAATACAGCAATCGCATATTAAAGACACGTTTCATAACAAGCGACTGGTACGAAATCCATGTTGAGAATGAACAAATCGTCGACTTTTTCATCGCAGTGCGCGCAGTGAATTTTCTGCGATATATTACAGTGCGATTCTAAAATCGTGTCGTAAAAATTAATATCGTGGTGCGCGCTTGGCCTATAATATCTTAAATGTATACTCCTTCAATTTGAATTTAGAACTCATTATTATTAGTGTTCCGTACAAAACTTTGTTTACGGAACACTTATGGGATCACTTCGGTCTTGCAAATCAGTTAAATACGTTTTTCTCAGAGACCGTTTGACATAGATACCTGAAATTTGGAACAGTTATAGCAATTACCACCACTCATATTGTAAATAAGTCAAAACTGCTTATTTCTTATTAAAGGGGGAAATTTAGGGGGTTGAGAGGGGTAGGCTGAAACTTTTTTCATTTGTAAGAATCGTGTGGGGTACCATTAGAAAGCTTGCAAAAAATTGAGTCGATGGACTGATTTTGACTTAATTTTAGACTGCAATAGATTCGTCAAAAAATGCATTTAAAGTTGCAAGTTTTCATACAAAAATTTTCACCTCTGTCCTGGCGATTTCCGCGAAAACTATAGCTAACAGGCAGCTGACCAGTCAATACCCAACTTAAAGAAGCATGGAGACGGCGGGAAAATTATCAGCTTAACTTTATCTTTATTAGTTTTTCAACTGCAGCTTGACCTTTGGTTGCTTAGGGCTAGCTAACTGATGCTTACACTGGTCAATTCATATTAGGCGAGAAACATCCTTAGTTAAAACTTTGGCATTGAAATTTATGACTTATGTCTTTGACACAAAGTTTAATTCTGCTTGCTTATTTTTGTGGGATATTTAATTTTATCTGAATAGCCTACTCTAAGTATGAGAGAGATCTACAAAATACGACCTTATTATATTGCAAATAAGTTTCAATATCGAACGGGCTTTCCAACCAATGGACTAGGCATCTCAAAATCAGAAAAATTCAAATTACGAATTCCGTTCTTGACTGTCGTTGTGTTTTTTTTCCACAATAGGACACATAGAGTTAGTAAGGCGTATAGATATAATAAAGTTATTTAATATTTATGAACAGCTTTGGCCTCATGTACCTATAGATTTTATTGAGAGTATCTGATTCGTCGAAACAATATACACAATATTCCTTTTCATTAAGTACCATTACATTTCTGTATTAATTGTATAATTATAATATCTATTAATTATATTCAGTACTTATGTATATTTTTGAACGGATCGGTGAGCAACAAGATTCAGGGCTATAACCGCGAAAATAGAAGTTCGCAAATTGCGAGCATTTTTCTCTGTCACTCTAATTCATTGGAGTAAAAGAGAAAGATCCCCGCAAATTGCGAATTTCGGTTTTCACGGTAGCCCCTCAGTCCTGTTACGAGAAAATAATTTTGGAAGACATTAATAGTATATGACAGTTAAATATCACAGTTTTTAGAAACAAAGGTAAAATTTACGAAATATTTAAAGTAAGCCGATCTTGTTTTTTAGCAGTTCTAAATAATATTAAAGTCTATATGGCATAGAACTAGAAACAAAATCAAATAAAAAATAATAATGAGTTCTAAATTCAAATTGAAGGAGTATACATTTAAGATATTATAGGCCAAGCGCGCACCACGATATTAATTTTTACGACACGATTTTAGAATCGCACTGTAATATATCGCAGAAAATTCACTGCGCGCACTGCGATGAAAAAGTCGACGATTTGTTCATTCTCAACATGGATTTCGTACCAGTCGCTTGTTATGAAACGTGTCTTTAATATGCGATTGCTGTATTACTTTGAGCATTTATAACACAAAGGTGATCCCCGTCTATTTCCATAATTAAATGGTCAACATCTAGCGTCTCATTTTGAGACTCCATTGGAGATGCAGGTGCCGAGATGTTGGGGTTTGGAGAGCGAAATGCCGACTGAGGTCCGGCCGGTTTGCGATTTTATTATCATAGTGCGCGCGGGGCCATACAACTCCGCATGCTGCAATTCACTTTGCGACAATCGCGTCGCGAACAATCGCGGAAAAATGTGACAAATCACAATTTTAAAATCGCTGCGATTTTTTTGTCGCATATGCGCGCACTAACATATAAACACATATGTTGCATTTCTGCGACAAAATTATCGCAGGACAAAAAATCGTGGTGCGCGCTTGGCCTTACTCTAAATTATTATAATACATCAAGCATTCGCGAGATGCTCGACTTAGGTATTCAAACACAAAGCAATAGTACAAGAATCTAACTAAATGCAAAGGCCGAAGGAGCGATTCGAAGATCCGAAGCGTCCGTCAGACGCGCGCCTCCCGTAACTTTTCCAAGTATTTTTAAGTACAAGTGTCTAAGTCGCAAGATCCAAACGCTGAAGTCGCATTGGGCCGAAAGCCCGAAGCATCCAGGAGGTCAGTTCTAAACACAGGTAATTAATACAAGTGTCTAAATACGAAGGCCGGAGGCCGAGCTCCGCGTAGGGCCGAAGGCCCGAAGCCTGCAAGATGTCAGTGGTTAAACACAGAACTGACAGCCTGGACGCTTCGGGCCTTCGGCCCTACGCGGAGCTCGGCCTTCGGCCTTCGCATTTAGATACTTATACTATTTTTCTGTGTTTAAGTACTAACATCCTGGACGCTTCGGGCCTTCGGCCCTACGCGGAGCTCGGCCTTCGACTTTCGCATTTAGACACTTGTACTATTGTTCTGTGTTAAAGCACTGACATCCTGGACGCTTCGGGCCTTCGGGCTACGCGGAGGTCGGCCTTTGGCCTTCACATTTAGACACTTGTACTATTGCTCTGTGCTAAAGCGATGACATTTTGCTAAAGCTCGGCCTTCGGCCTTCGCACTTAGACACTTTGTACTATAGTTCTGTGTGTGTAGTTGAATACGGTATCCTAAAAACAGGCAAACAACCTCTGTAAAATGTAACGATGCGAGCGGTACGGCTACCATCAGTTTGGCATTGACATAAACGCTACCGTGGCCGTGAACGTAATTTACTTTCTATGCATCTCGCTCGTAATGACATATTAGTGCGAAAGAGATATACCTATAGGAAGTAAATTACGTTCACGATATCGTTTATGTCAATGCCAAACTGATGGTAGCCGTACGGAACACTAAATGCCTCGAGCTATCTCGGACTTGGCCAAATTATTTTTTTTTATTTGATTTTGTTTCTAGTTCTATGCCATATATATAGACTTTAATATTATTTAGAACTGCTAAAAAACAAGATCGGCTTACTTTAAATATTTCGTAAATTTTACCTTTGTTTCTAAAAACTGTGATATTTAACTGTCATATACTATTAATGTCTTCCAAAATTATTTTCTCGTAACAGGACTGAGGGGCTACCGTGAAAACCGAAATTCGCAATTTGCGGGGATCTTTCTCTTTTACTCCAATGAATTAGAGTGACAGAGAAAAATGCTCGCAATTTGCGAACTTCTATTTTCGCGGTTATAGCCCTGAATCTTGTTGCTCACCGATCCGTTCAAAAATATACATAAGTACTGAATATAATTAATAGATATTATAATTATACAATTAATACAGAAATGTAATGGTACTTAATGAAAAGGAATATTGTGTATATTGTTTCGACGAATCAGATACTCTCAATAAAATCTATAGGTACATGAGGCCAAAGCTGTTCATAAATATTAAATAACTTTATTATCTCTATACGCCTTACTAACTCTATGTGTCCTATTGTGGAAAAAAAACACAACGACAGTCAAGAACGGAATTCGTAATTTGAATTTTTCTGATTTTGAGATGCCTAGTCCATTGGTTGGAAAGCCCGTTCGATATTGAAACTTATTTGCAATATAATAAGGTCGTATTTTGTAGATCTCTCTCATACTTAGAGTAGGCTATTCAGATAAAATTAAATATCCCACAAAAATAAGCAAGCAGAATTAAACTTTGTGTCAAAGACATAAGTCATAAATTTCAATGCCAAAGTTTTAACTAAGGATGTTTCTCGCCTAATATGAATTGACCAGTGTAAGCATCAGTTAGCTAGCCCTAAGCAACCAAAGGTCAAGCTGCAGTTGAAAAACTAATAAAGATAAAGTTAAGCTGATAATTTTCCCGCCGTCTCCATGCTTCTTTAAGTTGGGTATTGACTGGTCAGCTGCCTGTTAGCTATAGTTTTCGCGGAAATCGCCAGGACAGAGGTGAAAATTTTTGTATGAAAACTTGCAACTTTAAATGCATTTTTTGACGAATCTATTGCAGTCTAAAATGAAGTCAAAATCAGTCCATCGACTCAATTTTTTGCAAGCTTTCTAATGGTACCCCACACGATTCTTACAAATGAAAAAAGTTTCAGCCTACCCCTCTCAACCCCCTAAATTTCCCCCTTTAATAAGAAATAAGCAGTTTTGACTTATTTACAATATGAGTGGTGGTAATTGCTATAACTGTTCCAAATTTCAGGTATCTATGTCAAACGGTCTCTGAGAAAAACGTATTTAACTGATTTGCAAGACCGAAGTGATCCCATAAGTGTTCCGTAAACAAAGTTTTGTACGGAACACTAAAAAGTACGTTAACTTCCACACGGTAAAATCACACTATTTTAGTGTTACCATGCGAAAAAGCTTGTGAATAATATTGTACAACAAGTTTTTATACTTTACTGCGGTCACCGTGATTAATGAACCATATCATTTACAAAAAACGTGTTTATTCTCACAATAAATGACTTTAATTAATTCTTACCGTCATTCAGCCATGTTTACAGACCGAATACATTAAAGGGTGTATTATAACATCGCTATTCATCACGCGTCCCTTTGTATCTTTTATGGTTTCAATTTCACACGTGGGGTATAAAATAGCTCTTTAAATGTATTTGTGAATAGTAATGGTGGTTGTTTTGTAACATGTCATGTTGATGCCAAGTCAGTATAGGAGCCAATTTACATGTGTATGATAGTGATAAACATTTACAAGTCTTATCCTGTGGGTCTATGATAGTCGTAATTTTATCGTCATTGCGGCTGTCACATTCGAGAGAGTGACACGACACGATAAGCAACAAAGTACGTGATAGATATCCTTACGGATAAAGGCGTGTATAACTATGTAACTATTGTTTTCATCAGATTGTGAATATCTTACGTTTTAACTCGATCTTACGATATGTTCGAGTTATTTGGTAAATGATAACTTTTGTCTAGTTTGTTTGGTATAATATGGAAAGGCATGTTCCGGAAATTACGAGAGATCTGAAAATATATATATAGAGTTCGTATTTATTAATACAAAACGGAACAAACGGAATGATATTCATCTCGGAGTAATTACACAAACGAAATAAATTCTTAGAATGTGGATTGAAGATTATAACTTATAAGACACTAACAGACTACTAACCTACCTATTTTCTTATAACAATTTGCTTCAGATTAATGTACGTAAAAGCAATAAATTGGGTTACTTTGTGTGACACTTTCCATACTTGCGAAAGAACTCGTCTTAAATTTAATGCTCTTAATTCTAGGTAATTTTTATGCATATCTAAGTCGGTACTTTAATACCTATTATTACGAGTAATATCATGAGAAGGGTAATTTAATATCATCCATTCCATATATCACTTCAGATAATTAAATATACGAATACATATGCATACTCATATAACTTGTGATTCTTGTGCGGATTAATCACAACGGGGTTATATGATGAGGATGACACGCGTGCCTAAACCCGCTTAATATTGGAAGGAATATACTATATACATCCTACCAGCATAATACATACAGTGTGTTTTCTGTAACAGGAGCAATAAATTACACTGTAGGCTGTACTCCTCAAACTGACCAACATTTGTTCAGCAAGTTTTGAAAATAACTCATGGTTTGATTTTTATTACACTTTAAAGTTTATTCTAAGACGCAATGTATTGCAAATTTTGTCATGTTTACAGCCTGACAAGCAACGTCAAACACACTGATGTCAGCGTACATTGAAGACAATATTTATTTTGTATGAAAAAGAGGAAGTCTAAAGGATTCATAATTTTTAAAAGTTGCTGAACAAATGTTGGTCAGTTTGAGGAGTACAGCCTTTAGTTTAATTTATTGCTCCTGTTACAGGAAGCACCCTGTATATCTCGATGTATAGGTATTTACTTGGGTTTAGATGGGTCAGAACGGTTTAATTTAATTAATTTTGGCGATTCGTCTGCTCAATTACATCCTATATTATATCATAAAAAACTATGACACGGGTTTCCGAATCAGTATAATGATAAAAAAATTAAACTTCGACTTATAAAAAGAAGAAATTTAATTAAAAACTCTTTTGAGTCTTAGCAATGTATCCAAAGATTACCAAAAATACTTCAAAGCGATTTTTATAGTCTTCTTGTTTTAATACAATACAATACAATAGGTACCCTTATTGCATACCTCACATAGTTAGTTATTCTTCCTTGCAGTCAATCGTGAAGCTTACAGGAAAATAAATATGGTTCCTAAATCATACTGGAACAAAGATCGTACTTGGTTGACCTCAGTAGGTATATCTTCCAGATCATTAAGGATCACACAGACGATGTAATATCTCAGTTCCTCGTAGCTACATTTGCAGATTATTGTATAGCTATGACAAATTGCTTCGGCTTAGCATGATGACGTTCTCTAATCCTAGTACAGTCACCTATAATAATATGTTACTCTTCGAAGGCCGCAAAAATAATTATGTGACACGCTCTTATGGCTCTACAAATAAGATCGTGTCAGATATTTTTGCGGCCTTCGTTGTGTCACATATTATCACACATTACAGCCATTACAGGTGACTGTATGAAACTAAGGGCTTAGCCAAGATCCCAATCGAATGCTCAATACACCGTAGCGAACGCAACGGTAATCAATCTCTATCACTCTTCCATATTAGTGCGACAGAGAGACATTAGCGTTTCGTCCGCCAGAATTGGCATCTTGGCTATAGGCAACGTGAAAAGAGAAACATAACCGACGATCATGGAAAACGGAAAAAATACAGCACGGATATTATGGTTGTTCTTGTCTACGTGACAGTGTGATAAAACGGTATCCGTCACTTTCTATCCCGCGGTGTTAAACCGTGACAGTTATTTTATCATGTGGATAAAGCCATCCATAATACGCCTGCCTTTTTAAGTGCCGCGAAAATAGAAGTTTTCTCTGTCACTCTAATTACGCCTTTGTTGGAGTAAAAGAGAAAGTTCCCCGCAATTTGCGAATTTCGGTTTTCGCGGTAGCCGCTCAGCTGACAAATATTCATTTATTCCTTTTTTTTAAGTAATTTGTTCGATGAAAACTTTTGAGGTTCGTCTATATCTCTGTGGTTATAGTTTCAGTTATCTCCACCAGTTTAAACAGCCACATATTTTAACTATTATCCTGCGCTTGCTAATTCGTTGTTACTGGCTAAAATTTGTAATAAGGGTTCATTGTAATTGAATGTATTAAAATTTCTTGTAAGTTTCTTATTGGCATAAGCTGTAAACTTACGAGAAAAACTTGTAAAATAAACAATAAGCAAAATTAAGTTCTAGGCAACAAGTTACATCTATGATGGATTGAGACAGATCGCCGCTACAAAAATAAGTCTCGGAGGTACTCGTATTTTATTGACTCTATTTTACAAAACGTATTTTACCTTTATTAATCTCAACAAGAACGCGTTATTCGAATAGGTATTAGTAAAAGCTGCTATCTCACACGGTTCATCTAATGGTTCTCATAAATATCAAATTAAGTAAAGAGTTTAAAATATTGAATGCAGCATAAGTACATCTTATTGCAAAACATCAACTTTACATCAACTACTTTACCATCATACCATACCATCTTTGGATTGCGTTTGACTGGTGATTAGTTTCCTTTGTGTTAAGCTAGAAAATCCAATCGATTTAAATTTTTCAAGCAATAAGTTTGAAATACCTCCACAGAATTTATGGCTAAGTTAAAGAAGCTACAAAAGCGGTACCATGAGCAACGGTTGCGTGATTCACCCACATAGGCGTGTCTGCCGTCTGCTTATATCTTCATTTACGACTAAAAAGTCTGATTGTTCATCC
This sequence comes from Cydia fagiglandana, assembly GCF_963556715.1. Lineage (NCBI taxonomy): Eukaryota > Metazoa > Arthropoda > Insecta > Lepidoptera > Tortricidae > Cydia > Cydia fagiglandana. The sequence continues at coordinate 4,856,971 of NC_085949.1, read as the reverse complement.
CAAATAGCAAATACGAATTCAGCCACACCTCATATGTCAAAAACCGTCTAGCCGTTTAGGTTGAAGGGCGTGTCAAATAAATGGACATAAAAAGACATTGTATAAAATATTAATTGACAATTGTTTTTACAGTATAAACGAATTTTTATTGCATACGTTTCAAAATGTTAATTGACATCTGAAGATTTTTTATAATTATCCTATTTACCTAATGATTTTTTTTATACTTAATTTTAATTTTCATTTCAGTATTTTTATTTTTAAATATTGTTAGTTGATGCTAAATTATATTTAACCTTATAAATATAATATAATGTATAGTACATTTCGATGCTAGTGCGGAAGGTATGTCATTACTTCACGAGTACCGAGATATGCAAGACTCGGGACGAGTGAAGAATGACATTTCCGCACGTGTATCGAACGACGTTTTTTAATACAGTTGCGAAAAAATAAGAAAAACATTGTTAATCGTACACTAAACAAAAGTGGTAGCAGTGACAGCTCGGTTAGACGTCGTCTTTAAGTATATTATATCTATGGGCGTTTGGCAGCTATTCCGTTCCATTCAGTCAACTTATTAAGAACGGAATTTTCAATATTGAATATTAAAAAATAAACATGTTATAATGATGAAGAGGTAAGTAATTAAATATGAAATATGTAATATTTTTCGTATTCTTACATTAACGGTAGGTTTTTATGCTGATTACGACGTTTAAAGGAAACTAATATTAACACTCATCAATAAGTAGTCGTGAATTGGAACAAGTATAAATTTAAAAAAATTGGGAAAGTAAAAAGCACTAGTTCGAGATAACCAACTTTCCGCACGCTAAACAGCTACGTAAAGTAGCACTTTTTGAGCAACTGTATTAAAATAGTACATTTCGATGCTAGTGCGGAAGGTATGTCATTACTTCACGAGTACCGAGATATCTTGCCACGAGCCGCAGGCGAGTGGCAAGACTCGGGACGAGTGAAGAATGACATTTCCGCACGTGTATCGAACGACGTTTTTTAATACAGTTGCGAAAAAATAAGAAAAACATTGTTAATCGTACACTAAACAAAAGTGGTAGCAGTGACAGCTCGGTTAGACGTCGTCTTTAAGTATATTATATCTATGGGCGTTTGGCAGCTATTCCGTTCCATTCAGTCAACTTATTAAGAACGGAATTTTCAATATTGAATATTAAAAAATAAACGTGTTACAATGATGAAGAGGTAAGTAATTAAATATGAAATATGTAATATTTTTCGTATTCTTACATTAACGGTAGGTTTTTATGCTGATTACGACGTTTAAAGGAAACTAATATTAACACTCATCAATAAGTAGTCGTGAATTGGAACAAGTATAAATTTAAAAAAATTGGAAAAGTAAAAAGCACTAGTTCGAGATAACCAACTTTCCGCACGCTAAACAGCTACGTAAAGTAGCACTTTTTGAGCAACTGTATTAAAAAATACTTTTTTATACTATTTCGTTACTGGAAAAGTATTTAACGATTTTTGGGTTTTTGAATTTAGAACTTCCTTTTTATAAAAGTTCAAAACTCGAATATAATTTGTACTTGTGCAAGTACGCGGGCTCTTACGAGGTTAAAGAAGCTACAAAACCCAACGGTTGCGTGATTCCACAACATCAGCGTGCCTGCAGTCTGCTTAAATCTTTATTTACGACCAGTTTGGCGGGTAATGCAGCCAAACTAGGCCATTTGCCATCATTATAGTCTAGGTTATTATCGGTAGCCTAGATTTCAATCGACACTGTATAGCCTTATCATTTTATTTCGTTTATTAGAGAAACGGTAGAGGTACGTACAACAGTATTATAAATGGTAAGGTATACAGTAGGTACATTAAATAATATAACATTAACGTAGTTACTTTATATATTCAGTGTAATAAATATGTGTATTTTGATTAGTTACGGATTGCTGATTCCTTTTCGTCTGTATTCTTAACAAATACTCGTAAACTTTTAGTAAGTAGATATCTAAAGTGGTGTTCAGTAGAAATTGCTAAGTAATGCTTACTTTTTGTATGGACCGACATGGCTATTTGTACGTTACGTGGAAATCATGTAGAAATAGCAATACATTTGACGTCCCGTCCCCCGCAAAAATCGGCAGACTGTTTTGTACAGAAAATGACAGCCATGCCGTATCCAGTTACTATATGGTCTAAGCTAAGACCAATAGTTATGTACCTTTCGAGACAGAGTAGAGGGCGCTCGATATTATTCAATCACGATATCTGTCTTTTAGAAACAAAAAGTAATATGAGAAAATGCTTGTTTTAAATTTGAATCGGAAAGGATCGTATCAGAGATGAATTTCTAATGTAGCTATTCGACTTAAAAAAATTAAAACCTTGTAAAAGTAGAAAAAAAATTGATGAGGTTGAATTTGGAATATTAAATGTAATATACGTACGCACAGATGTTTGGAATTAGAAACTAAAAAGGTTTTTTTGGAGATCTGTGCACAGACACTTCTGTGCTTTAGCCTGTCATACATCGACAGATTTGTCCGCCAGACACATCTGCCAGAAAGATCTGACGGACGCATCTATACATTCTGTACACACGTACTTACACTTTGTTAGTTATGCTGGGCATTTTCCGCAAGTCGACAACCATTGTGCATATTTTGCGTGAAAACGAGGTAGCACTACTCTGGCCACCCCAGCTCCTCCGTGAAACCTAACAGTGTCTTCAGGTTGCTAACTGCCTCCTTCAGTGTGCACGGAGTCCCTAGGTATTGGTTCCTGTATACTTCTACCTGCTTACAGCATACTATTACTTATTCTGTGTTACAGCGTAGGAGAATATTACGTACTGTACACTTTTATCCCTATCTATTATACCGGGTGTGGCCTGTAATACGAGCAAAAAATTAAACTGTAGGCTGTACTCCTCATACTGACCAACATTTGTTCAGCAACTTTTAAAAATAACTTACTGTGGTTTGATTTTTAATACACTTTAAAGTTTATTCTAAGACGCAATGTATTTCGAATTTTGTTATGTTTAAGGCGTGACAAGCAACGTCAATCAAAATGATATGACTTGGCGATGGCGTCCATTGAAGATAATATTATTTATTTTGTACTAGCTGTGCCCGCGGCTCCGCCCGCGTGGAATTCGATCTGTGTCAGTAAGCGTCTAATTTCTAATCCTAATTTCTCTCCCTCTCCCCTGGAGGCGGAACTTGAAGTATAGTTGACAGATGGATATGCTAGAGGACTGCAGTCCAGATACAATATTTTACAATTAGGTACCACAAAATAAAACTACAATCCACTACTTTTAGTATGGAAATCGGTCACATCATTTTATCTCGAAAATTGACAGTGCTGCAGCAGTAACGTTGCAATAGAGTAATGCTGCTGCAGTCGCCACACATCAGAAAGTTGTTGAAAACGCGAGCAGGCGTGTCTCACTCCGCGATTTCGTCGCTTTGCTACAGGTAGCTAAAAGTACATCCGTTCGGCCCCAATTTTGGGGTTTGCCATAAGCCGCGCGTGGTGCTGTCGCCACCTAGCGGCCATATCTGTGCTGATCGTAACAGACGCGTTTTGTTAGAGAGTGAGTCTTGAAGTACTTAGTACAATTATTTATTCTGTGACGCGAGCGAAGCGAGCGCGAAAATTTATCGATATAAAAACGCAATTTGATAGATAGTTGTATATTTTTACGTGTAGTATGGAAATCGGTCACATCATTTTATCACGAAAATCGACAGTGCTACAGTAGTAACGTTGCAACAGAGTAATGCTGTTGTAGTCGCCATACATTATAAAGTTATTGAAAACGCGAGCGAAGCGAGCGCGAAAATTTTTCGACATAAAAACGCAATTTGATAGAGAGTTGTACATTTTTACTTTTAGTATGGGAATCAGTCACATTATTTTATCACAAAAATTGACAGTGCTGCAGTAGTAACGTTGCAACAGAGTAGTGCTGCTGCAGTCGCCATATCTTAGAAAGTTATTGGTAACGCGAGCGAAGCGAGCGCGAAAAATTTTCGATATAAAAACGCAATTTGATAGACAGTTGTACGTTTTTACTTTTAGTATGAAAATCGGTCACATCATTTTATCACGAAAATTGACAGTGCTGCAGCAGTAACGTTGCAACAGAGTAATGCTGTTGTAGTCGCCATACATTAGAAAGCGATTGAAACCGCGAGCGAAGCGAGCGCGAAAATTTTTCGATATAAAAACGCAATTTGATAGATAGTTGTGCATTTTTACTTTTAGTATGGAAATCAGTCACATCATTTTATCACGAAAATCGACAGTGCTACAGCAGTAACGTTTAACAGAGTAATGCTGCTGCAGTCGCCACCCGAATGTCACTTTTATCGTAACTTATAATGTAATTGTAAACGCGAGCGAAGCGAGCGCGAAAATTTATCGATATAAAAAACGCAATTTGATAGACAGTTATACATTATTTTTTACTTTTAGTCCGAACCAGGCGCGAATCCAGGATTTCATACAGAGAAGGGACGGGACAGTTTTCTATCAGCCTAGCTTCGCATAGGGCTCGACATTTAAGGGTCTCAGCGAGGTTGTTTTCATACAGAAAAGATGCAAGAAAGCAGAGATTTGAATTGACCAAGTGAATTGAATTGGCGAAGTGTGAGCAAGGCAGAAGGCCCAGCTGCGAAAGAGGAAAGCTTGGATTTGGATCCACGCCCAAGTGTAATTAAGGGAGAACATCAACTTTGCCATAAGGCAGAAGACCTCGCGTAAGACCTTACGCCGAACTGCAAAGGAGTGGCTTGAAATCGAATCGATGCATGTAATCACGACTCTTCTACTGCTCGCTCTTTGGCTTCACTCGAAAGCGCTTCTTCATAGCATGCTTTTAGTTTTCGGCTTTCACGGGGCCCCTTATAACACTTTGACAGTTAGGTCTCAGGATCGCGGCTAAGGAGCAACTCGGCTTGGCCGACAAATCTGGCGTGCAAGAGAGCAAAATTCGCTATAAAATCGGTAACCTATGTCGAAAAAATCGGCTGGCCGCAAGCCCGAAAGCAAGATTTTTTTCCATGACTTTAAGGGCCTCCGCGTAAGGTCAAATCGAAAGCCTACGTTGGAGATGTTCTTACGTACCCTCATTCTCTTACTTGATCCCTATATACGGCCCTTCGTTATTAGATGGGTACTTGTATGTACACGTATAAAAGTTTCATGTAGGTACCTACTCCACGACGACTGCAGTGCTAATGCAGCCTGCGCTTTTTTTTGCCTACGGTTTTGGTGCCATAAGCAAGTGCTTATTTTGCTTAAAAGGGTTAATCCGGCACTGCAAATGACAGAGGTCAATGTTTTTTTTTCAAAGTACCCACCTTCGTGGTCATTATTATTAAGTGCTTAAAGTAGGCGATACGTATGAATATAGATTTGATATGGGTGCAATAATTACGATTAGGTATAATTCATGATAGAGAAAATTAATAATTTTAAATAACTATGCAATTATACGCGTGTTGATATGTGTGTTTATTTTACCTCTACGTAACTAATATGTAAACTCATTTTTAGTTTTCATGATTACTTAATGTTTACTCAGTTCCCCAAAAGATGGCACTGTGCAATGAGGGGCAATTAATTTACTGTCGTTTAATTTTGTTGTATTATTAATTTATTAAATCAACATTCCATTATTCCATTATTTTTGTTGATATATCCGTACCCCCTTTCTAAACTTAGAGTTAATTTGGCAAAATCTTTCCTCGGTGGCTTATTCATGTCACAATGTATTAAATTCAGCGCCATCTGTTAGTTTACCAGGATACTCAATAGTTGTAGCACAACTATTGAGCAATAGTTGAAAAGACTTTGCCCCTCTTTCCTAAGTAGCGCCCTAAGATTCAGGGGCAAACTTAAGTCAATCGAGTGTTGTGGCTACCCCCCCTTTTAGGGGTTGAATTTTTATAGCCTATAACCTGGCCGGGGATTTTCTCGACAGATTAGTAAAGTTTTCATCAAAATCCGTTCAGCCGTTTTCACGTGATGCGCGTTCAAATAAACAGACAAACAGATAAACAGACAAACAGATAAACAGATAAACAGACAAAAATTCTAAAAACTGTTGGAACGTGTTCTGTTATCGATTCTAAGTATCCCCAGCCAACTTTTTTTCAAATATCTTCCATGTACAGACTTTCGACAGTCTTCAGCTTTATTATATGTATAGATGACCTTAATCTCCAGGACAATTAACCGTGCCTTAATTATTCAAACTGGTTGAATTAAATGTTAAATGGAATTCCGATACTTAAGTGTTGTTGTTGTTAAGTATCTTGTTGTTGTTAAGTCTCTTGTTGTTGTTGAAAAGATCAATCTATCCCTTATACGGAAAGTAGGGATTATTTTTTTTAGCTTCAAACCTATAATGTGGGGTGTCATTGGATAGGTCTTTTAAAAAAAAATCTAGGTCTTAAAGACCATTTTTTGATGGACATAATATTTTCGGATATTAATAGCTCTGAAAAAAACTGTAGAGGGGGGCCTCTAAAGTTTTGAACCATGGGTCCAAAAATATGAAAAAAAATCGTGAAGGTTAATCGAATTTGACATTTGCGGTTAAAATGCAGTCTGCAGCATTACTGCAGCAATATTGCAGTGCGAAATTACTGCCGAAAACGTCAAAATCGACGTTGCTGCCCGGTTGTTTGACATTTGCGACAGCAATGCAGTCGGCAGTAATGTCGCGCCGCAATACTGCAGCAGTGACGCTGGTGTAGTCTGAATCCGAACAGTACCTTAACAATGATGGGGCACGCGGCACGCGTTGTATTTTACGTGAACATCCTACATATTTGACTACCGTTTCTGTAAAGAGAATTCTCAAAATACAATCCAGTTGGAATAATCGTCAACAGTAGCCCTTTTGTTTCAACCTTTAATACTTTATGCAAATCATTCAATTACCTTCAAACAACAATTAATCACGCACCCTTCTTGTGTCGTAACTCATTTGAATTTCAATAGAAACTAACTCAATTTTCATTGATCAATTTCTTAGAGCATTTAATAACTGGAGGTCGCCTAAGCTTCCCCTCTGCCGAAAACCTTGCACAATTGTGCAAATTTTTGTATGGACCGACATGGCTATTTGTACGTTACGTGGAAATCATGTAGAAATAGCAATACATTTGACGTCCCGTCCCCCGCAAAAATCGGCAGACTGTTTTGTACAGAAAATGACAGCCATGCCGTATCCAGTTACTATATGGTCTAAGCTAAGACCAATAGTTATGTACCTTTCGAGACAGAGTAGAGGGCGCTCGATATTATTCAATCACGATATCTGTCTTTTAGAAACAAAAAGTAATATGAGAAAATGCTTGTTTTAAATTTGAATCGGAAAGGATCGTATCAGAGATGAATTTCTAATGTAGCTATTCGACTTAAAAAAATTAAAACCTTGTAAAAGTAGAAAAAAAAATTGATGAGGTTGAATTTGGAATATTAAATGTAATATACGTACGCACAGATGTTTGGAATTAGAAACTAAAAAGGTTTTTTTGGAGATCTGTGCACAGACACTTCTGTGCTTTAGCCTGTCATACATCGACAGATTTGTCCGCCAGACACATCTGCCAGAAAGATCTGACGGACGCATCTATACATTCTGTACACACGTACTTACACTTTGTTAGTTATGCTGGGCATTTTCCGCAAGTCGACAACCATCGTGCATATTTTGCGTGAAAACGAGGTAGCACTACTCTGGCCACCCCAGCTCCTCCGTGAAACCTAACAGTGTCTTCAGGTTGCTAACTGCCTCCTTCAGTGTGCACGGAGTCCCTAGGTATTGGTTCCTGTATACTTCTACCTGCTTACAGCGTAGGAGAATATTAGGTACTGTACACTTTTATCCCTATCTATTATACCGGGTATGGCCTGTAATACGAGCAAAAAATTAAACTGTAGGCTGTACTCCTCATACTGACCAACATTTGTTCAGCAGTTGTAAAAATAACTTACTGTGGTTTGATTTTTAATACACTTTAAAGTTTATTCTAAGACGCAATGTATTTCGAATTTTGTTATGTTTAAGGCGTGACAAGCAACGTCAATCAAAATGATATGGCTTGGCGATGGTGTCCATGGAAGATAATATTTATTTTGTATGAAAAAAATAGGGAGTCCAAATACTTCATATTTTTTAAAAGTTGTTGAACAAAAGTGTCACCGTTTGAGGAGCTATGTTTTAATTATTTGCTCATGTTACAGGCCACACCCGGTATTACACCAGGTTAAATAATAATAAAAGCACAAAATGAAGATACGGCCATCGGTAGGAGATGGAATGTGTCTATTGAATGATTTATTTATTTTAATTAAACATAAATAAGGGTTTTATAATCACTATTACGTTTCATTATGTCAGTTGTTCCCGCAACCACGTCATGTCTGCCTTACGGGCAACAATGGCAGTTATTGTTTATATTGCATTTGTATATCTAAACACGTAGGTATTGTGTACATTAATTTATGCTCCTGTTATCTACCGAGCACTTCGTGTCTAGCCAGTATAAATGTGACTAGGAGATGCATAATAACATTGCGTACTCGGAGATAGATATATAATGGTTTGAAAGACGTTTTGCATTTGTTTGCGATACAAATAATAGCGGGCTGGTTACGGGATGGGCTAGTCTAAAGGCATGTTATATATCAAGTTTAATATCTCGGTAAAGGACCTTCGATATCTGTATAGGCCGTAAACCCGGGGAAGGGCTGGAAGAGTACTTATGCAACTTAAACACCGCTTTAAACTACCTACTGTATTAAAGTACCAGCCTATTACAAAATATTGGCTAGCATGAATGTTATGCAACGGCAAAGGGTATAAAGTTTGTAACTTGTTTGTGTTGTAGAATTTAGCGACAGATAAAGTGTTTTGTAATAAATCATCATTTTCTTTTGATTCATGTTTGTCATTACTTCATTACGAATTAAAATAATATTGATACTTAGGTATTTGTTAAATATTGCCTAACCGTTCAGCCTCTGCATCACGTGTAATATACATAAAGAGACACAAAAAACCAAAACCCTTCGGAAAACCTTTTTTTTACAAGTCATTTGGAAAGTGTCGAATAATCCCCTGAAAAGGCTCAAACCGAAGTCGACGGACCCCAGTGGGTGGCGTTTTATAAGTCCGTTTACGACCGTTTCCGGAATGACTACTGCTCGCTATTTGGCTAATAAAAGAATTCTTGACAGTTTTTATCCGGTTGAGCGGATTACCTACTTTCAGAGATTTATAGGTTTTTGTCCAACATACCTAGAACAGTCAGCAGCAGAAGTTACCTTGAAAAAAATTAAAAATTACCTTGAAATGCTCTTATTCTCTTAACAATAAACTCACTTACTCCGTTGGCTCAGCGACCACACAAAATGAGACTTGGCCTCCGACACTAGACAGCGCCACTTTTCTCGGCACCACTTTTTCCACCTCACTTTTTTTTTTAACAATAAAGCCGTAACAAAATAATTTTGAACTCCTGGCCCGCTTTAGCAACTCTCACTGTACCTACAGACAGCTAACTAACTGCAATACTCTAACTTTAGTTTCCGCTACCAACATTTATGTGAGTCCCTGGGGGCCTAGTCAAGATAACAATACGTGAGTTGACAATACGTTAGTTTACTTTTTCTAAATATTACTGTACATCCCGTAAGTTTGTCTATCTGACCTGACTGGAGTTTTCCTCTCATCTAATCGAAGGTTAGCTGGAAGAGATCCCTTATAGGGATAAGTTCGCCTTTGTACTTCCATTACTGTAATTAATTTTTGTAAACCTGTGTCGTGTACAATAAAGTGATTACTACTACTACTATAACAACCGTAGATAGAAAACGCCAATATTGAATTAGTCACGTGACTTTTCGTAGCATCTGTCATCCCGATAGGTACATTTCTTTCGTCTGGCGTTTGTCGATGTACGATTGTCACCTTGGCTAGGCACCCAGCCGGGCTAGCACATGATTGGCGCGACAGTATCCCGCCGCGACATAGACTACCCGTCCCTCTTTAATAAAAACAGTTAGAAAAAGACGGGTAGTCTATCTCGCGGCGAGATGTCGCGCCAATCATGTGCTTGGCCTACTGAAGTGATAACACTTATAACTATAATCGGCAATATCGATGACATAAGAAGTGTCTCTCTCGGACCCAAAAAGTTGGAAATATTTTATGCCGTAATTCTCTCTTGTTAGTGCTTAGCTTGCAGTTCCTTTCCTACATTCAGCTGAAAAATTCTCTACTAAGTGAAAAAGCCAGCGGTTGGAAAAAAACTAATTCCCTTACAGATGCTTGTTTTTACCGCTTGAAGGCAATTTGCTTCTCGAGTTAATTAAAAGGCTGGGGTAGAAAGGCGAGTTTAGCGCGGACTTTTACGACTTTTTAGCTTTTTACGGAGTCCATAATGATCTCCCGAGCTTCTTGGTGAAATGAAATTTGTTTGAATAGGATTATGTTTATTTTTAGACATCATTTTGCGAGGGATTCATTAGGTGCATACTGTCAACATACTTAAAATATAAAAAAGGTACTGACTTTAATAAGATTGGGGAAAAAATAATGACATGCGCTAACTGCCGATATGTTTGAAGACTTTGAAGTCGGTACCATGCCCGAAGAATTAGCCGTGTGGAAGGCAACGTCGATTTGATTGTCTGTGACAAAGAAACAAAGAAGTCTTGAGCCACATTAGTGGTTCAATACTTGTCACATTAGTTATTTAAGCGAGTACATTACGTAACATTAAGAATATCCGAGTCGTATACCTAGTTACAATTATTTTGCCTCATAGATTCAACTTAGTGGATAAGACTAATCTTAAAAAATTATGAATATTTTACCGGATGGTCCCATCGGAAGATCAGCGCTGAAAGTCGTCAGCATCATTCTTCGATGAGACCATTTCGTAGATTTTTCTTCTTTTTATGTTTTTCTGTTTCGTATAATTTTCTCTCCTGTGTTTGTTACGAATATTTTATTCTAAAACCCTGGAAAGAGGCCCACTGATAACGTAACGGCCTGTCCGTTGTTCAGAACTGTTAAAATTTTGTTCTAACTGACAGGCCGATACCGTGCGGCGGACTGTTAATCAGTGGGCCCTTTAAAAAGCAAGGCAGACACGAGAGCTGAAAGAACTGTAGCCCCATTGTCGCGGCAGCTGCACAATGGTGCTTGAATTCTTGACGAAGCATTCTTGTAGACGCGCCCTATTTCCGAATATGTTCGTTAGCTGCCAAGTCGCCCGCTGTCACTCACTTCTTTCTTTGCATGTTTTAATTCGCGCCTTTGAAGGAAAACCCTTTTTTTTGCACATTTGGGAAGAAAATCAAAATTCGCGAGAAAAAATACTTTCATAAAAATGTAATAATATAGGTAAGTACAGTCAGCAGCAGAAGTTGCTAAGCGGTCGAGGTGTTCAAAATTACCTTGACGAGCTCTTATTCTCTTAACAATAAAGTCACGTCAAGATCATTTTGAACACTTCGGCCGCTTAGCAACTATTGCTGCTGTCTGTACAACAAATTTGGCTTCTTTATTACAGTGTGCCTAGCCAAGTAGACAATCGTTTGCGCTATGACAACTAAACTCTTACCCCCTTATTCATTTACTAAAGTTGACAAGCCGATAATAATCGTTTGTCCCATTCCGACGTATTGGTATGATGGAAAGGCACAAACGATTTTTATCGGCTTGTCAACTTTAGTAAACGTTTATGAATAAGGGGGTTAGTGTCTCTCTATCACTCTTCCACATTAGTACGATTCGTTTGTTACGGAGCTTAAACGATTGGCATGTTGGTTACGCATGCAGGACACAAAATCCATAAAGAAATAAAAATTGCACATTATTTCAATATTAGTATATTTACAGCCTGGCAAAAAAGAGTAGAAATTAAAAAGTGGCAACACTGGTAGTGTCGTCCCTTTCAAATCAATTAATATAAGAGAACGGGACGACACTACAGTGTGGCAAAATAGAGTAGAAATTAAACTAGAGTCAGACCAAGGATAGTCTGCAACCGATTTGATAGCCCACGCAGTGAAAGTGTTATTTTAAACGTCAAACTTCTATGAAATTATGACGTATAAATGACACTTGCACTGCGTGGGCTATCAAATCCGCTGCAGACTTTTCATGGACTGACTCTACTCTTTTTTGCCAGGCTGTAAAGAATGTGCAATTTTTATTTAGGTTCTTTATTAAGAAGCTTGTGATATAAAACTTTCTATTTTTATAAATACGCAGACATTTCCAATTTCCTGAAACAGTCCACCGTCGACAAAAAAGACAAAAATCCCTACCGGAAATTTGTCCTCATTCCACCAATTTCGACATCTTTTCCAATCCCCCTGTCGTCATAGACAAAACATCCTCCAGACTGAGCATAGTCGCGCTACCCCCTCTGCCACACATCGGTGATTTTACTCCATGTTCGAGTCGAAAGTGTCTTTGTATGACGTCCGTGTCTTTGAACGGACCAATCACGGCACGGGACTTCGCTCACCTCGCCCCGCATTTTTGGCAGCATCGGTTGCATGAAATAATTGCTCTAAACTCGGTCTAGAGGATTCCTAGTCAATGCCTGTCGTCAAACGAGGGTGTGTTTATCGAATTGGATTGGAGGATCAATCGAAACCTAATAGCTTTAAAGTGTCTTGTCGAAATGGGTGCGATTTCAAAGGAAATTCAATTACTTTCGTCTAATGTCTCGTCCCAGTTTTGTTAGCTATGTCAAGAATGTTGTAAGGGGCTAAGTAGACCAGCGGTGGAACAAAAATAGGTTTTGATAACATTAAAGTTTTTTCTTTTTTGATATGTTATTGTAAGCATGTTAAATAACATTCATGTAAAAAGTTAGAAAATTTTAGGTGGAGCGTTCGGCCATATTTAAATTTTCAATTTTTGCTAAATAACTATGTAAATATAAAATTAAAGTTACAAAAAACTTTAACATATTCAATAACACTTTAATTTATTCACAATATTCGGTTTTTAGAAATCTGGAACAGCTGCTTTCTGGTGAACGTAAAAACAGGAATTATTATGTAAATACAGAATTAGAGTAGCTGATATTGCAAAATTACGATATTATCTATCAACTTAGTATACATGTAAAAAGTTAGAAATGTAGACAATGTGCTTGTCTAGATATTGATTTCTCGTTAAGCAGTATAGCCAATATTGAATTAAAGTTTGTAGAGTTAATATTACACGGTCATAATAAAGATCTTACTTCTCACACAAAAGATTAGAAATATAAAATCACGGCGACACTAAATACTGATACGTAAGTATGCATTCCGAGCTTATATTAAGTTACATTTCAAACGCGCGGCGTTTGCGCGCGCCGCGCTGTGCGCCGTGGCAGGAGGCAGCGATCGACGGTCGCGGGCTAGCGGTTAGCGCGGTGCCCTTAAAAATACGCAAAGCGTTTATAAAATTATTATCAATGGTAAATAGTTATTTTACACAGTACACTAATGGAAACTTACCTTCCCTTATTTATTTCTATATGTACTAGGGATTGCCCGCGGTTTCGTTTATGTAGAATTCGTTATCGTGTTAAGTATAGAAATAATAGATACATTTGAAAATTATTTTAGGTGCATTGTCATACAGATAACTACCCTTGTTAAAGTATTCTTCAAATTCAATACACAGGTGTCATTTTAAATGTTTTAATCATTCATGGGAAAAAAAATTTATTCAATAACAAAACTTATACAAACTATTATTAAAATTAAGTATGGACTAAATAAATTAAAACTAAAACTAATAAAATAAATAAATAAAACTTACCCACCTACCTTAGATCCCCCAGATCTGTCCCCTGCGGAAGTGTGCCCATAAGGCTGGCTACATTCCCACGCTGAATAGCTATGCCTATTCTTTGGCCTAGGAATGAGCCAGCCCTAGGGTCACCCGTCGTTTCCAACAGTCTTTTTTTTAGGTTTTTAAAAAGGTTATGGGCGTCAGGACACCACGGCCCCAGGGTCTCTACCGCGAACGCCGCATATATGTGGTTGTTTGTAAGACCAGCATATTTGCGGCGTTTTAGGGTTTCAGCCGCTGCTGCCGCGGCGCCAGCTCTCTGAGACGTGGCGACTAGATGGGACGGCGCTAGGGTGTCTACACATGTGGCATCCCAGATGAGCGGCCGTCCCATCTGCCAGGGGATGAGGGTTATTCCATCGGGCCTCTTGCCATCGTCGCGGTGTCATTTCAATATAATAATGCGTAATTTGGCGCTTTTAGGTTATAAATGCCTAGCGACATATATTTTTTAAGAGCGATCATCTCCGATAATATTTACTTTATCATAAAATCAATTTCAAACTGATGTTATTCAATATTTATCATTTTAAAGTCAATATTACCAACCAACTGATCCAATTTACCTACGGTAACAACTCAAAATTTGCATCAAATTAAATGCCACTTTTCTTATCCGTTACGAACAATCAAGAGGGCCTTTACGAGCTGATGTGGTGAAAATTTTATTTAACCTTCGTCCCTTAAAACCTGCACTACGCTCAAGGTTCAACTTTACGAACCACTCGCTACGCTCGTGGTTCAATTTTAGAATGTTTGAATTTGTGAATGTGCTTCCTGCCTCGCACAGCCAAACTGTGGAATGAACTGTCCGATACGACCTTCAAACCTTCAAAGACCCCCATCTTAAAGGTCGGCAACGCGCTTGCAACCCTTCTGGTGTTGCGGGTGTCCATGAGCGGCGGTAATCGCTAACCACCAGATGATCCGTCTGCTCGTTTGCCTCCTATTTAATAAAAAAAAAATGTTTCCCTTGTTAGGGTATCAATATTAGCACGAGCGGTTAATCAACAACTTTTCCCCTTGTAAAACAAATAAATAAGGTAGGTGAGGTGCAGGCATATGAGGCCCGGCGGGTAACAAGGCCCAGCATTCAAAAATAGCAGTTGCTCCCTATTATTCCCAATTATTCTGAATTTGTACTTGTTGCTAAGAAGGCCCACTGTCAGTGCAGGTAAAAAGGTCTAGTCCCGGGCCTTATTGAACGTATGAGATGAAATATTAGATTAAAATATTTTAAGATAATTTTCAATATTTTTAATCTCTAATTAATAAGGTCGATTTGAAGAAACTTCTATGAAATTATGACTTATAAATAACACTTGCACTGCGTGGGCTGTCAAAATTGCTGCAGACTTTTCTTGGTCTAACTCTAATAATTTTTCACTTGCTTTATTGACCTAAAGACGTTTTAAAGAATCAAAAAGTCTAATAACATTGAGGCACTTATACTTTTTAAAGGCAGTAACTAATTACAAGTGACTTTTTTTTGTTAATACATAGGTAGGTATTTACGATCATCATCATATATTTAAGAGTATGACTCTTGTCGGTGGAGCAATTTCCATGTTTGGCGGTCCTCCGCCTTCTCTTTGACAGCCCGATACGACACGACGTTGATCTTTTCCTTTATTTGATCCATGTACGCTCTCCTTGGTCTTCCCCTCTTCCTGTTTGCTTCAACTTTCCCTTCTATGATATTTTTGATAAATTCGTCGTGTCGTATCAGGTGCCCAAGCATCCTTCCTCTTCTATTGTCTATAGTTCTTAACAAACTCCTCCTCTCTCCTACTACATAGGCCACACTGAATGTTTTGCACTACTGGCCACTGGTAAATATTTAAATTATGAATTGTATATTTTTAAAAAAATACAGGCTTTTGATTATGGAATGTGACAAATGTTGGCGACAAATCGATCGTCTTTTGTTTTTAATGGCTTGTCAAAGTAAGTCAGTGCGTTGAACGTGGCTTTAACGCGAAAATATTTTTAGAGCTATGATTTTGTTATGATTTTAAAAGTTCGCTTACTCCGCAAGAGTGTAGTGCTTGCCTTCAAAATGCTTTTGGGATTGAAGCACCACATCTGAGCATCGTGAGGCGTTGGTATGGTGAATTTAGTAGAGACAGTATTATTCTAGATAATGATTTTCGTGAAGGTCGACCGTCCACGGCGATCATTCAAGGAAACGTGGCTACTGTGAGACGACTCATTGAAGAAAACCCACGAATCACCTATGACGAAATTTGAGGACAATTAGGGATAGGTATGAGACAAATACAAAAGATTTTACAAGAATATTTAAAAGTCGGGAAGCCTTGTTGTCTTTGGATTCTTCACGAATTAACTTCAGTCCAAAAACAGGTACTTTTTGACTGGTGCCGAGAAATGCTGCGTAAGTATAAGCAAGAAAGTTCAAATGCTGTATATAACATCGTTAGAGGAGATGAAACCTGGATTTACTGCTACGATCCGGAAAAAAGGCATTAGTCCAGTCAATGGGTCTTTCGAAGATGACAGGAGGCCCATAGAAGTTCAACAAGCCAAAAGCGTTGCCAAACATTTTGATCGTCTGTTTTTTTTAAACGCGACTTTTTTGTACCGTACTTTTAAATAATAAAAGAACGTTAAATACTGAGTAGTACACTACTATTTGTGTGCCCGCAGTCATTGAAAAAGACCGCGAGAGACGACCGAGAAGCCGCATCCTCCTGCGTCATAATAATGCGTCCACCGATACCGCAATAAAGGCAAAAACATTTTTTAATTACGAAAACGTGGAAAATGTCTCTTATACGGATTATAATCCAGACATTGCACCCTGTGACTTCTATCTATTTCCCAAAATTAAGGATTTAATTTGGGGTTTGACATTTAAGACCCCGGATAAGGCAGTTACTACGTTTCATCACCACGTCGAAAACATGCAGTCAAGTGATTGGGCCTCATGCTTCCAAAAATGGTCCGAGCGAGTGAATATGTGCATAGAATGTAAAGGGAAACATTTTGAGAAGCAATAAATGTATTATTATGGTTATAAATGATTTTATTCAAAAGTTACGCAAAACTTTCAGTGTGGCCCTCGTATGCGTAAAACCTCTTCGTTAGTTTTCTTTTCTTTTACGATAGAATTGCGAAAAATAGATATTATGCAACGAGTGACGAATTTTGAAACACGGTCAAAGGGAGTGTTTTAACGTGCTTATTATAGCACCGGTCGTAATGTAGCACCAGATGTACTGTAAAAATTATGTTAAAAGATAATACTTACTGTTACGAATAAATATTTATACTGTAAAAAAATATCCCACCAAACACATTTTCATGTAAATTTTGTTGCTAAGACGAAACCATAAGACTCGCACTGTCAAAAAGTTGTCAGATCTCTTGTCGAGCCAAGCTTCAAACTCTACAAGCCCTAACTTCACTAACTCTACACCTTAGTCAAAATGTGGCTTGGCTGTTTCGCTACCGCCACATGGGCATAAGGTGAAAAATTTATTAAATTCATTATTTTTAGGGTTCCGTACCTCAAAAGGAAAAATACTGAACCCTTATAGGATCACTTGTGTGTCTGGCTGTCCGTCTGTCACAGCCTATTTGCTCCGCAACTACTGCACCAATAAGTTGAAATTTGGTATACACATGTAAGTCTATAGCCCAAGGACATACATGTAAAGTAAATAATAGAAATTCAAATAAAGGGGTCACTTTTGAGATGAATGATAAATAGAATAAAAAAAAACTATATCTTGTTATAATTAATATAAGAGAATTAGAATATGAATTAATATAAGAGAATTTTGTTAGAATTTTAATTAGTATAAGATAGAT
Source organism: Cydia fagiglandana (assembly GCF_963556715.1). Taxonomy (NCBI): domain Eukaryota; kingdom Metazoa; phylum Arthropoda; class Insecta; order Lepidoptera; family Tortricidae; genus Cydia; species Cydia fagiglandana. The sequence goes on along the minus strand of NC_085949.1, from coordinate 4,839,246 downwards.
ATGTATATTGTCATGTTATTTTCTCGAACTCCCCATCGGCATACAAACCTCCTCAAGGTTTTGCCCACGATGGGTCTTGTAATAATAATGTACTTTGTTTAGCTTATTGTTCAATAAATTAAAAAATATATATATATATATATCAAACGAAGGGGCTCATTGTAAGAATCTCAGATATATTTTTTCATAATTTTAAAATAAATAGTTTAGAAGTTATTTAAGAAAATACGCAAAAAATGACCATTCCCCCCCCCCCCTTATCTCCGAAACTACTGGGTCTAAAATTATGAAAAAAATACACATATTAGCTCCCTTCCTATAGATGACAGGAAAACCTATTAGAAATGTGCAGTCAAGCGTGAGTCGGACTTAAGTACCTAGTTTTCCGATACCTACGGGTTTTTTAAAGACATTTTATTCACTTTTCTCTAAAAAAATATATTGTTACAAATTGTGTAATGTACAGAACCCTTGGAACGCGAGTGCGACTCGCATTTGGGCGCTTTTTGTATTATACTTACATACAATAGTTCTTGTAGAAACGAAACGGCCAAGCCACACACTTTTGGTGTAGAGCTAGTAAAGTTAGAGGGCTTGTAGAGTTAGAAGCTTGGCAAGAGATCTGATAACTTTTTGACAGTGCGAGCCTTATGGTTTCGTTTGGGCAACATTTTACATCAAAATGTTTTTGATGGGATTTCACTTCTTTTTGTAAGTTGTTTATGACAATCTTCCATCCCCTCATTTAAAGGGTCGGGGGTGATTTACTATTAAAAATCCTGAAATAAGTATCTGGGGGCATCTGTTACACAATGTACTTCTTACTGATTCCCCATATAAACCCTTCACCCCGTAAGGGTAAACTTTGGGGTTGAAATCTGCCTTCACCCCGTAAGGGTAAACTTTGAGGTTGAAATCTATTCTATATCCTTCCCCATAACAATACCTATCTACATACCAAATTTCAACTAAATCGGTTCAGCGATTATTGATTTCCCATACAAAATTAAACCCCATCTTCATCCCCTTCGGGATAATTTTTTTTTAATTTATTTGTTGTTTGTGTACTAAAACTATCTTACATACCAAATTTCAGCTTCTTAGAGTACTTCAGGAAGTACTCGGTATTGATGATCATCAAGTGAGTGAGTCAGTGACGAAATCGAAGTTTTTAGATATGAATAAAATCTAAAGTATAAGAGCTATGCAATTGATATGCTTAATAAGTCCGAGAACTTTGTTTATCTGGTATAATCCAACCCCAAGTTATGAGGGTTCCAAAAAACGACAAAGCGCTTCGAGAAAAGGTAGATAGTGCCCTTGCGCTTTTCTCGTCTTGGCGGGGGCACTGCCGTGCCCCCAGATGTTAAAAGATGAGACTACTGTAACTAATAAAGATTTATGTTTAGTTACCTACTATTTTCGCGTAAACTAGACAATTTTTATATCTTTAGTTATTAAGACCCAAAATAATTATTTTCACTTATTATAAATAAATCCTCCTGTTATGAAGTATCAAATATTGTTATTTGTATATGTCTAACTCTTAAGTTAAAAACAATAAAATCTGTTATTACCTACTGTCAAAATGATTATTTTTTGCGGGATTAAGTAATACACTGGTAGTGTTCACTGTTCAATAAGGCCCATAATAGGACTTTTATAAAAGGTATATTTTCCAAGAGTATTGTAATATTTTTATAACTATTTTGGTATAATGAAGAAACTTAAATAAACGAGAAACCTATTTGAGTGAGTTTCTCATACTTCATATCCTGTTTATTAAAAAAAAAAACATTTTAATTTAAGGTGGGCTGTATATAGGCATATACGGCCCACACGGAATACACAATAAGGTAAGTGAGGCCACTTACCTTATTGTATATTCAGGATGTATACCGTGTAATATTGATCAGTTGGTTTATAATATACATATTATGATATTGACGTTGAATAGGACAGGACATGACAATAGGAACCAGAAATAGGTATAGTTGGTCAAACCAATTTGTCAGTAAATAAAAACGAAAAACTATATTCATCCTTTTCTTTTGGGTGCTAGTACTAGTGTAAGTCAAAGATAGTATGATGATTCTCCCTGTCTATGTTTGAAATGAGACAGTCCTTTGACAAACTATGTATAGTAAAAAATAGTTGTGAATATCTTGTACATTTTTATTACAATATTAGTCAAGATAATGAAATATAGCTGGTCAAGCAAATCTTGTCACTAAAAAAAGGCGCGAAATTCAAATTTTCTATGGAACGATATCCCTTCGCGCCTACATTTTTCAAATTTGCCGCCTCTTTCTACTGACAAGATCTGATTGACCAGCTGTAGGTATTTTTACTTAATAAGATATTTTAATTTCACGTAATGTCCGCATCTAATTTATATAGTTATGTGCACGGTAAACAAACAAATGAATGATAAGAAAAGACAGACAGTGTTACTGAGCGGGAGGTGGGGCGAGGGGCGAGGTATAGGTAGGCTATGATAGGCTCTCGAGCGCCGCGCCGTCGACTGACGGACCAGCGCGGCGTATGTATGAATTTCGCGCCTTTTTAACTAGATTTTACTATTACAATGCAAGCTACACACAGAAATTTCTTACTTTCCATAATATGGCTGCGTATATTATTTTATAGTAATAGACTTATTTTTACAGACTCTAATTCAATATTAGATCATATAGGACAAAAAACGTATATTAATTCTAAAGCATATATCTTATTCTTCTAGCTTTTTAGCTTGCCTATTAACTTATAAATTTAGATATGTTGTTGTGGATTTATTAAACTTTAATTCAATATCGACAAAATAATAAGCTAATTGTAGTTTGACAAAGAAGCACGTTAAAAAAATTTCTAATAATTTTACATTATAAAGCGTCATACATATTATAAACAATGGAACTTAAACATTGCACTTTAATTCAATATTAAAAAATCATTACTAAAAATATATAAATACCTAATTTATATCTAACGCTCGTTCTAACTTTTCATCATATATAGCATATATGCTTAAAAATATGTCCTATATCAGATAAGTATCACTTTCAACTTTAGAATTATCAAAACTTTTAGTGCAAAAATCCGGTCCCACTATTGAGCTAAAGGGCTCGGCTGAACTTACGGGATACGGAATTTGTGTCCTTTTAACTTCCTAAATAAATAGGGGGATTAATTGGTTTATGTTTTTATGGTCAATCTTCTATTCGAGTCGATCATGCTCATAATACTTGCGAGCAAAATAACTATCATCATCATCATCATCATCTCCTCCTAGCCGTTTTCGGCTACATCGACTGCTATGCTACAGCTGAGAGCGTCCACAGTGGAGGCATATTGTGCAGACGCAGGTGCGTGAGTTTGAAAATAACTATAGTTAGACCAAGACAAGTCTGCAACGATTTTGATAGCAAACGCAGTGCAAGTGTTATTTTAACACTTTGCAGATTTGTCTTGGTCTAACTTTAGAAGGTTTAATTAACCCCCAGAGCTAAAATTTTAAGTTCTTGTCCTTATGTAACTCTCTAGGGAACAAAGTTATGAATTCTGTAACTATTCAGCGGTTTAAACCAGTTTAGGCTGTACGTTGTCTAGCTAAGAATACTAAGCTACTAGTTTTGATAACTGTAGGTACAGAAGCCTACCGCGAACTACGTCCGACGTGTTGCGTCCCACACACTTACCTACGAATTAGGCAACACCTCGAACGTAGTTCACGGTAGACCACTGAACTTATATGCAAATAACTAACCAAAACAATTTCCCATCCGGTAACCAGGCTATAGAGCTACTTAATTCCTACATTTACGGAATATCGGGAACGTCCACTATCGACCAAAACCGCTTCAAACTAAGTAGTTTTACTTCCTGCCGTACTAACAAAACGATCTATGCGCCACTGAAATAACCACAATTTGCAATACTCTTAACTGACCATTGATAAACCTTATTAGCAAGAGAATAAGGTCCACAAAGGTTAATTTAATTACATACTCGGTTGTATGAGCTTACGGTCTTTTAAATATAAGGTAGAGATTTCGCCGCAAGCGATGTTGGAAACTTTGCCACGATTGAAGTACGATTAGTGAAAGCTTTTATAATCATCTAAAACTATTTTAATTTAGTAAAAAATATGTTTTATGATATAGGAGGTAAACAAGCAGACTAATCGCCTGATGGTAAGCAATTATCGTCACCCATGGACACCTGGAAACACCAGACAGGTTGGTAGCGCTGCCGGCCTGAAAAAGATGTTCTTTCAGCAAACCAATTTCCATCTTAAAGGCCGGCTATTCCTTGCTATTCTTTTTAGGGTTCCGTACCCAAAGGGTAAAACGGGACCCTATTATTAAGACTTCGCTGTCCGTCTGTCCGTCCGTCTGTCCGTCTGTCTGTCACCAGGCTGTATCTCACGAACCGTGATAGCTAGACAGTTGAAATTTTCACAGATGATGTATTTCTGTGGCCGCTATAACAACAAATACTAAAAACAGAATAAAATAAAGATTTAAGTGGGGCTCCCATACAACAAACGTGATTTTTGACCAAAGTTAAGCAACGTCGGGCGTGGTCAGTACTTGGATGGGTGACCGTTTTCTTTTTGCATTTTTTTCCGTTTTTTTTGCTTTATGGCACGGAACCCTTCGTGCGCGAGTCCGACTCGCACTTGCCCGGTTTTTTCTTTTTCAATCAGCAAAACAAGTGGTTAAGCATACTAAAATGATCTTCACACATTTTTATTCCCTTAACAACAAAGCTATGTTCAAATAATATTGTATTGAACACCACGCCCGCTTTAGTATACCGGGTGTGGCCTGTAATATGAGCAAATAATTAAAACATAGATTGTACTCCTCAAACGGTGACACTTTTGTTCAACAACTTTTAAAAATTATGAAGTATTTAGACTCCTTATTTTTCATACAAAATAAATATTATCTTCAATGGACGCCATCGCCACGCCATATCATTGTAATTGACGTTGCTTGTCACGCCTTAAACATAACAGAATTCGCAATACATTGCGTCTTAGAATAAACTTTAAAGTGTATTAAAAATCAAACCACAAGTTATTTTTAAAAATCGCTGAACAAATGTTGGTCAGTATGAGGAGTACAGCGTACAGTTTAATTTTTTGCTCATATTACAGGCCACACCCGGTATAGCTACTTCTGCTGCTGACTCTGACCACATTGTTTATTTTAATCACCATGATGTAGTTAATAGTGTCGCTAGGTGTCCACTTTATCTAAAGTGTTTTAAAAAACTTCATTGGCATTAGTTTTTCTTCGCAAGTGTGATGAAAAATATTGTGTATAACTCCGGAGGTAAGAATATTGTAAGCTCGATTCTTTAATTATAGACCTCGCTTACCTCCCACGTGGCACTATTAATACCTTCAATAAAGTACCTAAGTAGAAGAACTTATTTAATGAAAATGATTATTTTTAAGATAATTGCAGTTTATTTTTATTGTTAAGTATGTGAAGAATTATTGTAATTTTTATATTTCATAGACAATGAATATTGTTCATGAATAAATAATGGTGACGATGAATGTAAATAAGCTATTATCACCCTGACCTCTATTTTAAACGCGGTATTTTTAATAAAAAAGAAAACAGGTATTCCATTCTCAGTAACTTTGCTATTTTTAAATTGAAACAGTTTCTGCTGCAGTGTTATTTTTCGCGCTCTAGAATGAAACCGAAGAGGTGCTCCTCCATTGTTGTTTCAAGCCTTCGAGGCTTGAAAACGCGGATTCAGCGGGAACAGAGTCAACACCGTATCTAAACAAAACACTTTTGTTCCAACAACCAAGTGTGCGGTCAACGCTAACGCTACGTCTTACGTAGGCGAACAACGCGCGAACGCGGCGCGGCGCGGCGCGGCGAAATCAATCCTTTGATGCCCATAGAAGTGTCCTACGTAAGCGATCTCGTTGCGAACGCGGTGCGGCGCGATTTGCACGCGAATGTCAGGCGGCGCGGCGCGGCGCGGCGGCGGCCGCTTTCGCCGCGCCGCGCCGCGCCGCGTTCGCGCGTTGTTCGCCTACGTAAGACGTAGCGTAATATACTTACTGTACCCTTTGGGTTAACGAAATTCTTTATGTTCTATCCTTTCTAGCAGCAAGATAGCAAAAAGTGTCCGGCGAAAGGATATAATATATATTTTTTAGCCTATTTTGTGTCCCATTGCTGGGCAAAGGCCTCCCCTTTCTTCCGCCACTCATCACGGTTTGGTGCATGTTCCCGCCAGTCGCTGCAAAAAGCGTCATCCCGCCATCTCTTTTTAGGGTTCCGTACCCAAAGGGTAAAACGGAACGTCCGTCCGTCCGTCCGTCCGTCCGTCTGTTACCAGGCTGTATCTCACGAACCGTGATAGCTAGACAGTTGAAATTTTCACAGATGATGTATTTCTGTTGCCGCTATAACAACAAATACTAAAAACAGAACAAAATAAAGATTTAAATGGGGCTCCCATACAACAAACGTGATTTTTTGATCAAAGTTAAGCAACGTCGGGAGTGGTCAGTACTTGGATGGGTGACCGTTTCTTTTTTTGCTTTTTTTTTCGTTTTTTTTTTTGCATTATGGTACGGAACCCTTCGTGCGCGAGTCCGACTCGCACTTGCCCGGTTTTTTGGTCTACCTCTGCCCCGGTTAATCTTAAGATTAAAGGATATAAATACGTGCAGTAAACACCTAGTTATTCTCGTGAATACCTTGTTAGATAGCAACAATCGCCTTCAACACGTCGGATTCCTTCAGAACAATTCAAAACAAGAAGGATACGCGGAAGGCAATGATTGTTCTCAACAAATACAAGATCGATGCAAAACCGTGATTAAACATAAACATCCTATTGAATTGTCTTGCCGCTTGGCAACTATAGGAATTCCGCATGTGGCGGAGATGAAAATACGAGCTTTATCAGTATCACCGTAGAGAAATATAGTAAGAATAGAGTGCTCACTCCATACAATAGTTTTTTAACTTACGTCATTGGCAATAAATGTGACAACAAGGTGTCAACTATACTGTATGCATTATTATTTGCGTTATTTGACACATTGTGACTGACGTATATAGAGATGTAACTAACCCAAATCGATTGTCACAGCAAGCGATTACGATTGGATGGCACGTAGACTGAGGTATCGAATTGTGACGTATAATGAATTTTTATTTGTGATTTAAATAAAGCTAGAATTATATGGTTTTCCCGCAAGGTAAATGCATTTAATACACCGACCGAGTAGGTCGCGGTAGGTGTCAAATTTGTTGTCTGTTAGGTGACGATAAATATATCCATATTTACAGTTAATTATCCACCTTTTCCTTACTTTTATTAAAAGAAAAATGAAAAATTCATATCGATTTACTTAGACAACTACCGATTCATAACGGTGGTGTCCGGCCAACCCTAAAATAAAATAAAAAAGACGTAGAACGTAAACGTTCGCAGTGCAATTGTTTTCCTTTGTGATTTCGATGTGCAAGACATTTTACGTTGTATTGCTGTTGTGAGTGACAGATGTCAAATAACGCAAATAATAATGCATACAGTATTAAGCTGTTGGGTATTAGCATGACTAGCACAGGGCGGTCGTCTACCTTAAATAGGTATATTGTTTACAATACTAGACGTTTGAGCAATTTCTACAAGTATTGTAACGAGGCCTCAAGAATGTTGATTCTCTAATTACAACGAATTACATCATTACAATTATATATAATGGGATATCATCGGATTGCAGTATAATTGTAAAAAAAAAAGTAATTTTAATTGTTACAGACATGCTAACTTTCATGAAAATACACGACAATGAGTTAAAACATGCACTTGATTTAAAATGATTACATATTTATATGATCAGAAAAAAGTACATAGGTACTTATTGAAGTCTTGAATTCCTTTTCAATACCTAATTTATTCAATTTTATTGTGTAACGCAGGTTAAATATGTAATATCCAACTATTTATCCACTTAAACTGGAGACAAATGTAACTTATTGTGGTATTGAAATATCGAAATTTAATGACGATTTTGAACTACCGATTTCACTTTTTTCATAATTCTATATGAGTATTCCAAACAAATAAATAAAACGGAGTCCGACTCTTTCTATCCCGCAAAGTTAAAAAGTGACGGTTATTTTATCACGTGGATAAATGTGGATAAAGCGATCCATAATACGCCTGCAGGACTTATTATTACATCTACCTTTTTTAATTTTGAACAAGCAGAAACGTCTGCGAACGATGCTATTAAGCTTAGAATAAATTTAAAAGTGGAAAAATTACTGTCTTGGGTGAGACTTGAACTCACGGCCTCTGGATCGATACTCCAGCGCTCTGCCATCTGAGCCACCAAGACCTCATCCCCAGCCAGCAAATCTTTCCACCATATTATAGGTCAAGGGGACCCTTAGCGACATCTACCGTAAGAGTGTTACACTTCTTAAACGGCTACCGGAGTTCCAAGTCATATTGGAAATTCACCAGTTACGATGTGCTACCCATACTAATTTTAATTTCCAGAGGCCGTGAGTTCAAGTCTCACCCAAGACAGTAATTTTTCCACTTTTAAATTTATCTACCTTTTTGTCGGACATTTTCGGAAAAGGTACCTATTCGAACCTGGAATCTTTTTCGACCTTTCGAATAGGTATCTACAAATATATTTAGCACTTCTTTTCTTGGATAGCGATGGAATCTATAAATGGTTTCTTGTTTCTGCATATCTTTATACCTCCTTGCCGGGTTGTATTCCGAGAATCGTTCGAAAACGTGCTGCATACAGACTATTCTACTTTAACTTTGTGGCATGTAGGGTTGCCATTCGCCAGGATTTTCCCTGTCATGTCAGGATTTTGGTCCTTTGTCAGGATTGCGGGTGGACTTGGTGAGTATCAGAGTTTTTTGACATCTAATCACTAGAAACTAGCTAAAAGTGTAGAATTGGATAGAGGAAGGAGTGATATCCGGACAAACAGGATTGGTAATAGGGTCGATTAACTATTTCTTGTTTTTATTCTGTCTTATCAGCCAGGAGATAATAGTAGCATAGTTTCTTAGAAAAGCTGCTGTACCATGTTCTACAAACGTGCTTAGTAGATGTCCCATTATGGAAAGGCCTTATAGCTACCCAAAAATTCAAGTTTGGTTCATTTAAATACGAAAAAACTAATATTTTAAGAGTGACCCAGGAGACCGTAACCATGGCAACTAGTGACAAGAAAAAGTTGATTCACCCAATAACATCTAGATCAGGATTGGTCATTAGTTCATAATGACAACCCTAGTGTATGATAATATTGATAATATGCACGATCAACTTACCTGATAATTTTAATAACACAGTATCGACACCAAAGGCTAATTTTACTTCTTTAAGTCATTACAAGTGTGCTGACGATATAGTATTCAATAGCACGGTTGTGAAAATATTGATTTTAAATAAGTACCGTGGTATTGTATGAGTACGAGAATAATAAGCGTGCGGCTTACCTGATGATAGGCATTATAACGCGAACATTATGGTGATGTCAAAAGTGAGTGTTAACTTCAGACACTTTTTGGAATAGGTAACTACCTATAAGGAATTAATAATTTTTTTGTAGTATCGCTTGCAGATGCAGACGTATAATTATGCTTGATAAAAAATAGTTTATTATTTAATGTCAGCTCATATAGTCAGCTTTAAAGGATGTTACACACTTGTCGTGAACTTACTGCATCCACCGGAGCTTAGGCAGCCTCTTGATCATCATAAACACAAAATCACCTGCCTATAGACTGTTATTGAAAAGGCTAGCTTCAGTCAGGTTTAGTGATGTGCCGTTCCCGGGAAAGTTCCCTAGGTGGGATTATTCCCGGAAACATTCCCGGGAAATTTCCCATATGAAGGGAAAGTAGGGGTATTTTGATTTTTTTTTTAATTCCCGGGAACACTGGAAATTTCCCAGGAATTTCCTATATGGGAATATTCCTTGTTCCCGGGAAATTCCGACGGCACATCACTAGTCGGGTTCCTTAACCCCACGAAACTATTTAATCGTAGGTAAATATGGATAGGTAGAGCTCCCTAATAACACAGTTAAGTTCCTTCAATATTCTTGATCAACGCGCATGTGACACTTTGTAAGTGCGTATAGCCTACAATGTTCATTTATCTGATAGTTCTGACCTACGACCCGAATCGAACTAACGACACGTACGATACAATACGTTAATTAATATATTTAGAAACGATATGGATTAGATATGTCAGTGTGAAATGTGACGTTTCTTCAAACAAAAACGTCACTTTTGACACTGACTCATCTAGTCCATATCGTTTCTAGATCTATTAATTGACGTATCTTAAAGTTCGAATCGGGCAGCTAATCGCCCAGAGTCCGTCTAAGCTAACTTTGCGCCGATTTGAATAAATCAAAGTGAGGATTGACAATAGATATATTTTCATATAAAAAGTGGCATCAATGATGACATCGCCACACTTTGTCGTTGTAAATGACATGCAGAGTTAGCTTGATTCGTCTCTACCTGATGGTAGACCTTACGTTTGTTTGCCACCATCGTGTTATAAACGGAAACCAAATTTTACGGTTTCCTTTTGGTTTGACGAACGCACCAACGTTTCACAATTCTTATTGCTTTTTATTTTATGGATCGTGCTAGTAATTTTTTTGAATAATTTACTAAATTATGTGTAGTTGAATAGTTAGCTACTTAGTTAGTTGGTAGCTAATTAGCAGTAAAATGTTTAAGACTGATGGGCATTGTCTTAGCACCACTGAAGCGAAGCGACAAGCAAAACATCAGGACTTTCACGTAATTGCATGCTTTTATATGCTTCTAAATAAACCTGATGAATCATTTAATGCTTAACCAGCCACCGTAACCATATCACGGCACTACGTTACTCAACTTTCACATTTTTACCGCGAATTCGGCCAAGTCATTCATAAAAAAAAAAACCATAAACAGTTAACACACCTTGGGATTTTATTTGGCTCCAGTTTTCCTGGTATCCTGGACGTTCCACAAATCACTTAGGCACTTTGGCACAACACCGGTAAGACGATCACTCGCGGCGTTACTTGACACGAGCACGCGCGTGGCCGAGCCGGGCGTCAGTTGCAGACTGTCGAGTCGAGTAGACTAGCAGCAGTACTGGCACAACCGCTCGCGCTCGCCCGCTCAAATCAAGGTCATGCAAAACTCTGCTCCCATTACCTCAGTGGAAAGTATATCCGTGATCCGCCCGTGCCCCTTTTGGACAGGTGTGGGGAGAAAGCACACAAAAAACTTATCGTTCTGAGTCATTCCGCGAGATGATTCGCTTGTTATCTGTGGAGGAAAGTGACAGGACCGGTTTTGGAGGCGCCAGATTTGTTTGGAAAGGAAAAGTGGCGCGTGTGGTCAGTCCATTTAATTTTTGACATCTGTTTGAACTATAAATCAGTGATAACGATCTTTTTAAGGTTTTCAACAGCACTAAAGGCGCTACGTACTTAACCTATGTTCACAAAATTAATTCTGGCGCTGACATCTCATTAAGCAACATAAATTCTGTTTTATATATTTAAAGGAGATTTTCGTTAAAACCGTTTTTAAATTGTGTTGTAAGAATTTTCTACACAATATGCGATTTTTTTGCACCAGGCGAATTATTCGTCTTTCCACGTCTGAAAACTCTAAAATTTGTCAGTAGGTAAACTAAATGCTTGTAAAGAAACGTTCCAAACTAACAAACGGCCCAATTCGAACTTTAAAATACGTCAGCTAATAGATCTAGAAACGATATGGATTGGATATGTAAGTGTCAAATGTGACGTTTCTTTAAACAAAAACGTCACTTTTGACACTGACACATCTAATCCATATCGCTTCTAGATCTATTAATTGACGTATCTTAAAGTTCGAATCGGCCAGAAAGTTATTTGCAGAATCTAATATTCAATGTAGAGTCCCTGTCTAATCTAAAGTAGATATTTACCCAGTATTGGTTTCGAGAATTTGGGAGCTATGTTAACAATTTACAAATAATTAATCAAGAGATTATTAATTGATAAGCACATTAATTTATCCTAAGCATGCTCTTATCTTAGCTTTAATAAATATCTCAATTTTCACTTAAACTGGGACGCTGGGATTCGAACCAGGAATGTTGCGGATGCAGATTTTTTGACATCCGCGTATGCGGATATTTTTTTTTTTTTTTTTTTATTATGCATGGGTTTACTCATGGCCACAGACTAGCCGAGGCGTAGACGCTCAAAGCGCTTTAAAGGCTCAAGCGAATATTCGCAACATCCCTGGAACACACAACTCCTGTTATTAAAGTAGCACATTTCAACTGTTAACACCTGCATAAAAGATGCTAGACGAGACTAAACTTGGTAAAAGAAACAGTTATTTTGGAAAATTACTAAATTTAGCATTTAAATTGTCAAGTTGGTAATGTCAAGTAATTTAGTGTGGTTGGTCCAGTAAACCACCACGTACATTTAGCATCAATAATAGCGAATGAAACAACAATAAAGTATCTGCCATCTTGGAATACTATTCCAAATATCTCTACAATTCGCATTCAAAATTACTCTGTAACAATCTGTCGTACATACCGACTATACCGTGTGTGGCCTGTATCAAGAGCGAATTATTTAAACATAGATTGTATTCCTCAAACGGTGACACTTTTGTTCTACAACTTTTAAAAATTATGAATTATTTAGACTCCCTATTTTTTATACAAAATAAATATTATCTTCAATGGACGCCACCATCGCCACGCCATATCATTGTGATTGACGTTGCTTGTCACGCCTTATAAACAAAACAAAATTCACAAGACATTGCTTAGAATAAACTTTAAAATGTATTAAAAATCAAACCACAAGTTATTTTTAAAAGTCGCTGAACAAATGTTAGTCAGTATGAGGAATACAGCCTACAGTTTAATTTTTTGCTCATATTACAGGACACACCCAGTATAGCGATACCTCCTTTTGTTAAGTTATTAGAGAATGGTATGTACAGTCACCTGCAATAATATGTTACACAACGAAGGCCGCAAAAATATGTGACACGCTCTTATTGCTCTACAAATAAGATCGTGTCACATATTTTTGCGGCCTTCGAAGAGTGACATATTATTGCAGGTGACTGTACATAGTTTTTTTTGACACGTAGTCTGATCCACTACTTTTGAAGCTGACTGTACCATAGTAAGTAACCAAATGACTAGGGCTACTATAAACTTACTGCCGTATTCGAACTTCAAGATATTCACAAGAGACGACACGTACTAGATCCATTCTAGATACGTTATAGTTTAGATGTCAACTAGTTCTCTTTTGCAGCGCAATTCGGCAACCAATGTCAGTTTTACGTTAGATAGCGTAATATACCTATTAGATTTGAATTGGATCTCTAAGTTGCATCAGCGTGATCTGGTTAAGTACTAACCTTTATTTCTACTTTAAACTTGTATATATATATATATATATATATATTTTGTATTGTATTGTATGTATGCTAGTATGTATTTTATGTATTTTATTCGATAATATTATTTATGTATTTTATGAGTTGACAATACGTTAGTTTACTTTTTCTAAATATTACTGTACATCCCGTAAGTTTGTCTATCTGACCTGACTGGAGTTTTCCTCTCATCTAATCGAAGGTTAGCTGGAAGAGATCCCTTATAGGGATAAGTTCGCCTTTGTACTTCCATTACTGTAATTTAATTTTGTAAACCTGTGTTGTGTACAATAAAGTGATTACTACTACTACTACTACTAAGTCATATCCTGAGGAAATCGTTCAAGAGTATCTCCAGAATCGCGCAAACGTCACATTTGACAGGCTAGATCTTAAACATACCGTTATCGTGTCTTGGTACAATGCCTCAGGGGCCTATTTTAGATTTAAGCTAGTTATTAATTTCGTTTAGTTGTACCACTGTATATATATTGTTTGTAAATAAATGATTTTCACTCAAAGATATCTAATAGATGTCTATTTCAAAATCCGAATCGGGCCCTTAGTTGGGTTTTTCGTAGACGTCATCTCGTCAAGAGTCGTTGACCGGCAACGATAGATGCAATCTAGTCTTTCGACACTCCAAATTATGGTACGTTTCGACCTGAGATTTCGACAGACGTACTCTAATCAAAAATATATGTGGTTGTTACACATACGTAATTTGTAAACAACGGACATTAGTTACGGTATGGTATTTTATTTTATCGGAATGGTGGCCGCTTTTGAATGAAAGAGGCTGGCTCGTTGGGTGGACAGCATTCGGAGGATTGCGGGTCACTTCTGGATGAGATTAGCTCAGGATTGAGACAAGTGGCGTACTAGGAGAGAGGCCTATGCTCAGCAGTAACCGATAAAGGCCTAAGATGATGATGATGAATTTTAATTTAATCGCAATTCCAATTTAAATGGTAAGTACCTACCTTCAGAGCCGATTTTTATTGTGTTGTATAGATTTCCTTTTCGATAAAAGGTGGATATACATACCTACATATATTATAGTTAACCCTTAATCAAATATCGGGAAATTATTTCCCACTTCATTCTCATTTACGAAATATTTTTTATCTTTTTAAAGGCAGCACTCAGCGATACCAACCATACAGATTTAAAATCTTAGTAACATTTTGAATTTGAAAAATGGCAACACTTATCTATTGGCCGCCATTTGTGACCATACGTCAAAGTCAATGTCAGTTGTTGTGATTTTTTTTGCAATAACGACAATTTTTTTAGTGTTTTGAGGTTAAGTGCGAAAAAAAATCTTGTAAGTGCATACACTGAATACTATCATAAACTAGACTTATTTTCCCTGTGTTTTGCTTGAAAGGAATTGTGATAACGATATGATTTAGCCAAGATTTTAAGGTTTTAGTAAGTGGGTAATTATTTCCCATTGTTTGTTCCTGAACGTACGATTTACAAAAAAAAAAGTAGGTTTTATCAAGTGGGAAATTATTTCCCAGTGTTTGTTCTCCACCTAAATTTTAATTGGTTTCCAAAAATAAAAATATATGCCCGTTTGCCTGTTGCACAAAAAAATCTGTGCCTGTTTTTGTTTTCTTTTTTCTTTTATTTATTTCATTGATTTTTGAAGATAACGTTAAAGGCTCATACTTGAATTCCAAGCAAAGCCGGGGGGAGCTACTAACTAGTAAAAAGTTCGTAACCGTATCGGACAATGGGAAACTATTTCCCACTTCATTCAAAATTTTGCTATTCCGTAACGGATAACGGGAAATTATTTCCCACCGCAAAACCCCCCTTTCCCCCCCACTAAAATTCTTTTCATATATTTTTTCGTAATCTACGCACCCAAATTACCTAGAAACCATTCTTAGTTTTCAAAAACCTCATAAAAAGTGTTCCGTTTGATTAAGGGTTAATTATAGTAGAGTTGCTAAAGTGCCAAAACTACGTCAAATGCGCCCTCCTTAACAAAGGATTATTTCGTTATTCATGAACATCCGTCAACTCTAAGGAACAACGGCTTGTTAGAGTGACATTCCATTTCCAACTGCAGCTGCAATACTGTTCATTTTACTATGGAAATTGACAATGACAGCGACGCGTTCCCATAGTAAAATGAACAGTATTGCAGCTGCAGTTGGAAATGGAATGTCACTCTAACAAGCCGTTGTTCCTTTGTCCCTATCTGTCATTTTGACATTTGTGTTTGTTAGAAAGAGACACAATTTCACAATAGTTTGCTAAGTTTTATAATAAGGAAGTTAAACTTTAACTACAATATGAAATTAGAGTAAGTACTTAGAAGCTCATAAGGCCTGACACTGGAAACTTCGCGTTGATTATTAAAGTTTAGACCACCCTTTAATCTTCGGAACCCGACACACTTCCACACACTTCAGTAACTTAAGATTAGTTACTCTGAATTTAATACATGTGACTTCACAACCACATCAAGCTGTCGGATCCGATCCGAATCCGATCCTTACATGAGTAGCAGATTATAGTCACCAAGTTTTTAGGGTAGGTACATATTAGGTATTTTTGTGAATTTTAATCCCATAACTGAGCAATTCTCAAAAAGTTTAAACATTTGGATCACATCTTAGATTTCTATAAAAAATGGTATGCTGGCAAAGTACATGAAGCTGAACAACTTCCACCAGATTTCCCAAAATGTCCCATAAAGTTTCTGTGTGTGTGAAACCTCATTTTACGCATTCCTCCCATACCCTCTAATAAATCTTACACAAACCGCAGTTTCCTCTTTCTATCATCCTAATTTTACCGCGGACACCGAACTTTCAACCTGACTGGCACACAAATATAAGCTTTATGCCTATCGACTTACGGTTGCCGTATATACCGTATACTTGATCCGGGTGAATCTCGCACATAGGTAGGATTCCTTGGGTAACTGTAAAAAATGACATCGTGTTATTCAAAAGCTTCGAGATGGCTTCGAGCTGTTTTTAGAATAAAGAATCTACCCATGCCGATTTGATGCATAATAGGCACAGAATAAATAATAGTACTAGGACTCACTCTCTAACAAAACGCGTCTGTCACGATCAGCACAGATATGGCCGCTAGGTGGCAACAGCGCCACGCGCGGCTTTTGGCAAACCCCAAAATTGGGGTCGAACGGATGTACTTTTAGCTACCTGTAGCAAAGCGATGAAATCGCGGAGTGAGCCACGCCTGACATAGGAACCTATACAGGGCGAAATCGGGGTCGTGATTCAAACCTATTGTACTTAACTCGGTAAATTAACGCGATGTTAGGTATAAAGTTAATTTTTAAATAATCATTAATTAATTAATAATTTAAGTATCCCAGTTAAAAACTCAAATTATGGTTACCTTACAATTAATGTTAAAACCTATTTAATAAAGAACTGATTAGATGAGTAAGAAATGTCAACCGTCACTGTTATGACAAAGTCAAAACTTCAAAATAAATAAAATCATTCAAAGATTGTACATTAAGTTCATTAATTCTGGCAATTCTGAAGATAATTAAGCAGAAAAATGCCCGCGGCATATCCGTTTTCAAATTTTGAGCGGTCTGACATGGTAATGTTTTATTACCAAGCGCGTCGTGCTACCACTGCTCGGGATTTAGTTCACCAACGTTATCCATTGATATGTTGAGACAAGTGATGCCTGAATTACTGCGAAAAGTGCCGGAACATTACTTGCATAACTTACACTATCAACACGATGGTGCTCCGGCTCATTTTAAACACTGAGTACGCAATCATCTCGATGAACAGTTCCCGGGACGTTGGATTGGCCGCGGCGGACCCGTGGCGTGGCCTCCTCGTAGTCCCGACCTGACGCTCAATTGCTTTTACACTGAATGTTAAATCGAAGATAAGTGTTATCAGTTACTTAACGTAAGTTACCAATACTTTCTTTACTAGATGTTTGTCTTGTCAAGTCTGTAGGGTGACCATGACTCTAAATAAGAAATTATTTTGTATTTTATTTTTGTATGTGCGAAAAAGATACAAATTAATGCACTCTAATCTACAGTGTAGTGTTCCTAATTAAGTGGCAAGTCTTATTTTTCTTTCTTGCTACACGACCCCGATTTCACCCTGTATAGTACCTACTTATGTATTCAGTATGGATTCGCTAATCAAAATGTAAAGAGTTCTAAATATTTCGTGGCATGTACAGCACGTATCATTAATTAATCCCTTAAATAGTGTTAAAATCTCCTAAATTAAAGAAAAAAAATGGGTGTGACAGACGGACGGACAGACAGATGCACGAGTGATCCTATAAGTGATCCCTAATTTCCTTTTGAGGTACGGGGCCCTTAAAAGGACATCATGCACTGCAAACAAGTGTGCAAGTTACGAAAAGCTTCAAAAAGTTGGAAAAGTTCTCGGAGATTTCAGGAAGAATTTATAGAAAATTAATAATTACAAAAATATGAGAATTTTCCGAATTTTTTTAATGTGTAAATTTCGCAATTTTGGAAACTTTCCGATGACAAATCGTAATATTTATGCACACACCATAAAAGTTACAGCCAACGCGTTAAAGAATACAGCATCTAATATGACGCAGCTTTCTTGCGCAATGATTGGCCATAGCAATCCAGCGCGGGGACGCTGCTTGCGTGATGGGCAGCTTACCAAGGGTACAAAATTTTGATAGGTATTTTTAATTTTTAACTTTAGTTTTTAGTTGTAGTTAATTTTAGTTTTGTATTCAATTTATAACACTTATTTTACAATAAATGAGTTTTCTCCCATATCTAATACCTATGCATCACAATGTATTTCGTAAAGTATAAAAATTTCTAGGTAAGCTTCGTCATTAAGGTACTATGTCAAGTCAAAGGTCAGAAGACCTTCGGGGTTTTCACGCGTCATTTACTTCCAACACTCTTCTAACAGCAAAATGTATTTAACCTATTATATACCTTATTTCTTTGCCTTAAGGTTCACGAATGGTTCAATTCATACTATCGGATCTGCTTTCGTAACGACTGTAACAAACTGCTAACAGGTTTAGACTTCATCACCGTAACGCCTTTTCTTGAAAGCGTACGTCATGGATTTCGAAATCAAATTACCAAAGTAAAGGTCGTATGCGTCCTGTTTAATAGGATAATGTGCGTTCGTCATATTAGCAAGCATCCTACTAGACTAGTACTAGCAGCAGTGGTGGATTTTCCTTAAAGCCCCATTCGCACGACAGCTTTTTCAACGCGCGTTAAAAAAACGTCTGAAGCGCTGGTGGCCTAGCGGTGAGAGTTCTTCCGTGAAAATTCGATGGAAAATAATTATGCACTACATCATGACTTATTAAGACAGCATTACATTAAACTACAATGTGTAAAGGTAGCTTCACACTCTACTACACCCACATTCTAAAAATAAAAACAGCAAGTGAACGACAAAAACTCGTATCACATTCCTGATTAACAGCGACACTGACCTGGTTTCCCACGGCGGACAAAACGCCCAATTCTCAGGCTTGCAACTTGCAACCGACTAGTATGTTGTATGTTATCGTTACACTTACAATTTCCGGTGACCTTTTGTATACTCAAGTGCAAGAAAAACCGGCTAAGTGCGAAGCGGACTCGCACACGAAGGGTTCCGTACCATTACGCAAAAAATCGCAATAAATTTGTTGTATGCGGCCCTGCTTAAATATTTATTTTATTCTGTTTTTAGTATATATTTGTTGTTATAGCGGCAACTGAAATACATCATCTGTGAAAACTGTCTAGCTATCAGTGCTATCACGGTTCATGAGATACAGCCTGGTGATAGACAGATAAACAGACAGACGGACAGTGGAGTCTTAGTAATAGGGTCTCGTTTTTACCCTTCGGGTACGGAACCCTAAAGGGGATCTGCATAGACTTTTCATACATTTCATACGTTTTCATTTCTCTAGCAGCTTCGTATAACGAAGGTGTTGCATTGCAGTTATGGAATGATATTTCTCAAATCATAATTATTGCATACACATTTTCAAAGGTAAAAAATTATGCATAAGTACCTACTACTTAACACGACCTAACCTTCCAGTATACGTACAGTCGCCATCAGATATATCGGAGCAGCCAAGGTGTTCACAAATGGGTGCGTCCCACGAGATATAACTACATAATATATAATTTCATATTAATATAATTCACAAGATATAATGAACGTCTGCTATAACATCAAAATCAATATTTTTATTAGGAATAACGGTCAATTAACATAATACTCATTTTGTATAATGACTTTTTATATAACACTCAAATACTCTAAATTCAGTTTATATAACATACATAACGTATATCGATCATAGTATATACTATCTTTTAGTATACTGATTATAAAATATAATAGCGTATGATATACTAAATAGGTTACAACTCCTACCCCTACAGAAAACAAACTGCTGCCCGAAAAGTAGGTTAGGTTAGAACTGCGACCCCTACAGAAAACAAACTGCTGCCAGAAAAGTAGGTTAGGTTAGGTTAGAACTGCGACCCCTACAGAAAACAAACTGCTACCAGAAAAGTAGGTTAGGTTAGGGTAGAACTGCGACCTCTACAGAAACCAAACTGCTGCCAGAAATGTAGGTTAGGTTAGGTTAGAACTGCAACCTCTACAGAAAACAAACTGCTGCCAGAAAAGTAGGTTAGGTTAGATTAGAACTGCGACCCCTACAGAAAACAAACTGCTGCCAGAAAAATAGGTTAGGTTAGGTTAGAACTGCGACCCCTACAGAAAACAAACTGCTGCCAGAAAAGTAGGTTAGGTTAGAACTGCAACCTCTACAGAAAACAAACGGCTGCCAGAAAAGTAGGTTAGTTTAGGTTAGAACTGCGACCCCTACAGAAAACAAACTGCTGCCAGAAAAGTAGGTTAGGTTAGGTTAGAACTGCGACCCCTACAGAAAACAAACTGCTGCCAGAAAAGTAGGTTAGGTTAGGTTAGAACTGTGACCCTTACAGAAAACAAACTGCTGCCAGAAAAGTAGGTTAGGTTAGGTTAGAACTGCGACCCCTACAGAAAACAAACTGCTGCCAGAAAAGTAGGTTAGGTTAGGTTAGAACTGCGACCCCTACAGAAAACAAACTGCTGCCAGAAAAGTAGGTTAGGTTAGGTTAGAACTGCGACCCCAATAGAAAACAAACTGCTGCCAGAAAAGTAGGTTAGGTTATACAATATGAGCATTATGCATTTTGGTGTTAGATGTTTTGAGTAATATACATTATAAATCTGAGATATTATGAACGTTATACATAATGATCATTATATACAATGATATTATACTTAAATAACGGTATACTTAACAAAAGTATATATTTTGATGTTATATCAAACGTTCGGTATACACCTTGAACGGTATACAAAACAAACTTATACAATATGAGCGTATATAATATGAATATTATAGTATAAGTTCTTATGTCTTATATTACTTACCCTTCACAAATATCTGAACACGCCTCTATTTAAGGCGTTAGAGTGCGCGTTCAGATATTGTGAACACCTTGGCCGCTCCGATATATCTGATGGCGACTGTACTTGCAGTAAAAAACCGTAAACGTGTTAATCGTGTTATGACATACCTAGGTATATTAAATAATATTACTGAAATACAGAGAAGACTACCCCACATAAAAAATAGGTACCTAAATGTTTTATGAGCACCATTGCTTTTTTTGTCGGGATTCTAACCCAGCAAACAGCATCAATTTCGTATGCAGGACTAAGGTGGTGGTACTGGTGGTACTGGTGCTCGATGCGGTACTGGGACCGTGTCATCTTGAAACTTAAGTCATCGTCAATTGAGGTGAGAGCAGGGTGTCATTAATTGGGCGTTAGCATGTCGAGCACTAGTACCACCACCTTACAACCTTCAGTGTCTTTAAGAGCCCTTCAACGTGCACACTAGCGCCACAGCTAAATAATCGTAATTATTTAAATTTAACGAAATATATTGAAAAAAGGGGGCCGCTACGTACTGTATTGTGTATTTAAGTACCTTTTGAATACATGAAATTAGTTTTTATGTTGCTGGATTCGTCAATCTATGCGTCCAAAGATAAAAAGGCCGATTTTGTTTTGAGTTCCTAGATCGACGAAACCGGCAACATAAAGACTAATTTCGTGTATTCAAAAGGTACTTCATTACACAATACAGTACGTAGCGGCCCCCTTTTTTTCAATATCTTTCGTTCAATTTAAACAATCACGAATATTTAGCTGTGGCGCTAGTATGCACGTTGAAGGGCTCTTAAACATTTTGAAGAGTAGAAAAATAAACACAAGTTGAGAGCAACTTCGGCACTAGTTCCAATGGATTATACGCTCCGATACACAATCGTATTTAGCTGTCAATCGGTACGTGAGATATTTCGCATCGGCACACTTACCCTGCACGTTCCATTACACGCACGTTTTCTTGTCTTCTCGGTAATGGACAAAACATCGAAACTGGAGCTGATATAATAAGCCACTATACTGTATGCATTATTATTTGCGTTATTTGACATCTGTCACTCACAACAGCAATACAACGTAAAATGTCTTGCACATCGAAATCACAAAGGAAAACAATTGCACTGCGAACGTTTACGTTCTACGTCTTTTTTTTTAATTTTAGGGTTGGCCGGACACCACCGTTATGAATCGGTAGTTGTCTAAGTAAATCGATATGAATTTTTCATTTTTCTTTTAATAAAAGTACGGAAAAGGTGGATAATTAACTGTAAATATGGATATATTTATCGTCACCTAACAGACAACAAATTTGACACAGAAATAACATAAATAAACTTTAAAATAGATCCCCAGTTAGTTTAGATTTTGACGATGGGTGCGACCTACTCGGTCGGTGTATTAAATGCATTTACCTTGCGGGAAAACCATATAATTCTAGCTTTATTTAAATCACAAATAAAAATTAATTATACGTCACAATTCGATACCTCAGTCATGTCTACGTGCCATCCAATAGTAATCGCTTGCTGTGACAATCGATTTGGGTTAGTTACATCTCTATATACGTCAGTCACAATGTGTCAAATAACGCAAATAATAATGCAAACAGTATAAGATTAACTTAAGTACTGTCTCCATCAGATATATCGATGCGGCCAAGGTGCTTAAATTTATATTTTAATAAATACATGTAATAAAAATTTACCTACATATTTTCAGTGTTTTAAAAATTAATGGAAGAGAGGAAGGCGAGGCGCTTCGTACGCCATATAAAAATAAATTGCCCTAGGTGATAATCGCTTGGTAACGTGCCCATGGTGAATTGTTTCGAGCAATAGAAATCTAGTTCTATGGACGGTTTGCCACTGAAAACCATTACTACCTTGCCTTAATAGTACCTAAAAATTATATTTAGAGCCGACATACCTACTTATATGATACAGAAACCTTTTCAAGGTGTTCATCAGGATCCCAATAATGTCGAAATTATGCTGTATGACCTAATATGTACCTACCATATTGTCATATTGACCTCGAAAAGTCAATATTGCAATAATAATATGTAATAATATGTTGCAATACTCGTCCTTTAATATCTATAATATTGATAACAAAATCAGTCTTTTCATTTAATTTCAACCTCCACTTTATAACAATATTTCAGACAAGGGGATTTTAAACCTTTAAACACACTGGCGGCGTAGCACGGTTAGGGTTACCAGATACAAATTTAGAATTTCCTGACAAAATTCCTGAGTTCCGAATATTTTTCCTGACATTCATATGTTTGACGACGGAGGGGTTTAACCGTTTATGGCTACCCGATTTAGCCAATAGTCGCGTCAACTTCTTACTATACATATTGTTATCTTTGCAAATGCGAATATTAGACATGATTTAAATTTCTAAAATATCTATGTACTTATGTATGCTTCAGTAAAGATTTGTTAATTAATAATTACGAAGGTATTGATAAGTTGAGTGGATCTCATTTATTATTTTTTTACAATGTTTATGGATTAATTTAAGTAAATAAAAAGGTACTTTATAAAAAAATCTATTAATTCAAAAAAATCCTGACATTTTCGTGTTCCGTCCCCATTCCTGACAAAAGGCCAAAATTCCTGACATGTCAGGAAAATTCCTGTCATCTGGTAACCCTAAGCACGGTAGCGTTTTTATCCCTTGTCACCATGCCTGTCACGTTCTAACAAGTATGTTAGTGCGAAAGGGACGCGCATAGTGATAGTCGATAAAAATGGAACCGTGCTGCGCCCGCTGGGCTCTAACATTATCGACTGTGTCAGTTTATAGCTATTGTAGTAACTACGCCGCCTCGCGCGACACTGCCCAATTGTCCCATCGTGCGGAAACTCGCCAGATAACAATGAAACTGCATATTTCGCGGCTATATGGTTTTCTAAAACTACTATATTGACACTAACTAAGTATAGGTATTGTAGTTAGTGTCAATATAGTGTGATGTAGATGAGTATGAGTGCCAGATGTAGTGCATAATCCGATTTCATCTTCTTTTCTCGGAAACGTTCGTATTTGTCATGCTACTTCAGTGAACATCAGTACTTCGCGTACCGAGACCGACTGAAATAGCAAGACACGTTCGTACGTTTCCGTGAAAATACGATGGAAAATAATTATGCACTGCAACTGTAGGTCCTTTTACATTGGATTTTTTTCTGTATTTCACAGGTATTGTGAATTAGGGTAGTTGTTAAAGGGACAACGTTCCTAAGTCACGTAATAGAAAAACTCTACCTACGTTATTTACTTGAACTGCTGTACTATTCTATCGAATGAATAAGTGTCATGAGCGCCGAAAATTATAAAATAAAGAAGTAGAATGTTTGATGTTGTTCACCAAAAAAGTAACCATGCTAATATGGTACCTACCTATATGATATTTAAATTAAATTAAATTAAACAGTTATTTATTTATTTTATTTATTTGGAGATCCAACAGCTATGAAAATACCATAGAAATTATAGTGGATACAGAAAGCCAATTATAGGAACTCACAGGTAGTAACATAATACTAAACTAACATTTATTTCCGAAATTAATATATATATATTGATAATATATAATAATAATAGTATTTAGCTTTGCACGTACAAGTTAGCTATTATGACTGTAGTTATTCATGTAAGATTATACTCGTATTATGCATTGTGCATAACAATACGTGCCATCTCATATTGCGTAGGCCAAAGAAGAATCCTGGAATATTCGCGGAATTCTGCAAATAGTTCCCATTTTGCTTAGCGCAACGTCTCAGGGCTTACCGGTGTAGGCACCATCAATCGACGCGAAAGGTTATGGCTCCTCTACACGATGGGCCAACGCCGGCCACTCCAAGGGACGCATTTATGCGTTATAGGGAGCAAGTAATAATGCTATCTCATTCTACCGCATGGCTGCGTCCCTTGGAGTGGCCGGCGCTGGCCCATCGTGTAGAGGAACCATTAGGTATAATAGCACAGCACAGACCAACCAAGGTTATAGGACTATAGAGACCCGCCCCGGCTTCGCATGGGACACCTAAAGGATGACTCACGTTAACACGTTCACTACGGCATCGGGTCGAATGTAACCGTTGTAGAACTTTCCTTCGGTGCGAGAGATAATTTGCTGTTCCGTACGCTGGTGCGGGATAGATATCTCTGGATGTAGCAAGAGTAAAAAAAGGATAGGTAGTGTTTTGACAATGTCTACTGGAATATAAGCAATATAGGTAATAAAATATGTATCGGTTACTTTCGACCCCATGCCGACCAGGGCGAAAAATTTTTTCATCTGGTACGGCCATCGGGTCGTCAAGATCCGATGCCCGATGACCCGATAGCCGTACTAGATGAAAGTCTAGTTGAGCTAGTGCAGTCCAAGTGTGTGGGTGTGACAATTAGTGAATTATCGATCATGAAGCGATCGAGAAAAACATAGTTTTTTAGTGAAAAACAAGAAAACGAACATGAAACGGTTAAAAAGAAAAAAGAGGATGTAACTGCCAGGAGGATAATTATTGGTAAGCGTAACACATCTGCCAATAATATTTACACAAGCCCATCAACCTACCACCTACCTACCATCAAATTGTTCACTAGTTGCTATATTGTCTTTAGTAGGTATCACATAAGTCTATCACCATATTAAAATTAATATTTTTCGATATCGATGTTTTATTTCTACCCCCAACACTACAAATATATCGACAATCTGAACAGCCAGTGCGGATATCGGGTGTAAGAGATCCGACAAATTGTTTTTTGTCCAGCATTTTCATTTTAAAATGAATCTACCTACGAATTGAATAGTGACTAGGTTGACTATGAAAGAATATGTTATTTAAAAAATATATACATAATTCATCGTAAAAACGTAGATAATAACAATTAATTAAGAGAATACCCAACGGTTATTATCGACCCGTTAACGCCATAGAATAAAGTCATGCATCGGATCTAACAGACCCTGTGCCGTGCCCAGGGAAAGTCTTAAAAATTCTTTGCCGTTGCGAACGTGTTAAGCCCCCTCCAGACTATGCGCGTGAATCGCGGGCGAAGCCGCGAACGCGAGTGTGGAGTCGATTTTCGCAGACAGCGAAATCGACTCCACACTCGCGTTCGCGGCTTCGCGCGCGATTCACGCGCATAGTCTGGAGGGGGCTTTAGTCCAGGCCGAAACTTGGGGCGCTTACTTTTCTATGGCACTTGTCCCACCAAGAGCGAGTAAGCGATTAATTATCGGCGATTTTCTCGCCCAAGAAACGAACAAAAGATTAGGATCCTGTGTTAGTAAAAGAGACACATATATTAATAGTTCATCGCTGGCTGTTCACACTGCCGGCGAGAACACTCGCTCTACTAGTTTGTCGCTGCGATAAGATAAAACTAGCTCATCGGTACTCGCTCGGCGATGCTCGCTTCGTAGATAGAACTCTGACATGACAGGCGATCACGTGATGCCTTCCATAGACAACGATGCTCCGGAAGCTCCGGCCCGGACACGGCCCGGTCTAACGGAAGTCATCCTTAAACCTCCCTCATAAATCACTCTTTTGATAAGTGAAAACCGCATGAAAATCCGTTCAGTAGTTTTCGAGTTTATCGCGAACATACAATCACACAGACAGACGCGGGCTTTGCTTTGTAAGGTGGAGTGACAGCTATCTTGAGATCACGTTAAACTGGCTTGCCGAAAATCTGACACGCCCGCGTATTTAAATAAATAGGAATACATGCCCAATATCTAAAAAGGCATGAACGTCGATATTCCCTTGACTCTAATATTCGGCAAGTCATCTCTTTAACATGTTATTACGCAATAAAATATTTTTTGGAGCCCATAAACAAAAAACAAAAACTTCACCCTTTGATCGCCAAAAATTAATGAAATAAATTTTATGAAGTACATAATTCAGGAACAAAGCATTCCAAATTGAAAGAATGTTCTCCCGAGTACTTAGGAACTTTCTTAGAATTGCTACCGAGTTTCCAACAAATTAGTATAGAAAATATAAAATGTTTACATGCATATTGCATAACAGCCATAACTGCCACAAACCCAGTTTAAATTTAGAATTTGTTGCATAAAAATACGGTAAACAATTGAATGAGTTTTTTATTGGCTGAACGGTTGTTATGTTGTGACTTGTGAGGGTGAGGGAGAATATTAAACCTATAAAATAACTCTCAAGAGACAAAGGAAAATGAACGATCGCTGTGGAAATAAAACATTGTTTTGGACTCTTTAGTAGGTATTTAGTAGGAAGCATTCCTCTAGCCGCCCAAACATCAAAACTTTCCAATACAAATGCAATTTTGATTTGACAAAATAAACATTTAAATTAGAACGGAATGGGAGGCCTTTTTATAAGCCTGGGGCGGCTAGAGGTTATAGTATTTTTCAAACTGGAAGAGTATGACGACAGATCACATCATCAGTTACATATGTACGTACGTACATTACTTAATTAAGTAATTTTCGATTGGCATTTTCTATATCTTATCAGACAAATCAAGATAATATTCCTAAAGTTTGTATTCCTTATGTGATTTTGTCGCCGATAAAACTTACTCGCCTGAAAGGTACCAGGTACCTCTACATTCCAAACTGAGAGGTTTATTAACGGCGACACTTTGCCTCAGTGTAGTCAGTTCATGCATTTTACAAAAGGCTCCCAGGTGTCTGCCTAGACACGTGTACCACAAAACAAGCAGTAAACATTGTCTTGACTCGACGGGCTGATTCAAAGAAAAACCTGCCGAATCATAAATAGGACAATAATATTATAGGACATTTTTACACAAATTGACTAACCCCCACGGTAAGCTCAAGGCGGCTTGTGTTGTGGGTACTCAGTCAACGATTATATATAATATGTATATACATTATAAATACTTAAATACATAGAAAAACAACAATTACTCAAGAATAGTTATTTGTACAACAAGAGATCAAAGTTTAATATTTCTTCGAGTACTTATTTTGAGTCCCGTGCAAGCGAAAGATTCTATAATAGATTCACGAGCGTAGCGAGTGAATCTAATTTAGAATCTTGAGCGTAGTAAGGGATTCAAAAGCGCACGAGATGTAAATAACTTTGATCTCGTGTAGTACACAAAATTCTTCACCCTAAGCAGTGAGAACATACCTAGAGGGACAGAGATAATAGAACCCAAGTATATCGAACTTGTATTAGACCCCGCATGTTGAAATGACATTTGACTATAAAGGTCACTTGAATGTCATTTTGTCTCACTCAGTGAGCAAAATCGTATTTTACTCACTGAGTGAGACACATTCAGTGAGACAAAATGACTCAGTGAGCAAAATCGCATTTTGCTCACTGTTTTTAAGAAGCAAAGTACCCTTGTTCGAGCTGCTGAGGTGAAAAAAATATTTTATCATAGAAATGAAATCCTATAAATAAATCGTTATTTGTTTTACAAGGGGGCAAAGTTATATTACAACTCTTAAGAAAAGTGGAATCTTAAGCGTTGCGAGGGTTTAACACCCTGTTCAACAAACTTTGATCTAGCACGTGTGTTAAACAAACTTTGCTCCCTAGTAAAACACAACATAATTCACCACACAAACGCGAAGAAAATAATAACTCTAACATATTACAAATCAAATTCAAATTAACGTTATTCAATATTTTATCATTCAAAATTATCACCTCAGTTCTACCAGCCAACATGACAAAACTCAAAAATTGCATCAGATTACTTTGTCACTCTCGTGGATAAAATGCAATTTTCCCATCAGTTTTTTAAGGATAAAGAGAGACTTTACGAGCTGGTGTGGTGAAAATGATGTTATCATACTGCTAAATTATTTAACTGTGCCTTAAAATACCCTTCTCGAAATCGTGTCGCGTCTTGAATTTTAAACGGCACCCAATTCAAATCTGTATGTATATAACGTACCTTTATATGTATGTATGTATGTATGAACACCTTGTTACCGAGTCGAGGGATAAATGAGTTATCCCGGGACGTATGGGGTGTCATTGATTCCAGAACTTTTACAAGTCACGGCCATAAATATGTATGCACCATTGCACCTTATGTTAACGGCGTAAGGTTGAAATTTGTATACGTATTTTTGGCCTCTATTTATGTGTAGCGTGGGGAGGCAAATTGAATATAGGCTTTGAATCGTATCACGGTCACATTGTAATGAAATTCTATACAACTTTTCCAATCATTGTTGATGTCCAGAATCCCATTGGTACAGTCAGCAGAAGAAGTTGCTAGGCGGGCGAGGTGTTCAAAATGATGTTGACACGCTCTTATTCTCTTAACAATAAAGTTGCGACAACATCATTTTGAATACCTGGCCTGCGTAGAAACTTCTACTGCTGACTGTATATTCTTACATGTACGGGTTGGAACAAACTATAAATAAAATAACAAATAAATATGAATTTTATATGTAATCCAGTATAGATATGCTATACGAAAAACAAAACAAAAAATAAACAAAACACCGGGCAAGTGCGAGTCGGACTCGCGCACGAAGGGTTCCGTACCATAATGCAAAAAAAAAAACCAAAAAAAAGCAAAAAAAAAGGTCACCCATCCAAGTACTGACCACTCCCGACGTTGCTTAACTTTTGTCAAAAATCACGTTTGTTGTATGGGAGCCCCATTTAAATCTTTATTTTATTCTGTTTTTAGAGCACCGTACAAAACTTTGTTCACGGTGCTCTTATGGGATCACTTCGGTCTTGCAAATCGGTTAAATGCGTTTTTCTCAAAGACCGTTTGATGTAGGTACCTGAAATTTGGAATAGTTATGGCAAGTACCATCACTAACACTGTGAATAAATCGAAACTGCTTATTTCTGATTTTAGGGGGAAATTTAGGGGTTAAGAGGGGTAGGCTGAATTTTATTTTCAATTGTAAGAATCGTGTGAGGTACCATTAGAAAGCTTGCAAAAAATTGAGTCGATGGACTGATTTTGACTTCATTTTAGAATGCAATAGTTTCGATAAAAAATGCATTTAAAGTTGCAAGTTTTCATACAAAAATTTTCACCTCTGTCCTGGCGATTTTCGGGAAAACTATAGCTAACAGGCAGCTGACCAGTCAATAACCAACTAAAACGAGTATGGAGACGGCGGGAAAATTATCAGGTTAACTCTAACTTTATTAGTTTTTAAACTGCAGCCTGATCTTTGGTTGCTTAGGGCTAGCTAACTGATGCTTACACTGGTCATTCATATTAAGAAGTAATTTAGTAAGAAAGATCCTTACTTAAAACTTTGACATTGAAATTTATGACTTATGTCTTTGATACAAAGTTTAATTCTACTTACTTTTGTGAGATATTTCATTTTTTTTCTGAATAGCCTACTATAAGTATGAGAGAGTAAAAGATCTGCAAAATGCAACCTTATTATAAAGCAAATAAGTTTAAATTTCGAACGGGCTTTCCAACCAATGGACTATCGCAGTGTGCTCAGTAAGAATCATATTTATTATTTGAGTTTATCAGTTCAAATTTAAATTAAGAATTCCGTTCTTCACTGTCGTTGTGTTTTTTTTTTCACATTAGAGCACATAGAGTTAGTAAAGCGATAGAATAGAGATAATAAAGTCATTCAATATTTATTAACAGCTATGGCGTCATCTACCTATAGATTTTACTGAGAGTATCTGATTCGTCGAAACAGTACCTATTCCTTTTCATTAAGTACCATTACATTTATGTATTAATTGTATAAAGTATGTATATTTTTGAACCGATCGGTGAGAGCAGCAACTAGATACTGTTCTGTTACGAAAAAAAAATTAAAATTCACAATTCACAGTTTTTGGAAACAAAGGTAAAGTTGACGAAATATAAAGTAAGCCGATCTTGATCAAACTTGTTTGAGTGACAAAAATGTCAGTTAAGATTTGGTACTCATGAATTCCAGTTCTAATAAAATATTTTTGCTTTTAATAACTGATGTACAATAAGTCCAAAATTGTCCGGTAAGTTAGGTTTATATTCAAATTATACGCAATTCTTTGTAGCAACTCCGCCAAGTGGACGGAAATAGGTACTGGACGGCAACCTGACGCAGTTACCCTCATCATCATCAATTTAAGAGTATGACTCTTGTCGGTGGAGCAATTTCCATGTTTGGCGGTCCTCCGCCTTCTCTCTGACAGCCCGATACGACACGACGTTGATCTTTTCCTTTATCCATGTACGCTCTCCTTGGTCTTCCCCTCTTCCTGTTTGCTTCAACTTTCCCTTCTATGATATTTTTGATGAATTCGTCGTGTCGTATCAGGTGCCCAAGCATCCTTCCTCTTCTATTGTCTATAGTTCTTAACAAACTCCTCCTACTCAGTTACCCTGCTTGTACTAAAACTTAGACATTTATTATTAGGTACTTATTTCTGTGACTTATATGAAACATGAGCAAATTGATTAATACGTTACGTTAATTATATTTTGAGTCAGAAACAAGCCTAACGTCAAAAACCGAGAAATGCCGAATCACAGACTTAATTGTAATATTATTCCTTTTTGAGTCGTGCCTGCCCAGTCTACAAGTTTAAAATACAACAAATGCAACTATAGTTGGTCAAACCAATTTGTCAGTTAATAAGAACCAGGAAAACTATATTCATCGTTTTTTTTTGGGTGCTAGTACTAGTGTAAGACAAAGATAGTATGATTCTCTCTCTGTCTATGATTTAAATGAGACAATCCTTTGACAAACTATATATCAAAGATTATGAGGTTGTATGTATACCCAGTATTTTTGACGGATTTAGTTTTTTATGCTCGAAGTTGCCTGTCAACTCTGACGTATATTAAATTGTCAACTATTTTGGTGTTTGAAAGAATCAATAATTGGCAAAGTGCCGTGGCCTTCGAGCAACACGGAAGGGAGGCGGCATTCGCACTATTTCCCCTCTGCCGAGGTACAAGATTAGCGCGTCAATAAAATCTAGCGCGGGTAATAAAACTAGTTGCACTTGGATTTTTCACTAGACTGAGTCCAGACGCGCGCGTGAACACTGCTGCACAAAAATGCCTGTTTGCTCGGTTTTTTCTTATAAAAAGAGGTCGGGGACATCAAATTTACAAAAAGAAAGTGTTACATTTCACATGTAATATTTTTTTTTTACATATCATACGTTTAATTACATTTAAATACAATTATTATATTTTAGTCTCAAGTAATTGTTGGATTTATCGATTTTGCTCGCTCAGTACAAATTGCGGATCGGTCGAGCGACAAATCCGACTTCTCATCTCTCAGAATACAATGACATACTTCAAAGAAAATGTGTTAGTGTGCGTGTTGTGACACTAGTCACTCGTCCGTACACAAAAAGAGATCGAGGTTTGCAAGATTTGTCTTTGACGTGTGTCATTTTCTATGTATTTGTGTCGTCATTACAGAGGGCCTACCGCAAACCACGTTCGACGTGTTGCCTCCCTGTCACACTTACGTATGAATTTACAAGTGCCATAGAGAGGCAACACGTCGAACGTGGTTCGCGGTAGGGCCTTTGATTGGATTTTGTATGTAAGTGTGTGAGAAGTGCGACTGTGTGCACCTTCCCCCCGCGAAAAATGGCAGAATGATTTGTACGGTGAGATATCGCTTGGGCCCCTCCCTTCCGACGTGTCGGAAGCCGGTGTTGCTCGAAGGCCGTGGCAGAAAAAGCCATTCTCACAAAAAAGAATCAATAATAATGAAAATGTCCAGACAAGTGGAAGAATATCATACTTCAATATGTTATGGATGCTAGTAAGATGTAAAAAACTTCGGGCATTACACGAAACCAAAACTCCATGGAACGTCTCGTTGTCCAAGGACGAGTTGAAGGCAAGCGGTCACGAGGTCGGTCACCTACGCGCTGGACAGACCTGATAAAATCTGCGACACAAACCACCATAGTCCAACGCTCCCGTAACGCCGAAGACCGTGGCAAATGGAGGCACATTGCGAGGGCTGCGTTATCCACAATAGATACGTCTCATCATACAACCACGATCACTCTGTCAAGAGTGAACGACTGAGGAGGAGGAGGAAGATGTAAAAACAACAGTTTAGCGGAATGTCAGTTTACGAAATGGTTTGTACAAATTACAGAGAAATTCATAATAATTTATTTCTACTAGAAATGTGCCTTCACCAAACGTTTTAGATAAACGGTATTAGGCCTATATTATATAAACGTTCTTGATTTCGGTTGGCCGAAATGGGACTTACGATTTTTCCTCTTTTCACCTCCAAGATGAGGTTGATTGTTAGTGTTAGAAAGCTGTAATTTGGTATGGATATACAATCAACCCGACAAGGTGGTAAATAAAATCTTTAATCTCTAAAAAATATATCTAAGGTAGAAGCTTTGTAACTTCTACATTACCTATACTAGCCCAGAGGACTTTTAAAGTCCAAACTCCAAGGTCCCAGAGCTCCCAGACATTACATTCTTATTTCCTAGTTAATAAAATGTACTTATGGGATAAATTAGTATTAGTATCCAAACTTAAAACCACCTAGGGATGTGTCGTACGGTGCTCTGAACACCGTAGTCTTGACTTCGTGCTCGGCCAATTATTTGTATTTGTTGTTAATAGCGGCAACAGAAATACATCATTTGTGAAAATTTCAACTGTCTAGCTATCACGGTTCGTGAGATACAGCCTGGTGACAGACGGACGGACGGACGGACGGACGGACGGACGGACGGACAGCGAAGTCTTAGTAATAGGGTCCCGTTTTACCCTTTGGGTACGGAACCCTAAAAATCTAATAAATATAGGTAAATAGGTACATATTTGTGGACAACAACAACCTAGTCCCAAACTAAGCAAAGCTTGTACTATGGAAACTAGGCGAAATATTTGTGATAAACACACAAATAAACCCCTTACCGGGATCGGAACCCGGGACCTTCTGCTTCATAGTCAGGTCAGGGTCACTACCGACTAGAGTCTGTGCGGAAAGAGAAGAGTCGTGGGATTTGAGGGCGCGCCAGTGCTATTTTATGGTTTTTGCTATGCTGACAACACTGGTCACGTGATTATAGCACGACACTAAAGGTCATGATACTTGAATCCCTTTTGTTCCGGTTTTTTACCACGGCTTACTAAACGGAGTGGTGGTGTCGGCTCGTCAACTCAATCCTCTGATTTAGCGCAGGCACTAGTTTTCTTTTTAAAACACACTTGTTTTTATATCTCAGATACTAAAAAGTGACTGCGATTGACAAAACTGCTAAAACTATTTAAGAATCTGCCCAATACAACTGTAATTTTAGTACCAAACAAGATACGAGTCTCATTTATGTACTGCCTAATCTGTGCAGTCCAACAGTTATTAAAACCAGGTAGATCGGGTAGAAATTGGGCAATAGAACTGTAATTTTATCTGGGATATATTTCACCCATTGTAAACTTGACTTGTAATGTATGTGTACATTATGAATAATAAATATGAATATGAATAAAAATAGTGCATAAGTAGGTAGGCCTTATTGGGATATGTCCGGTTTTCTCATCTCACGATATTTTACTTCGCCGAAAAGTCACTGCTAAATATGAAATATAATTTCGTAACTAACAGAACCTACAAATAAAGAAATATTTTATTAGAAAAAGTTTTATTCTTTGTAATCGAAGTCTGAATTAAAATATTCAATGTCACTTATGTTTGAGCTAGCTTCAAAACAACCAGGGACATTCATAGAACTATCTTCATCTGAACTGGATGTGCTTGAATCCGGCACGTAGATTACGAATTCTTGCATATCACCTACTCAGGGCCGGATTAACCCTAAGTCAAAGTAGGCAACTGCCTAGGGGCCCCGCCTCGGCTAGGGGGCCCCGGCGGCTCAGCGCGCACCAAATAAAATTTTGTTCCATAGGGTCAAAATTCATGAGTAAATTTTTTATTCTTATAATAATGAGTATGCTTTGTTATTGTTTATTTTCCATCCATTCTTTAAATTAATGAAATATTGTAATAAAATTTAAGCAATACGTTACATTTTACAGGGCGTATTCTGCGTACCTGTTGTAAAGTTGTAATAATAGGGGTTTTCAGGAAAAATGGTTTACTTTTTTTCGAAAAACCAACAACTTTTGGATTATTTCGTCTCAGAATCACGATGACTATTGATAAAAACAAAGAAAAAGAAGAACGTGTCCCCAGTTTTTCATAGGGATGCTTGACCTTCAGTCCTTCACCTTCACTTTTTACCTTAATTTACCATTGGTTTGTGATCCACATCTCCTCTACTTCAGCTTAGCCTTTGGCCTCGCTGCGCCAAGCTCGTCCTGCGGTCACGCTTTTTAATACAATGGACATTCAAACATCAAACATCAACATTTATTCAGCAAATAGGCCACAAGGGCACTTTTACACGTCAACATTGAATTTACATAAAAGCAAAAATAATAACATCAACAATTTTATAAAATAAAACTAACAATTCAATCTAACGTATTACAATTACTAAGAGATGTATATGGTCTCTTAATGTCGAATTACATACAAAATACAGGTGTCAGAGGCGTCTCTAGGTGTCAGAACTATAAGATTATATAGTTTATCAAGTTATCCTTAGAGATGTATAAGGTCTCCAAGAGTCAATATCCTGTATAATTAATACATTCATTAAAAGAAAAGAAACATACGAGAACAGAATGAGGCGTCTCACTGTAATTAATTAATAAAAGTTACTAAGTATAATAGCTCGTGTTAGCTTAACAGACCATCAGTCTCCACAAACAGCACCCGTTCACGAGTATGACGCGTATCTCAGCCATCGCCTCCCTCAACCTTCATTCGGGAAAGTGGCGACCCGATCAACAACGCCACCGTAAGCAAAGACTTTTAAGCAAGCATGACATGTTCAAGCTACCGGCCTATATTAATATTAAAATAGTAATAACATGTAGCTGTAAGACACGGCATTTTGTGCTCATATGTTACATAAAAAGACAGTAATATAGCTTCACATAATTACTAGCCTAAGTTGACTTAGAGATGTAAAGGTCTCTAAGTGTCAGAAACATTAAAAATATAGGTAAGTATGTACAATCAAAAATAAAAATCAAATAAATAAATATGTACTTAGAGATGTATAAGGTCTCCAAGTGTCCAAAACTAAAATTAAATTAAACAATATAATCAAGCGAGAACATCATTGTCTTATGTGTCAATTCTACTGGACACTAGCATATTTAATTCACAATGTAAAAAAAAAACAATATTTATTTAATTCTTATTATACTAATGAAATCAAGCTACCGGCTTAAAAGCATCTCTATCGTTTATAAAATCATTTACAGTGTAGTACGCCTTACGTAACAAGGAGTGCTTAATGTGCGACTTAAATTTATGAAGTGGTAAATTCACTACATCATTGGTTCGTGTCTGTGCTCAACTATTTATCCTGAAGCCTGATGAAGCACGGCTTTGACTTCGCATGAAAGCTCGCCTCACTGGGGCACTTCGGACTTTTAGGCCCAGATGAAGATCGATACCCGGCCTTTTAACAAGCTTTCACAATTAGCGATATTTTTAACAAAAAATTTCGCGCTCGCTGCGCTCGCGTTTATTTTTGCTTCTTTACGATAGCTTACGCAGTTCAAGTGTTATACGTGTTTATACGTGTTAAGTTTAGACGTTTAAAATAAAACTTGCACTGCGAGTGCTATCAAAATTGTGGCAGGCTTATCTTGGTCTAACTCTAGTAATTTAAGTAATTTTAACATATGGAAATTCTTCATTATTAGGTTTTTTCTAATCATGTGACTTGGCGTTTGGTCTTATGGTCGGACAATCGCTGTTCAGCCTCGCAAAATATTAACTATTGAGAAAATGAACTTTGCGACACTAGTTGAGTTTAGCCTTTAGCCTCGCTTTAAATTTGCCATTAGAGGTAGATAGGAAAGTGACGCTGAAGCTCACATCTTTGGTATTCCACTGGGAATTGGCCTTAAGCCTAAAGGGCTCTCCCCACACTTGACACGACGCGGAATCGGCAAAAACCGATAGAATAAAGCTTTCTGTCCACGCAATAAGAGCGAAAAAGACATCGTTCGATTTGGATCGGCTCGGCCGACGCCTGAAGATTGAAATTAAAAACGCAAATAGAATTGACTGTAGGGGGCCCCGAGCCTCAGACTGCCTAGGGGCCCCGACATGCTTAATCCGGCCCTGCACCTACTTAGCGGTCTTTTATTCGAAATACCGTAGGTACGTTTACACAATCCTGAAAAAGAAATTACATATAAATATGCATAAAATGGCAAGTATCAAGACTATTTATCAGTTATTTTAAAGATCATGAATGACCTGCATATTTATGAAAATTAATATATTTTGAATGAATATACTTACCGATTATGTACCGGAGACAAGGGGGCTTATTAAATAGGTAATTATTTAATATTAAATACAACATCAATACCCGCGAATAGCGGAAACACGTTCCGCGACTTTTTGTAAGTCGATAGTCGGCTTTTAGCCGTTTTCTTCCCGCTGACAAAACCGAACAATGTTAAATATAATTTTTCTTGTGGTTTTATGTACGGTTTTATCGTGTTTTGAATATATTTTATACATAAAACTTGCGGTTTTTGTTAATAAAAATATACATTGACAGAAGTTTGTTTACTTTTTACAAGACAGGTGTCAAAGGTTTGATTGCCATATAAAATTTAAAATGTTAGTTCCCGTTTCTGCCACGACTCTTCTCTTTCCGCACAGACTCTAATCTAGGAGGCCGTTAATACGTCAAAACATGGAAACGTCAAAATTGACATTTTATCGAGAAATGTATACAAAATTTTACATTTGTAGGTATTGCAGTGCGACATTACTGCCGCATAAAGGTGACAGTCCATTTCCAACGACAGCAGCACTAGGTAATACCATTCATTTTACTATGGAATTGACAATAACACCGACGCGTTCGCACTAGTAGTGCAGCTGCGGTCACAAATGAAATGTTACCCTTTTGCTGCCACTTCAATAATGCTGGTGTCGTCAGAAATGGAATGTTACCCTTAAGGTGACAGTCAATTTCCAACGACAGCTGTACTACTGTTCATTTTACTATCGAAATTGACAATGACACCGACGCGTTCGTACTAGTAATACAGCTGCTGCGGTCACAAATGGAATGTTACCCTTATGCTGCCACTTCAATAATGCTGGTTTCATCTGAAACCGAACGGTACCTTTAGCTTGGTCCGACTTTTGTAGCTATTCCCTTCAATTCTATATCGGATCGGGTTAGAATTTAAATTCCATGCATAAGAGCTTAGAGGTAACTCTTGTTTGTAACTGTCGAACTCCGTGTAATAAATGAGGGAAGTTGCTTCGTGTTTTGTGTTCTGAATTAATATCGGAATCGGGGCTATAACCGCGAAAATCGAAGTTCGCAAATTGCGGGCATTTTTCTCAGTCACTCTAATTACGCCTTCATTGGAGTAAAGGAGAAAGATCCCCGCAATTTGCAAATTTCGGATATTTCTCTTGCTAAGTTTATGACAATTGTCACAAGAAACACTACAATTGTCACGAAATTCCGACATATAACTCATTACCTGTCAAGAATTACCTACAATTCTTCTAAATCTTTGACAATTGTCAAAAACTTCGCAAGAGAAATATCTGTTTTTTTCCCGATATAATAAAGTTTTTTTCAATAATACAATGATGGTGGCAAACAGGAATACGGCCCGTCCGATGGTAAGTGATAATCGTAGCCCATGGATGCCTGTGACGTCAGCAACAGTGATTTTACAATTCGTCGCACCTGTCACCGATGTGAAATTGGGGCCTGGACTCTCGCGCATTCCCATTAATTTTGGAATATACTGCCTGAAAGGTTTTTCCCTCGCCTGTCATTGTGAATTGTGACCCGTATCGTGCCGGGGAGCCGGGGACAGTGGCAAATCGCTCCTAACTACGGTCAAGTCCCGATCACTTCGGGTTTTCAGCACTTTCATGTGAAAGGGGAATATATTATGTATTTCGATTACCTACTTCTTTCTTAATAAGCAATACTTCTTTAAACTAATTTCAAAGGAGGCGGAGGCGGCGGCATGTCACATTCACAACCTTATCACTACACCTTATAAAACAAAGTTTCCCGCCGCGTCTGTCTGTACGTGTTTGTATGTTGATTCGCGATAAACTTAAATACTATTGAACGGATTTTCATGCGGTTTTCACTTATCAATAGAGTGATTTTTGAGGAAGGTTTACGTGTATAATTTGTTAACCCGTACGAATCCGGGGCGGGTCGCTAGTAGTGCTATAAGTTGATGTCCGGAATTTTGTCAAGACATTGCATTTTTGCATAATTATGGTAATCCAAGCGGCTGTCTCTTCCGCCTCCCTGCCTGTAGAGGGTTCTAGTGTTAGACCGGGAGATAGTGACACATTTTACTGAGTCATTTGTACCAGTATGGCGGTTCGTCAAGGGTCTAAGTACGTAATGAACGAAATAAAAGCCAGCGCTATGACCATCATTTTTCTTTCCTTCATTACGTACTTAGACCCCTGACGAACCGCCATACTGGTACAAATGACCCAGTAAAATGTGTCACTATCTCCCGGTCTATGTGGTGAAAAATAAATTACCTGCTTCCTATAGTCTGATAGCTACTGCAGGCCTCCTCAGGCCTCCATTAATGAATGAGAGTAATCCATCAGGCCCGCCGTTCTTATCGCTTTCCGCCTTTCAAGCAGCGGGCAGTACCTAACATGTACCTACCTACAAACCTTCAACCTTCGGAAACCTTCAATGAAGTATTTTTACCCAGCTTGAAAATATCAGGAAACAAAATAATATTAATAGATTTAATCACGTCACATGACTCCTCTACACGATGGGCCAACGCCGGCCACTCCAGAGGGAGCAAGTGATATTGCTCTCATTTTACCGCATGGCTGCGTCCCTTGGAGTGGCGTTGGCCCATCGTGTAGAGAAGCCATAATACATAAAGTCCAGTGGAAATGCATGGAATAATAAATACGTGCAGCCGCTTCTATATGACAGACGGACCATCCCAATTAAAACCGTCCGACCTGTGAATGAAACCTATTAATATGCCAAATTTGCCTTTCGACGTTTCGTGTAGGAGTGTGATCAAATATCGGCCGCATGCGAACATTTAGAGTCACAATTATTACGAAAACTGTTCGCCAATAAAGCACAACGTTTGCTAAGATATATTTTTATGTTGAAAAGAATTAATGAATGTAGTTAGAGTCAATCAAATCAGACCACGATAAAAATATTTTTTTTGGAATCAACAAATGCTCAAAAACGTGCCTTCGTATTTAACCACTTTCTAAGAATACATTTTAAATATGTATTGAATATACATAGATTTTGGTTATTTTTTTGTGTAAGTTTTCTTTTTAGGTAGGTGCAACAGATATTCGGTATTCGGCCGAATAGTAGGCAACATTCGGCCGAATACCGAATATTCGGCAAAGTGGCCGAATAGGCCGAATACCGAATAGTTGCCGAATATTCGTGGCATCTCTACTATTAACTTCAATAGGCGTCCCGTTCTCATGGGAGCCTGGGGCCCGCTTGACAACTACATGTCAGGTCAGTACAATTATTTCGCTAGCTTTAATGATAATATTCCTTATCTTACTTATTTATTGCTATAGGTATTTATACCTATAGGGCCTGGCGAGCCCTTAATGTGCCCCAGATTGCGTGAGGTCGTGGGTTCGATACCTGCCCCTACTAACTGCCGACTCATCCACTATCGGGGTCGCTTGTACAGAGTAGAAACAAAGTAGCGCAATTATCTGCAATAAGTATGTTGTCTGCCAATTCTTTAGGGCGTCCGCTAGATGGCGCGGATGCACGGAACGCACGCACGCGGGTACCGTTGTGGGTAAAATCTGTCGCACGCGACCGCGCCAGTTAGCGTTGCTCATAATATTTAGAATTTCAAAAAAAGGAGGAGGTAATCAACTCGACTAATATGTTAACCTCATAACTTCGTCATTGGTGAACCGATTTGGAACGATTTTTTTTTTTCGTTAACTCGCTCAACCGGCGTCCACGCCAGCTAGCGGACGCCCTTTCAATTTTTTTTTATCTAAGATTCGAATGCCACTATTGGTTGTTAGGTATTATTTAAAATAAATAAATATATCCTAACGTAAGTGACCTGAATAATACAAGAAACACATCCTACTATGTAAAAGTGTGAAAATCTTTGGATGTTTGTTCTTCTATCAGCTCAACGGGTTTCGTTGATGGCAACATACCTACTTTATAAACTAGAAAATGTCAAGGGTTAAAATTAAGTATTAAAGCACTAAGGGAGGAAGGCAGATAAACTACTTCTACGCTAGCATAAAAACTACCTTACTGTATTATTTTTGACTTTGCCCCCACTTAATTACCAACCACCGCTTTTTGCACGGAAAGCTCCGAAGTTAACAACTGCCGTGATACGAGTAGGTACCACCCCGCACAGCGGTCACGGAATTTTACTACCTTATCATTAATTATAATGGAATTTGTTGATGTGACGGGGAAAACATTTATTAAGCGTTTTGCGATACCTACAACGAATAATTCAAAGAAAACGCCAATGTAGGTATGATAAATGTACGTGACTTTTCGTAGCACCTTGCGTAAGCTTAAGAAGGTAGCAAAATTATTCGGAAATCAGTCTGCCTGCTACACAACAAAACACGATCCTAACAGGGCCTCACCTAATGGTGTCAGTCAAGCAGGTTTATTTTGAGAATCAAATGTCTATATAAGGCCCATTCGCGTATAAAAATAAATAAATAAAACAAAAGGCATTGCAATATAGAAACATAAAAGTCAGAAATTACAGTCTAACTAAGCCGTTTCATGCTCATTTTCTATCTATTTATGTACTAAATTTTATTATAACTTATAACATTCAACAAGTGTCATTATCCCTATTAAGTGCGCAAATAGGTATCTGTTCCGAATAAAGACCGAATACAGAAATACACGTGAATGTGTAAGTGGTAAGTGTAAACACAACCATTCATTGGGTCCGCCGCCACAATAGCAAATCTAGAGCGCGACCATGAAAATTATATAATTAAAATAATCACACCATAGTTAAATGGAAATTGTGTCAAGTTCAGCACTTATAATTATTATAAAGCATTGAAATTTGTAAATGCTGGCCAACACGCGACGTTTTTAGTTTAAGTTAAAATATGCTGAAGTTCAGTCAGTTAAATGGGGTTAAAAAATTCAGCCAATTTTAATAGGAAACTTTAAGCATTTGTAATATTGCATACTTGCCATTTCATGCCGTATTTATTGTAAGTATATTTTACCTGTTGTCTGGTTCTACCTACACTAAAATATTTACTCTACTACTTATTTACCCCCTTATGCATAAAACTTTAATGGCCCTGATTTAGTTAAATTATGTTTTATCCCTTGCTTACAAATACAAAAGTTAAAATGACAGATAAAGACAAATTATTAAAGATAAAATTATTTTTCGTTTTTTCATTATAAATTAAACGAAAATTTAAATAATATTTTACGGTACAAAAGAAGACATAAATTCGGAGAAATACAACCGAGATTAAAGCGGCCATTTTGTAAGCTTTAATGGTTTAACAATCGAGCGACGGGCCAATAATTATAAAGAAAACAGACACTGGGCCATAAATCTCCATTTAGGGCCTTTCAAGGTTGCGCCTGAGATTTAACTAAGGTGATGCTGGGATAATCATTTAAAACAGTAATTTGTTATATCTTTTTAATAAAACGTAGCTAATGAGCTTGTA
Source organism: Cydia fagiglandana (assembly GCF_963556715.1). NCBI lineage: Eukaryota > Metazoa > Arthropoda > Insecta > Lepidoptera > Tortricidae > Cydia > Cydia fagiglandana. The sequence continues at coordinate 4,796,403 of NC_085949.1, read as the reverse complement.
AAAGTTATAACTTGTCTAATAGTAAGAACGCCGCCGCAGCGCAGATTAAAAAAATTCTTGAATCAAGTACAGTATTTGATTCAAGGTCCTATAATGATATATCTTGTATCGAGTTCAGACACATCTGGTTCTTGTTTCAAAAAAGTGTATATTTTAATTATTCTTTGAGGTTATTTAGAAAAAATCCCTCAAATTCGCTTTTACACTTTCAAGTACCTATCCTTGTTTCGTACAATAAAAAAACACTATTACCTCCTAATGGTCAGTAGTCGCTAAGCGCTCGTAATCCATTACATCAGCGGGCGATTCGGTTTGTTTACAAAAACTCTTGCAAACGTTGCTAACGTTTTTACTCAACCGGTAGTTTTTCCTTTTTTCCACAATAGCCGAGACTAAGCGATAACAACGGTAAAGAAAGGTTGCAACGTAGCGTATGCGGACAAAGAGGTCAATATGAAATGACCCACTAACATTATCATTTAATAAAAAATAAACCCAGGCCCCTGTTTCACCAACGTGACAGGTGCGACGAATTGTAAAATCACTGTTGCTGACGTCACAGGCATCCATGAACTACGGTTACCGCTTACCATCGGGCGGGCCGTATTCCTGTTTGCCACCATCATTGTATTATTAAAAAAAACTTTATGATATCGGAAAAAAACAGATATTTCTCTTGCTAAGTTTATGACAATTGTCACAAGAAACACTACAATTGTCACGAAATTCCGACATTTAACTCATTACCTGTCAAGAATTACCTACAATTCTTCTAAATCTTTGACAATTGTCAGAAACCTCGCAGGAGAAATATCTGTTTTTTTCCGATATAATAAAGTTTTTTTAAATAATACAATGATGGTGGCAAGCAGGAATACGGCCCGCCCGATGGTAAGTGGTAATCGTAGCCCATGGATGCCTGTGACGTCAGCAATAGTGATTTTACAATTCGTCGCACCTGTCACCTGTGTTGTTCCTGTGTATTGTTTTGAGGATAGTCACGTTAAACCAATATATAGGTAAGATAGGTTCGTTAGGTTGCTCCAGATGCCCGAAGGGCAAACTGCCCAGAACTCAGTCGACTCAAGGAACGAGTCAAAGATTTTCACGTTTCACGATATGCCTAGGAATTTCACGATATGCCTGACAAGCCTTACGGGTACTACGAAGTGGGGTCAGAAAATGGGTGCACATATTCGCTCGGCGTTATATGAACCCAATTACTCTTGAAATCTTTGGATAAAACCAAAAAAATAATTGGTAGGTACCTTATTCAGACAATGATTTCTTGAATGTGTGGACTATAGTCGGATTGGGTGGTTTTACGGTACTTTAAATATATCTACTTGCGTAACCATTTTCGTTGCGTTAAAATCCGCATGCATCACGCACTGGAAAGGCCCGCGGCACATTGATTCGTTACCAGAACAAGGCCTGCATGTATTACCGAGGATATCTAATGGCTACATCTTTGTTCGCTTCGCTATGGTAAAACCCAATCGCTTCTGCTTAGTGAGTCGTTTAGTTTTCGTGCCAAAGACCTTACACGCGGCATTTTAGACTCCTTAGAGCGTTTTCACATTGTCCGATCTGATATCGGGTGTCTGATTATCCTTGGAGAAAAGCAGCTGCGGGTGAGTGCCCTTTAGTATTAAGTTTCTTTTTGTTTTTAACGTGATTTTAGGCATGTTTGCCGCATGCACTCAGGAAGGTGGGCCCAAAATGGCTACTGAGTGGGACGCTCGGAAGACGGCGGCCGGGGTTCAAGCAGACCGAAAAGGAGATGGCGGGACGACTTGGACGCATTCTACCCCAAATGGTGGGAAAATGCCGATGACAGGGTCGAGTGGAGAAAACGAGGGGAGGCCTTTGCCCAGCAGTGGGACACCAAAGTAGGCTAATAAAAAAGATGTTATTTTTTGAACAGTAATAAATTAAACAATGAATTTACAAATATTAAAAGGCATTTTTTTTTAATTGTTAGTTCTCTGTGATCGTATCCGAACATCAGATATCGGATCGGAGAATATGAAAACACTCTTAATTAATTTTGAAGTATTAGGTATTGCATAAAAGTAAATGTTTAATAATTATTTTCGGAAAAAAAGCACAGGGCCTTGCACTCGCAGGTTCACATCGCTCCTAAGGCCACGCACAAAGCAAAGGGCTGTAAAGCCTAATCTACTTTTCGGCGAAAAAGTCATACCATGTAAATAGCCCTTATAGCCGCCCGTCCATTGCATATGTTGTGGTTTAAATATCCAGCAAACGGTGCCAAGCCCGCGGGCGGTGGCAAATTGCCAAATTAACAATAATTACTATACATGGTGCGTGCTCAAATATACCTCTATTATACTTACTACTGGCTAATGGCTTTCTGGTGTAGGTACCTACAAGAAATTAGACTTATAATCACTATTTTTTGTTCGTTCCCTCTTTGCTAAACCCTGCCACACTTATGTTTGTAGTTACTCAGTCTTCAAATATATTAAAACAATCTAACAAACATACTTTACATTACTTAATAGCTTCAAGCTTCCTCTAACATCATAAGCCATAGGTAAGCCATCATAACATTAGCGCATTTTTGGCGGTATTTGCCTAATTTAATGTCCCGAAAACTCAAACCCCTACTGTTTAAATGGTTGAAATTCTGTCAATAATATAATAATAACCCCCCCCCCCCCTGCAAACAAATTTCTATGCCGTCAACTATATCTACATGCAATAATTTAACTATAAAAGCCACCTTAAACTTTAGATATTTTTTGTAGTAATAATGGACTGTAGTGTAGTCAGATCATACACAGCTGCTATCAGCTGATACAGCTGATACTTGATGCCTATCTCCCACATATGTATTTTACTACTTTATAGAACATTAAGTTAACGATGCCATAAACCTTGACTTACTGTAATTTACTATACAATGGTTAATGACCATTGCCATAACTTCCACTCGATTAAACCTGTTAAAACCTTAGTATATAAGGCGAGCGCTTTCTACCAATATATTCAGTATTTACTCGACTCTTGTGTTATCATTATAACCCCTGAACGCCGAACACTTCATGGCGACCCTGCCAGTCGGGCTGCTCGAGGCAGCCACAGCTTAGACACCGCCCAGCCAGCCAGCCAGCCAGCCAGCCAGCCAGCTCTACTGCTCCACTGCTCAAGCAAGCACAAATCCACGAAAATTATGGGAAGCCAGTGCACCAAAAACGACAAGAAAGAAGAGGTGATTATTGCACAGAACGGTGCTTCCAACAACGCCAACGCTAAACAGGCAGACAGCAGCACAGTTGCAACATACATAACAACAGCTGTTCTAGTAATCGTATGCGTAATTTTTTCATACGCCATATGGAAAAAGATACATAAGTGTCTAACAAGGAAAATTGAGCGACAAGCAGTAGCCACGATAATGCGCAACACCAACAAGGCAGAGCAGAGCGTCTAGGAAGAGCATCAGCCCCACCACCGCTACCCAGCACCTGCAGCGTGTCACCAGCACCAGAGCCGTCGCTACGACCACCCCCAGTGTCCAACAACGACCATACGATGTTAAGAGGTACAATTTAAGCATTACTGTGTTTAACCAATTTCAATTATTGTTGTAAGCAATGTGAATATTTCCGTACCACCTAAATTCATAAGAATATTATGACCAATATTCAAAAGTTATATGACCAATTAAAATCACTACAGGAAGATATTAGAAAATTAGGACCAAAACGCCGAAAAGAGGCTAATGGTCAAAGTAAACTTCAGCAAGTAAAACTATTATATAATCAGTACGAAGAATATATAGAGCTACATAGTTCTAAAGTAGAAAAATCTGAAATTTCTATACAGGACAGTGAGTTCATCCAGTCTTATTTTCTAAAAATAGAAGAAATTTACAGTAAAATTATAACTCAATACGACCAAGACAACAAATATCAGGTCACAATGACGTCGAATGACAACTTTAACCTGAAAACAGCAGTTGCATTGCTACCAGCTATGGACGGTTCGGAGGCCGTCACTAGACAACTTATAGACGCCATAGAGTTGTACTCTACAATGATAAAAGATTCAGATTCACAATTATTGATGAATTTCATTATTAAGACTCGATTAACACAAAGTGCTAAACTTAGAATATCCGAAAAACATACCAGTGTAAGCGATTTAGTTGATGAGATGAAACTCCGTCTTTTACCGACTAAATCAGCTACCGCGATACAAACCAAGCTATTTACGGCAAAACAGGGAAATAGGTCAATCGAGCGATACGGACAAGAGTTGGAGGATTTATTTGTAAACCTCACAGTAACACAGGCCAATGGGAAACCAGAGGCATATGCGGTCTTACAATCGTTGAATGAGAAAATGGCAATAAATAAATTCGCGGAAGGCCTGCGAAATGACAAACTAAGTACCATTATAGCTTCACGAGGATACACCTCGCTAAAAGATGCCATACAAGGTGCAAAAGACCAAGAGGTGTCCATATCATCTACGCCCGCTCCGGAGCAAGTTTTATACTTCCGGAACAAAGGGTATAATAACCACAGACAATACAGGTCTAATTACAATAATAAACCAGTGGGTAAATACCCACAGCGTACATACCCTACTAGGGGTAATACGTCAAACAAGCCACCAAGGGTGCACACCCAGATGAAAAACACTCGACCTATACAAATCGCGAAAAACTATAATACGCGTACATATACAAATTATAACCGTCCTCGTCAAAATATACCTAACAAACGATATCAAGTTAATACGGCGATACAAAATACACCAGATGACAGCAATTCGCCTCAGCTGTTACAATTTTTTCGTGAATAACAACTATATCCTAACTTATTGTCATATGAATTCAGTTCAATTTACGATAAACGGTACAACGCACAAATGGCTTATTGACACAGGCGCGAGTCTAAGCGCGATAACGAACGACGCAGCATTAATATCTCGCGGACACATGGTACCAAAGATGACTCATATCAACGGAGTCGGAGGGAAAATAACGTCATACAATACAATTACTCTACACTTGCAGAGTGAAAACCAATCATTTGAGCATGAATTTCATGTATTCCAAAAATTACCATTACAGGTCGACGGAATAATTGGGCAAGATTTTCTGATAAAATACAAATGTGTCATAAATTACGAAAAAGGAGCAATCACATTAAACAATAACAACGAATTAATTACAATACCATTGACATTACAAAATGACAACAACAGAACCATTAGTTCAAATCAAATACAATTACCCGCAAGAAGTGAATCTATTGTAAAATTACCCACAAATTATACAGGGGATTACGTCGTATTATCAAGCGAAATTGGGGAAGGAATTTTTTTGGCCAATACCTTAACACATAGCAAGAATGGGAAGATAACTGTTAAAATATTAAACACACGTGAAGAAGACGTAACTTTAAACAATATCACACCAGAAATAAAACCATTGCGTGATTATAATTGTTTCACATATGAGAAAAGTAAAAATAACGCAGACCGAGTAAAATTACTTTATTCTCTTTTAAAATTCAACAACTTAAACAATGAAGAAAGCAACTCCATTGCCAGCATTTGCGCAAAATATGCCGACATTTTTCAGCTGCCGGGTGACTTGTTAAATACTACAAACCTATATGAACAGAAAATACATTTAAAACCCAACGTATCACCCGTATATACTAAACCCTACCGATTACCTCAGTCACAGCAATCAGAAATAAATAGACAAATAAAACAAATGTTGGAAAATGACATCATAGAAGAGTCGCAGTCGGAATGGGCAAGTCCGTTACTACTCGTTCCCAAGAAACCAGACTCAAATGGAGATAAGAAATGGAGATTGGTAATAGATTACAGGAAAGTAAATGAGGTAATAGAAAACGATAAATTCCCTTTACCCAACATCACGGAAATCTTAGATTCTTTAACCGGCGCTATGTATTTTAGCACCTTAGACTTAAACCAGGGTTATTATCAAATAAAACTTGATCCCGAGAGCAGGAAATACACCGCGTTCATAGCAGATAAACACTATCAAATGAAACGCCTACCTATGGGATTAAAAAATTCACCAAATGCTTTTAGCAGAGCAATGACCATAGCTATGTCAGGACTAAACTACGTGCAATGTATAGTTTATTTAGATGACATCATTGTCATGGGTCGAAACTTGCAACAACATAATAAAAACTTAACAGATATTTTTGAGAGATTAAGACAAGTAAATTTTAAACTAAATCCACTAAAATGTAATTTTTTGCAAAAAGAAATATTGTACCTAGGACATGTAGTAACCTCGGAAGGGATAAAACCCGATCCAAAAAAGATTTCAATAGTTCAAAACTATCCAGTACCAAAAAACTCAGACGAGGTCAGACGTTTTGTAGCTTTTGTAAATTTATTATTACAGGAAATTTATTAGGAAATTCTCCGAAATAACACAACCACTAAACAATTTATTAAAAAAAAATGTAGAATTTAGTTGGACGAAACAATGCGACGACGCATTTAAAAAGTTAAAAATAGCCATCAGTACCCCACCATTACTACAATATCCGGACTTCTCAAATGACAACACGTTTACGATACACACAGACGCATCGGGCATAGCTTTAGGATGTGTCTTATCCAATGAAAATGGATTACCAGTAGCATATGCAAGCAGACCTCTAAACAAAGCAGAGAAAAATTATCCCACGACAGAAAAAGAATTACTAGCTATAGTATGGGCAGTGAAATATTTTAGACCATACTTATATGGACGAAAATTTAAAATTGTCACCGATCACCGCCCACTCATTTATTTATTCAAAATGAATAATCCCTCGAGTCGACTCACCAAGTTCCGATTGTGCCTAGAAGAATACGATTTCACTGTAGAATATTTGAAAGGTAAAGATAACGTAGCTGCAGACGCGTTATCTAGGATTGAAATTTCCAGTGAAGAATTAAAGAACATGACAAAGCAAGTGGTATCAGTAATGACTAGAGCACAGAGGAAACGCATGGAAGAGCAAGAAAACAATAATAAGTCACAAGACAAGGGTTCCAACTGCGACTGGCCTGCGCAACCAGACATAGTTGAACTTCTCAAAAAACCTCAGGAATTACCGGAATTAAGTTTCCATAAACGCGACTACTACAAAATACTAAAACAATCAGATCGCGTCATGAGTAAAAATAATGAAATCATATACTCGCCATCCTTGGCGACATTGTGTGTCAGGCCTATTACTCCATCGCGTACGAAACGAGCTTTCTTCGCGAGAGAATTAGGTGCATTTTGCAAGGCACAACAAATAAAAGAGGTATGCATATTATATAATGATGACACCGCATTTATCATAAAGGAGCTAGTTCAATACATGCATACACACAATACCGGGTCCGGACCCCGATTATGTATTATTAAAGGTGTCACAAAGATAACAAATAAAGATGACCAACGCGTCATATTAAACGATTTTCATTTATTACCTACTAGCGGTCACGCAGGAATTCAAAGAATGACCAATAACGTAAAGCGGTACTACTACTGGCCCGGAATGGATAACGACATTAAGAAATTCGTAAAAAAATGTGATAAATGTCAAAAACAAAAATTCCATAAAAACGTTAAACAACCGCTATGTATTACTAGCACGGCAACAGCGTCATTCGATAAGGTATTCCTAGACTTATGCGGACCCCTAACTAAAGATACAAATGGATATTGCTATATACTTACGTTACAGTGCGAGCTCACAAAGTATGTAGAGGCATATCAACTGCTAAATAAGGAGACAGACACAGTCGCGAGAGCTTTAGTTGATAATTTTATATTACGATATGGTATTCCCAAAGAAATAGGAACAGATAGAGGAAGTGAATTCATCTCATCAACTATGCGCGAAATTTGTAACATTTTAGGTATAAAACAATTGCAATCAACCGCGTACCACCACGAAAGCCTTGGTTCCTTGGAAAATTCACATAAAGCTCTAGGAGCATTTTTAAGAATACAAACAGACAACCAGGCTCACCAGTGGTCAGATTGGTTACAATATTGGTGTTTTTCCTATAATACGACAGTGCATTCAGCAACTAAATATACACCGTATGAATTAGTATTCGGTAAATTATGTCGTATACCAAGTAATATTGTTAATCAAGTAGATCCAATGTATAATTTTGATTCATATCCAATAGAATTTAAGTATAGATTACAAAAATCCCAAGAGGATGCTAGAAATAATTTAATTAAGACAAAATTATCTAGAAAACTAAGTTATGATTTAAAAACAAATCCAATAACGTATACAATAGGAGATTTGGTATTAGTTAAAAAGGAAGATAGAGATAAAATGGACCCAGTGTATAAGGGACCATATACAGTTATTGAAGATCAAGGTACAAATGTAAAAATATTAGTTTTAGGTAAAGAACACATTGTACATAAAAACAGAACAAAACCTTACTATGCATCAATAGAACAACAAACACATTAAATACACGTATAATATAATATATATATATAACAAAAAAAAAAAAACAGACCCATCCCATTGCATACCACCATCCATATAAGGAACCACTATCTCCATGACACAGAAAATTAATCAATAATGCCTAACAAATAAATATCATATTAACAGATTCAATAAAAGTAAACACATGTTAATGTAACAATGTATTCCATAACCATATAAGGAACATGTAATCTTAGAAATAAGCATGTAAGCAAATTGCATATCCAAATAGCATTAAGATTTTTATTACATTCATAATTTTAAGAACCAATATGTATACCATAGATATAAGTTCACTTAAGCAAAAAAAATAATACTTGTTATATATTTTTTGTCTTAAAAAAAAAAAAAAAAACGGGAAAGCTGTAGTGTAGTCAGATCATACACAGCTGCTATCAGCTGATACAGCTGATACTTGATGCCTATCTCCCACATATGTATTTTACTACTTTATAGAACATTAAGTTAACGATGCCATAAACCTTGACTTACTGTAATTTACTATACAATGGTTAATGACCATTGCCATAACTTCCACTCGATTAAACCTGTTAAAACCTTAGTATATAAGGCGAGCGCTTTCTACCAATATATTCAGTATTTACTCGACTCTTGTGTTATCATTATAACCCCTGAACGCCGAACACTTCAGGACATCGATTGATAATAGACCGGTTATATAAACAAATAACAGATATATTAACTGATGCCTCAAAAAGTACTTCCAAAAAGACGGTCAATAGAAAAAAGGGGTATATAACTGGTTGGAACAAACACGTTAGCGATGCCCACAGGTGGGCCAGGTTGAAGTTCCAGTCGTGGGTACTTCATGGAAGACCTATGACAGGTTATGTGCATAAAGAAATGTGTGAAAGTCGGAAGCTATTCAAATCTAGGTTGAGATGGTGTCAAAACCATCAAGACCAAATTAAGATGGACACAATAGCCTTACATCGGTCAAAAAATGATTTTAAAACATTTTGGAAATGTACAAACGACCTAAATATTCGACCTGGCTTGCCGGCGGCTGTTGACGGAAATAGTGATGCTAAAACTATTGCGGATATGTTTAAAAACCACTTTATGGTGCAATCGCCGTTGGGGCATACGCTGCCGGCGCTCGATGCTGAGGTTCCTCCGGAGGCCAAGGTGACAAGTTTTACTGTCAAAGAAGTGTCAAATATAATTTCTCATATGACTAGAGGTAAGTCACCTGGGCATGATGGTCTCAGCATCGAGCATCTGCAGATGGCTGGTGCGCACATGCCGAGAGTCTTAGCCATGTTCCATTCGATGTGTATTAGTCACTCGTATTTACCGCATGATATGTTAAAAACGATCGTTGTGCCAATAGTTAAGAACAAAACCGGTGATCTCTCTGATAAAGGAAACTATAGACCCATTTCATTGGCCACGATTATAGCAAAGGTGCTGGACGGTCTGCTTGACTGCCGTCTCGGTAAATACCTAGACTTGCACGATGCACAATTTGGGTTCAGGCAGGGGGTGTCAACCGAGACGGCCATTCTGAGTCTAAAGCATACCGTCAAGTACTATACCGACAGAAGTACACCGGTGTACGCATGCTTCCTGGATCTTTCCAAGGCTTTGATCTGGTGTCATATGGTATCCTGTGGGATAAGCTAGCTAGCACGAGTGTACCACGTGAGCTCATAGGTGTTCTTAAGTATTGGTACAATAATCAGTTTAACTACGTTAAATGGAATGACTCACTGTCGGGAGCATACAGGTTGGAGTGCGGGGTGAGGCAGGGGGGGTTGACCTCCCCTAAGCTCTTCAACTTGTATGTTAACGCTCTGATCGAGGAGCTCAGCAACATGCATGTGGGTTGTCATGTAGATGGAGTTAGCGTCAATAATATTAGCTACGCGGACGACATGGTGTTGCTGAGCCCCTCGCTATGTGCTCTCAGGCAAATGCTGAAAACGTGTGAGTCATATGCGAAAAAACATGGACTTATTTACAATGCCGGTAAAAGTGAATACATGGTTTTCAGGTCACACAGGATGAATCCCAATGTGTACCACAAAATACAACTGAATGGTAAATCACTGGAAAGAGTTACACAATTTAAATACTTGGGACACATCCTGTGTGAAAATTTGAAAGATGACCTCGACATTGAAAGGGAAAGGAGGGCGCTGGCGGTGCGGAGTAACATGTTGGCCCGTAGATTTGCTCGCTGTTCGAAACAAGTCAAAATTACCCTTTTTAAGGCGTACTGTCAAGTATTTTACACGAGCAGTCTATGGGTCAACTATACTCAAAAGGCATACAACGCCCTCCGAATCCAATACAACGACGCCTTCAGGATGCTGTTGGGACTGCCCCGTTACTGCAGCGCTTCAGGGATGTTCGCCACGGAACGAACTGATGACTTCTATGCCATCCGGCGTAAACGAATAGCGTCTCTGTTGTGTCGGGTGCGGGGCAGTCACAACAGTATACTTAAGGTCATAGCAGAGAGGGTGGATTGTACCTTCTTGAAATTTTGGGTTGACCTAATAATAAGTAAATAGTTATTTAATGTAGTAGTAGTAAGTAAATAACGTAGTCATAAGCCAAACTAACAATTGTATGGATAAAATTTATCTGAAATAAAGAATTAATAATAATAATAATAAGCCCGCAGGGCAGCTTGTGGCGAGCTGTTGGGGAGTAACGACCCCACGGACCCGAGTGCTCCCGAGAGTCGGTCAGGGTCTCCGTCTCCGGCGTGTCTTCGTCGGTCGGAGTGGACCCCAAGGGGACCCGCAGGACTCTCAGCTCTGGCTTGCCTTAATTGGCCGTCCAGAGAGGAGTCGCTAGAGCTATATGCTCCAGGGGTGGAAGTGAAAGATGCATAAGACGCGAGTTGGCACAGTGGCTGGTAACAGCCACTGGGTAGAAAGCGGCGCACACCTCTCGACACCCCTGAGTCGCTCACACCGATGTTGCCCCTGGTCGTCTTCACGACGGCAGTTTCAGGGGCCCATCTAGTCAGCGGCAAGTCACCACCTGCCTCGATAACGTGTGTTAGCATTGTTATGGCAGGTGTCCGAACTCTTTACAATAGCCCAGTCTCATAGTCCACCCAAACTTCAATCCATAGACCGGTATACTATTCACTTTTGCTACAATAGTCCCAATGCCTGCTGAGACCGGTTCATGGGTGTCTATTGTTGCACCTGTGAACGGGTTCCAGCAGGCGTTCTACATGACATTAAAGCTCTCCAAGGGGCCTCTACGTGTTGGATCTGTGTCCCCACGCAAGCCTATCAAAAAACCGGGATTATAGGCCCGTGATATCGAAGGAGATACAAGTAATAATAATAATAAGCCCGCAGGGCAGCTTGTGGCGAGCTGTTGGGGAGTAACGACCCCACGGACCCGAGTGCTCCCGAGAGTCGGTCAGGGTCTCCGTCTCCGGCGTGTCTTCGTCGGTCGGAGTGGACCCCAAGGGGACCCGCAGGACTCTCAGCTCTGGCTTGCCTTAATTGGCCGTCCAGAGAGGAGTCGCTAGAGCTATATGCTCCAGGGGTGGAAGTGAAAGATGCATAAGACGCGAGTTGGCACAGTGGCTGTTAACAGCCACTGGGTAGAAAGCGGCGCACACCTCTCGACACCCCTGAGCCGCTCACACCGGTGTTGCCTCTGGTCGTCTTTACGACGGCAGTTTCAGGGGCCCATCTAGTAAGCGGCGAGTCACCACCTGCCTCGATAACGTGTACTAACATTGTTATGGCAGGTGTCCGGACCTCTCAGCAATAGCCCAATCTTTTGACCAGCCAAAATTCATCACTATAACCAGCACTTTTCTCCACTATATTTACAATAGCCCCTACGCCTGTTGGGACCGATTGACGGGTATCTATTTGTACCCGTGAATGGGTTCTAGCAGGTGTATTACATAACAGCAAACTTCTCCAAAGGGCCTCTACGTGTTGGATCTGTATCCCCACGCACGCCTATCAAATGACCGGGATGTATATACCCGTGAGTTTTTAAGAGAGACAAATAATAATAATAATAAACAACATATATCTCAAGGAAATCGTTTTGGTAATCAATGTTGTAAAGAGACAAACAATAGAACTATTGGTAAGATAAGAACTAAGCTCTCAATTGTCCAAATATCCATATTAAAATTTCATCAAAACTCCATCAAGTTTGTCCTGGATTGTTCAAATTACTTAACATCCTGCTACGAAAGCGAGACTCTAAACAATGTAATTTCATAACAGTCCGAAGGGACGCAGTCGTACGAATGAATACGTTTCATCATTTAAATGTCTCTATTTCGAGACTTCCGTGGTTTGGAACCCCTGGAGGATGTGTCGGAGTAATATCCGGCCCGCAAAGTACAGTTAGCATCACAGATAGGTAGACTAATAATTAGGTAGAGGTTTAATGCAGAATGTCGAAAATGGCACGGCGCGGCGTAGGTTACGTGAATAAATATTATTTTAGAAAAAATTCGAACATATTTTTTGATCGGTACCCGGTCGATTCGGTCGGTCCGGCCGGTCGGGGTCGATTTTGACCCGGGTATGTCCTTAAACTACGTCCAGGACCCGGGTATGTCCTTAAACCACGTCCAAGACCACCGGTGGACGGGCAGCAGCGTCCCTCAAATTCGGTGTACTCGACTGCGATCGCCAACCCGCCTGCCAAGCGTGGCGATTATGGCATTCACCCTCCTTAAGGGGGAGGCCTATGTTCAGCAGTGGACGTCTTATGGCTGAGATGATGATGATGATTTGATCGGTAATTTGTCTTTTCCTTACTCTTAATTTCCAAATAAGACATGGCACAGATGACCGTATACAGCCAGCATCAATACTCTATGGATTCTGTAGTACAGTCCCCATCAGATACCTGCCTATATTGAAGTGGCCAAGGCGCTCACAAATGTCTGAACACGCGTCTCTTGCCAAGGCTTAGGCGCTAAAGTGCTTGTTCAGGCGTTTTTGACTTTTTTGAGCACCTTGGGCGCTCCAATATAGATGGCGACTGAAACAAAGGTGTGTTTCGATATTTGGCTTCTGCTGACTGTACCTATGTATTAAATACTGGAGGTATCCTTTGATACCGCTGAAGAGGAAAATTGAGTGATACAAATTAAGGGAACCTTTTGTACCGTTCTTCGTCTTTGTACCGTTCCAAGGGAAATTATGTTCCTCATTTATGTAGTAACAAGTAAATTTGTGTTTTTATTTTATGTTAGAGTATAGGTAAGTTTGTATGTGTGTTGTTTTGTTTTAGTATGAATTGATTCAGTAAGTTGTGGTCTCTATCGAGAAGGCATCACGCACTATGAGTTTCTACCTAACTATGGTATTATTTTAATTAATTTAATTTCAGTCAATTACAGAGTTATACCTTGTGTATGTTGGAAGTCATGTTGTAACTTTACTTAAATAACATAGAAACTTCGCTTTAACATCCTAAAAAAATGTCCATCGAACTGAATATAGCAATTACAAACCCTGTTAACCCTTAACCCGCGGGTTCCTGATTTTCACCCCCGGCTTCACAAACTCGAGATACCAAATATCCACACGACTACCCGCGGATGAGGCGATAAATCATAAAACCCCGCAGTCTGCACATAAATAAAGCAGATCCATTATATATAACGCGCCCCGCCGAGCAATCTACAGCGGCGCCTGACACTTTACTGCGAGCACTCGTTGCCGCTATATGTTTTGCAGGCGTTTTTAGGGTTCCGTACCCAAAGGGTAAAACGGGACCCTATTACTAAGACTTCGCTGTCCGTCCGTCCGTCCGTCCGTCCGTCCGTCTGTCCGTCTGTCTGTCACCAGGCTGTATCTCACGAACCGTGATAGCTAGACAGTTGAAATTTTCACAGATGATGTATTTCTGTTGCCGCTATAACAACAAATACTAAAAATAGAATAAAATAAAGATTTAAGTGGGGCTCCCATACAGCAAACGTGATTTTTGACCAAAGTTAAGCAACGTCGGGCGTGGTCAGTCCTTGGATGGATGACCGTTTTCTTTTTGCATTTTTTTCCGTTTTTTTTTTTGCTTTATGGTACGGAACCCTTCGTGCGCGAGTCCGACTCGCACTTGCCCGGTTTTTTAAATATAAAGCAGTATGGCTATGGCACAGAATAATTTAAGTAACAGTAATACCGTACAGAAAAGAAAATTCGTACAAAACCGAAGTTAAAGGTCAAACTTCTATGAAATTATGACGTATAAATAACACTTGCACTGCGTATGCTATCAATCGTTGTAGACTTTTCTTGGTATATTTCTATATAAGTAAGTAGGTACCTAGTTGATTCTATGATGAATGATTAAATACCAACAAGCTCAAAAGTCGGTACACATGTCAATGAGAGTGATCAGATATTTAAGAACGTGTGTTTCATGACAACTGCACGAGTAAACTGTTCAGATGTTTGAAATTGCTGTAAGTATTTACCGATGTTAGTAAATTTCCTCTATTACAGTCAAGTAATATTCCGTGGTGCAATCGTCTGCGAGCTAACCGGCCAATCATACAATTTTTATTCACGTGTTGTGATACTACATGTCATCGTTTAGGTACTTACTTACATCAATATGATGGTAATACATACAAGGTGTTTGGTACATCGTTTGCCAAATGAAAACGGCAGATAGGTTGACTCATTTGCTATCTTCCCAGGCCTAGAAATTTTTAAGTTTGGGCACTTTTTTTTCAGCTCTATGCCAATTTTTCGTAAATTTAAAATTTTTACTTGAGCAGTAGAAAAAAAACCATGGCCAATTTTTTTCTATGCATGAGTAGATAGCAAATGACTCAACCTATCTGCCGTTTTAATTTGGCAAACGATGTACCAAACATCCTGTATATCCGTTGTCCCATAAACACGAAGTTTCTGCATACTGCAGGTCTAGAACTTTATTTTTCTGTGACTCAGAATTCTGTAAAGATTATACTTAGAAAAATAATCATCTTAATACGCATAATCTTAAAATACCTACGCGAAAAAAATTATTATGTTTGTACGGGAGAAGTTATAGAAATGTCCGTTTAAAAGTAACTCAGTTCAAAACATTCTAAATTCAGAAATGCATACCTAATACAAGTAATACAACGCTTATAAAACTGTTACAAGTGTTGATGTTTTTACAAGTCTACTTCAACACTGCTTTATTCCAGTTGGTTAGCCAATGGAAAAATCTAGCAGCATTCTACTATCTTCCGTACCCCAGTTAAGTATGATTTCCCAATCCCAACTCAAAAAAAGAAACCACTAACAGTTAGGAAGCTCAATTTATCTCTCAATGCCAGCCCTACATTCCAAGCTAAAACGTCACATAAGCGTCACAACAGAGATGTTTATAAGACATTTAGTGTTATTACTGTAGTGTACTTAGTCACTTTATCCCATTATGATCGAGCGTCAGTTTGTCTGCTCTCGCGCAACGGGACGGACTGTACGGATATTTCAATTATTCGATCGAACAATCAAGCAATAAAAATCAGTAAATCGAATCGAAAATGAGAACGTTACTAGCGGTATTAGCGACGGTGTCGTTGGTTCGTGGTAAGTTTACTCAGTATATTGAATGAAACCCAGCTGAATAAATAATGTCACTTTTAATCCTAAATACATAGGAGCCTTTTTGGTTGCCTCATCAATATTTCTCCATTCCGACCGACCTGGGTCATACAAATTTTCATTCTTTCCTATAGACATCGCAAATTTAAGGAAATCTGAAGCCAATTTTACCGCTGCGCACGCGTGGCGGGATACATTTTCACAGTACTTGAGACTCAAATAAGAATAACAGTATATAATTATGTACAAATGTACCAATTGTACCAGAGTCGTTAACTTTTTATTGTAAATGTAATATGTACTGTCCACAGAAGTCACCTTTTGCTATTAAAATGTGTTTAACCTTAGCAAACCCATCAATAGGATTTTAGACAATTTCAAGGAAACAAGAAATAATATAAATAAAAATCTCCTAATTTTTTGAATCTTGAAGGTTTCTATTCAAACTTAATTATAAGTATTGAACTTGTACCGTAATTGTATTACCTATACGACTATAGTTTGGTTGTTAAGGTACTTAAATAATAGTGGGTATACGTCCGCAAAACGAGATTTTTCCGGACAAAATAAGATTACGGCTATAAAGCCCGCAAGTCTTTTGTCAGAATACATTAACGACGTAACAGAGCCGGCGTACCTGACTCCTGTCCTGACACTCACAATGGATGATAAATGGTATACTTTTGTACAGAGTATAGCTGTCAGGAGCAACTACAAAGAAAACCTTACAATACAGTCTTATACGTCATTATTTCGCAAAAAATCGGCACTAATAATTATATCCTATCCATCCTAAATTATATTATAAGGGCATTTTCACTTCGAAGTGAACCATTTACTTTTTTTCAAAGATCCATCAACTTTTGGGTTATTTCTACTCAGAATTACGAGAACTACCGATATAAAATCGTGCCTAGTGCGGTTACCAATGTTTATCAACTTTGTAATAACTTTTTGCTGAATAAATATTTTTTCATTTTTTTCATAAAGGAAATAAAATGAGTCCCAAAAAAATTTCAGTTTTGTAACGCATTTTTACATACATTTTGTATGAACCGATACAATTTTAATCAAATTATATAATTAGATGCAGATTTTAATTAAATTATATAATTATATCAGTGCACTATGTTTTGTCTTGTCGTTATCAATGCTATAAGCGTGATCATATTATTATGCCTGTAGAGCTTCTCAGGATATTTTATTTATTTACAAATACCTTATAGACAAACATAGGTATAGTAGTGGACCCTATAATGGACGTGGAACCAGTAATGGGACAAAAAACCACAATTCCTCTAAAATAAGTATCTAAAAGTAGTTAATAAACACTGGACATATTTTTATCATAAATAAGAGTCCTGAGCTGTTTATGTTTCAATTTTTATTAAATTCGGTTATTTTTTAAGAAATGTGCGTCAACCCAAAAGTTGCCGTGTCACTGAAAAAAAATACCACTACGAATTCTTAACAACTTCGCTAAGAGAGGTGAGTTAATTTATTAAATTTTAATTAATTAATACTTGATGAAAACTAGAATGTATTTTGTTAATTGCATTTACCATGAGATAAGGTATACAACACACTATGTTGTGACTCCACAGATGAAAAAAAATAGTGGTATTTGGCCCAATCCCATCATACGAGCTGTAAAACTGCATACCTCCTATGATGGGACAATTTACATAATGATGCTTGCCATGCCATAATTTCATGTTTAAACAATACAGAAGTAAAATGTAGTTACAAAATATGTCAATCAGGAGGTATTCTCGGACTTCAGATAAATTAATATCGTTTTCCAAACTTTTATTTAACTCGCCCTGTTAGTTTTTATTGCGCCCTGTTTTAGTGTGGGTCAAATCTTGGTAGCTGAATTTTAGCCACTTTTCGATTTCCGATTCAGTTGAAATTTTGTGTAAGTACGTAATTAAGTATGCAAATCGGATGATAATGCAATATTATGATAACATGGACCTGATCTGATGATGGAGACAGGAGGTGGCCATGTGAACTTTATCGCAATAAACCCTAACTAATTGTGTTTGGGTATATTAGAATTGTCTCGATCGATCTAATACAATAAAAATTGGCTGTGGAAAGAAAAATACATTCAGCGGTAAAAGCTTATACCAAAAATTGATTTTTTGGCCATTACTTATTCCCCATTTCAATATTTTATACTGATAGAGCAATGTCCATTATAGGGGGCCCATTACTGGATCCACGTCCATTACCGGGGGCCCATTACTGGAGCTTTGGTGTCCATGACTGGAGAAAAAAGACATAGTTTTAATTTGTTAAATATGTGGAAACTCATTGCAGTATCTTTGATACAACACGCCTAAAACATAAAAGACGGATAGGACTTTCATCTTTTAACACGCTAAGCGGTAGACCATTTACATGTATCAGGGAAATATCATAAATACTCCAAATTTCCTCTTAAATGTCCCATGACTGGTGCTGTCACTATAAATATGTATTTTATAAACTTAAAAGTTAAAACTATGCGACAAAACGGCGTGGGTCCGTTGAATCGGCTGCTCTTGTGTCGGATTCGGCAGTTTATCCGGGAACATCCAAAACAATAACATTACAACAATAACAATTAAACAAAAATAGAATTTACACATATAGGGGATATAAATTACGTCATTTCAAAGTAGGTATCTGGACATCGGATGATGGTAGCATGACGTAGGAGGAAACGGGGTCATTCGAAGCATGATTTTTGGTTGATGTTAGGGGGGGGCAAAAATCGATGATGTAATTTATGGACAGCCCCATAGCTACTTATCATATAAATGAGAGACCCTCCAAACAATCACAATTCCCTCTCTGTCTAACAAAGCTAAACAATTTGTATGACACAAGCGCTCAGTCAACTCAAAATATTATATCTACATACCTACATTAAGTACGCATATAAAATTAAACAATGGTCATTGATGGTACAGTCGAAGTCAAAGATTTGTATACAATTTCCACTATATTATCGTCAATTACACCTCATCGTCAATTGAAAATAAAGGATGGCATTGTTTTAATAAATATTTTACTTGGGCTTGGGCGATCTGTACGGATATGATGGTCGTATTTGTCTACGTGACAGCGTGATAAAACGGTGTCCGTCTCTTTCTATCCCGCAGAGTTAAAACGTGACAGTTGTTTTATCACGTGGATAAATGTGGATAAAGCGACCCATAATAGCCTTGCTGGTATAGGAAATAAAGCAATCGATACGAATCACCGTCATCAGCCAGGTAAATACAATAATTGCGCAATGGACCGTTTATTTGACAAAGAGGGACAAAAGAAATCATTCGGTTCACTGGTTACCCTTATCAAGGATAATAAATACCTACGACCGTCGAACTACCTATTCGTAATAAAACAAAGTATTGAGTATAACACTTTAAGCTCTCGCGATACAATACAATACCGCGATATAAAAGCCGCGTTTGTGTAATTAAAATAAAAAAAAGGATTTATTTGGGACCACAGAAATCCATAACAGGTTAGTCATGTGTACACGCAGGAACTTGTAATGCTGACTATATATGTTAGTACTTAACTTAAATATAATTAAATATAAAGTATTGAGTGTAGGCCCAGCACAATAACAGCGCGACAGTATCTCGACCGCGAGATGTTTGTCTATCGTCACTCTCTAATTAATTCAGTCAGAAAAAGACGGTCCTGTGTTAAGCCTACCGAACATTATGATAAAATGTCTTAAATTTGATGATTTTAAATTGCTTTTTTTATCGAAGGTCAAGAGCAAAATTTTTTTAGTGCAACTAATAACAATGTATTTTATTATATAAACATTAATTGAAATAATGTTAATCCAAATTTTCTGGATCGGCCTAGCAAGTATACAAAAGGGCGTGTCTCACTCCGTGATTTCGTCGCTTTGCTACAGGTAGCTAAAAGTACATCCGTTCGGCCCCTATTTTGGGGTTTGCCATAAGCCGCGCGTGGCGCTGTCGCCACCTAGCGGCCATATCTGTGCTGATCGTAATAGACGCGTTTTGTTAGAGAGTGAGTCTTCTGTACTTAGTACTATTATTTATTCTGTGACAAAAGTAAAACATTTATTACAAATAAATCGGGAACTCGATTCAGAATTAAAGAATTGGAATGGCATTGCACTGGTTTTGATATGACCTTAACTTGACAATCGTCTTGGGGATTGGCGCGCATTGTGGACGAATATTTGTGCCAATTGTACAGTGTGATTTATGTAAAAGTAAGGAAAAACAGAACTAGATCGTATACCTCTATTTAGAACTTAATCATGTCATAGGGAAATTTTTCTTAGGAAACAGGTAAGAAAATATAATACCTAAAAAAGCAAATCTCGTAATTTATAATATTTATTGTTTACATTTTTTTTTTTAATTTAACGCTGTGCATTTTTTGTTACAGGTGTTGAATACGATGGTCTTCGCGGTGAGTATGATGTCCTCTAAACATAGCATCTAAACTAATATACTAAATAGTCATTTTTATAAGCTACGACTGGTACGCCGAACGCACGTTTAGCATTCTACGGTCAGACAATCCATGCATCCTCACTTCTTCTTCCTTCTTCTTCCTCACGTTATTCCGGAATTTCGCCGCAGCTCATGGGAGCCTCGGGTCCGCTTGACAACTAATCCCACGATTTGACGTAGGCACTATTAGTTTTTACGAAAGCGACTGCCATCTGACCTTCCAACCTAAAGGGGAAACTAGGCCTTATTGGGATTAGTAGTAGTAGGTTTCCTCACGATATTTTCCTTCACCGAAAAGCAACTGGTAAATATCAAATGATATTTCGTACATACGTTTAGAAAAACTCATTAGTATGCGCCGGGATTTGAACCCGCGACCTCCGGATTGAAATTCGCACGCTCTTACCGCTAGGCCACCAGCGCTCCAATCAATGCATCTTCACTAACGCTGATAAATTCCACAGTCAAATTCGGGTGGTCCGACGCGCTGGCTGACATGGAGTACTTCTTTAAGATCCCTCGCACCAGCAAGGACGCGGAGACCGAGGGCTGGAGACGCACGGAACGTCCACCAGGTCCGCTGCCAGAGCTCAGGATGTACTGTCCCCAAGGCCGGGCTGTTTGCCCGCTGTTTGATGCTGGGGGCTTCGTTGCTGGGCTGCAAATATCTGTGAGTAAGAGATTAAGATATAGATACCTAAAGGTTTGCTTGGTACAAGTTGGAAGGCTGGAGAGGCACTGCCTACAAGGTCCGCTGCCGGAACCGAGGATGTTCTGTCCTCAAGGCCGGGCTGTTTGCCCGCTGTTTGATGCTGGGGGGTTCGTTGCTGGGCTACAAATATCTGTGAGTAAGAGATTAAGATATAGATAAAGGTTTGCTTGATACAAGTTGGAAGGCTGGAGAGGCACTGCCTACGTGCCTACCAGGTCCGCTACGTCTATGTTATACGACCCGCGGTCTAAACCCACTGTCTCTAGTTTCTAAGCCTTTCTCAACACCATCGCAACATAAATAAATTATTATCTAATTAACGATTAAAAATACAGATTTAGATCCATTCCAGCTTTTCTCTAGCCGGCTAGGGATACCCATTACTAACATTACATTTAGATAAAACTATATTTCACCAAGGGCAAGAGCGTAATGACATCAGTCTTACACAGACGGACCCTCGCGTCAGGGCTCATTCCGTAAATTAGATAATGCATGAGTGGGTTGAAATCTACGAGAACATGTCCTTTGTTGTTTACATGATATTATGATATAAAGAACTGCAATTTTAAACAACTCTCGTTATTACACGAATAGAAAATAACTTACCTAAACATTTTTGTAATCTGCCGGCCTAGCCAAGGTTACAATCGCTATCACTTCGACAACGAAAAGCAATATGTCTCTCTATCACTCTTCCATATTAGTGCAACAGTGACAGTTGCGTTTCGATCGCTACGGAGCGTATCTAATCGATTGGCGTCATGGCTACGCGGCCAGAACTCATGTACCTACTGTGAAAAACAATATTTACACGACTTACACTCCTTTTTTGGGCACTTGGGCAGTCTCTTACAAGTCATGCTAGCAGAGATACGTTTATTACACGCTATTAAGGATGACTCACGCTAGACCAGCCGTTATAGAAAATGACATCTCGGACCAGGCACGGCCCAGTCTAGATCATCCTTTAGATAAATAAAACTAATGACTATGTTCCGTTACAGTTGCCAGTGGATGAGTACGAGTCTCTGGCAATGAAGCCTGAGAAGAAGCTAGTAAAGTGGCGAGCACCCGCGCTGGAAGGCGAGCCCTCAAGAGACTACTGGACCCTCACGCAGTACTTCGTCTCTGAAGGTACTAGTAACTTATTCCAATAGACGAGTACTAGTCTCCTCTATAGCTTGAGAAGAAGCTAGTGAAGTGGCGAGCACTCGCGCTGGAGGGCGAGCCCTCAAGAGATCGTAATCGTATCTTGGTGATGTCTAAAAGATATCTAATAGATGTCTATTTAAAAATCCGAATCGGGCCCAGTCTGTATCTTTAGGTAGTTAAATAAGAGTAAAAACACAATTATGTAGTACATTTTCGGGTAGTCATAACATTTACATATATGGTTAACCAACCAAATACCGCCTGGATCAGTCACTGAACGACCTGCCTTTAACCTACATTAACTATTTGATCATGTTATGTCTTCATCTACCCTCAACTGGCTTAAGGAATCATTTGAGGGTAGATTTTGTTTAATTTTATTTAAATACCTACCTAAAGATACAGAGTAAATAAAAGAAAGAGTATAAAAGATACCTGCCATTATTTCTACGGCACTTTGTACCTTGTACCATAAATTACCTTCAAACTCGTGAAATTAATATTATCTACGCGCTTCAGATGAAAGTCGGATATGTCAAAACAGGCACTCATGTATTTAACTATTTTCAGAGTCCTTGAAAGCCGGAGCAGGTCCGCAAGTGGAGAACGGCGCGACCCTCCAAGATGGCGGCGTGTGGGTGACAGGATTGGACGGAAGACTGATGAGGATCCCTAGCACTGAAGCCGAGCTCAACAGCACCGCTTTCAAGAAACAGAACTGCATTCCTAACATGGGTCAGTACCTATTGCTTCCACTAGTTTGGCACTGACATATACGCTATCGAGAACTTTCTATCTATGCATTTCGCTCGTACTGGCATATTAGTGCGAGTGAAATGTATAAGTGCTCAATTTTATTGAAGACCAAAACGCTCCGTGTGAGCAAAATGCTCAATCCATGTTTTAGCTCACAAATCAGCATCATGTGAGCCACAAAGAGGAAGCAAATAATCTGACCTCAGATTTCATCAGACTTATTTAACATAGCTTTTTTTCTCATGCAGGTTATGATTTCTCTCTCCCTGATCTCCCTATAAGCCCTGAATAAGAACCATAAATACATTAACACCTCCTCCCCCAGGTACGCACTACTACTACAACATGACACCCCAAATGAAATGCGAAGACACTCTACCCTGGTTCGCGCTAGTAAGCCAGGGCGATTTGATCGGCACTGGCTTCCAGATATTCGGCCGAGTGGGACGCCAGAAGTACCGGGATTGGTTCGAGCGCCCGCCCGGCGCGAGGCAGGGTGCTGAGGTATGTTAGACTCACAGTTAGACTAGTATTTGACAGGAAAGTGAAGCTTGAAAGCCAGCACAAGCTGATTGGCACTGGCTTCCAGATATTCGGCCGAGTGGGACGCCAGAAGTACCGGGATTGGTTCGAGCGCCCGCCCGGCGCGAGGCAGGGTGCTGAGGTATGTTAGACTCAAAGTTAGACTAGTATTTGACAGGAAAGTGAAGCTTGAAAGCCAGCACAAGCTGATTGGCACTGGCTTCCAGATATTCGGCCGAGTGGGACGCCAGAAGTACCGGGATTGGTTCGAGCGCCCGCCCGGCGCGAGGCAGGGTGCTGAGGTATGTTAGACTCACAGTTAGACTAGTATATTTGACAGGAAAGTGAAGCTTGTAAGCCAGCACGAGCTGATTGGCACTGGCTTCCAGATATTCGGCCGAGTGGGACGCCGGAAGTACCGGGATTGGTTCGAGCGCCCGCCCGGCGCGAGGCAGGGTGCTGAGGTAAGTTAGACTCACAGTTACACTAGTATATTTGACAGGGAAGTGAGGCTTATAAACCAGCACGAGCTGATCGGCACCGGCTTCCAGGTATTCGGCCGGGTGGGACGCCAGAAGTACCGTATTTGTTTCGAGCGCCCGCCCGCCCGGCGCGAGGCAGGGTCATCTAACATACATCAGTTTGATTTGTTTGTAAAAGTTTAGGAGTCAGGGAAGTGACACGCGTCACGCATATCATCTATAAAAAAGTCACAAAACAGATTGAGAACCCCCGTTCTACATGTTCCTTTAGTATAGCGTAGGTCGGGCCAGCAATCAAGATTATACTCTATGTGAAGATAAATGATCCTTTCTCGTCTGCTGAGCGCTAGATTGTGCGGAAACTATTCTGAGAACATTCCAACCACTTGCAGAGTTCGGCGTATTGACCGCTCGGATCAATAATACAAAACTGTGTTCGCGTCTTTTCTGTAGACATACCCAAAAGTTAAGGGCTAATATGTTAATTTTCTTATTAAACCCATGTAAATGTGCTCCTTTTATGTGGATAAATATGGTAAAATCATTACATACCTACAAGCCCACAAGCTGTTAACTATCGCTCACAGGAGAGTCTCTCTTAATGTCTACTCTTAATAAAATCAGAATCAAAATCTCATAATACTCGTACACTGGTTTACCCAAAACGTGAACTCTGCGTTCGAAAGATACCGCAAGTACGCCTTCGGCATAATCAGAGTCAAATCTAGGCAAAGCCCTCCTGCATAAACATTAGGGATTGGGGTGCTCCCATACACTTGCGAGAAACTAACCTGAATATGGAAATTAGGAGATTGAAATTCTATTTTCTGGAAGTACTGAGGCTATCACAATTCCCTACTATTATTATAAATGTAAAAGTAAAGGATCACGTTAGACCGGACCGTGTCCGCCCGGAGCTTGCGGCGCTTACTTTTCTATGACATGACAGGCGATCACGTGATGCTTTCCATAGAAAACGATGCGCCGGAAGCTCCGGCCTGGACACGGCCCGGTCTAATTTGTAAGTTTGCCCGAAAAAAGGTATCTCCACTGACTTGACTAAGCATTGACGGAAGGCCGACATTAATTTATGATATTTCATCCCTTATTTTTTAGCTGACGATCCCGTTCGCCCCTCCATGCCTGTACGAGTGGGTGTCCTCGTATGGCGTCGTGTCGCTTCACATCTACTACATCGACAAACCTTGGACGATTAAATGCCGGTAACTATTTATTAAGGTTGGCTCACGCTAGACCGGGCCGGGCCCGGAGCGAGGCGACCGTCATGTCATTTTCTGTGACGGCCGATCGGTGATCACTGATCACGTGGTTTTTTCCGAAGCCCATTTTTTGAGCCTATTGCAAATTTTGAAAAAAGGAAAACCTCTACACCTATAGTTTTTTATTGTGTCAAAAAAATACTAAAAATCATGGAGAATGGAGAATATTTAGAAGTGGTTGTCTCTTTTTGTATGGACGATCACGTTCTATACTTATCTCTTAAGGTGGTATCATACTATAATACCAATAATCTTTAACAAATTATAAAATCCAATTAACACGCTTGTTTGTACCGTTTTCAGGACAGGTGACTCGGTGAAGCCTGCGCCTGCGCTCGACCGGCTCATGTTCAGCGGGTACCGGTACGCCAACCAAGTGGCCGATGAGGTCAAGAAGCTCTTCAGTGGATAGCTATTAGAATAGCGCCTTAATCATTAACTTTAAAGTAAGGTCCGTGTGGCGAAGATCGTCTGAGCGTTTCTTTTATTTTTTGCCATTTTTATGTTTTTTTCTTGCCACTTGCCAGCACGGCAAGCGGAATGGCACGCTGGTTAAAATCACATACAATCGTCACGCTAACGAATGAAATTCACACTAGGGGTTCTGTATCCGTCTTCTTCTTGATCGGGACACTCTTGACAGAGCGGTCGTGGTCATCATTGGAAGTCTCCCCCCGTGACACGCTTGACGGCTCGCCTCCACTCCTCCCTGACGGCTGCGCGTTTAGCGCATTCGTGCAAGGGGCCGTCCATTGCTGCCTTTATTTGGTCCGTCCACCTCATGGGCGACCTTCCTCGCGCTCGGGTACCTTCTACTCTGTATCCGTCTAATCAGTAGGAATCTGTTTTTTTGTAAAATCCTACATCGAGTGCATGATAAAATTGTAGTCTTTTATTTTAATACCGATCTCTTAATGCAGCTGTCGGCAGCAGGCGACCCACGAAAACTCGCTTGCGGCCCGCGAGCCAGTGCAGTGGCGGATTTGCAGTCTTTGCCGCCCTAGGCCCCAGGCCATGTAGCCATTCAAGGCACCCATAACATTGACTACATTTTGAGTTATTTCTTGTTACCATCAGCGAATTTTTGTCACAATTTGCCTCCCCTAAATATCTTGCCGCCCTAGGCCCGGGCCTACTGTGCCTTAGGGCAAATCTGCCGCTGCCGCGAGCCTCCCTGGCCATTTTACATATTTTGTATGTATTTGGTAGGTATTGACAAACGACAATGTCTGCTAAAGTAACAAATATTACCAAATTACGGCCTTTTCGTCCCTCTGTTTTAATGATACCTAGACCATTCATTATTTCAAATAATGAATGGTCTAGGTCTGAAATACATAATTTATTTCACTGTGCATATTCATTTGTGCACTGAAAATCTTAACAATATTATTACAGAATATGCAAGTTGCGGAAAGTTCCCAAAAAGTTGGAAAAGGAAGGTTGGAAACTTTCACTTTGGAAATGAAATATTTCGATTCCCATTTTTATTAAAAAGATTCCGAAATTGTTCCATTTGGACATTTCGCGATTTTGGAAACTTTCCGACGACACATCACATAAGTAAAAAATTTAAAAGTAATTAAGATTACGAAACATTAGTAGTAAACAATTAAGTGATATCAATTAAATATTCTTTAAGATTGTTTTTGTTTTCTATCATCTATCATGTCATATAACCTAAATATCGTCGGCTGAGAATACGTTTGTGCCATATCCATTTTTGAGAAAATCGTTTTTTAATCATTTCTAAAATACCAAAAAATATGCTATAATTGACGCTAATCGGTTTTTGAAAAAATCAATTTTTGAAAAATGTTGTGCCATATACTTATATCCGAAATTCACTATAGGATAATTAGCTGGTTTTTTACTGCACACCGATGTATGGGGACCTTGCACTTTGAGACTATGCGCTGAAACTTGGCACAGTTGATTGTTAGCTGGTCTTGAGCAGAAACAGACCGGGAGCCGTCGAGAGCCACCTCTCATTTAGTGAGGGGGGAGGAGGGAAGTTCGACGCTGCCGCGCTTCACTTGGAGCAATATTTCTCTAAAAGTATACCTATTAGGGCATGTAATATATCATTTTCGGATAAATTAAGGATGAGGAATCTAGTTTTGGAACAAAAACAATGCACTTTCAAACAAAAAAAAGCATAAAGTAGAAAAGACTAAAAACCGTATTTTAATTTTTTCATAATTACCAATTTTTTTAAAGTGTAGCAGGAATCTGAAAACAAAATTCCCTTCAGTTTTTTTTTTTTAATATTTATCCTAGCGAAAAAAAGTAGCACTTATTTTATACTTATTTATTTACGTAAAAAATATTTTTTGCTGTAGGCTACCATTTACGAGTTATTTATGAAAAACTAAAAAAAATAAACGATTGTAGAACAAGTTATAAGTAACTTTCCCACCTTAATAATATTTTGTATTTAGATCACTCTGACCCACGCTTAATATTATTTTTTATCTCCCATTTATCAATAGTTTTGTATAATAAACAATATATTTTCTTAAACGTAATAAGTGTAGCTTTACAATTATATTTTTTGTTTTCAGATTCCTGCTACATTAAAAAAAAATTGGTAATTATGAAAAATTCAAAAATACGATTTTTAGTCTTTTATACTTTATGCTTTTTTTGTTAGAAAGTGCATTGTTTTTGTGGTATATTAATTTTTAATGTTATTTATTAGGTACCTAATTTACGCCAATTTTAAGTCAATGTTTAGATTACAATAGATTAAACATACAAATTATAAACTAAAATAAATCTAAGAATGGGTAAAACTAACTTAACAAATAAAATATTGCCCCCCACTCTGATTGTCTCCCGGATCAAATGTGCCAAAAATATCAATTGTTTTTGTTCCAAAACTAGATGCCTCATCCTTAATCTATCCGAAAATGATATATCACATGCCCTAATAGGTATAGTTTTAGAGAAATGTTGCTCCAAGTGAAGCGCGGCGGCGTCGAACTTCTCCCCAACCCCCCCCCCCCCCCCATTAAATGAGACGTGGTTCTCGATGTCTACCAGTCTGTTTCTGCTCAAGACCAGCTAACAATCAACTGTGCCAAGTTTCAGCGCATAGTCACAAAGTGCAAGGTGTCGTGCACTAACAAACCAGGTAAATTACATTCTGTCAACAGAAAATTATCACAAAAGTGTGACATATCCACAACTTTTGTGTCATGTCATACATTATACGTTTAACATTTACTCGTGAAAACGGATATGGCAAAAATAAAATTACTTTTATTTCATGATTACCGCTGTATTCACAATATTTGTTTGGTACTATAAATAGTAAACATATATGCCTAAATGATATATACGTTCAATATTTTCTAAATGTAAAACTTTCCGAAAAATATTTTTTTTCTTCTTTTCGCTCTCCTGTAAACCATGTAAGTGGCGTATGGCACAAACGTATTCTCACCAGACGTTATGCTCTTATCCAACAACGTTCGGGAAAACCGGCGTCTTTTCTGTGGACATTGTAAAAGTTAACGTTTTAGAAACATTGGAAAGAACCCCGTTCTGATCATCATCAGCAGTTCCACTTCATCAAATGACAATGTTTTGGATGAAAATGGTTGTTTGTTGATAAATAGTACATTGTGCAACATGGGGCGTAAGTTGAATATTGCAAACGAGAGTAAGTTAAATCGCGACGGCTTGCCGGAGCGATTTATAGACTCGAGTTTGCAATATTATTACGCCCCGAGTTACACACAATGTTTTTCATCACACTTGCGATACAAAAATTAAGTATACTTAAAGACAAAAAAATGTTAATTATGGCACTAGAAACTTCATAACTCCCTAGGGAGAACGCTTTTTCTATAACTCCCGCTAAACCTGCGTGCAATTCCACGTTTACTGCGCGAGTGTGATGAAAAATACTTAAAAAACATATATGCCTATAATATTTTTAGGAATTCCTCACAGATCCCATCATAAGAACTGGGTTTTGACAAAAACGGGACCAACTTGGGACTACATATATTCAAACAAAAACAAATAAGAAAATCCCTAATCGATTCAGACTTTAGAAAGTGCTGATATACAGACAAAAAGAAATACGGTCGAATTGATAACCTCCTCTTTTGAAGTCGGCTAATAAAAGTAGCATCCAGCGGCCCGTAGTGATAGATTGCCTATTAATCTTATTATACGATGCGCAAATCTAGTAGGTAAGTTTAAAAATCTATTATCTCTATATCGCGCTATAATTATTTAATTATCATAGTAGATAAAGATAATTTAATTATTATTGTAACGAACGTTATTTATATAAAGATGGAAGGAACCGCGTGATTTCAGTGTCGTTGGTGGTGTCAAAATGAAGCAGCTCTTGGTTTTGTTCGCACTCGTGGCTCTCGGCAGCTCTAGTAAGTCTTCTTTAAATAGTATTATGCAATTAACTAAACTGTAATACACTGGTACCTACACATATGTGACCCCAGCGAGATATTTTAACGGCCACTAACTATTGATGTGCCGTCGGAATGTTTCCAAAATTGCGAAATCCACAGGCACTAATTTTGGAAATATCTCAAATATATTTTACTGGGACTGACAACCGACAAGGATATGAAAAAAACAACTAATAACAAAACTAACTATATAATTTACTTATCATAAATATTAATCCTCCGTATTGTTATGATTTATCCGTATCTTTATTATCTCTTTCAGGTATCTGGAAAGGCGGATATAGAAGTAAGTGAAATTTTCTAAATTACCTATCAAAAAATGTATGAAAAGAGTCATGGCAATTAGACACAACCGCAAACATATACTCGGAGAATAATCCAAATAATTTCGGAAGTTTCTCTACTGTGCTTATCTACCTCTACCTACCTATCCACTGCTGAACAGACCTTATTCCCCATAGACCGCCATCGGGACACTGCAGCACACTGGAGCCACCGGCTGTCAGCGACACTGTGCCTACCCATCCGTGGCCACCACTCTAGGACTTTTCTGGCCCAGTGGCCATCGACTCTTCGGGCTATGTGGCCTGCCCATTGCCACTCCAACTCGCTAACCAAACATCAATTTTGCAGTAAGATTCGATGTCGGCGTGGTCTTCGGCCAAAGCTTCTTCTTCGACGTCCCACGCACACTCTCCGACGCAGTCTCAGAAGGATGGGTGCAACAAACCCAGGCTGACGGCCTCCCCGTCACCTCTGTCTCCATGTACTGCTATTCTGACAACATCGTCTGCAACTTCTACGATAGCGACGGCGATGTAGCTGGTTGCTGTAAGTTGTCCTTAATGATATCCGTCTAACGCCTGCAACTAAAATTTAAAGCCGTTATTAATATAACGAAATAGCGTGAATCTGTAATTAATCAGAATTTAGTTAAACTTTTCTGTTTCGTTGCATTAAAGGATTACTCACGTTAGATCGGACCGTATCCGGGCCGGAGCTTCCAGGCAGATGACATGACAGGCTAATGGCTATCTCGAGATGCTTTCTATAGAAAACGATGCGCTGAAAGCTCCAGCTTGGACACGGCCCGCTCTAACGTGAGTCATCCTTAAATTGTAAAAAAT
The DNA here is from genome assembly GCF_963556715.1 of Cydia fagiglandana. Classification (NCBI taxonomy): domain Eukaryota; kingdom Metazoa; phylum Arthropoda; class Insecta; order Lepidoptera; family Tortricidae; genus Cydia; species Cydia fagiglandana. The sequence goes on along the minus strand of NC_085949.1, from coordinate 4,765,308 downwards.
AGAAGCTCACGGATTTAAAGTCTATCTATTCGTCATCCTGAATATTACATATTATGTGTTCCGTACTCCACATCGGATATCTTCATTGAGAGAGTAACGCGATCGTTGACCAATGATGCCGCTAGCGTCTATGTAGTCGCTCCGCCCCACGCCGTGACGTAGTTCCGCTTCCACTTCCTGCGAACCGTTGCTCGCTTCCCGCCACTCGCCACCGCCATGTCATTGTTTCGTCGACCGTCTTGACCGATGGTCCGCAAATATTTTTTGCGTATATTTTTGCAGCATGGTGCTTTAACATTTCCGATCCAAAGCTCGGTCGATTAAATAGTGAGATATGGCAGAGATCGCCACTATTAGTCTTTTGGCGGTCTCGCGATCGAAGTCATCGAACGGTGCTTTTCGATTCTACCCACTTTTTTCTCGCTAAATTAATTTTCACATTCCATGCTGCTAAAATCGTTACCGTTAACTCGCATTTTCGAGATCGAAGTAGGAAGTGCGTCAGTGGTTTTTGTTAACAAGTGGTAACAAGTCGCTCCGCATCGGAGAGGGAACGTGCGGTCATCGTGCCTGCGGCGGCGGGGGCGGCGCGGCGGCGGACGGCCTGCGCGCTGCTGCCGGGTGCCGCGCTTCGCTGATAGGGAGGTTTGGATTGTCTCGAACCATCCGGTGAGCCAGTTTAAGATATTCTAATTTTATTGGCGTTCAGAAGTTACTTCGTCACTCGCGGAGGGTTCTCAGGCAGTAGCCTGGGAGTACCTCGTGTTGTTAGTTGCGGCGCGACCGGGGCGCCCCGTCCCCCGGCGCGGGGGCGCGGGCCCGGCGCCCGCCCCCGCCCGCGCGCGCCGCGTCTTCTGCTGTCGTCCAAGGTGACTCCGAGACACCGCGACGCTGCGGGCCACGCCTCCAGTCCGCAGGTCTCGGAGAGACGTCACACGCCCGCTCCTGTTGCTGCAGTCGCGGTGCGGAGTCGCGGTGCGGACGCCTCCAGTCCGCGGGACTCCGAGAGACGTCACACGCCCGCTCCTGTTGCTGCAGTCGCGGTGCGGACGCCCGCTCCTGTTGCTGCAGTCGCGGTGTGGACGCCTCCAGTCCGCGGGACTCCGAGAGACGTCACACGCCCGCTCCTGTTGCTGCAGTCGCGGTGCGGACGCCTCCAGTCCGCGGGACTCCGAGAGACGTCACACGCCCGCTCCTGTTGCTGCAGTCGCGGTGCGGACGCCTCCAGTCCGCGGGACTCCGAGAGACGTCACACGCCCGCTCCTGTTGCTGCAGTCGCGGTGCGGACGCCTCCAGTCCGCGGGACTCCGAGAGGCGTCACACGCCCGCTCCTGCTGCTGCAGTCGCTGTGCGGACGCCTCCAGTCCGCGGGACTCCGAGAGACGTCACACGCCCGCTCCTGTTGCTGCAGTCACGGTGCGGACGCCTCCAGTCCGCGGGACTCCGCGAGACGTTACACGCCCGCTCCTATTGCTGCAGTTGCGGTGCGGACGCTTCCAGTCCAGCGCGACTCCGAGAGATCCGCGTGGCTCTGCGCGTCACACGCCCGCTCCTGCAGCTGCGGGCGCATCGCGGGTGGATCGCGCAAAGGTGAAGGCGGACCGCTTCTGCGTCCCGACTGCCCGAGCGGAAGGAAGGTAAGTTACGTGTAAGCAGTGGAAAGGCTACGAGTACAGCGACGATCGCCGCGTTGGTTGCCGGCCGTCATGACGTCGCTGGTGACCTACGCGCCGGTGGTGGCCACCACGATGGCACCGCCGAGGGCAACAGCGTCGCCGTGATGATGCGTGCAACTACGAGCCTAGCCATCGGCGCCTCCCGTGCCGGTAACGTCCGTCACGCGCACCGGCGCCTGTCGAGCTGGCCGCCACGACGGCGCCTCTCGCACCTGAGCCTGGCGACGGTGGCCGCCATGATGGCGCCGCCCGCTCGATGACACCGCCTGCCCCCCGAGCTGGCCGCCACGATGGCGCTTCTCGCATTACGCATCGACGCGGCGGCGGCGGCTGCCACAATGGCGCTGCCCGCCACGATGATGCCGCCCGCCACGATGGCACCACCACCTGCGCACTGGCGCCTCTCGAGCTGGCCGCCACGATGGCGCCTCTCGCCTCACAGCAGTGCCTCCCAGACCAGCCAGCCAGACGGCGACCGCCTCATGCACCGGTGCCTCCCGAGCTGGCCGCCACGATGGCGCCTCTCGCCGCACGCACCGGCGCCTCCCGAGCCGGTGGCGGCGGCCGCCACGATGGAGCCGCCCGCCTCACGCGACGCCTCTAGAGCGGGCCGCCACTATGGGTCCTCGCCTCACGCACCAGCGCTTCCCGAACCAGTGGCGGCCGCCATGAGCCGCCCGGCCTCAGGCACCGGTGCCCCCCCCCCCCCCCCCCCCCGAGCCGGCCGCCACGATGGCGCCCCTAGCTTCACGCACCGGCGCCTCCCGAGCGGCGGCGGTTGCCACAATCACGCCGATGCTGTCCACCGATGCTGCAACTACGACGATGTCGTCCCTTGCTCGCTGGGCGCCACAGTATCAGTTTTGTCCTGTCCACATGGTTCCAATGAGGTACGCAGGCGCCTATAGCTATGGTGCAGGTATAGGTATGGTATGGTACAGCACGAACAGACCGCTAAGCTCTTGGTTTCGGTTAAAGAATCCTCCGGCGACGGCAGACAAGGTCGTAAAGAGCCCCGTCCTAGCGCGGCTCGACTGCCCGGAGTTGAAAGCGGTAAGATATGTCGATACTCAGAGGAAAATACGTCGTGTTCCCGGGCTTCATAAAGGTGCTGATCGACTTCGCTGTGTCGCTTCGAAGCTCCTACGACTTCTCGAGGCCATGGAGTGGTCCAACCGGAGAACAGCTAGCGACAAGGCCCTGTGCGACCGCTCGAAACCGAGGTGAAAGGCATCGAAAAGGTCTGCAGACTTCACATAATTATCTCTACTTGCTCGCGCTCTCCAGCTTAAGTTCCGTCTTACAAAGACGAACTCGTGCGAAAAGCCATAATAAACAAAATGGGACAAATAAACCCGCTGCGCCTGAACAAGCTTGAGTTTCCGGTGCTAAGAGAAAGGGGCCAGGAGGACTCCAGCAGTTTCCATCTGTCTGTATTCGACTTTATCGAAACAGTTTTGTTACGCAAAGCGCCAAAATCGATTTTAGACTTGATTTCATCAGTTCGATTTCCTTAAAAGCATGCTACTAACTCGATGCCCTATACTAACTCGATATAGGGTGTCTCTTCGGATAAAGCGAATTAGACCATCACGCTCCTAGACATCACGTGGGACACGCGGCACAACACACCGATTGAAAGTTTTCTTTTCGCGACATACAGGCCTGCCTTGCTGCAGAGTTTCTCGCAGAAATGAGACTCAATGCCTTCTGTTCAGTCTCAAATTCGCAAACTTTAGTTCATGGAGGAAGGTGAAGCCTTCGCAGTCCCCAGCAACACGGAGCTGCCGAAAGCCTCGCACCACTTTCTTCCTCATCTTGCAGTCCGTTACAATCTCCAATATTGGTAGACAATGTACGAGGTAAGGCCCTTTCAGCGAAGAGTAACCGTTAACGGGCCGCATCTGCAGCGCTGACGACAGAAGTGTAAACATACAACCGCACCGGTACAGTATACATAAAACGACGGCGACACTACATCCCTTCCGTTACTACGGCTGTCGCAAAAACTGCTGATGCCAGCAGATCGTCTACAGGTCGCGCTGGTTGCTTGCTACTTGCCAGGTCGGTACAACCCCCGAGGGCGACGGTTTATCAAGAAGTCACTGCGCGCCCGAGTGGCAGCTGCGCCCAGCAGCCGCCGAGACTGTCTTCACCTGACAGGCGCCTTGTTGGCCGGCCTCCGCTTTCGAGAGCCCTCGCACTGTGCCACGGTATTTCTTAACAGACTCATTGAACTGCTACCACGACCTTTGACAGCTGCCTGTGAGACTTGGCATGGATGTCTCCACCTCCCAGCCTAGTCTGTGTACTGCGACGGCGTGATAAGGAGTCTTAAAGCAGCTGTGGTAAGCTTGCAATTTACTGGCGGTCCTAGTGAACACAATGTCAGACCGCCCTCCCTTACGAGTCAACGACCTTAAGAATGAGGCGTAGCCCCTGTCAGATAGGACGCTCCAACACCGAGCTGGCGGGATCAGGAGTGACGTCCGCTGCTGGCGTGACTGGCGCATGCATATAACATGCCAAGGTCTAACGCTACGTAGCGAACGAAACGCAACTGTCACTGTCTCACTAATATGGAAGAACCGGATATTCCCGATTCCGGTACTGTGTTTGTATAGAAAACAGTAACGGGAGCCCCTAGATCGTCCCCTTGTCTAGGCTGCATGTACGGCCACAATGTAGAAACGGTCTTTATGGTGCATCAAAAATAAGATCAACTGCCAGGTACCTCTATCCAGTGAAGTAGCGAGCTATCTCAGACGTCTATTTCTATTATACATGTTAGCTTTCAGAACGATACTCGTTCATAAGCCTCTCACAAGTGCTGTGTATGAACCACTATCGGACACTATGCCTTCTTCCAACGCCATTAATAGCGAGACCAGCGCCTCCCAAAGCACCAGCTTGGGACGCGAGACATCTACTTGCCCTAATTTAAATAGCCCTACAACGTTAGGTACGTTAGAAGAAGTACGATAGAATAGCTGCCGCACTTTTGCTGTTAGCATCAGGCCGCAGGGTCAATGACCTTACTCTACTACACTGTAGCCCGGGCAATTATATACATAACTTTAACGCTACTATTTTGTGTCCGAAATTCGTCTCTAAACCAGATAACGTGTCTTACCGACTGGACTCTTAGAAGCTCCGGAATAAAGTATAGACCCAGTATAAGTAGGTAGTCTGGGTACGTCACCTTGCGAGAATTACACAAAATGTTAGGGGACACTTCGCTTATTTCTTTCAGCCACAGTCTCATCCAAGCCGGCCTCGCCTACGATTGCTTTTGATCCACGATGTACTTAATAACTAAATTGGCTGGAAAGCTATTCACTTAGCGATATTTTCGCTTATGTTAATTGGGAACATGACTCGCCGAGATTCTGCGGATCGGATGCGATTTCGAATGAGAATTCTCTTAAACCAGTTTAACGTCAGATTCGAACCTGAGATTACAATTTCAATTCTCAATTTCCTGTAATTCACATTATAACGAGTCACTGTGATTTCATGGGTTGCAATATGGTGTATACATATTTATTCGTTCTCTGAGTTCTATGACAGTAGGTGTAGCCCTATCGCTTGCGCGCCCGCTAACTCGCCACCAGGAGATAATAAACAGGTCTCAATGAAGATATCCGATGTGGAGTACGGAACACATAATATAAAAATTTTACCTTCCAATAAAATTATTATTATGTTTCCTATCCACATCGGATATCTGAGTAATGCCTTCCTGGCAGGCTACTAGGCTACTTTTATGCCGACGGTACTTCTCCTCAACAATGACATGGCGGTGGCGAGTGGCGGGAAGCGAGCAACGGTTCGCAGGAAGTGGAAGCGGAACTACGTCACGGCGTGGGGCGGAGCGACTACATAGACGCTAGCGGCATCATTGGTCAACGATCGCGTTACTCTCTCAATGAAGATATCCGATGTGGATAGGAAACATAATAATAATTTTATTGGAAGGTAAAATTTTTATATTCTTCTGTAGCTGCCTAAGGACAAGTTCACCCCGCACTTCGATAATATGGAGGACTTTGGCTTCACGACTTGGACCGTGGACGGTGCCGAATACTGGACCCTGCAGCAGTACTTCACCACTGAAGGTATCTTGCTAGTTTCCAATATGCAAAATAAGTATAGGAAGGAAAATATTAGAACTACCTACAACCCTTTATTTAACTGGTATAGTTACAATTAATTATTGAATACTGTGCTCCTTTATTTCTGGGTGGTTCTGAAGCTACCTAAAGAACCTAACCTACCTACATATTGATTTAGTTTAGTGAGACGTCCGTGAAAACATTACACTTTGGGGGGAAAAGCGTAGGTATGTAGGTTAGGTTCGTTAGGTAGCTTCAGATGCGCGATGGGCCAACCACCCAGAAATAGAAGCCCCGCTACAATATACAACGCAGACGGTGTCGACACAAGATGTGTCAACACCGCGTCGTAACGGCGACTAGAAATGGTTGTATGGGCGTGCAATAATACTCCGACTCCGATCCATCCTACTCAAATGTTCTCAGTGATGCTAACTTTTACTTATTTAAGGAACGACAATTGCAGGAAGGCCTTTTTTTTCATCTTCAAAGACACATTCTTCATTTCTCTTGCCCTTGAAACTATTCCTGGTATCCTGAACAAGCTGTTCCAATGTATTCGTTTCTCGGCTGTTTACAACAATACACAAGAACATATGTTCCACAGAAATCCTCTCTAGCCGTGCCAATCGTGCCAACGAGAACAAGATTACCGAGAATGGCGGCGTGTGGGTCGTGGGACCCTACAAGGAGGTTGTTCAGATCTCCAACTCGACCAGCGCGATCATTGATGAAGGTCTCTTCACCAGACAAGCCTGCATTCCCTGGATGGGTAAGTTATAAATTAAACTCGACATATGAAAGGATTTGTATTTTCCCGTTGCCACGGAAGTTATGAGATAATACTGAGCAACTTTTGCTATGGGACGAACCCCGAAATCTTCTTCTAAATAAGAGTTTTAAGGCCGTCAGGCTTCAACACTCAACGCCGTTTCTATTCAATCAACAGCCCGAAGTTCATTCTGTATTCGATAAGCGACTTTGATGTAGGAAAAAGCATAAGTTCTCGAATACATCTGTGCCTCCAGTGTAAAAGGGTTAAACTCAAAAAATGTAATTTTTCAGTATGGCCGAAAAACGTTTCAAACCGTGTTTCCTCTGCATTGTTTCTAAAAAAATTAGGTTTTTGTTTTTAGTTTAGATAGTTTAAGTCATGAATTATAACTTGTCATTTAAATTAACCTGACTTATGTGAAAGTAACGGAAATATTGGCTTTCAAAAACAACTTATATCCCTTTTCACAAAAATAATGAATGTGTGAAAAGGTTAAACTGCACTTTCTCTAGTGTTACTAAAATCTTTTTGAACTTTTGTGTTGTGTAAAGAAACCATGGGAACTAATTAAATATTGCATTTTTTTAGATTGATGGTACAAAAAACAAACCAAAGAGAATAATATTAATGTAATTAAAGAGTGACTTAATATATTTAATTACTCTGTTGAAATTGTGAATGGTTACTGAACAGAGTAATGTTGTACTGTTGTACTGTAGTAGTGTTGTACTGACAACAGGGCAGTTGCACTTGTTTGTCTTACTTCCCCATCTTTGTTTTTTTATTTTTTGTTTTTGTTGCACAATTATTTCATAATCAGCCTTTTAGATGTCTTTTCTTCTAAAGGACTTTCTTTTTGATATTTGTCTTCCACCGTTTTGCACAACATTGACCAACAAAAAAAAATTATATGGAAAGGAATATAAGTGAACATTAACCATAATCATTAACTCAATTTAGCGAAACTAGATGGTGAAAAACGGTCAAAGTAAATTATTTATACCCCTTTACACATCATGACGTCTTAAAAAATGTTTGTAAATAATAAAAAAACTTAAGTTTTACCGTCATTCACGAACTAGACTCGGTAGTTGAAATAGATCTAAGTGAATTTTGATTTCTTTACACCGAATGTTTCTTGAAATGTAGTTTATTCATTAAGATTAAACTTTACTTTAACTATCGTTCGTAACACGATTCTTAAGTACCAATTTTTTAAACGAGATTATATAAAAATAAATCGTTTTGAACATAATGGTTAAGATTTTTGACAAACTTAAACCCTTTTGCACAATCGATATCTCAGCAATTAGAAGTCGTAGGGCCGTGGGTGTCAGCACAAAAGATGTAGTTTCATGTAATAAACCTTGTACTGGCAAAATTTGTAATTTGGACAAACTCGAGTTTAACCCTCTTACACTGGAGGCACAGACATAATACATAAACCAAACCACACCCTGAGTTTTTTGAGCTTTAGTTGTACCAAATGATATTATCTACAGTTGATGGAATCAATACTCGATGGAATCAACATGCAATAAAATCAACTGTGGATTGGTGGATGCAAAATCTGACAGTGGTTTACCCTTGAATTGCCGACAGACATTTCATTGAATGTTATTTCGAAGACAACGTTTCAAGTATTTTCATTTCATCGACAAGTTATTGCGTCGAAGAATCGATACTAGTAAATTTAAATCGGGGACTTTTAATTGGTACTTGAGTTATTTTGTATATGGTTTATATCGTGGTATTTGTTTACGGGTTTTCTTATTTCATTTTGTATTGTATTTAATAAAATTTCTTACGCGTAAAATTACTTCAATTTGTAATATTTCTTATCGAAACAAGGCTGCCATTTTCATTTTGACCAAATTATAAATAGGTATAATTTAAACCGTTCATTTCTGTGTAGGGTCGCAGTTCTAACCTAACCTAAACCTACTTTGAAAGCCGTTCGTTTCTGTGTGGGGTCGCAGTTCTAACCTAACCTAAACCTACTTTGATAGCCGTTCGTTTCTGTGTGGGGTCGCAGTTCTAACCTAACCTAAACCTACTTTGATAGCCGTTCGTTTCTGTGTGGGGTCGCAGTTCTAACCTAACCTAAACCTACTTTAAAAGCCGTCCGTTTCTGTGTAGGGTCACAATTCTAACCTAACCTAAACCTACTTTGAAAGCCGTTCGTTTCTGTGTGGGGTCACAGTTCTAACCTAACCTAAACCTACTTTGAAAGCCGTTCGTTTCTGTGTGGGGTCGCAGTTCTAACCTAACCTAAACCGACTTTGATAGCCGTTCGTTTCTGTGTGGGGTCGCAGTTCTAACCTAACCTAAATCTAAAATTCTTACAACAGAAAAATGTATAAATGTATAGTACGACATATAAAAATGTATTAAAGTAATACGTCGAACAAATGAATTGCGATGTTTAGTAGTTGTACGAATTAAAATATTTTGAAACGAATTAGCGATCAAGTAATATTCGTTGAATAGTATTTCTACGCAGTAAGAAAAATTGAAATAAATAGTATATGAAACAAAATAACGCCAAACAATATTACTAGTACTAACGTTTCGATGAATCGTTGTCGATGAAATAATATTCGATGATAAATTTGTCGGCAAAACAAGGGTACACCATCTGACAGTTGTAGGTAGGTACATGTCGAATTTGGCCCCTGCTCTGTTGAAATCAGTAAATCCAATCACTTTCCCTCCGCAGGTCGCCACTACTACTACAAGATGACCCCCGAGTTGAGCTGCACCGACGAGCCCATGTTCCCGTGGTTCCCCCTCGTGGAGTCCGGAGAGCTCGTCGCCACAGGCTTCGTGGTCCCCGCCACGCTCAATCTCGACAGCGGCGCGAGGGACTGGCCGCGTAGCCAAGATGCCTATCGCTTACGCTCCGTAGCGATCGAAACGCAACTGTCACTGTCGCGCTAATATGGAAGAGTGATAGAGAGACATAATGCTTTTCGATGTCGAAGCGATAGCGATTGTAACCTTGGCTAGGCCGGCTGGTTCGAGCACCCCAACGAGATTGCTGTCAAGGTAGCTGATTAATGTCCAGTGAATAAGCTAAAGTCGTATCCAGACGGGGACAATTTTTCGCCACTCTGATTAAATTGTACGACCTCATTGGCGGTTGAATTTAGCTAAAGACCGTTTCTACTGATAAAATAATTTTTAAGAAAAAAAAACCGACTTCCATGGGAGCCGATGAAAGATTATTGTAGATGGTACACTATGTAGAAAAGGAGGTAAAACCACCCACTTTTCTACTAGCATTTCGCTTCTGTATAATGGCTCCTCTACAGGATGGGCCAACGCCAGCCACTCCAAGGGACGCAGCCATGCGGTAGAATGAGATAGCAATATCACTTGCTCCCTCTAACGCATAAATGCGTCCCTTGGAGTGGCCGGCGTTGGCCCATCGTGAAGAGAAGCCATGAGGGTCGTAGTTCTAGCCTAACCTAACCCACTCCTCAGATAGCAGTTCGGTTCTGTGCGGATCGCAGTTCGAACCTAATCAAACCCACTTTTCAAGTAGCATCTCGTTTCTGTAAGGCTCGCAGTTCTAACCTAACCTAATCCTTGTTCGGTTCTGTGAGGATCGCAGTTCAAACCTAACCTAACCCACTTAATGGCGCATGCCGTGCGGTGTACGGGGGTTTAAGCGGGAGGGGCTAGTAAGATTGGCATCATCGTACTTTATTCCTACATTAATTTTATAGTAGGTAATCATAGTTGTTTATTTAGTTAAGGTATCATAGTGGTTTTCTGGGTCAAGGTCCGGGTCCGAGTCTGGGTCTGGTCATCAGCAGCAGTTCCACTTCATCAAATGCGACAGTTTTTAATGTAAATGCTTGATTTTATGATGAAAAAACAAAAAAATCTATACGTATGCCTTTAACATTTGAGGAGTTCCCTCGATTCCTTATGAATCCCATCATCAGAACTCGAGCTTGACAAAAATGTGGCTTAAAAACTTAACTTGCTTAACGAACATAACGAAAAGGAAAAATCGCCAAACGTGAACTATGCGTCGTTTAAGAGTTCTGTTCTGATCATCATCAGCAGTTCCACTTCATCAAATGCAACAGTTTTTAATGAAAATGGTTGATTTTCTGATGTAAATACAAAAATCTCTATACGCATGCCTTTAAGATTTGAGGAGTTCCCTTGATTCCTCATGGATCCCATCATCAGAACTCGAGCTTGACGACAATGTGGCTTAAAAACTTAACTTGCTTAACAAACATAACGACGAGGACAAATCGCCAACCGTGAACTATGCGTCGTTGAAGAGTTCTGTTCTGATCATCATCAGCAGTTCCACTTCATCAAATGCAACAGTTTTTAATGAAAATGCTTGATTTTCTGATGTAAATACAAAAAATCTCTATACGCATGCCTATAAGATTTGAGGAGTTCCCTTGATTCCTCATGGATCCCATCATCAGAACTCAAGCTTGACAAAAATGTGGCTTAAAAACGTAACTTGCTTAACAAACATAACGAAGAGGACAAATCGCCAACCGTGAACTATGCGTCGTTAAAGAGTTCCGTTCTGATCATCATCAGCAGTTCCACTTCATCAAATGTCACTTTTTTGGGTGTATATGCTTGATTTGTTGATAAAAACCCAAAAATCACTATATGTTTGCCTTTAAGATTTGAGGAGTTCCCTCGATTCCTCATGGATCCCATCATCAGAACTGGGTTTTGACAAAAACGGGACCAATCTGTATGCATATACATTCAATCAAAAAAAGAATTTTCAAAATCGATCTAGTAATGACGGAGATATGGAGTAACAAACATAAAAAAAAATAAAAAAAAACATACAACCGAATTGATAACCTCCTTCTTTGAGATTTGGAAGTCGGTTAATGAGGTGTGGACGCAAGAATACCAATTTGAAACGCCAGTGTTTTCTTTCTGGGGCATTTTTTTTTTCAATTTAGAGGGCTCTACGCCTATGTGTTTACGCAACGGGGGATGCTGGTTCGATTCCAGCCTTGGACACTAGAGGCCTTGGTCATTTTTTCCCTCGTATAAAGTGCCATGTTTAAATTTTGGATTTTTCATTTGGATGGCTGGGACTTAGGAGGCCAGGATGATTGATGAATAAATAGGTCAAAATTTAGTAGAGTCGGGTGTTCATCACTTAGCCACTAGTACACAAATAGCCAAGCAAATATCTGGCGAACGCGACGTTGCCGCTTGGTGCAACCAAGGGCATTAGATATCTAAGCACTTGCCTGCTTTACTACCCACTTAACACCTCACTCGCTCCCTCTACACGGGGCGAGTGGGACAAAAATTCAATATTACGTAAAATCTTTTTGGGAAATAAAGGTCAGAACTTTTTAATTTGTTTTAGGCGATCGTACCCGATGGCCCCCAGTGCCTGTACGACTTGGCCGCCAGCCCCGGACTCGTCACCATGCATATCTACTACATCGACCAGCCCTGGCTGATTTCCTGCATCTTCCAGTAAACCTCCAGCACACCGACATCCTCCAGACTGAGCATAGTAGCGCTAAAGTTGTATCCAGACGAGACAATTTTTCGCCAATCTGATGAAATTCTCCGATCGAACCGGGCCGTGCGGACGCAAATACCAATTTGATTCCCCGATCACATCAGCAGGTGCGGAGACAAGAATGCCAATTTTCCAAGTAGAATGCAAATTGGTGATTTAATTTGTGTACGTGTGGACACTAGATGAGATTGACCAATTATTTTCCTGAACAAATCGACTGATTTCGTCAGTCCCGTCTGGATACCCCTTAATTTTACTCCATTTTCGAGTCAAGTGTCTTTGTGTGACGCCCATGTCTTTGAACGGACCAATCACGGCACGGGACTCGCTCACCTCGTCCCCCGCACCCCTGTATTTTTGGCAGCATCGGTTTCATGAAATAATTGCTCTAAGCTCCGTCTAGAGGATTCCTAGTCTATGCAGTAAACTGACATCGGCTATAACCGCGAAAATCGAAGTTTACAAATAGCGGGAATCGTTCTCCGTCACTCTAATTACGCCTTCATTGGAGTAAAAGAGACAGATATAGCAATTTACGAATTTCAGTCTTCGCGGTAGACCCTCAGGCCCGGGTCATAAGAGCAAAATAAATTATTACCTTTAAGCAGCTGTTTTTTTTTTCTCGTCACGGCGATATCCAGATGCTAGCTGGTGTGGATAAAGGGGCATCAATTAGAGACGTGGGTGAAGCGGCCCAAGGGAGAGCAAGTCAATTGCCTTGGATATACATATTAGAGATGCACTCCATATCCGGTAACTATCCGGTATCCGGCAGATACTGGATAGTGACTTACTATCCGGCCGGATACCGGATAGTAACATTGCTTGATTTCGGAGTAAACAAATTGGATTTAAGAAACAGACACGGTAATAATCGTACTTGTTTATTATTTTAAAACAATTTAATAATGCCATTGACTTGCACGCGCACTCATTTCGAACCTAGAAACGAGTCCGCGCGAACGTTCACTAGGAAACAGGTCAAACCTGCAGAATGCGCACCTGAAAAATCGAAATGTAGGTATAGTTCCGCTGGCCGAATATCCGGCGGCCGGATACCGGATAATCGGCTGATGATCAGGCCGAATATCCGGTGTCCGGCCAAACAACTATCCGTTGCATCTCTAATACATATTGAATCGCAGATGCGACTTCGTGCACGGCTATAGTTTGGCCCAGGACTGTCTCATTTCAAACATAGAGAGATAATCATACTGTCTTTACGCTAACACCCAAAAGAAAGGGATATGTATAATTTTCTTGGTTAACTGACTGAAAAGTTGTGCTTGCCAGACTATAGATTAATTCACTCGGCGAGTCCGCGCTACTGAATTGGGCGCTGATATTCTAGAAGGTGGGCGAGTTTTGGAACTAAAACTAGTGTATATAGATGTTGTTTATGTATTATGTATTACATGTTTACTTAATTAACACAATACAAATTAGCATCGTGCAACAAAATATTCAACGAGTCTGTAGTTAACCATAATAACTTCTTAATTAAACGATAAATAAACATACCCTCCTGAGTTCCGATGTCCTATTAAAAGGACAAAATAAAATCTAATTTTGAACTGTAATAGAATAAAAGAAAGTTCCAAATTCAAACCTGCAAAAATGACTCTGGGACTTAGAACAGTACACATGTAGTGCATAATTGATTTCCATCGCATTTCATTTGTCATGCTACTTCAGTCAACGTCAGTACTTTTTGTACAGAGACTAACTGAAATAGCAAGACACGTTCGTACGTTGTTGTGAAAATACGATGGAAAACAATTAAGCATTTCATCTGTATCCTTCTAAGTCCCAGATTCAGTTTGCAGGTTTGAAATCATTCGCCAATAAACTGTTTCGCAGTTTGGTGAAGTTTTGTAGGTAATAGTTATAAGTGTTTTCTGTTTATTAGCAATAAATAAAAAAAAAATTGGGAATTTCTTTTATTCTATTATAGTTCAAACTTAGATTTGATCTTGTCCTTTTAAAAGGACATCGGGACTTAAAAGGGTGTGTTTATTTATATCTGTACAAGAAAGTAGACTATGTGGCAATGATAGGGAATCAGCTGACGCCGGTCGGGGCCTTGTGTGAGCGCCGCTTGACCTTCTGCTGGCGCCGCTTGATATGTCTCTGGACGCGGGTGGCGCCCTCTTTGCGGAGCTCCTCGAATTGGGACACTAGGGCTTCGACGCGTTTTTCAGCTGTAAGGGGAAAAAGTAAGTATCAGCACGTTCCAAATTTTCATACAATAAACTAAACTAATAATTGGACACAAAACAGTTGGAGAGGCTGAGGCTCTATAGTTGGAATGATTCTGGTGGATAGTACCACTTTTGATCCAGAGAAATCAAAAAAATAATAATTATTGTATGACTGGTCTGGCCTAGTGGGGTGACCCTACCTATAATGAAGCAGATGGTCCAGGGTTTGGATCCCGGTAAGGGCATTTATTGGTACGCTGACACAGATATTTGTTCCCGTGTCATGGTTGTTTTTCTATGTATTTAAGTATTTATATTTTATATATATTGTTGTCTGCATACCCACAAGACAAGCCTTCTTGGGCTTAGTCAATTTGTGTAAACATGTTTTATAATATTTATTTTATTTTAATTGTCCATTTATTAGGTAATCAATCATGTTTTAGTGTTAACTTCTCAACTTGGTGTGAGAGCCCACAACAAGGAAAAGATCAGCAGAAAAAGACATCTGCATCTTTACCAACACTATAACTACATGGCTATTATAACATGTCGTTGTTGCGCTTACCAAATCTGATATGTGCGAGATTTTAATCAAATGAATTAATACCTTATATATTTAGTTGCTAGGTAACTATTTGTCAATCAAAAATCGAACACATATCAGCTTTGGAAAGCGCAACGACGATGTGTTAATGCAATATCCATATATATAAGAAGAGAAGTATGTTTTTTTATAAAACTAGAAAGGAGTATATTAGTTTCATACATCAACAGACTATGTTGATGTATGAAAATAAAATTCTCCCTTCTAGTTTTACATGCAATGAGATCCAATACATCGCATATTTCTTACAGCTACTCTTAAAAATGATTATAAACTCACATTTATTTTTATAGTATGGCTGTTTCCCCTCGCTAACTTCTTTCTCAGCCTGTTTCTTCTGTTTCTCCATCTCCATTCTCTCCGTCTTCTTCATTCTGCTGGCCTTGTGCTGCTCGTTCAACCTCTGCAGGAGACGCCGCAGTTTGAGGGCCTTCTCCGGGTCTGTGGTCTGCCGTAACTCGGCCCTGGTGGCTTTGATGTCATTCATCCGCATTTCTGTTAGGAAATTGTAGTCATCGGCAAACTGCTTCTTGTTGAATTCTCCGCAGAGAGGATCGAATCTGAAAATAATGATATTTGATATTTATTCAGGTATAATTTACATATTTAGAGTGAAATAGACATGAGTTGGAAACAAAATCGGCATCAGTCATCTATAACAAGAACGTAATAACATTAAATAACAGACACAGATCACTACCCGACTACTTATGCTAGGAGGCTTTTACAACTAAGATACTCATCACACCATTATGTGAGTTATCTATGAAAAGAAAAGGGACCTTATTGTCCATGGCGCTTACGCCATTATTATGCTCCGATATAATGCGATATAATGCTGCGCGACACTGTGTGCCGTAAGCGCCATCGACAATAAGGTCCCTTTTCATTGATAATGCCCCATTTTATCACAACATACCTGGGATCACGAATTTCCTTTTTCCTCACTTTTGGCACGTCAATCATCATCGACACAGGCTTTTTGGAGCTCATTTCACGCGGTCTGTTTTTATTTTCCCTTTTAAACACCTTCGGTTTTACGGATTCAATCTTGCCATCTTTTTTTCCAAATATGGCTTCCTTGTACACTTTGGCTCCAATTCTTTCCTTTAACTTTTGTAGTTCCTCGAATGATAGAGTCGATAACTCGGACCTAATAGCAGTCTAAACAAAAGATATAATTATTTATGAGATGTTTGATTATATTGTAAATTATTCAAAGGTTCAAACAACTTACTCGTTCCCCGTCGTCAAGATCTTCAGTTTTCTCGGAGTTATCATAATTATCTTCGCTCTCGCTGCTACTCATTTCTACACAGAATTGAAATTCTACAATAAAATCAAATAAATAAAATAACTCTGAATCAAAATAAACGTAACATGTTCAATTTTATATTTTGTTTTGAGGTTATGATATGACATATGACATGCATCCAATAGACACTGACAGTTGACAGCTGCGTTTAGATACCAAAACACGGCCTATAGCATAGACTTATAATATATAAAGACGGTGTCTCAGCGAGCTGTCACTGTTGCCACTTTTGTTTAGTGTACGATTAACAATGAGGCCCACGGTGCTGTAGCCATGTCGATAAAGTGATATCGATAAACTATCGACATTTCTTGCAATTTTAATTTTACTTCAAAGGCTTAATGATACCTAAAATGACCAAAAACGCTTTTATTCTTTATTGTGGTTATCAGATCACAATTTTATAGTCACGCCCCAGCAGGGAACCAAGGGAAAGTTCAGATATTTAATTAAAATACATAAATACCTCCTAAAATAGGTGTTCCGCAATAATTGAATTATATTATTATATTATAATATATTCATTATCCATTAGCATTTCAATTATGTTTATGTTTAACGAATATATTGAAGCTTCAATTAATCGCTATTTCGTTCCGCTGTGTAGCGTTTATCGATATATAACATGATTAAAATTGACTTTTCACATCCCTAAAAGAGCACACATATACACTTTTACGCACTCATACACAGCCTGGGCGCATCAAGAAAGGCAACACTTGATTTGAAGTCCACCTTGTCAACAGTATGGTTGTCCTTTTTTGACAAACGGCATTTTAAAAGAGCGAGGAGAGAGAAATGATACTAGTTGCTGCGTCGTGAAAGAGAACAGAAAACGTTGGGCCCTTGGCCTATAGCGTTCAAAAATATAAGGCAGTATGGATCAGTGCTTTAGCCTGTCCAGATCAGAGGGGCTACATATTATACTTGGTCAAGCAGATCTTGTCAGTAGAAAAAGGCGGCAAATTTGAAAAATGTAGGCGAAGGGATAGCGTCTCATAAAAAATTTGAATTTCGCGCCTTTTTCTACTGACAAGATTTGCTTGACAATCTATATATTATACTACTCTTTGGGGGCTAGCGCGAAAACCGAAATTCGCAAATTGCGGGGATCTTTCTCTTTTACACCAATGAAGGCCGGATTAGAGTAACAGAGAAAAATGGCCGCAATTAGCGAAATTCGATTTTCGCGGTTATAGCCCAGTCAGATGGAGGAAAGAAAAAAACAAAAACATATAAAATTAACGTTTGAATAGATATTTTTAGTGGGGTTAAAAACTATGGTTGCGATTTTCTCTTTGACATTTTAACTGTTTTCTTATGTAAGGTAACCCAGTGGACAACAATCTAAACAAGTCGGTAGGTATAACCAGTTTTTTCCAAGTCCACCATTGTCTGCAAGAAAGAATTTTTGCATTGTATTGTATAAGGTAGGTAGGAACCATAGGTTCAGTCACCTGCAAAGAATACAATACCTACTCAAGTACTCACTAATAGGGTCACCTGCAATAATATCAAAAAATATCTGACACAATTAATATTTCAAGACCTCTAATGCTAATACTCCTCCTCCTCCTCCTCCTCTACTTATATGCTAATTAAGTAATTATAAGTACATACTTTGTTGTGCTAGCTATTTTTTCTGGGCACATAAGCACCCAGCATCCTGCTGCTGTAAACTCCATCCGGCCTACGATTGCTGTCTATCAGAGGCGGTCTTTCGGACGGTAGGATAGGTAACAAGTAGGTAGGGCACGTAGGGACCATTGGGCAGTCGTGGGGCTCGGGCTCCGGGCATTGCCTACCACTGCCTACTTGTTGCGTTGCGTAATCTGTTTAAGGTTGTAAAGTAGACTACTCTAGTACTCGATAGAGGAGATAACCAGTTTAAATTACATATTTTTGTATTGACATTGACATACTGGCTTTGAGTCTGTAATTCTGTATAAATATTCATAATCGCTCAGGCCGTAAACTAATGACCATAACATAACATGCCATAACGCCGTCATCTTCGTTTTGCAATATCTGTCCCACCTTCCGCCACTCTATACAAAATAATTAAGATTAATGTTTAATCCCTATTTAAAGTTCCATAAAGCTTAATATCTTATAAACCAGCTGCATATAGAATCTCTTAAAAAGTCATCGGTGCAAATCACTGTAGAGTAGTGTAGAGTTCTTATTGTTAGAGCAATATGGTTGATTTTAGAATGGACGTTTAATGGCCAGTCAAGAAGTATGATCGAGAGTGAAAGCTCAAATCTTCACACAACGTTTCGTGCAACGGAACTCGACACACAACATGGTGAGTTCCAAATTTAAAAATTTAATTATACTTAATGGCCAGTTCTATTTTATTATTTGTTTTTTTAGAAGTAGGTTTTTATTTCGTGCCAGCTTATTAAATTTGAGAGAGGTTTTATTTTTATTGATAAGCTAATGGTATTGTGATGAAATAGAAAGTGTGTTGCGTATGCTTACTTAGCATTAACTTCTAGAAGTGTCTTTGGTGTATGTGCAAATTGTGCAATTATAAGTAGATGGGTACCTACCTAACCTACCTTCATTTTAGGCATTTTGTTATGAATTCATTAACTTGCCTTAGCAAGTTAGGTCATACCTGCAAGTATCTACTTACTCTAGTCTATCTATACCATTATAAAGCCGTACCTAGCATTTGCCATTGATAATCTAAATTAAAAATTATTCATAAAAACATAATGACATGAATAAAAATAAATTACCGTGCCACTGTACAACCAATTCGATGTTTCTGTTTGGCCCAATGGTTGACTGGCAGAGGGTTTGTTACGAGAAATAATTCCATCATGTATTTGTTGGTGCACTTAAAGTAACAATCTGTATGTAATTGAGGTACTTTTTAGCAGCAAAGACCATTATTTTTTTTTATTTATTAGAGATAAATCACAATTACATAATATTTTATCCAAGAGCATCGTTAAACCAGAATGGTTTGTCTCGATACTCCAAAATTTTTGCTTAGCAGGCAAAAATATATCAAGTAACTTGGCACTTGCTTCCCATCAAAGAATACTTAATCAAAATTAATGTTATTACTTTATTGAAGTGATAACTATTTTGAAGTGACGTTCCATAGACTTCATAGCGGATAGGTATTAAGTTAACCGGATCAATTAACTAGCATTTTTCTTGTTAGGAAGACTAAACCACAAACGATGCATGGACGTTCATGACGCTAGTTCATATCCGGCTCGAAGGACCACGAACTATACATATAGGGTCCGTAACGTCTAACCTAAGTTTGCACCGACTTGAACAGATCATATTTGCTGAGAAAAGTATTGTTAACAACCAAAAGTTAAATAAGTCCTAATATCGTTAACAATTTACGAGAAGCGTAAAAATTTAACTATTACTGAATGAGTTAATTAATACCTACTGCAATATAATTGGCCACTTTGGTGATCAATTTGGTAGTCAGCAATTTTTTTGACGCTGGCTATACAAAACGCACACTTACCTACATAATACATAAGTTACATAACCGTTTGTAGGGTCTACAAAATGGTAAGTCAAGTGTATCTTTATGTTGACGGATGACTTAACCCGTTTTCGTTCGTTACGTAAGAAACAAACGAACTTCGAGACTTTTCAACTTAAAGGCGGTGCCGTTTTCGACATATTAGCATAGCATGTGACACCGATTTCGAATTTTTAAGTAGGTAGGTAATAGGTATTAGCTACCTGATGTACTTTGGACTTGGAAATTTCTAGGCAACTGGCAACTATTTCTATGAACAATAGCTACCTACCTCAATAGTGTATTGTCAACCAACCAACAGTGTACACAGTTGCACATCACATAACGAAGTTCCTTATCTTCCTTGCGACTTGTTGTTGTGTTGCCAACGCGCAAGTCAAGCGTATGCTTGTTTGCCACCGCCGTGGTATAGAAAAACTGTCAAGAATCAAATTAGTAAATTTTTCATTCCAGGGAGCCAATCAGAGCGAGATCGGGTCCGGCAAGTCTGACTCTGGCAAGGCAGACATAGTCAGGAGGATTAAGGCCAGACTCGCGTCGGTAGACAAAAGCAAGGCGCAGGCGCTGGGTGGAGTGTTCTTGTTCAACATTATTAAGGGCACCAGTGTATATAGCTGGAGTGAGTATACTGTATACATATGAATCTTCTTTGTCGTATCCTCACGGCTGGCGCAGCGTAGGTACTACGTAGACGAACAACAAGCGAACGCGAAGCAAAGCGATGCGAAGTAGCCCACTGGTGATGTTTCCTGTTTAAAAGCAAGGCGCAGATTATGCTTTTTTAACCGACTTCAATTTCATAGAAGGAGGTTCTGGGTTTTTTTGGTGGTTGTGGTTTTTTTTTCTATGTAACTACTTACGTTCACCGATTACTCCGACATTCGTAGTCCGATTTGAGTAATTATTTGTTTGCTTGAAAGGAGCTACCTCCAAGTTGGTTCCATATTAATTTGGTTCTGTTCTGATGATGGGATCCATGAGGAATTGAGGGAACTCCTCAATTTTTTTAGGACCCTATCCTAATGCAACCTTCAACCTTCCAGCTCTGGACCTCAACAACGTGTCCGTCTACGAAGGCGAGCCCGAAGACGACCCTGACTCCACCTTCACCCTCACAGAAGCCAACTTCAAGACCCTGGTCATGGGCAAGGAGGACGCGCGCCACGTTGTTCAGTCCGGTCGGTGCTCTGTCACTGGCGATGTCATGCGGGCGATGCAACTTGAACCGTATATTAAGTTAGAATAGAGCGCTTTTTGGCACGTACAAAACCTATAGTACCTAAGTTCAGAGAGAAGTCCAGTTGAGTGCTTAATGATCACTGGCAAATTGATCCTAGCCAGCCAGGGCTTAATGCTGCGGCCACAACATATGGGGAATCAGCGAATATTCGTGATGCCGCTTCCTTCTGCTCCTTCATTTCTCTTGGTTAGCGAGAGCTAGACGCCATCACGAATATTCGCCGAATCCCGATATGTGTAGCCCTTATGGCTCCTCTGCACGATGGGTCAGCGCCGGCCACTCCAAGGGACGCAGCCATGCGGTGGAATGAGATAGCATCTCACTTCACTTGCTCCCTCTAACGCATAAATGCGTCCCTTGGAATGGCCAGCGCTGGCCCATCGTGTAGACTTTTTGAAACGTAAGTACTTACACCAATAGCAAAAAACTACGCTTATGTTTTATTGATCCAAATTTTAAAAAGTAGAGAGCAGTTCGATTACATAAATGCAAAAGAAACGATTTAAATGTGTGATAAAAAATAACCAGCCTATCTAATCGCGAAACTTTTTTACTCGGCTGTCAGCGATGGCCAGTATATTTTGAGCTCTATATTCGTGACCACTATACGTAATCAAAGATCACTTACACTGGTCGGTATTGGTCATTAAAAAAAATCTGTAGGCCGCGCCGCGGTCAGTTCACTGCGCCTATTATGAGTGAAAGTGGTAAAGAGGTTCGCATTTCACATAATGAGAAAATTATTTCCTCAAACAAGCGTAATCATTATTACGTGTTAGATCGCAGATATACTCTTAATTACAGTAACTGGGTGCACAGTACCTAAATACTACAATATACAGAGTGTCCAAAAAATAACTGCATTACCGATTACACTGAGCAACTTTTACTATGGGACCAACCCAGAAATCGCAAAAGTAAATTCACCCTCCCATGGAAAATGGACCAGCCAAAATGTATGAAACAGGCAAAAATTTTAGTAAAACATAGTAAAAGTTGCTCAGTATAATCCCAAAACCTCCCTGGCAACGGGAATGTAAGTAGCTATTTTTTGGCCACCGTGTATACAGTAAAAGTTAGAAATAAGAACATAACTCATAAGTAATTAACTTAATTTATCAATAAGACATGTCCTTGAAAGAAGGTTAGCATATCATGACATAAATATTCTTTGTATTTTTTTTAACTTTAGTTGAACAATTGTTGTAATAACCCTCATTATGTTATTTGAAGTTAGTTAGGTAATTTAATAAACATATTTTTAAGGATGTGATTCACACCAACATACATATGTGTGTCTAACACCACTTAGAAACTGAAGTTTTTTTTAATAGATTTTTTTGTAGTACTTAATACTTATGTTTTAGGAGGTAAGTACCTATTCAAAGGCAACTTTTTTATTCAATTAACTTAAAAGAAAAGAATCATCCCTAATATGTTGAA
This sequence comes from Cydia fagiglandana, assembly GCF_963556715.1. NCBI lineage: Eukaryota > Metazoa > Arthropoda > Insecta > Lepidoptera > Tortricidae > Cydia > Cydia fagiglandana. The sequence goes on along the minus strand of NC_085949.1, from coordinate 4,742,865 downwards.
TAAAGTTGATTTCTCAGTCAGAATTCAAGTCGCCATTTTGATAAAAAGAAATTAATAAATGTGGCGCTGTCGCCACCTAGCGGCCATATCTGTCCTGATCGTAACAGACGCGTTTTGTTAGAGAGTGAGTCTTCTGTACCTAGTACTATTATTTATTCTGTGCCACAATAAAGAAAAAAAGAAAAAAAAGTATAAAAAAGAAGTTGTAGAAAAGGCCATCCGTTCCATAATAGTTGCAGCCCATATAAGAGAAAATATGATTGCAATAGTTACATCCACAATAAAACAATCCTTTCAACTAATAAAATTATTTAATCAATAAGTATATGCTTCATGTAACATTGGACATAATATGAAATATCACATAGATTTATACAGATCACAATTTAGGAGTTCCAGTAGAACATTCCTTATCATTGGCATGAGACATTGGGTGTTCCAGTACATTGTCGATCAGACCAAAGGCCTTAGCCTCCACCGGAGACATGAAGTGGTCGCGCTCCATAGAACTTTGAACTTTTTCTATAGCCAAACCTGTATGTCTAACATATAATTGATTGATTTGCGCTTTTAGTTTCAAAATTTCTTCAGCTTGGATCTGTATGTCAGTAGCCTGCCCTCGAACTCCACCAGAGGGCTGATGGATCATAATTCTGGAGTTCGGCAGAGCATGTCTCATTCCTGGAGCGCCAGCGGAAAGAAGCAAAGATGCCATACTGCAAGCTTGACCAACGCACCAAGTAGCAACAGGAGGAGTTATATACTGCATGGTATCATAAATACCGAGTCCGGCGGTCACATTCCCGCCAGGAGAATTGATGTAAAGGTGTACCGGCTTCTTACTCGACTCAGACTGTAGAAATAGCAGCTGCGCGACGACTAGAGAGCTTATATCGTCGTTTATAGGCCCCATAAGACATATAATCCGTTCTCTAAGAAGTCTAGAGTAAATATCGTACGCACGCTCGCCTCTGCCGGTTTGCTCAACGACTATAGGCACCATACCAAGTCTTGCAGGTGAACTGGTCACTATATTCCGGTGAATATTTACATTAGACCTGTTTACGCCTGCAGTAACTGCTTTCACGAGTAGGCGAGAGTATTTTAAAGCCATTTTCTAGATTTCGTATTAAGTTTGTCAGCAATTTTGATTCAGTGTAGGTTATGTATTTATTGTTTTCTTGAAATTAGTATTTACGGTACTTGCACTGTGTCTAATGATAATTTAAGTTACCAAAATTATCTTACTTTCTCTACGATTTTCGATAGTTTCGGAGCTATTAACAGAACTATTTATGTTAATTTTCCAATTTCATTTTGACAGTTGACTTGGTTGACACTGTGTTTTGACAACTAGCGCGTTTTGTTTATGCAGATAAAAATATGCACTTTTTGCGTATTATTAATATAAGGACTTCTACAAACGTTGCAACAAATGCCATGCGATTTTAAAAGCCGCTGTACACACTGGGCCAGCGCCGGCCAGTCCAAGGGACGCAGCAATGCAGTAGAATGAGATAGCAATATCACTTGCTCCCTCTAACGCATCAAAGTGTCCCCCAGACTGGCCCACGCTGGCCCAGTGTGTACAGGGGCCTTAAGACATTTGCTGGCTAGAGTCTGTGCGGAAAGAGAAGAGTCGTGGGATTTGAGGGCGCGCCAGTGCTATTTTATGGTTTTTGCTATGCTGACAACACTGGTCACGTGATTATAGTACGACACTAAAGGTCATGATACTTGAATCCTTTTTGTTCCGGTTTTTTACCACGGCTTACTAAACGGAGCCTGGTGGTGGTGTCGGCTCGTCAACTCAACCCTCTGATTTAGCGCAGGCACTAGTTTTCTTTTTAAAACACACTTGTTTTTATATCTCAGATACTAAAAAGTGACTGCGATTGATAAAACTGCTAAAACTAGTTAAGAATCTGCCCAATACAACTGTAATTTTAGTACCAAACAAGATACGAGTCTCATTTATGTACTGCCTAATCTGTGCAGTCCAACAGTTATTAAAACCGGGTAGATCGGGTAGAAATTGGGCAATAGAACTGTAATTTTATCTGGGATATATTTCACCCATTGTAAACTTGACTTGTAATGTATGTGTACATTATTAATAATAAATATGAATATGAATAAAAATAGTGCATAAGTAGGTAGGCCTTATTGGGATATGTCCGGTTCTCTCATCTCACGATATTTTACTTCGCCGAAAAGTCACTGCTAAATATGAAATATAATTTCGTAACTAAAAGAACCTACAAATAAAGAAATATTTTATTAGAAAAAGTTTTATTCAGAACCTAGTAAACGAACTTACAAATAAAGAAATATTTTATTAGAAAAAGTTTTATTCTTTGTAATCGAAGTCTGAATTAAAATATTCAATGTCACTTATGTTTGAGCTAGCTTCAAAACAACCAGGGACACTCATAGAATCATCATCATCTTCATCTGAACTGGATGTGCTTGAATCCGGCACGTAGATTACGAATTCTTGCATATCACCTACTTAGCGGTCTTTTATTCGAGATACCGTAGGTACTTTTACACAATCCTGAAAAAGAAATTACATATAAATATGCATAAAATGGCAAGTATCAAGACTATTTGTCAGTTATTTTAAAGATCATGAATGACCTGCATATTTATGAAAATTAACATATTTTGAATGAATATACTTACCGATTATGTACCGGAGACAAGTTACTTAGGGGGCTTATTAAATAGGTAATTATTTAATATTAAATACAACATCAATACCCGCGAATAGCGGAAACACGTACCGCGATTTTTTGTAAGTCGATAGTCGGCTTTTAGCCGTTTTCTTCCCGCTGACAAAACCGAACAATGTTAAATATAATTTTCCTTGTGGTTTTATGTACGGTTTTATCGTGTTTTGAAAATATTTTATACATAAAACTTGCGGTTTTTGTTAATAAAAATATACATTGACAGAAGTTTGTTTACTTTTTACAAGACAGGTGTCAAAGGTTTGATTGCCATATACAATTTAAAATGTTAGTTCCCGTTTCTGCCACGACTCTTCTCTTTCCGCACAGACTCTACATGAATCATGCATAATTATATCTAGTATATAACTGGATCAGGGCTATAACCGCGAAAATCGAAGTTCGCAAATTGCGGGGATTTTTCTCTGTCACTCTAATTACGCGTTCATTGGAGTAAAAGAGACAGATCCCCGCAATTTGCGAATTTCGGTTTTCGCGGTAGCCGCTCAGGCTCTGGGGGGAAATGACCGAACGGGATAGTCTTATGCATCTTTCAGTAGGAGTAGCAGCGAAAGCGCTATTATTGTTTGTCCTTGTCACAGTCTTACAATTTTTTTATTTCCCACCGTATTTATGAATATTATGGTGGGCAACAAATAAATTCGACCAATCATAGTGTCGCATCGCATTGCGTATGTTTTGTCCCTCATGGAGGCACGCATAGGAAGCACTTCTATAGGATCCTACCTTCTATTGCTGGCTAGTAGGCAACTAGGGGGTCTACCGCGAAAACCGAAATTCGCAAATTGCGGGGATCTTTCTCTTTTACTCTCATTAAGACGTAATTAGAGTGACGGAGACAAATGCCCGCAATTGACGAACTTCGATTTTGGCGGTTATAGCCCAGGGCCGTCTTAAGGCCCCAGTACACAATGGGCCATCGCCGGCCACTCCATGGGACGCATTTATGCGTTAGAGGGAGCAAGTGATATTGCTATCTCATTCTACCGCCTGGCTGCCTCCCTTGGAGTGGCTGGCGATGGCCCATTGTGTACTGGGGCCTTTACAGTTTGGCAAAATATATATGGCAATAACTTTGTAGCCCAACAATCGAGAACTATTTTCTGTTTGTCTGTCTGTAGTAGTCTGTACCTATTGTATGTTATGCTAGTGTTTTCATTGGACATACCTATTGGTTAAAACATGAATAAAAAAAACAAATATTAAAAAATTGATTACAAACCCAGTATAATACATATATGTTACTTATTATACACGTTTTATCATAATTTAGTCACTCTTCTTATCACAATGGTACAATAACATAATTGTTGAATTGCTTCAGCCAGGATTCAGGAGTTCTCAGCCCGCGTTTTTAGGCGAGCCCAGCGGGCGCAGCACGGTTCCATTTTTATCGCCTATCACTATGCGCGTCCCTTTCGCACTTACATACTTGATAGAACATGACAGGCATGGTGACAAGGGATAAAAACGCGACTGTGCTACGCTGCCAGATGGTCAAGCAAATCGTGTCAGTAGAAAAAGGCGCAAGATTCAAATTTTCTATGAGATGATATCCCTTCGCGTCTACAATTTTCAAATTTGCCGCCCCGTTTCTACTGACAAGATCTGCTTGATTATCTATAGTTATTCCGAGATGTTACCAGTTACCACCAACTTGTACATACTCTTGATAACGGCTGGTAATTTTTTTTTCATCTGTTACCAGTGTTACCACTGAGAAAATGAAGCATTTAGTTGGTTCAAGAACTTGCATGTAATATTCGATACATTGCTAACGTCAACGATCTTTTTGTCGATTGACCAAATACCGCAAAATGTAACGAAAATTGCATGTAAATTCTTGAACTGTCTAAATGGGGCTTATACGACGACGAATAGAGCTATGTTGTATATTTTTTTTCTTAAATTAACAGTTGTTTACATTTTTCAGCCTAATTCAGCATCAAAAAAAATGACAAATAATGATGATGATGATGATATAATGACATTGCCACACTTTATTATGTAAAGTTGACACAAAGCTTAGACGGACTCTGTGTATGTATTAAATAGTTCTCTTTTTTACAATATACCCTTTAAAGGCAAGCAATGCCTAAATTTATTTCTGCGGTTGCCGGCGTCTTAATTTCATCAGAGCCTCTTGTCTTTTTTTTTCAATAAGCAATTTTATATCTTTAGACTTATCACTAATCATAACATTATTTTGTTGAAAATTCATACTGGAAGCCTGATTTAAAGTACTACCCACTTTTGGAGGTATTTTGTTATTAGTGCTGGCAACATTACTAGTAAAATTAGGCACCTTGTTCACTGTGTTGGCAACATTGTTAGTAGAATTAGGTACCTTGTTCATTGTGTTGGCAACATTGTTAGTAGAATTAGGGACCTTGTTCACTGTGTTGGCAACATTGTTAGTAAAATTAGGTACCTTGGTTACTGTATGGGCAACATTACTAGTAGAATTAGGAACTGTACTGGCAAATTTAGGCTGGAATTGTTTTTTCTTAGTTTCCGATGGCTGAGGAACTTGGCTGGATTGCGAAGTGAATGGTAGAAGTCTTTTTGCGAGAAGTTTCTCTCGCGCCAGTTGATGTTTCCTCTTGATTTCATCCTGAGTACATCTGATCGGAGAGTCACTCGGATCTGAAATGGTATAAATGTGCTATAAATATTTTTGCTATCATAATTTAGAAGTTTTGGAGCATTGTGCCTTAACAATATACTTGTTTAATAAATCAAAGACAACATAACTTTGGAGCATTGTGCCTTAACAATATACTTGTTTATTAAATCAAAGACAACATAAACAGTCTTCTGACCATTGTGGCCGACAGATGGGACAGTGGGCTGACAAGGTCCTCTCTACATTTATCTTTTTCATTTAAGATAGTTATAAGTTTTAATTTTTAAGTTTTACTTACAAAATATCTGTCTGAAATAAATGCATATTATTTTATTTTAAATAAATTTCAAAGTATGCTATTAAGTAAAATAGCTTTTCTAGCAGCTAATTTCAGCTTTATGTTTTCCAATGAGTTACAAAATTTTGTTGTTTGTGTGATAGGGGTGTAATAATGTAAATAATGAACAAACCTGTTCCTTTTTCAGTATTTCCATGTGGCATAGAGCTATACCGCGTTATAACCATACCGCTTGTAGATGGCTTATTATCTACTGATGGTGACTCCGGCATTGAGTTGTGCCGTCCGAAAAATGACTTAGACATGCTGTCATCATGCAAAACTATATCATCTATCATCCAACTTGTACTTTTCGAGTTGTTTAGTTTACTTTTACTGTTTGGAGCCTGTGTTAGCCTGTCTAATGTACTGTCATTCAAATTTCCTACTAAGTTATCAAAAGAATCATTATTAAGGCTTGGAGATTCAGCCTTTTTTGTACGAGTTAGTAAAGGTGAGTCCAGTTTAATGCTATTTAATATGGCATCCATAGAATCTTGATCCATTTGGAAGTTTATACTTGACTTAATATTCTTTGATTTCGGTTCAAATCTAGGTTTCTTCGGTGGTGTTACTTTCAGTATATTTTCCTCTATAACCTGACTGGCTTTAATAAGGCACTCATTCATTGAATCATCAGATTCCAAAGCTGGTTCCGTATCCGGTTTAGCAAATTTTGAACTTAAGAGGTTTTTTCTAAGACACCTTGATGATTTAAAGCAGCTTTTGGGAGATTGGCCTGACGAATCGCTAAAAATGTCTTCTTCACTTCCCGACTGTTTTTCGTCAATGACTTCACTGGACCGGTTCTTAGTAATCAATTCATGCACATTCTGGTTTAATTCCATCAGCTCTTGAAATAGTGCAGTCTTTTTGTGTGATACTTTACTGACAACTTTGCGCTTAGGTGTTGGCCGATCAATTAGTTTCGTTTTTGATATTTTTCTTGCTTTCCTACTGAGTGGTGTGGAATTTTTGATTCGGGACACAGCAGTTTGTTCAGCCTTTGGTGTGTAATAGTTCCAGACAACATCTGTTTCGCCTTCCGCTCCATCTTGAGTGCAGAGGAAAGGGACTGGGCTGGCCGCTTCGGAGTCACACACTGAATCACTATCTCTTGATGGAGAATCTGCTTTGGGCTCAGGGGTTGAGCATGGTACTACTGAAATGATATAATTACATTGTACTGAAATAAAAAATGACAACTTTTTTCATATGAATTATGATATAAACAAATGAGTTGCTTGACTTAAAGCTCAGGTAAATCCATCTGTTAGATTATGCGATTCTGGTATTAATAAAAGGTAATAGGGTAGATATTTGCTGAGGGTTGAATGGATTTACCAGAGTTTGAAGTTAAGCGACACAATTGTGGAACACTATGGCAGGCACCCTCATATAGAAGTTTCTATACCGAGTGGCTAATAGTAATTATTATACTATAAAAAATATATACCTTTGTTTTTATGCTTTGTAGCTACCATCGTCCCCGTTGATAAACTTCGCTTGCTCATATGGTGATCAGTTGATCACAAATGCTTTAGTTAATAAAATCATAGGTTGCTTAGAATAAATTATCAGTATTTGCAACATACAAAAACGTGGGCAATGATATTATACAGCACTTATATGTATTTTAATAGCAATTATTGATAAAATAACACAAAATAAAATAGTAACGTTCTCGCAAAGCACAAAAGTGACAACATAATCGCCGACTGTCACTGTCACTGTCATGCATGGATCTACAAAATGCTGTCAATGTCTATCTGACGTTATCTTGTTCGTTCGAATACCATAAGAGTTATCATAAGTTTGGGTGTATTTTGAGGATAAATAAAATAAAGCCAGATAAAAAAGAAATCATACTATTATACTTTTTATAATTATAATCGTTGCTTTTTGATGAAAAGTAATTTAAAGTTAAATTGGACTCATTCTTTAACTTTTGATTTGCTATCAAAGTCTGGTTAGGTTTTCGAAATAATGTGGCGTTCAAAAACAAGCGTCATCATCAACACAAAAAAGCATAATATTATATTTTACTTGGTCGATTGTTAAATAAATTTAACAATAGATAAAAGGGGTGTTAGTAATAGTAGTACAAATATGATTAACGAGTTTATTTTTACCAAACCAATATTAATTATATTGTTTTTTTTCGTTAATTCAATCGATCTCAAACGCTCCGTGAACTAATGACTAGGTATATGTTTGGGAAGCTTTTCGCGAACCATTGAGATCATATTATTTTTTATTCACCACCTTACCAAATAACAATATTTAGCGAAAAATTATTAAAAATGTAAATAATGCGGCGAGTAACGTTCCGATACAAGATCCTCTCGTGCTGCGCATTCTATCCACTGTCAACGTCAAACAAGCCCTCCCCCCAACCTTCAGCCCGCACTCAGTTTACCACTGTCGGCACTCCGGTTGTCCGGTCCTCCTCCCCCTCAGTTCAGTTGAGCTTGTTCGGTCGAGCTTCTTGGGTGATTTCGTGACTGTTACAAACCGCGATGCTTCGGAAGTGACATTTTCAGTGCTAAGTGAACACAAATCCTTCCAAAATGTTGGCCGACGGAGAAATAGTGGGCGACGGATCATGGAACCTCATGGTTTACGTGACCGATCTGAACGAGAAACGCACCTTGGTTGTAAAAGGTGACATGCACATTGGAGGAGTGATGCTGAAATTGACAGAACTCTTCGGTAAGATTGTTATTGTAACCTTTAGTGTAGTCCTTGATTTGTTTTCTACAATGAGTCATACTTGATGGCTTAACTTTAGTGTGTATGTGTGTTAAGTATCTCGTTTCTTTTACAGCTGTCTTGTTATTAGTAATTCAGTTCACTAATAATAAATTAGGAACAAAAAATTGGTTGAGTCATTTACATTTTAATTATAAAAACTGACCTGTACTCTGCATGTATTGTGAATCACTATAAGCAGAAATACAAAATGTTTGTATAACATTTTAACACTGTTATTAGTAATAGTTTAGAAGTCTTATGGTATTAGCTGCTGCAGTCTGCATACACATTCAAAATCAGTAAATTGAATAGGTTTTACATGGTGAATAGATGTTTATTTTATGTACACAACAGTTGTCAGTTTTGTTTAGACATTAAATATTGTGACTGTGGTCATTTAAATTTTGGAATTCTTATTTAATACTATGTTTACAAGTGTGTGTGATTTCATTTGCCATATCAATATCAAAGTATACATATTTATGATTATGACTACACCAAAATATGTTTAATTAAAAAAGTCAAAGTAAAATTATTGCAACTGACAAATTATTGCCAAACAAATCTTGGGCTCTGAGAATAAAAATGCTATTCCTAATTGTTCTAACTAGCTGTTAAAATGTGTACTAATTAGAATTAATAAGGATATCAAAATATGTATCCTTATAATATTGCCCATACAATTGGCATTCAATAGCCACAATTAAGCCTTTAGTGTCAATTTATTTCCCGTAGCATTTTAGACATAAGTGTAACTACATATTTCCTAGTTGCCATTTGTTTCTATTAAGCCCTCGCTTCCTAACAATTAAGTAGGTATTATGGTCAAAAATTCAATTATAAATTTAAAACTTCAAGGTCATTTATTTAGGCTTGTCCTTTGAGAGTCATAGAATACAATAATTCGGACAGAACAGGTTTCAGCATAAAACTCATGTTTCTGCCAAAGGTTTGGTTTCAGCCAAAGCCTTTCGCAGAAACATGGTTTGATGAAGCTGCCAAATCCTCAGAAGAAATAATCGTACTACCGTACAGAAAGGACACTTCCTACAAAACAGAAGTTTGACAGTGGTTCAGGGTCGAATCATGCTATCCCTTTCTAATATATGGATCTATCCCTTTCGGCTATTTAGGGTTGTCAAAATTCAAGTGATTATCTTATCTGTGGTCGTGCACGCAAAAGGAAGTCAAGTTGTGCCAACCCTAATAATTGCTCGGAGCAATGCTGAGCCGAACGGTGCCGAGTTCGACCAAAGTCAGGAGTGTCTCCCCACTGCCAAATCTTTCAACGGCGCCGAAATTGTTGGTAGTGTCCGACCAGTTTCAGGTAACTGAAAAACCTTATGGTTATGGCACGAAAATCATGTATCGGCCGAAGGTTCAGTTTTGGCTGATACAAAAGCAAAATGGAACCTTCAGTTTTGGCAATAAATCCAGTTTTCGTTGGACACTCAGTCTTTCTCTTTTAGAATTAAAAGCCAAAAGCCACTCTGCCCCAAATGGTCTTCTTGGCTATAATTGCAATCTCCGTCCTCATATCCACTTGTGTATTCCACTGGCGTTGTAAACTGGTTCTAACTGCATTAACATTTTATCAATATTCATAAAATTTGTAGGAAGTCAACTGGTACATTGTATGTACAGTCATCATTAAAAAAATAAATAGAATAATTTTTATTGCACAGATCACAGATGTTAAGATCGAAATGAAATCTTGCTAAAATGCGATTTTTTTTTCAGAAGATTAATTTAATTAGTTAGTAAGTATTACAATTTACAATCGAACTGAAAATTGTATGACAAGTTGCGTTTTTACTCAGCCTCTATAATTATAGGGCTGAAAAAGTAAAGCTAAGCTTATATCAAGTGAACTTTTCTATTTGCAGGCGAATTCAAACATACACTGACATCAGAAATCAGAATGATATTTGAATCATGTTATTTAGTTATCGTGCGTCTCGCCCGCGCCAATACATGTATGTACAAGTACGAGCGAAATGCAGGATAAAATGAATGACATAATTTACATATAATTTTGATGTTTACGTTCGAATTGGCCTGTCAGGCTTTTTGCAAGTTGTAAACTGAAAAAAGTCTACCTTTACTAAAGTGGCTAAAGCCAACTGTACCACCTATACCTGATTAGAAACGGCAGAGTGAGACAACCTGCTTTAGAGCGAGAGGAAACATGCGCGTACGCAAGCACGCGTCCTTCGCGGCCGCGATAAGGGGAGGGGGGAGTTTTTGCCCGCAGGTGAACCGATCAGTTATGCGGGCTATCGGACTAGCCCCTATAGGATATTGTTGTTTAATCAGAACAGCTTGGAAAAGGGGTAAAATAACATTCTGACCATCACATACCAACTTGATAATAATTTTTGATGCGTTTTTTAAATAGCTTATGCTCATTCGAACCTGGCGTAGAATTTTGTAAACTTGGATAATATATATAAAATTCCGTTATTCAATTTGGTACCTACTTTACCTATTTTAAACCTATAATAAATATGTATGTTTAAAACCTGTTCTAAGCTACATACTATTTTGTTTGTAAGCCAATTTATGAACAACTTTGGAGAGTATTTTTTGCATGAAGACTCATAATATTGCGTATAAGTGTATGTATTTAGTTGACCCCAACCCACCTAACTACACATTTGGCCTTATTTAGTACACGTCATAATATTCTAAGCATATGTCGCAAAAAAAAATATACAGCCATATATTACCCAAATACATCGGCAAAAAGATTCTTTCGCCAAAAACTTATTATACGTATTATTTATCATTCATTGTATTATCGGCTCCGTTACCATATCGACTTAGAGCCATGTAAGGCCCCACGCATCGCCTAGAAAAACCACAAACAGTTTATTAAATAAATCTCACCTACGCGATAAAATACGGAACGGAGGTCGCTATTCGCCCACTTCGCTAAAATGTATGTTATTGTATGAAACGTTACTGCAGCAATTCTGCCGCGCTTATAGTTCGTTATTTTTAGCATTAGGAATAAGGTAAACAATCTTGATGTGTTATTTAATTGAAAAACACACTTTAAAAATAACTTACGGCAAATATGTAACAATTATGAATCTAATACAATCTTTTATATTTCTTCTGATTTCATAAGTAATAGTTATTGATTTTTAAAAAGCGTTTTTCAATTAAAAGACATGTCAAGATCGCTTACCTTCTTTCAAGTTCAAAAAAAAAGCTATAGCATAAGAGCAGTAACTCATTTTGAAATCTCTTTCAATTGTAGAACATATCGTACAAGTACGAAGTACATATACAATACAATTGAGTGACATTTCAAAATGAGTTACTGCGCTTATGCTAACCGCGACAAAATTTTGATTCACACCTTTAATTTGGTGATGTCAGCGTGATCGTGTCAAGAATCATACATTAATAATTCATCATCGAAATATATGTATGTATAATCAGCTTATATTAATATTCCATTGCTGGGCACATTTATGGCATCCAATATTTTGCTACAATATCGGAATTAATACCGGTACCTAGCTTTTTTCAAAGAGTGTATTACTAGCCAAAGTCCAAATTATATTCCTTAATAAGTTATTAAATTTTTAGCAAATATATCGGTAAGTATTTTGGACATTAGAAACACTTCAAAATAAAGATATCCGGTGTTACCGAAAACATTATCGAACGAACCGAAACAGGTACAATGTTCATGTTGAAACAGTTTTGCAATCCATTCGTTTGCGACCGGTTAATAACAATAATATCCCGTTGATGCTAATTCTGTTTTGCAAGTAAATTGCATATTAAGTCAACACTTGCGTAATTTGTATTATTAGATACCTGAGCTTCGTATTTCACGTCTATTTTGTTGAGCAAAACTAACAACAGGTTCCATCAACATTTTATACCCAATAATACATCTGTGTAGATACAGTAACAAATAACAATGCTAAGAGAGCGTAGAGATGAGGTGTAAAGAGTTAGAATCATTGAGTCAAACAATTAACACTTGGTCAATATCATGCATTTTGTATCCTTATTACTTAGGCGCCGTTCATTTATTACGTAAGACGATTTTTGCTAGTTTTTGATCCGTTCCCTTCCCTTTGTAAGAAAAAATAAGATATTCTCGATCCTTGGCGTCTCGCAACAGCCCGATACCAACAGCTAGATAAGGTAATAATTAGGTAATATTGTATAAGAAAAAAATTTAAAACCGTTTTTTTTCATGGCATTTGCCCTTGATAAAAACGTGTAAAACTACAATTTTGCATTAAATTGAAACTATATAAACAACTAGTTCTTGAAACCAAACATTGCATCGTATCGTATTCTGCTCAAGTAATCGTACATACGATAAATTAAATTGTATCATTTCCTACACGACCATCAATAACATGTCACAAGTGTCACAACTGCGTGTTTCTTGGACAATAATAATCGTTAATTATCTGTGTATCTGAGGTCCTGACCCTGTCTGGAGGAAGTCTTTCCGTTCTTTAATTAACTACAAAGAATCGCCGCATTCAGCACCTCATTTGCTTCTGTCATTAAGCAAACCGCTTTTCCAAGAAAGACAGACAAATAACATAGAGTTAGACCGTAAAAAGTCTGCAGCGATTTTGATAGCCCACGCAGCGCAAGTGTCATTTTAAACGTCAAACTTCTATGAAATTATGACGTATAAATAACACTTCCACTGCGTGGGCTATCAAATCCGCTGCAGACTTTTATTGGTGCGACTATACATACATAACCATTCGGCCTGTTTCGAACTTTAAGTTACGTCAAAATTTGCTAAAGATACGGATCGGATATGCCAGTGACAAAAGTGACGTTTTTGTTTGAAGAAACGTCACTTTTGATACTGACATATCCGATCCATCTTTATCTTTAGTAAATTTTTGACGTATCAAGTTCAGAATCAGGCCGATTGTTAGAATAAGTATAAGGATTGAAAATTTCACTATGACATTAGAGTTTCCTGCTCGGTCAGAGGGACTTGACAAAAAGAAATCCGAAAATCTTGTATCTGCCTCTCGCTTTTGCTCATTCAAACGATAGAAGCACAGACGAACGAAAGATCGAAGTGGCCTGCGATTAAAGGCCTGAGGGCCTACCGCGAACCACGTCCGACGTGTTCCCTCTCTGTCGCACGTGTAAATGCGTACGTAAGTGTGACAGGGAGGCAACACGTCGAACGTCGTTCTCGGTAGGCCCTCTGATTTCAAGAAAGGGCTATGAACAAGTCTCAAGTGCCGTATTAGGACTCCCTCAAATCTCAAGTGTCTCTCGACAGTCTCGTCTCAACCCTTTTGAGCCGAAAATACTGCTATCTATACCGCTTTAGATTACTGCGCAGAAGCAATGACGGGTGTTTTTTTTTTGAAGTTTGATAGATTTATGAATTGTATACAGATGTCTATCAGAATGAAAAAATGAATTGTGATCTACTCTGGTCTGGACATGTCACTAACGTTATTTGTACAGTCGCTATCAGATATATCGGAGCTGCCGAGGTGCTCAAAAATATCTGAACACGCACATAGAGGCGTTTTGCAGATATTTGTGAGCACCTTGGCCGCTTCAATATATCTGATGGCGACACTACAATTTGATTTGAAAAGTGTACACCTTAAAAATCTTAGAACATCAATATTTTTATAAAAATATTGATTTATTAACAGTAAATCGAACATTATATATTCTAAATTAAAGCGGAAAGGAAATTAAAGAAAAATTTCATTTCATATCCATCGTAATTTTTACTTTTCATCGGTGTTATAACTAAGTAAATATATCGCAAGCTTTTGTTCATCCTCCAATGCATGTATTTAGTTATGTATCTTGCCCTCATTTTGGATTTTGTTTGTTTGGAAAATTCCTCGTTAAATTACTTTTTGCTATTCAACTTCGTTGGATCGATGAATGAATCTTTTCGATACGGTGTTTAAAGTCTTTAACATTTCACCCAAGCCATACTCAGATTTAAGGCAGTATGCGTAATCCAACCTTGAATGGTTTCGGGTCTTGCCTTTTTAAAGAAATCCAATGCCGGCGACACTTTTGTACCTGTAACCTTCAAGATTGTTTCATTTGCATACGTTTAAAAACACTGCGATAAATAGCGTATGTCCCATTTGAGCCCTTTTTAGGGTTCCGTACCCGAAAGGTAAGAACTGGAACATATTACTAAGACTCCACTGTCCGTCTGTCTGTCACCGAGATGTATCTCACGAACCGTGATAGCTAGACAGTTGAAATTTTCACAGATGATGTATTTCTGTTGCCGCTATAACAACAAATACTAAAAACAGTAGGGTTCCCATACAACAAACGTGATTTGCCGTTTTTGCGTAATGGTACGGAACCCTTCGTGCGCGAGTCCGACTCGCACTTGGCCGGTTTATTGAAGATATAAGTTAGAATTTTTGATGTCGAAATTGGTAACATGGTACACCAAGCATACGTACTCGGGCCACCAAAAATAATGCTGAACATTAAATGTAGTTGCTTTTGTTACACAACGGCTTTGTCAGAGATAAGATAATGAAATCCGTTTGCGTAACTTGGTACGTAAATATGCATGGAGATAGCAACGTTGACAATATTGAAGTATTCAGTCAGAAACAAAAGGTGTTAAGGTGGCCAGTGGCCACTGACGAGCATTCCAACAGTCAAAATTGCGTGGCTGCAATCCAAAATCGGTCCGTGAATGTCAAAAACGTACAATGTTTAATATTAGGATGCCGTCCATTTGGATGAATCCACTGTGACGGCATCCATTTGGAAGGCTTGTCAGTGGCCTGCTTTAACTTGTTGAGTGAACGACCTGTTCAAAATTGTGGCTTTCCATTAAAGAAGGGTCCTTGTACTTCATGTGCATTTGTGAAATAGGGACCATTATATCAAAATTCTGTTGGAATTTCAGATAAAAAGGTCCTTATTGCACTTGAAGCATAAATACCCTCCTGTGATGGAAAGCCACAATTATTCTTTATAAGATTCGCTTTCGATCGTTATGTGTGTAAATATTTGATGCATTCTCGTTGAAAACGATTGCTTTCACAATTTTGTAATGTTGTTGACCGAGCGTTATTAAAGGTGTCCGTTTCAGCTTGAGCGAAAATTATCCAGAACTCCAGATGTTCTCATCTACAGGTCGCAATTCTCAATAGATTCAAGTTAATTGCTTTTGTCGCTGTCGGTTATGTATTTAGACGCCTCTTCGAGTACTACTGTTATCAGGTCATCGACCTCTATAACTGATCGCCTCATCTGCATAGCGAGACAATGAGCGGACGATCGCTTATCGCTCAGTGGCGGCCGCGAGCGGAAACACGGAAATATGGACGGACCCCACATTTACGACCCAGAAAATACAGTCAAGTCGGGTATTGTGTACATTATTGTACCATACCAGACATAATGCACTTAAAATAAAAGAAAAAGTTTCGAAAGAGCAAAAAGTCTCCAATAAGTTAGGAAAGTTTAGGATGGTTCTGGGATTTCACAGGAATTAACCTTTTAACGGGAAGGGTCCTCAAGTCAAGCCTCATTGCCAGCCTCGGTCCTAGAAATTCTGCTTAAGGAAAATATACAAAAACATAATGTATATGGTGGTAATTTTTTCCTTATACTTAAATATCTTATTCTGCTCAATAACGGGTTAAAGGATGTGGAAAATTCCCCATACCTAAAACAGAACTTTGAGGAGTCTCACAGATCTTTTGATATGGAAAGTTTCCGTCCGCTATCAGTAAAAACTGACTAATTTCAAAATATCTGTACAAATTGAAATGTATTTCAATCACTATTGTCCCCAATTTGGATATTTTATTGTAATTAATCCGTGTCTTATTTATTATACATATTAAGAGTTAACACATAGGTAGTAAAAAACCTATCGTTGCTCAAAGATGTCATTAATTCCTAACGCCATAATGCCATGCCAGGCATCCCATACAAGTCTTCGGATTGCACATTTATTCCAAATAGGCAGTCATTATATTCAGTAGCCATGCCGACGTAATACAACAAACTTAGTTAAACTGGACAAATATGGGAAATACTAAGCTATTGTGACGATCCTTTAGGCAAACTAATGGTATTGAATTAATCCTTATCTAGAAACCAGTAGCATCATTGACAAAACTAAGTAATCATTTATAAGCTTTATTGCGACTAGATAAGGTGCACTAATGGTCAGTAAAAGAGCTGTCAATACAGATGGGTTCGAAGTATTCACGTTATCGGGGACAGGGAACAAGGAGCGTATAAATGTAGTGATAATCCCGGTAAGAAAGGCCGTTGTTGTACTCACAAAGTTAAATTTGTGCAGGGATGATAAAAGGGTCATTTAAAGTGAGTAATGTTAACATTAAAGGTTAAAAACGCTCATTGAAAGAAAAAGAAACAACTTAGCCGAAAAGCTCAGAACGAGTCATGTGCCTAATTCTTTTTTGCACCAACGCATTGGAGCTGTTTCTCTAAGAATTATAAGATAAATTTCGTCTTGTAGCCATTTTGCAAGGCCGAAACGTTATGAGCTGTTTTTTCGGTCAATTGAGCGTTATTTTTTCGGTCAATTAAATTAAACTTAACGCTAAACATATCACCAACTTTGTAGAACCAGAAGGTAAATTTGCAATGCGTTTACGTTGATTTGACTTGCATCAACGAACGCGTCTCTACTATCACTAATTACCTATATATGTATGTATGAAGCTATCAGGAATTTTAAAAGTGCGCCATGCCCTTTTGACTCGAAACTGATAAGACCAGTGTACTTAATACCATCCCGCAAAAGGCAGCCGGACACTAACGGTCGCGCGCATTCTCACTTCACTGCCACACGACTAATTGCTTAGTCTTGCGAATGTCTATGTTAATGCTTGCTTTCCTTGGGCTTTCTCTCGGATTCTGTGCTGCGACCCTAAACTGCATTTTCCATGTTTCACTTGTCACTTTAAGCACCCGTGTGCGGCAATCGACGCCTTAAAAGGTTGCGTCTTGCGTCTTAAACTTCAGGATTTAATTGTTAGTCGTAAACTGGTATTGGTGTCGGCAGAAGAGTTGAGGTGAATGATTACACAGGGTCACACAGCTACATAGAAAAGGTTCTTAAATGAAGAAATGTCTGACTTTAGTGCAGGATATTTGACCTAATAACATTGAATAACTGTTCGGCTTATCTTACAGATAAGATGGTAGTGAATGAACAAATGTGACTAAAGTGTGCAATATTTCGAAGAAACTCTGTGGTTATTCTTGCAGTTGCCCTTCAATCTGCTATAAGTATTTACGAAAGGAACACTAACTTAAAATCCAGCTGTCATAACAAGACATGTAGAGTGCGTGACCTCAATATAAAACAGGTACAGCGTGGATTTTATATGAAAATGTGGATATTTCAGTACAAATCTCGCGCGACTATAATCCTATGAATTCACCTTATGCTCTTCTGAATACCTCATGGAAGTGGCTTCTGTCATATAGTGTTTTGTTTTATTTATTGGAAACAGTTGGGATATTCTTTAGTGATCGTTCAATGACCCCATCAAGTAACATGTCGAAACGTTAAGTGATAGTTACAGGTAAGTATACATATGAAGCGTCGGGGGCTGGACTGAACGGTTATGGCTACTAATGATAGACTTGGGGCTAATGTGTCGTTGCATCATCATAATGACTTGTAAATGCAGTCTAGGTTCAACATGCTAGTTGCTTTTAAAGATCTTTAGAGATATCGTCGATTGTCTTTTTGTTTCAAAAGTTTAAGGCTTTGAAGATTTTAAGGAACTACCTATATTAATTAAAATATTGAAAGTAACAAAACATTTAACATTGCATCATTTGATATCAAATATCTAGTATTAAACTATTGAAGAGCGATGATATTAAGTAATAACTTATTTTGTGACGTGAGACTTTCTAGCCCGCTTGCATAAAACTACATTCAAGAGCAATGACATTGTAACCAAAGTGACCGTTTTCATGCGTTTTTTACGTAACTGATAACGATATGCCCACGTGTAAATATGAAACACTTATACAAATGCATACAAACATGGTCCTATTCTATAACATCAACACTTATCTAATCACAATTACACCTTAATTTCTTCGCAATACGGCTCACTATTGTTCAAATCCAGTCGTCCAGTCGCCATCAGATGATCAGTGCTCACAAATATCTTGATACACCTATTGTTAAGGCGTTAGAGTACATGTTCAGATATTTTTAGAGCACTCGGCCGCTTCGATATATCTGGCGACTGTCCATGGCACAACCGCAAGACCGCAGCTCAGAGTGATTCAAGATTGCGGATGACTCTATATCGCGACGTGAGTATGATTCGGACCGGTTTTGCCGGCCAGTCATCTGACGTCAGATGGACCTTACAAGGTGATTCCAGTGTGGTTTTTAAATGCATTCCATGCTAAATATGTCATAATGAGGGAACGGACTGTATTGTAGTCTTGTGGAGAAATATAACTATATATAAAAAAGAACAACCAATACGTAATGTGATAGAAAAGCGTATTAAATCACTAAAGTCTCAATAAACAACAATCTCATATAATAAAAAGGGAATTGGCTGTACATAAAGAACGACAGATAAGAATGAATGAGCGTGACAATATGTATGTAGTACAGAATGTAATGCATAATAGAATAGAATAGAATTTATTCGTAAGAACAAACAAACGAGACAATACATAATATAAAAGAAAACACAAAATAAGATTAAAGTGCCACGAAATGGCCCCATCTCAGCATGTTGCTGGTGGCTTCCAGCGCTGATCTTGCGACGAGACCATCAGGTGAGAAGAATCACGGAAGGTAACAAACTAATTGCTTTCCTTCGTATTTTCACGGAAACTTACGACGTGTCTTGCTATTTCAATCGTCTCGGTACAGTCCCCATCAGATATATCGGAGCGGCTAAGGCGCTCACAATAATCTGAGCACGCCTCTATTGTCAAGGCGTTAGAGTACGTGTTCAGATATTGTGAACACCTTGGCCGCTCCGATATATCTGATGGCGACTGTACAAAAAGTACTGACGTTGACTGAAGTAGCATGACAAATACGAACGTTTCCGAGAAAATACGAAGGGAAATAATTATGCAATACATCTGTATGCATGCTATAATGCATATGGCATGATGTATTTTCTTTTTCAAATCTTGAAGAGAACATTCCTATTTAATTTTTGCATCAGACTGTCATCTAAATAAAAGAGTCAATGACTTCCATTAAAACTTATAGAATTTGCAACGCGGTTTAGGTACCGATAACGTACAAACGTACATAAAATAAATTGAGACAACTGATACAGTTATCGAAACATTTAATTAGAAATTCAAGGTTTTCCTTAATTAACGATAACAATATCCTTGAACTCAAGTTTATCAGCTAAGTTTTTCCCGTGACTGTCGTAAAAGTGGTTAGTGTTTGTTTAAATAGCTTACCGACCCTATGAGCTCAATATGTCAGGTTATATTTCAATAACTTTGGTACTGCCATACAATAAATAGGGTCATTGCGTCAGTTTACCGGCCAGTGTCTGTTTCCGTCCACTTGGCGTAGTTGCTTGCTTAGTACTTTAAAAAAATCTGTCTCTAGAAAACTTAAATGTTCCATCATCCAGTGGCGTAAAAAGTTCTGACCCCCATTTCTTTCTTTCGAAGTTGTTGAAATGTATTAGATATTGTAATTCAGTGTATAAATAAACTATCTGTGTGCCAATTTTTTTCCAAATCCGTTTAGCCGTTTCAAATTCAAATTTAAGTGCAAACATTCCCATGCCAACACTATTGCAATGAATTCCATTTTCTCCTCCGTTCCATTCCTTTGTTTATTTTAAAACCCATAAATCTATATGGTGCTATGAAAACTACATACCCGTTCCAATTCAGCTTCTATTTATAATCGTCTGACTTCATTCGGGGTAGCCGTGCTAGAAACACACCCGTATTCCGTTTTTAAAAACACTAAACTAATATCAGTGCATTCTGCTTGTTCTAATGGACAGGTACACGGGTGCAAGCAAGACGCGCCAAGATTAGCGTCTAATTTTTGAAATTGGAATACGTGTCACGCACGTTTCGACGCGTATACGCTTCGCCGAGGTTACTGTTGATGTTTTGCCAAAGGAAAACCGTTAGCCAGGTGAGCGGAGATGAATTTTGAAAATAGAACCGACCGAATTTTGAGAATAGATGAAGGTTGAACCTTTTTGTACTACTAAAATTAAAAGAGTGACATAGATGATAGCCTGATATTTTGTTCCTTGATTTTAGAAGTACCTATACTTGGTCAAGCAGATCTTGTCAATATGCGCTCCACTCACTATCAGTATGTCATTATTTGGACAATTCTTCAAAAATATTAAAAATGTTTAATAACTTCATTATCGTCCATCATTCTTTCTGTCATTTCTGATTCCATCATTCTAATCAATTCACTGTCAGAAGTAATATGTCATTTCTAGTATCATTACTTTGACATAACTCCAATACTTATGGAAATTATTAAAATTAACTTCATTACTTGCCGTCATTCCTTCATGACACTCCCTACACTATCACTAAAAACGTCATTCCTTCAAAGTAATGTCAGTATTCATGATAGTGTCGGGGCCGTAATAGAAAAAGGCGGCAAATTTGAAAAATGTAGGCGCGAAGCGATATAGTCTCATAGAAAATTTGAATTTCGCGCCTTTTTCTACTGACAAGATTTGCTTGATCATCTATAAGTGGATTACAACCAAGTACCTACATAAGTGGATTACAATCAATGCTATTGGTTGCTTCCCGGCACGTCTCTCATCTCCGCCTATCAGTGGAAAGGCAGCATAAAATATTGTTTATAAAACAAATGAAGTTCGCAAAATGGAACATTTCTCACTGGCCTATTAGCTTTCTCTAGATTTTAAAAATAGAACGTAATAGCGCGAAAAAAAACAAACAAGAAAATCTAGTCTCAAGGTTAAAATATGTCACAACACTCCCCAGACAGCTGTGCCAAACCTTTTTTCACTAACTACATTATTACGTGTAAACATATTCAGTACATCAGTTCAAGGTCTGGGTGTGTCGCCGCTCCTATTTGTTGACCCATTAAGCGACTTTGTTTTCTCATAAGCTCCTCGTTAGGGTACATGTGCTGTTTATTCGAAGTAAACATCATAATTATTCTTTACTGGCCGCGAATGAGACTTTGTGATAATAAGTTCAAATCCGAACGGTACCTTTAAGTGGGTGTACCTAGTGTGTTTTCGTCGTGTGGACTTTGTTTTTAGGGTTCCGTACCCAAAGGGTAAAACGGGACCCTATTACTAAGACTTCGCTGTCCGTCCGTCCGTCCGTCTGTCTGTCACCAGGCTGTATCTCACGAACCGTGATAGCTAGACAGTTGAAATTTTCACAGATGATGTATTTCTGTTGCCGCTATAACAACAAATACTAAAAACAGAATAAAATAAATATTTAAATGGGGCTCCCATACAACAAACGTGATTTTTGACCAAAGTTAAGCAACGTCGGAAGTGGTCAGTACTTGGATGGGTGACCGTTTTTTTTTTGCTTTTTTTTTCGTTTTTTTTTGCATTATGGTACGGAACCCTTCGTGCGCGAGTCCGACTCGCACTTGCCCGGTTTTTTAAGGTGTAATGATATACCTATACCTGTTGCCAATGCTGAGTAACAAACAAGGTACATATGTGGATGTAAGTACGTCTCCGGTCTTATCCTTGTTACCACACTGTGAAATACATAGTTTGTCATAAATTCTTCTTGAATTAGTCAATGTCGATGTTACGCATTGTTTACTATTGTTATGAAGTCATTACCACATTGACAAATGTATTGGGAATTTTGGTCAGTATAATGACATTATTATAGGATAATTACTTATGCAATATGATTACCTTTAGGACTGATAAGTTTCTAAAGTCAACTCATGATGATTAACATCCCTTTCGTGCAGAAAACAGTGTTGCCAACTCGGATTTTGAAAAAATTCTAGACTAATGTCTAGATTATGCCAAAGTTTTTTGAAATACCTATGCTAAAAAAATGCTAAAATATCACTTGAAACTAGACACTTAAAACACATACATTTTTCAAATTTGCCGCCTTCTTCTACTGACAAGATCTGTTTGACCAACTTTATATAGTCCGTCGACGTCCATCCGTCCGTCCACTAAATTCAAAATTCATATGAAAATATGAACCACATAAGGCGATGTGGAGATGATGGAGTGGCGTTGGCCCATCGTATAGAGGAGCCATTAAACGTCACAAGCTTCAATTAATTTATGTTTTATCTCTTACTTACCAATGTCTAAGTCAAAATGACAGATTAAGACAAACGATTTGTAGCTAATTGCGTTTATGAATAACGCCTTTTATTTGAATTGTAGTTGTTAGCAACTTTTTTCACAGGTTTATTTAGTACTGATCGAATTCCATGGTATAATAATATACTCCGCCTGGTACTCTCTTCCCGTCTTCGTGGTCACGTGACTGACACAAGCCTACGTCATCATGCGACAGCGCTATATGATAATATGCGATAGCGCTATATATAGCGGCCATGTTATTGTGACGTAGGCTTGTGTCACTCTGGGAAGAGAAGAGCATGTTTTATTAGACTATGATCGAATTCTATGGAATGTCGGTTGCCCAACTGGCTACTTCAGCAGAATTTAGAGCAGGCTATTGATATATTAACGATTACTGCGTAATACGCTTATAACGGTTATGGCGGCCATTGAATTCTGAAGATAAAAATATAAATAACTTTATTACAATGCGATGGTGAAAGAATGGAACAGTTTCTTATGTGAAAAAGTTTTAACGATTCTATAGTGAGTGTTGACGATCGCTGACTTTCAGGAAAACTCGTTTATTACGTTTTCATCACACTCGCTCAGTAAATGTGAAATCGCACGCAGTTTTAGCGGTAGTTATAGAAAAGCGCACTCCCTAGGGAGTTATGAAGTTTCTAGTGCCATAATTAACAGTTTTTTGTCTTTTTACTTAATTTTTGTATCGCAAGTGTGATGAAAAACATTGTGTGTAACTCGGGGCGTAATAATATTGCAAACTCGAGTCTATAAATCACTCCGGCAAGCCGTAGCGATTTAACTTACTCTCGTTTGCAATATTCAACTTACGCCCCATGTTGCACAATGTACTATAACCACCCCATGATTATACACCGTGTTTTTTTTTTATTTCCGTTAATTTCAGGGGTGCATTCCAGAGCTTAAATCAAGTAACTTTCTCAAAGACACCGATATTCTGATTAACTCCATTTCCGAGATAATCAATAATTTTTTTTTTTCCTATAATGCCTCTACAAGCGTGTACACTTGCCTTAGGGCCGGTTTACATATTGATTAGTGTTTAGAATGAGTTCATGCATTTGCTACTAAACTTAAGTACAATCTCGGTCGATCGATGTTCGAAATGACATTGATGTGTCACAGATTTCAATTGTTTGGTTGAGTTAAATGTAATGCCCGTGTTACAACAACGCTATATGCTACATTTAATTACTTTTTAAACTTAATTATATTTTTCAAAAAAAGCAAAAAACAATATTTTTTTTGAGAATTAACTATGCCATTTAGTTCTCTTAAACGTACTTAACCATACCCCGAAGTTAACGGATTTCAATAAAAACACGGTGTATAGTCTGTGCGGAAAGAGTAGAGTCGTAGAATGTATTGGATCCCATAAATTTTACGTCTCTTCTCTTTCCGTACAGACTCTACCCTTGTTTCAGTTTCAGAGCTAATCCGTTACTATCCGGATCCTAAGCGCCTCTTGGACCATATCACTAACCGGGGGTTACCCGGTTAAACCGTTAACCCAGTGTCAAAATGGTAACTCCAGGTTTAATAGGTTAATCCCGGGCAAGTGGCACTAAGTCGGCGACATAAGTTTGTAGTACAAGCCTTATGGACCTACGTAAAATAAAATTACATAAACTTGGGTGCAACTGTTGTGTTTATTTGTAAACATGATCTTTACACCCTCTCTTGACCTGGCGCATACTTCCAAGTTCTAAATTGAAATGATTCGCGAAACGGACACCGTTTTATGCCCGTTTTGGAATTTGTAACATTTATTAGTATTGCAACGTCTTATCTCGCGCTGGCGTTTTCAAAAGTGTACTTTATTTTGTACGTTTTGAGGTTAATTTTTTAATGGAAGTGATTAAAATAAAAGGTTAAGACGATATGCGGGCCATCAGACGGTTTGGGTGTTGTTAAAACAGCTTACCGAACTCAAGTGAGTCTGAAACTTCACGGGCGTGTCAATCGCCTGATTTCTTTAAACACATTTTTGTCGAAGTGTTATTTCAATGATATTCTGGTAATTTTGGAGTATGGGACCTATACCAGACCAGACAACCAAAAATAACATCATTATGTCGAAGCATCGCCATAAATATGTCCAAAAAAATGAGGACGAAAACGCTTTGATCATCATCATTCGCTTGCCCTTATCCCATTCATTTGGGGTCGGCGCAGCATGTCTTTTTCTTCCATACCTCTCTCTCGCCCATCATCTCATCATTCACTTGCGTTCGTTTCATATCATCTCTGACACAGTCCATCCACCTTTTTCTCGATTTTCCTCTCCCATTACTTCCCTCCACATTCATTCGTAATACCTTTTTCGTCTTTGAAAATGGGAGTTTATAGGATCATTTCGTCAGTTTACAGGCACTGGACGGTGCTTGCTGTATCACCCCCTGTGCCTGTAGTTCACCAACTGACGCAATGACCCTAAGTTTAGTAGGTTTACGCTCACTGCGGGAAACAGCTATCTTCTAGACTAGAGTGAGATGGTAATAACTCTTACTTACACTACTTTCTCATTCTAGCTTCTATCTCTAGCAGACCCGTAAGCACTAGGTTTTACATGCCTAGGTCACATTAGGATGGCATCCTCTTTCGATCGACTGGTCTCTGTAGGCTATGAGAATTCACATGTGCGAAACTCAAATGGGCTAATTGTAGTGAAAATGATTGCCTGTTAAGCCCTTCTGGCTTTGATCAGTGTAAGGGTCGGCAAATATCGGGTCAAGGAACTTTGTATGGAACGTCGTCATGACCATTTTTGAATCTTATTGCAACGAGATAGGGTCTACAAGTGTGTTGATGATGGTACGATATAATTTGTCAGTGCTCAGTAGTGGAAGAATTCCTCGTCAGCTTTAGGCTTTCTCGTTTTTTAGTGTTCCGTACAAAACTTTGTTTACGGAACACTTATGGGATCACTTCGGTCTTGCAAATCAGTTAAATACGTTTTTCTCAGAGACCGTTTGACATAGATACCTAAAATTTGGAACAGTTATAGCAATTACCACCACTCATATTGTAAATAAGTCAAAACTGCTTATTTCTTATTAAAGGGGGAAATTTAGGGGGTTGAGAGGGGTAGGCTGAAACTTTTTTCATTTGTAAGAATCGTGTGGGGTACCATTAGAAAGCTTGCAAAAAATTGAGTCGATGGACTGATTTTGACTTCATTTTAGACTGCAATAGTTTCGTCAAAAAATGCATTTAAAGTTGCAAGTTTTCATACAAAAATTTTCACCTCTGTCCTGGCGATTTTCGCGAAAACTATAGCTAACAGGCAGCTGACCAGTTAATACCCAACTTAAAGAAGCATGGAGACGGCGGGAAAATTATCAGCTTAACTTTATCTTTATTAGTTTTTCAACTGCAGCTTGACCTTTAGTTGCTTAGGGCTAGCTAACTGATGCTTACACTGGTCAATTCATATTAGGCGAGAAACATCCTTAGTTAAAACTATGGCATTGAAATTTATGACTTATGTCTGTGACACAAAGTTTAATTCTGCTTGCTTATTTTTGTGGGATATTTAATTTGATCTCAATAGCCTACTATAAGTATGAGAGAGATCTACAAAATACGACCTTATTATATTGCAAATAAGTTTAAATTTCGAACGGGCTTTCCAACCAATGGACTATCTCTCTCTCTCTCATCTCAAAAATCTGTAAAATTCAAATTAAGAATTCCGTTCTTGACTGTCGTTGTGTTTTTTTTTCCACAATAGGACACATAGAGTTAGTAAGGCGTATAGAGATAATAAAGTCATTTAATATTTATGAACAGCTTTGGCCTCATGTATAGATTTTATTGAGAGTATCTATCTATTGATTCGTCGAAACAATATACACAATATTCCTTTTCATTAAGTACCATTACATTTCTGTATTAATTGTATAATTATAATATCTATTAATTATATTCAGTACTTATGTATATTTTTGAACGGATCGGTGAGCAACAAGATTCAGGGCTATAACCGCGAAAATAGAAGTTCGCAAATTGCGAGCATTTTTCTCTGTCACTCTAATTACGCCTTCATTGGAGTAAAAGAGAAAGATCCCCGCAAATTGCGAATTTCGGTTTTCGCGGTAGCCCCTCAGTCCTCTTACGAGAAAATAATTTTGGAAGACATTAAATAGTATATGACAGTTAAATATCACAGTTTTTAGAAACAAAGGTAAAACTTACGAAATATATAAAGTAAGCCGATCTTAAGCAGTGGTGGCTGAGGGGATATGACATCTGACTTTCAATCCGGAGGTCGCGGGTTCAAATCCTGGCTCGTACCAATGAGTTTTTCGGAACTTATGTACGAAATATCATTTGATATTTACCACTAGCTTTTCGGTGAAGGAAAGCATCGTGAGGAAACCTGCATACATCTGCGAAGAAATTCAATGGTGTATGTGAAGTCCCCAATCCGCATTGGGCTAGCGTGGGGGCTATAGCCCAAGCCCTCTCGCGCATGAGAGGAGGCCTGTGCTCAGCAGTGGGACGTATATAGGCTGAAATGATGATGATGATGAAGCCGATCTTGTTTTTAGCAGTTCTAAATAATATTAAAGTCTATATATATGGCATAGAACTAGAAACAAAAAAAAAAAAATTATGAGTTCTAAATTCAAATTGTAGGAGTATACATTTAAGGTATTATTATTATAGGCCAAGCGCGCAGCACGATTTTAATTTTTGCGACACGATTTTAGAATCGCGCTGTAATATATCGCAGAAAATTCACTGCGCGCACTGCGATGAAAAAGTCGACGATTTGTTCATTCTCAACATGGATTTCGTACCAGTCGCTTGTCATGAAACGTGTCTTTAATATGCGATTGCTGTATGACTTTGAGCATTTATAACACAAAGGTGATCCCCGTCTATTTCCATAATTAAATGGTCAACATCTAGCGTCTCATTTTGAGACTCCATTGGAAATGCAGGTGCCGAGATGTTGGGGTCTGGAGAGCGAAATGCCGACTGAGGTCCGGCCGGGGTGCGATTTTATTATCATAGTACGCGCGGGGCCATACAACTCCGCATGCTGCAATTCACTTTGCGACAATCGCGTCGCGAACAATCGCGGAAAAATGTGACAAATCACAATTTTAAAATCGCTGCGATTTTTTTGTCGCATATGCGCGCACTAACATATAAACACATACGTTGCATTTCTGCGACAAAATTATCGCAGGACAAAAAATCGTGGTGCGCGCTTGGCCTTACTCTAAATTATTATAATACATCAAGCATTCGCGAGATGCTCGACTTCGGTATTCAAACACAAAGCAATAGTACAAGAATCTAACGAAATGCAAAGGCCGAAGGAGCGATTCGAAGATCCGAAGCGTCCGACAGACGCGCGCCTCCCGTAACTTTTCCAAGTATTTTTAAGTACAAGTGTCTAAGTCGCTAGATCCAAAGGCTGAAGTCGCATTGGGCCGAAAGCCCGAAGCATCCAGGAGGTCAGTTCTAAACACAGGTAATTAATACAAGTGTCTAAATGCGAAGGCCGGAGGCCGAGCTCCGCGTAGGGCCGAAGGCCCGAAGCCTGCAAGATATGTCAGTGGTTAAACACAGAACTGACAGCCTGGACGCTTCGGGCCTTCGACCCTACGCGGAGCTCGGCCTTCGGCCTTCGCATTTAGATACTTATACTATTGTTCTGTGTTTAAGTACTAACATCCTGGACGCTTCGGGCCTTCGGCCCTACGCGGAGCTCGGCCTTCGGCTTTCGCATTTAGACACTTGTACTATTGTTCTGTGTTAAAGCATCCTGGCCTGGTAGCACGGTCACCATGCCTGTCACATTCTAACGAGTATGTAAGTGCAAAAGTGACGGGCATAGTGATAGAAGATAAAAAGGAAACCATGCTGCGCCCGCTGGACGCTTCGGGCCTTCGGGCTACGCGGAGGTCGGCCTTTGGCCTTCACATTTAGACACTTGTACTATTGCTCTGTGCTAAAGCGATGACATTTTGCTAAAGCTCGGCCTTCGGCCTTCGCACTTAGACACTTTGTACTATTGTTCTGTGTGTGTAGTTGAATACGGTGTTCTAAAAACAGGCAAACAACCGCTGTAAAATGTAACGATGCGAGCGGTACGGCTACCATCAGTTTGGCATTGACATAAACGCTACCGTGGGCGTAAACGTAATTTACTTTTCACCACACCTGCTCGGAAAGAATTACTTTGCACTTCATAAACGAATAGCAAAGTTGCATTTTATCCACATGTGAGGCAAAGTAATCAAATGCAAATTTTGAGTTGTTTTCTTATGTTTGCTGGTAGAATTGACTTTTAAATGATGATTTTGGATGATACATATTTAATGACATTCATTTGGATGTGATTTGGTTTGAGTTTGTTTGATATTTCACATTTAATATTTGCTTCGGGTTGGTGTGGTGAAAAATTTTGCGTTTCACTCAGGGGCAAATTTTGTTTAACCCTCGTGCTTTGAAACCCTCGCAACGCTCAAGATTCCATTTATCGAACCACTCGCTACGCTCGTGGTTCAATTTTGGAATCTTTCGCTTGCTCGGGTATCAATATTAGCACGAGCGGTTAAGCAACAACTTTGCCCCCTTGTAAAACAAATAACTATTCTATGCATCTCGCTCGTACTGACATATTAGTGCGAAAGAGATATACCTATAGGAAGTAAATTACGTTCACGATATCGTTTATGTCAATGCCAAACTGATGGTAGCCGTACGGAACACTAAATGCCTCGAGCTATCTCGGGCTTGGCCAAATTATTTATTCATTATTTTAGGAGTCACTTAACAATTATATCGCATATATCTTCTTCTTTGTCCTCTTTATTGCTTCATAATCCTTTGTATGCCACAGTAAGATATTATTACAAGGAAAACAATACCATCCTATACGGCATCTTTTTGTATTTATTTCTTAAGCAGAAGTTTTAGGATGGCTATTGCGGATTTCTTAAATCCTAAAGGGCTAAAGTTTACATTCGGATTGTGACTGCAGCAATAAGATATTGGTTATTGTTGTATACATTGCGTTGCCGCATTAGAACTGTCGCGATTAAAACATTCAATCTCTCATTCTGTCAAGGAGATTGACATTATTGACAGTGTCATCGCCCGTGTTCGCATTCGTTGCTGAAGTTACATGGTGATCCAAAGCTGTCGTCTACATCCTCTTAAAAGTCCTTATTACAATTTTAGCTTTTACTAGAATTAACTGGTTTAATCCTACTAAAAAAGTACCGCAGCACTAAATGGCTAGTCACTGTCGTATATAAAAATAACATTGTCGTATATAAAAAATAATGTTGTTGTATATAAGGAATAATAAGGTTTTTAAGATGTCTAAATAATTAATGGGAGTGATGCCTCGGATAAAATCCGCAGTAAAACATTGGACTATTGGAGTACAAGGGTCCTCTTGTTACTCTTACCTGGTTAATGGGAACTTGATAGGATATTGAAAAGATAAAACCAAATATATGACATGCAATTTAATACAATTCGCTAACTACTACAATGCACTCCGCTTTAGGGCGGGCGCTGCTCAGAATACAATCGGTTTCTCTAAACTGTCGGCGGTTATGGGATGACACTATAGTAAACCTTAATCTACGATCGCGAGATGAACGAGACGCGGGGTTTTGGCCAAAACCTGGGATAAAAGTCTAGTGCACTCACGGGTACCGAACGTAGCTATCATCCACAGGCCCGCTGGTATTTAACGCAGCAGGCGGATCGCTGACGGTGGGCGGCGGGCGTTCCTCAAGCTCCGGCTTTGGCAAGCCCGGGCGAGAACAACCCGCGGCGCTCAGGAGTTCCACAAGAAGGACCCGCGCGATGAGACCTTGGGGTCGTCGGACCGCGGCAAGGCTGTCCGACACGCGGCTCGCGGGTCAAGGCCGTGCCCTACGGCTTGATGGTGGCGCCAACGTGTCGCGCCTCGGAGTCGACAGGCCACGCAAGTGAAGGGGAGGCCTGTGTGAAGCACCTCGGGATCGCCGGGCGGCACGCAGTCCACAGGCCTTGGAAACTGCGCCCTGCGGTGAAAACCAGCGTCCCCACGACGCTCAGCACATCAGGGAGCGCGCAACGGCGCTCGGAGCAACGCGACCGTCGGCCATGCTTGCGCTCGCCGGCGGCACGGAAAGCACTCGGTGGGCTACGCCCTTTTCGCGCACAACACACACACACACGGCGCACTTTACATATATCCCAATCTTCCACCGGCCAGGGCAGGCGGCGGAAGGGGGCGAGGCGGTTTATTTCGATATTCAATTAGGAACTGTATAAATGCTAGCGTGCCCCAGTACCAACTCCCATCCATTGTCGATTCTAGCAAAATCCACAGCCCTCCGTTTCGATCCATATCGACGCATCAAACGTCAAACCAACTTAAACCTTTTCCAAATCATATGACTCTCGAAAAAATATCAATGCTCATTAATACTTGTAATATTTTAAGTGGTTAATAATAATTACTAATAATTATATTTTTATCGTACGTTTTCTACCTTGTTTCATTCAGAATACCTTCTTTCCGATGCGGTAACTAAACGCATAGTCTACTCTCTGACAGTTCTCCTGTCAAAATTTCAACCTTATTTATGTTTCATAAAAATTCCGAAAATGATTCTAAAATACTAATTAAATTAGGAAGTGACCTATTTGGGCAGTTTAGGTAGACTAGGAGGATCATTTTGATATGCATGAAGCCAGGTTTGGTTCACCAATCTCCGCGCAATCTGGGTGACAAGTTCCGTTCAAGTGGCTTACTCTTTAGACTTGTTTCTTCGAAACCAGTTAACCAGGAGGCAGGATATGCTACTCAACCTACAGCTGAGAAGGTACATTATAGTTTTACATAAGTGTCATACTCTGGTGTATGTTATTTTGTTGGAAATGCGACAGTCATGTTGTACCGGTTATCTTGTATGGAAAAGCATGTATTTATCCTAGGCAAATATGTAGCATCGCTACATCACGCTTTTAATCAGAAGAAGCGCTTTGCGAAGCACCATCCATACCATTTCAAAATGGCCTCCGAATCTTCATTTCATACAGTAACCGCGAACTAAACCGAGGCCGAGGACCGATATCACTATCTCTCTCAAACTTGGTAGCCCCACGCAAGTGTGAGGAAGAAGTTTTATGACCCGTAGGGTTTGCCGATGCTAGTCACTGTGGGGCTCAAGATACAGTAGTGAGACCACCCGTATGATGGAACCCATTAACGCTTGTTATGGAATTAACCTTCGGCCTTGAAATCCCTTCGTACTTGGATGAATCTAAATCCTTGTGGATTGGTGTTAGGGTTAATAAAATTTTAGACATAATTTATAGTGACAGTTTAGTTTAGCGTTTAGTTAAAAATGGAATGAATTAATGTAAAGTTTCTTAAATAAACTCCCTTTCAAAGAGACAATGTGGGGTTCTTCAAAAGATACATTTGGCGTTTGAATGGTCAGTAACACACATGTCACACTGAACTCAAGCGTCCGTAAGCTAAAGGAACTGTCTACCTTCAGGCGGTCTGTAGGCTTGTTTGCCATCAGCTTGGAAAATTAAAAAAGCCATTGGGCTAAACGAAAGACGGTCATAATCACATATTATCGGTTGGAAATAGCTTACTGCTATTACTGTTAATTTTTGCTTGACATTCTACCATAATATACCTACTTGTGCAATTGTACTAAAATCAGATCCGCGTTCATTCCTCATCAATCTCATCATAATCATAACTTAAGAGTTCTCCTCCTTTTCTTTGTCGGTGGAGTAATCATTCATGGGTCAGTCTTTTCCTCATACGACGCATTCTTTTTCAGTTGGCTGAGATACGTAATTCTAGGTTTTTCTCTGCTTTTCGTCTATCCGTCCTATCGGGTGTTCTCTACAAAGTAAAAACACTAGTACTCTCACCACCTGAATTACTTAGTTACACAAATATACCAGTTCGTCGAAATTGAAAGTAGTCTGACGACTCGGAGACATGCTAAATGTTCTCTGGGAACCGCTTCCTTCGTCCCAGTTTACGGATGGACAAAATGTTGGAATGTGTGTGAGTTGTGTGACTGTGTGTTACAGATGTAGTGTATTTTTTTTCTTCGTATTTTCTCGAAAACGTTCGTTTTTCTCATGCCACTGCTACTTCAATCAACCTTAGTACTTTTTGTACCGAGACTGACGGAAATATAGCAAGACATGTTCGTGTCGTTCGTACGTTTCCGTGAAAATACGAAGGAAAATAATGATGCACTACATCTGACTGCATGACTGCTATAATTTTGAAAGGTGTCATTACAGGGTGGTAATAGACCCCCCTGGTGGTGGTGGTGGTGGTGGGTGGTGGTAGGCGTTAATTTGCGGAAATTCATATTAATTAAAACAAAGTCACCCGTTATACTTACTTGCGTAATTTTGCATGCAATTAGTGTTCCCCCTCCCACTGCAGAAATAAATACGCAAATAAATAAAACCACCACCAAAAGTACAAAAATCGACACGTGTTTCCCATCGGTGTCTAAAACTGTACCTACCACATTTTATTCATTCTATGTACAGAACCACACAGAAACCTTTACCTTACCTTGCTCTTGGCTACTTTTTTTTACTGACACTTCCTCATATTCAGTAGTTCCCACGCCGAAACTACAACTCCCCTAAAAAGGTCTTATGTCACGTTCAAACCTGTTTAAACTTAGGCTGTTTTAGAAAATGGTACAAAATACTCATATGAATGTGGACTTGGTAAGTTAGGAGGCAAATATTTGTATATTTTGTATGTTCTACTGTGAGCGACCTTGCTTAAATATTTATTACTTTAATTTGGCCAAAACGGCTAGAAGTCACGTACCTGTGTGATGAAGTGAGATGACAGCATACTTTAAAACTTTGTATAGTTTGCTGGGCTTCTTATATACAAGAGGGATTTGGGATTTCCGCGCTAGTTTAAAGCTCCTTTCCCTGGCCTTTGGGGCTTACATACATACATCACTGGCTCAGTGACCCAAAGAGGATCTTGGCCTCTGACACAAGAGAGCGCCATTCTGCCCTATTCTGCGCCACTTCACGCCAGTTGGGTATTCCGAGGGGACAGGTCTTTTTGGGCTTCGTCACTCCAGCGGCCTTTGGGGCTTACTCTTTTCAATTCATTTGCAACATTACTCTTACAATTCTATTACTTCAAAAGTAGTTTTAAGAGTATATGAATGAATGAATCGATTAACACTGGCAATAAAATGTCCTAGAACAGAAATATGCCAGGTTGATCCCTCCTAGCAAGGAAGAAATAGCACTTTTCCGAACAGGTAATGTGAAAACGCCATTTGACGTTTATGACACTTTCACACACCGCCACTGCAAAGTTTTAGATTGGTCCGATTAGACAATTTTCTTTTACTTGTTTAAAGTCAAAGATGATTAATACACCCGAGCAGTATCCCCTCCGTCATCAGCGGGCGCCGGCGTGGTCCAGAAATAGAACTACTGGCTATTTTTACTGGCCGCGTATCCGCCGGCGCGCGCGCAGGACGCGGGAACGTGGCGCCGGCCGCGTTCGGGATCAATACGAATATTAAGTATGTCAATTCAATAAAAATACGAGAGCGAGCGAAGTGAGGACGCACTCTAGTACTGAAGATTCATTGATTATATTGATGCCTCTGCTGTCTTCCGCGGGTAAAATCCGTCGCACGCGGCCGCCCCAGTTGTCGTTGCTCATACTATTTTTGCTGACCCGCTCACCGTAGCCATAGCCACCGTAGGGGTATGTGGAAAGTGAAGACAAAGTCGTATATTTTGGATTCGTCCTGTGACCGTGATTGATAATCTATACAGTTTCGGTGTTGTGGAGAATATCTTTTCATATTTGCATGAAGTAAGTCTCAGACCAATGCCGTTAAACACAAAACATAAAATCCGACTTGTAGGCTAATCTGTTTATACCATACATGGTTTTTACTATAACATAGCGGTAATTCCACGAACTCCCCTCTCCTTTCGTGGTATCTACACACATGTCAAATATGACTCCCGCTCCAACCGCACGTCAATGGCGCGGAATTAAACTGTCAATTGAACGCTAGGTCGCAATGCCCGCATAGGGCTGCCATCTGTCCGGGTTTTTCGGATTTGTCCTACTTTTGTGTCCGGGGAGCGTTTGGACGGGGGTTTAGCATCCGGGTAAAATCAGGATATTTATACGCCAGGGCAAGGAATAAATCATACTTACGGAATTCTCATCATTAAAAAACAGCGAAAGGTGACAAATCTTTCTTCCTAGACTCTTGACCAGGCGTCTCCTAAGTTTTTGACCGGCCTTTGCTTCCTTTTTTTTTAGGCTGGATTGTATGGAATTTAGTATTTTCGCGGTCCTTACCAGAATGTATGCCAGAATTACTGCTCTGATAAATCGCGAATCAAGCACACGAAAATTTTGTGAAGTGATTAGAGATAATTTTCTAAAAAACTTGTGAAAAAATCTGTTTTACTGAATCGTCCGGGATTTTTAAACTGTCCGGTGTCGGCAACATAGACATGGCAATGATTAATGAATCTGCTTAGAACTCGCGTATTTAGCTCTGCTCGTAGCCTGCAACGGAAGCCCATAGATCGATAGATACGCATCTATAGTGAAAACACATCAATCATGGCATTCATGAAGTAGGAGAGAAACCCCATGCTTTTAACGGGTTAACGATAGATTTGACGTTTAATATCCTGAGCAGTTGAAAGGGTTTCTTCGATGTGTAATAAATTTACTGTTACCTATGTATAAGGAAAACTGGCCCATCTTAAAGATTATTGATGCCATTTGATAGTTGACAGATTCATGTATTGTACCAGGTGCTCAAAACGATAGAAGAAAAGCGGAATGAAATGAAAGGCTGCTTCTTCATCGACACGATCTGGGTGCTTAAATATATGATGATGATGATAGTTGAATACAAATTTCCACATGATCAGTCTACTAATTTATTAGGTTTCACTGCTGAGAGACTTTCATATGTTCACTTGTTTTATCCATGGATAGACACTAAAGTCAAATTAAATAAAGAACCCAAACAATCTCGCAAACCTCCACCTCGCATAACACCAGTAACAGCCGTTGAAAAACATTCAATTGTTTACCTTATTCTCCAGCAATACATTCCAAGTTGAAACTGGTTATCAATGGCCATTACGCGTAGTGATACAGAGAAGGCAAACTGTAATCATCATACAGAATCTATGTATAAAGATGATTACAATCATAATGATCCTCAAGGTGGACAATGATTCGAACACGCTCTTAGCAAAACAAACAGTCGATGATGTAACTATGACGCGATGGTACTTGACTATTTATATTGCTGTTAAAAACTGCCGTACTGTTTAATTCGATGACATTGACATTAATGAAGTGTTAACACAAATTGTGATGGTTTAGTGTTTCACAACACGACCATGGAAGGTTGAATTACAGTGTAATCAGTGTTTATAATTTTGTGTAAACAGGAGTGTCCGACCGAAACATGTTTTTTTGCCGAAACCGAAACCGAAACCGAATGTTCGGCTTTGGCTCTAGTTTCGGCCGAAACCGAAACCGAAACCGAAACTTTTGTAGAATTGATAAAATCGTTGAAAAATGTCATAAAACCGCTTTTATACACATATTATGAGGCTGTCAACACCGAATGTCCTTGAAATTGATGTTACTTAAGCAGTTTTTTTAAGAAAATTACTAAGACCAAGATAATTCTGCAACGATTTTGATAACACACGCAGTGCAAGTGTTATTTTAAACGTCAAAACTTCTATGAAATTATGACGTATCAATAACATTTGCACTAGTTGCACTGCGTATCAAAATCATTGCAGAATTTTCTTGGTCTAACTCTATTCAGTCACCAGTCAAGCTAACATGTAGATACAGGGTCAACCAAAACACCAACCAAAAACGCGAGCGCAGCGAGCGCGAAATATTTTGTTAACAATATCGCAAGGCCAGGTACCGATCTTCACCTGGGCCTAAAAGTCCGAAGTGCCCCAGTGAGGCGAACTTTCATGCGAAGTCAAAGCCGTTGCTTCAGGCTTCAGGATAAGTAGTTGAGCACAGACTCCAACTAATGTCCATTGTATTAAAAAGCGAGACCGCAGTTTCGTCGACGTTCGACGTTCGACGGAGCAAAAGTTTTTCGGAACTTATTTACCTACGAAATATCATTTGATATTTACTATTTGCTTTTCGGTGAAGGAAAAACATCGTAAGGAAGCCGGACTAGATCCGATAAGGCCTAGTTAACACTCTGGGTTTGAAGGTCTGTCTGATGGCAGTCGCTTTCGTAAAAACTAGTGCCTACACCAATTTTTGGGATTAGTTGTCTATTGGACCCCAGGCTCCCATTCCCATTGCACGGCAAAAATTCCGGGATTACGCGAGGAAGATGATGAGTTTTCTTATTTTTCTCTTGCCCAGGGCCCAGTAACATGCGACAGTGCTATCTCATTCACTCCGATACAATTAGACAGTGTGCGCGTTATAAGTATTGACTAGGGCTTGCAATATCGGATGGTCTCCAATTCCGGAACTGATTTTCGATATTGGATTCGAATTCCGGAATTCCGGAACTGGTTCCGGAATTAGGGGTTATCGTATTTTACCTAATTTTTTTTGTAAAATCCAATAAAAAATGTGAAATTCTGATACTTTACGTTTATTAAAGTTAATATTGTTTAAGAGAAATTTAATTTGAAGTACTACAGATAATTTCATCTCTTTTTTACCACCTTATTAAAATGGTTACTTTTATTCAATTCTATGATACGCGGTATTTATTCGGGGAAAATTTGGTTGCTAGCAAACCATTCAATGGATAATTTTATAAAATAGTTAAATATAACAGCTCTATAATCAGCCTACTCTTCGTAACATAGTACGTAGTGGTGTTGTTTAAGAAGTTGAAGGTCGAAATTTGGCTTTTTCCTTCCTAGATCCTATTTATAATTCAGAATATCATATATTATATGCTTCTACAGGATCCGAAATCGTTGATAGAGAAAACTTTCTATCTAAATCGAAGATTCGCTCATGTAGGATTGAGACTATTCTGACTATTCTAAGCAAGTAAATCACTTTGCTTTTTTTTATGAGCCCATATTGTCCCACTGCTTTATCAAACCGAAAAGTAAAATATACCCATACTATAGGTCACTGAATGACTAAGAGGAACTTATTAACAACAAAAAACATCAGTATAGTGTAGTTTCTTAACAATTTTCAATAATAAACGTATTCAAACCTGAAAAAAGTACTTAAATCCAATTCCGGAATTTTCGATATTCAGTTGTATCAATTCCGGAATTGTAATATCGGAAAATTTGTCCGAGATTCCGGAATTTCGAGATTCCGGAATTCCGGAATGCAAGCCCTAGTATTGACAGCCTCTTAAGACTGCGTCGGCCGTCCAGTGGCGCCCTCATTAGTGGAATTGTGTTTTATAATAAACCAATTAATTTCTGTACCTATACATGAATCAGTATTTGTAGATATTAATATTGTTGTCCTACTTATTCCCCAACTTTTGGTCATTGTCCGAAGTACCATTTCGTAAGTTTCGGCCCGGCCGAAAGGTTCGGCCGTTTTTTGGCCGAAACCGAAACTACAGCCGAAACATGATTTTTTGGCCGAAACTGGCCGAAACCGAAACCGAAACCGAACCTTCGGTCGGACACTAGTAAACAGTAAATATGATGCATTGAACTTTTTTAAACTTTCGTAAGGAACTACCCAAAAATCGCCTCTCATGCTACAGCTTCATTTTAAAAGCTCCCAAGGATTTGTGTTGACGAGGATTGATGTAGAAGCGAAAATATATTTTCGTACCTATTGTTATAAAGGAGCAACGCACATGTGACAAGAGTACTTAAATACGCTAAATTATTCTATACTGCGTCCGTTTGCTATCACAAGTAATTTATAAGTTTGTACTATATTTTACAAGCGTTATGTTAAAAATGTCCTTGTCCTCGCGCCAGAGCGGCTACCGCGAAAACCGAAATTCGCAAATTGCGGGGATCTTTCTCTTTTACTCCAATGAAGGCGTAATTAGAGTGACAGAGAAAAATCAACGCAATTTGCGAACTTCGATTTTCGCGGTTATAGCCCAGTAACTGACGTATCATGGAATCGTAAAAAAAACGGACTTTCAAGTACAGTCAGCAAAATTTTACCTTGCTTAGCTACAATAGCTACTTTTGCCGACTTTACCTCCAGCAACAATACAGACCGCAAATTACAATGTATGTTAATCTGTATCCCTAGTGAAAAAGCGGCCAAGTGCGAGTCGGACTCGCCCATGAAGGGTTCCGTAACAGCAAGTAACACAATAAAATTGCGGTTTACGGTTTATGGCGTATTAAAAAAAAACTACTTACCAAATCTTGTTCAAACCAATTTTCGGTGGAAGTTTGCATGGTAATGTACATCATATATTTTTTTTAGTTTTATCATAGTCTTATTTTAGAAGTTACAGGGGTGGGGGGGGACACACATTTTACAACTTTGGAAGTGTCTCTCGCGCAAACTATTCAGTTTAGAAGAAAATGATATTAGAAACCTCAATATCATTTTTGGAGACCTATCCATAGATCCCCACACGTATGGGTTTGATGAAAAAAAAATTTTTTGAGTTTCAGTTCTATGTATGGGGAACCCTAAAAATTTATTGTTTTTTTTCTATTTTTGTATGAAAATCTTAATGCGGTTCACAGAATACATCTACTTACCAAGTTTCAACAGTATAGTGCTTATAGTTTCGGAACAAAGTGGCTGTGACATACGGACGGACAGACAGACAGACAGACATGACGAATCTATAAGGGTTCCGTTTTTTGCCATTTGGCTACGGAACCCTAAAAAGGTATAAGTCTTGGGCAGCACAGTTGTAAAAGGGTGTAAGTTCTAAGTCACACCTGTGCCCTTTTACTCCTAAGCTGCGGTAGACTTGAACCCTTTTTCACTGGGGCCACAGGTTTATTATTGTAGCGATAATGTTATGCATGGTTCGTCCGTCGCGATTTGAGGCCACAAATAAACATAATGTGGGTCACGGTCTGCGGATCCCGTTCGGAACTTACGCATGAACTCATCGGTTATTCTAAGAAATTCTCGGTGATAACATCATGTTCATCACACATCTTTATACACATTGACACAGTAAGCCCTACAGTAAGCTCAAGAAGGCTTGTGTTGTGGGTACTTTTAGACAACGATACTCGTGTATATGATATAAAAATATTTACTAATAATTTATTGAAGTCTTGCCAACTAGTAGTGTCAGTTTGCGACTTCGTGTGTGTGATAAAAACTATCAATAATCCGTCCCCGAGACGTAGACTTTCTCCACACTAAAATTCATTTCATTGCTTCATTGTGCATTGGTTTAACCGCGAAAGACAGAGTTGCTTTAGAATTTATACATATTATTAGTATTACTGTAAAGTCGAGTGAAATTAAGTGGTGGTTAACTTTGGCCATTGGGATTAAATAGTTCGTTGCTGTTTTTAACAAGCTTTTATTAGGTCGACCTGTAGGTAACTATGTAATGGAATCTAAGGTAAATAATTTAACCATCTTCCAAGGATCGTAGCGTCATGAAATTTGGCAGCTGTATGTAACTCTAATGACAATACAATAATATGGTACTGTCGAACTGATCTGATGATGGAGACAGAAGCCATATGAACTCTGTGATGAAACAACGCAACCTAATTGTGTTAGGGGTTTTTAGAATTGTCTGGATGAGTATTAGTTGTTTGTCGTACGAAAAGTACAGTCAGCGATAAAAGCTTGTAGCAAAAATTAAATTTTTGCCAATAACTTATTATAATTGCACAGAAATTATGGCATATTGTCATTGAACTTGGTTTTATCTATCCTTTTGTTTTTTATTACCCTCTTCTATATGTGGTTTTCATATTGAACGCGAACTTTAATAACAGAACTGGTAAGGTCACTTAATGTAGTTATTGTACTAAATGTGGCGGAATGAGCCACGCCTGGTTTCAACACAATCTTGATGTGAAAAACACATAACACTGATAGCATTCAGAGATTATAAGAAAAATACATGTGTAATCGCCTTGAGATCATCCAAGTGTTAATAACGTGTTTGTACGTTTCTTTAGCGTTCTTTGAATCTTCGTGACTTTTAGCTTTCGCGCGGTACATGGTAAAATTATAGGAGAGTGTTTCCCACAGTTCTAAAAGGAGACAGCGGTTGGGAAAATTTGCTTCTCGTGATCGGAGTTTACACTTGAGATATTCGAGTTTTTGTAGACAAATGGGACTTAGAGACAAGTATTTTTTACTACGAGTTATTATATAGATAAGTAAGTTGAAAGAAAGATCTTAAGAATGGTAGTTTTGTGTGTAAATGCCGATTTTTCGAGCAAAATAAAATTGCGAGAGAGAAATAAATATGCCAACTACATGAGTAAAGGTTTGTTTCGCAATTTCTATCCAATCAATTCGAAGAAATCCCTTTAGAGCCCTATCTGTAATTATGCAAACTAGAAATATCACTTACAGAGAGAGAGCTAGGCTGACATGTTAATTGCCAGTATTTATGTAAGCGATGTCACTGGGGAGACGCTATATTTCATCTGAACTGAGCTGAAGCTTGGCTATGCCAACGCCAAGCATTTAAGTTAGCAAAGTAAATAAATAATAGGTTATGACACTTATGACCCACTTTGGCAAGCTTTTATTACATATATAATACCTACCGAGAAATGTGTAATTGACATATAGTTTAATAAAAATATAATGTAAGGACAAGGCCAGATAGAGTGTTTAAATTGCAAAAAACCATCGTTTTAAAATAGTGCATGATTGCATACTTAATAAAAGTAAATTAGTTTATTTACACTTTTTGGCTTAGTTTTAAACTCCATTTTAGAATCCGCCTGGATCAAGTGCATCATTTACCGCACCCAAGCTATTTGTAAATAAAATACTATGATATATATGTTTTATATGAATAAAACTTTTGCAAAGTTCTCTGGGCAAAGCGCGTTTATATGTGAGTATGTGACTATATTTAAACTTAATATGTCCAACTGAGCAACTCTCAAAACATCTAGTACCTCTTTGACGGCAGACCGGCATAACTTTATCCAGCATAACGCCCAGTTGTTTCGAATCCGAGGGTCTATGTCAGCTGGTTCTGATGAGTAAGGGTTTTGTGAGTAACGCAGTCAGGGGTTAACGACTTGATTGGCGAAGATGGCGGGACGTGCTAAGTGGATGATGACCCAGTGCTTAGTTGTTGCCAATTTTGGTTACTAGGGTTCCTAGAAGTGCCTATATGTAGGTATACTATATGTAACTTTGGTACTGGGTGTCTTCTTAGAGTTATGTAGGTACAACACGTGTATTATAAGTTTGATTTGTTCATGTATTCGGTCAAATGTTACTAAGCCGCCAAATGCTCGTATCATTCTGTTGTAAATTCCTTTTACACAATCAGTTGCAAAAGAAGCTAGTGCTAGTTCTGGACAATTCTAATTAAAAATGTTTTATGTCGTATAGCATTACATCAGTCTTATATAATCATAATAAATAAACAGTAAACATTGCTTCTATTATTCAGAAGGAAAGCGATAAGGCACAATAACGTTTTCCGGTAATAGTAAATCAGTCTTTGATAATTAACATTCAATAATATCGATGAATGCGCATTACGCAATACTTCAATCAATAGTTATGTGCGTATTTTATACGTGTATGTTTTTTCGTATTTTGCTTTCTTAAGCAGTGAACAAAGGTATGATGTAAATAAAAATAAACGTGGCCGCAGTAAGAATGCCGTGAACAATATTGACATTTCTTCGTTTCATTCAAATTTTCGTGTTATGCTTTTCCTGCCACATGAGATTGGCCGGTCTAAGTATTTTTTGGAGCAGATTCTGGGACTAAAGTACGAGTAGGCACATTTTATTAGGGTATGCGACGCTCCAAAACAGCTTTTACTGCAAATGCTTCTTGTCCCCAGTCGTGAGAAAGAATGCCGTCGACGTGTATAGAAAAGATTAGATAGCTTTATCTTCGCTGCTTTCTAGCCTCAGTCATAAACATGTATACATTCGCTCGTCTTAATCCAACGAGATAAGGTGCAAAATTGTATAGATGTTTGTGATAATGATTGTATCCATCGCCTGACAAACATTTGTTTAGCAGAGATTTCTTATTAACTATCGTGTCAGGTTACACAATACGAGTACCTAATGTGGTAAGTACTCATTTGCTACCGAAATAGACCTGGGTCTTGGGTACCCTGGAATAAGATATTAGCAGACATTGGATTTTGGGGGGCAAAATTAAATGACATAATGAATCCTATAATTCCTACATCGATAGACATAGACATCATTTATTGGTAATAAGCTATTACACGTCTCGTCACAATTTTCAATCTTATTCCTATATTCGGTAGTAAGTATAATTTAAATTATCTATGGACTTAAGACTATAGTTAGGTGGTCTTAAGGCAAAAGTGAGAACAATAGCTGTTTTGTAAATATTTAAGGTTGATGCCATATAAGCTACGTCTTCCTATAAATATTTTTGACGGTCTGCCACTGCTGTACAAATATCATCATCATCTCAATCATCAACCTGATCAGTAAGTACTTGAGCTAAAGCAAAGAGCTGGCGGCTTCTTCGCACAATGCATGGTATAATAGTATAGTCCGCCTGATGGTAAGTACTCTCTTCCCGTCTTTTCTAGGTCACCTGACTGACACAAGCCTACGTCATCATGCGACAGCACTATATGATAATATGCGATAGCGCTATATATAGCGGCCATGTTATTGTGACGTAGGCTTGTGTCACTCTGGGAAGAGAAGACCATGTTTTATTAGACTATGGCACAATGTATCAGACTATCAGCATTGTGATACAACGAGCAAATGCCGCCAGCGTCGTTGCTATTGGTACAATACTACAATGGTTCAAGGGCCCATTTTAGAATTAAGCTAGTTATTAATTTAGTTTAGCAGTACCACTGTAATTAAATATCTTCTATGTAAACTTCTATGTAAATTTTTTTGGGCAAATATCCTTTTGCTTCATGTTCATAAATCTGATTTAAAAACCAGCCTACCTTTGCTTCATTTAGGCACATGTAGGGCACGAAGTTTCACTTGTAATTATTTAGCCAGACACTGCTAATAGCCAGAACAGATAGCGCCTCGCTAATTGTTCTACGATCGTTAATTATACTTCCTAATTAAGACTGTCCTAACAACATACAAAAACCTACGCACTTATGACGTTTTATTATTTGCATAATTCTCTTCCCGAGACCTAAAATACATGTCTTAAGTCCATTATAATTTTGACGCCAATATAGCGGTTATTGCTAAAATTGTATGTTCTAGAATTGTGTAAAAAATTACGAGGTCTTGCTTTGGCTGTTTGATACGAAATTTACGCGTCTAGACGTCTGCTAGTTTGTATTCCAAATATACGTATTTGTACGTATGTACTTTTTAAACTACTTATGCCAACCCTCCCGCACTTATTTACTTAAAGAGAATATTGAGTAGCCTTTGAAATAGTTATCACGGTTATCTGCCAATATCGTTATCCATTTCTTCCAATTCCAACTCTTTAAAATTGTCGATGGAGCAGTTTCCAATTTACTTACTTATCTCTTTCCTGGCCCTTCTTTTGGAATCGGAATTATTTATTGCATAAACTTTGTGTTGACAGTCTGATCATGATGTTTACTTTTATATGGTCAGTGAAGTTCTTTTTAGGTTCACTCCCTTCCTCCTTCTCTCTTCTATAATCTTTTTATAGCTTTTCCTTTTCTGTTTTCTTACTACGGTCTTTAAGTAATGTGTCTCTATGTTTTTAAAAAGGCTCCTCTTCTCTTTTATCTATGGTTTCCATATGTTGTAACCATGTTGAAACTTAACATTTATGTTTGCCGACAGGTAAGCGTTCCAATAAGTTTAATTACTTTAATGAACAACTCGCCTCCTCCACACGCAAATTCCACACCTTATTCAACATATAATTTTTCACATTTTAACC
The DNA here is from genome assembly GCF_963556715.1 of Cydia fagiglandana. NCBI lineage: Eukaryota > Metazoa > Arthropoda > Insecta > Lepidoptera > Tortricidae > Cydia > Cydia fagiglandana. The sequence continues at coordinate 4,697,936 of NC_085949.1, read as the reverse complement.
GTAAACAAAAATGACGTAATGTTCGACCTCGTCGCCATTTCATCGCCATTATTATTCCCTTAGCCTTCCCACAACGTAAACCGTTGTTTTTAGCTACAGTGTAACTATTAATTATTATAGTGGTTAATCTAGAATTTTAAGTAGGTAGTTTATGCCCTTCTTGTAGGCAATATGTTTACAGTTTACTTGATATGGCACTACATGGCCACTGTTCTTGTTGTATCTTCATGGAAAAAAGTGGAGATGATTAATCAAACTTCTTAGCAACAAATACAGATAATGAAGTCTGCAAACCTTATGTTACGCTACAAATTTCAAATACGAAACATCGTCCAAACATTTCATAAAAGACGAGCTAGAGAGGCTTTAGCTAAGTCCTCTTAAGAGTAGCAATAATATACAAATCATCTTTCTTTTCTAAGAAAATGAAAACCAATAATTTTTTATTAGACAACCTATCGTTTCTACATAGTTTGACAATTCTTGAACCTTATTGCTAAGACATAGGGCTCACCTTAAATCAGTTGCTGTTGTAAAAGACACGATCATAGTTCCCCATGACAAGGCATTACACCAACCACTAACACCACTTTCACTGCTCGCCCACTAGCTAAAGCGATATGCTAATCTTGGATGACACTAGAAACAGATATGTTATCTTTGACCATGTAAGATTGTTTGTAATTGATGGTTTCTAACCTTTCTTTTTCTGTTTTAGGTAAAGGTGAGCTGACAAGAATCATGTTGGTACTTTGTAGTGTGGCGGTGAGTAAGTTTGCCAGAGTTAAGGAAGTTATTTGTTGTGCCTTAGCATTTTTTGTAAAAGTGTTTTGAAGAAGGAGAAGTAAGAAGTCTGTAGTTTACCCTTTCATCGCAAAACTACCGAACTGATTTTACTACCATTTGAGGGAAGGCCAAAAGGCCAGACCGAATCCCATGGAGGGGCATTCCACGAGACTGTCGCTTACATAACGCAATTCTTCTAATACCTCCGGAAATGCCGAGTAAGCGATATTGGGTCAGGTAATATTTCATGACTTGGCTAACAAATTGGCAGTATATTCTCGAGATTGACGTGAGGTAGCTGCCATACAAGGCAAAAGCGTTATGTAAGCGACAGTCTCGTGGAATGCCCCTGGATGGGGACAGGCAAAACTACTAAATTAATTAAATTATAAAGAACATCACAGTAATCAGATTCTCTTGAAGTTACAAGCATCTATTAATCTGCATGTCCTATTATTTTATTATCATCAGCCAGTACTTACGTACGCTTGTCCGCCGTTGTGGTAAATAAAAAAAGGAAATAGAAGCGAGCAATAAGCAATATGCATTTAGAATTGGAATTTGTTGATAAGCGTAACATGGTTAATAAACCTAATTGCTACAGCCATTAAGTAATTAAGTTTAGTTTTGATTGCATCCAACCGTTAACATGAAACATCGTAATTAATTAAAAACACAATAACACAAACGATAAACACAACATCAATTTTGTAATGTTCTAAAGTACGACTATTTTAGAACTTTATCGTAGAACGTGATATTTTGTGACATTTTGAAAGTTTTGGACCTGGAACTATCCAAGCATATCGAAAAACTTGCAAAGACGCCTCACATTTAGGTAAATAACTTCTCCTATTAGGAGGGTGTAATAGATAAAACTCAAACATCATGTGGTTTGTTGTATGAAGTTGAAGAGTACCTATTATTATGAAGCAATCAGTTCAAGCATGAAATCACGCATTAGATATGCTACGATTGAATGGCATAGTAACGTTTTAATCAAATTTTGCGAACGTACAAATTGTGTTTCTGGTGTTATGGTTTAATGATAGTGTATGAGAATTGAGATGATAGTCTCGACATTTAGAAAGCGGTGACGCAGACAATAATAATGTCTTATATGGACATGACACTGTTAGTGACATTTAAAATTTGGAATACTCATCTTCACCTTATTTTTATACCTGTCTGTGTAATTCTGCCGCTGCTCTTTAAATTACAAAATATATGGGTATTTTACCTTCTAAGTTTTAACTTTTAGAAGTTTTTATTTATACCTATTAAGACAGAAGAATGAAGAAAATGTTGAAGAAACAGTACATGAAATACAGCAGATATAGGTAAATAGGGGTACTTTACTTTCTAAGTTTAGAATTTTAGAACTTTTCATTCAACCTCTTAACACAGAATAATGAAGAAAAGAGAACGAGAACGTAGAACTTAACATTTACCAAAATTGTTGAAGAAACAGCACAGAATACAGTAGATAGTTGAATCCTCAAGGCGGTCAAGTAGCTTTGTAGTAAAACATTATCTAATCTCAGATGTTGATCGGGGTACGCCTACTACGACCCGCCATTCAATGAATCTTTTCAATGAATGACTATTGTTGCCAATGCCGTGTCGTACGTCCTACGGACGTTTAATTCGATGCCGCCATTTTGTTGATTGTCGTTTGTATCTTTATTTTATTATATTGAATCTAAATGAACATGAGGAACGTGGAACATGACATGAAGTAAGAAATTATGGTTACTTTAACATTGACTTGAAATAAATATTACTGAAGTTTTTGACCTAAAATTAGGTACATTCTAATTGTAAAACCCGTGAACAACGTTTCTCCAGCTCTATGAAACTATTGGTATATTCATCATTGAAACCTAGTTCTAAAATATTCAGACATTTGCACAGATGGCGTATACGCGTTGACATCGTAACGTTTCCTAACATCGCTTTAATGTTTACATTTCGTGTTTGCGTTACACGTTAGTGTTACGCAGCCTGAGGGTCGTTTCGGCAGTTCAAAAGGTATGAAAAGCTACCATAATGACAAACATCCTGTTATTTCAGATGACTTGTTAGCATAACGAGTGACTAAAATAATTCCTGGCCTTTCAACAATTTCAACATTCTACACGTGTTCTTTTGTTTTAGTAAAATCATTCTTATATTACTTCGCAATCACTTTATTAATGCAACTGTATTTCAATATAAACTTCGATAAAGCGTTAAACTACGTTATCGAATTCTGTTAAAGCTACAAACCATTCCACTTTGCCGTTCAATTTATTGATCAATTTGGCATGATCGTAATTGGAATGATCGTGGGCCGAACCGGATCCCATAACCCGTAGTCGAAATAGGCCGCTAGCACCGATTAAACCGATCGCAGTCGCTGTATAAAGTTGTATCTGCACCGCTACGTCGTCGCACAGCCTTCGCAAACGGCATTCAGTGGACAATCGGTCTTGAAGTCACTGCCATAAAACTCCATATTTATACACCGTCTCGGATAAGTAGTGCGATCATATCAAAGCGTGCCAGAACGTTTTTCAACCCAAACGGCATCAATTTAAATTCGTATTTCCTTTGATCGTTACTTCGATGCGTTCTGAGATAAGTTAAATTTATTTGTACCATGATTACCGGTCGATTGTGTTGCATTTTATTGCTGTCGCTCTCCGATTTGTCATTTACTGCTTTACCAATATCATGTTTATCTCGCGGCGGACTACTTGTGCGATCGAAACTGTCAGACTGTGCATATTTCTACCAATATTATTGTCGCCTACGCTCTAAATACCGCCAAACCCACGTTTATTTCCGAATTCCCCAGTAACATCGGCTCCAGATGGAGAACTGCCGCACCTAATTGTATTAGCCGATTTGAATTTACCGTCCGACTAGTTCCATTTCCAATTCATTTATGAACGCTTGTCAACGTGTCCCGAATTCTTTGATCTCAAACTATTAGAAGCAGCTGCCGACAGAGGAATTCCAATTGCATCATTTGACGATAGGTTTATTTATTTCCTTAATGTCCCTAACGAAGCACGTAAGCTACCGTATAAATAGACAAGTTAGCCTTCATGACGGAACACGCAGCTTATTGCCTTATAAGGAATATATTGGCTATATTAATGATCATTGACGCAATGGATCATAGTGGAAGCTGGTGAGTGGTGACTAAGGGCTTATCTAAAAACAATGAGTAATATTAAATATAATGTTGCAGCTATAACCGCCACGTGATTTAAATATAATGAGGATGATTGACGTACCTCGCATGTGCCTCGGCTGCCGAGTTAAGTAACACCTAATTATAATAGCAATACCACTTATGAATGCACAATAGCTTAATACTAGACGTCATAAATTAGATCTTGCTGGCCTTTATACAAATACTATTGGCAATGTTGAGACTGAATTGTTTGATTGCAGATTGCTAGCACATTTATTTTAATTTAAAAGGATATTGAACATTAAATTATGAGATACGTTGAGTACTTTGGCATTTACGTCTTTGAGTTATTACTGTTATCATTGTCTAAATAGAGAGACAGAGTGTGAAATGAAATATATATTTTTTATTTGTAGTCACGTGTATCCTTCGCTATTTTAAAGGTCAATATTTAAGTGTTTTAGATAAATGATGCTTATTAAGAATTGAATTTGTGTTGAATTGTGTTAGCTATATTATACTGTTTTCATTGGACGATGCACTACCAAGGTCAAAAAAGTGGAATCCAACTTGTTATACTAAATATATTTTCAATAAGGAAAACATAAAACCGCAAGAAGATCGTCCAAATACTCGTAGTCGTATTTACGAGAACCGTTACAGACGGTGACGAAACAAACGCATTAGAACAAGAATAGTAAAATGGAACGCATTAAATTTTAACTCTGGCTTTGTGTACACCCACGTCGGTTGTTTCGTCAATCAATCAAGCCTTTCTTCGAACCGGATTGATTACGCTCGCCATTATGAAGGCAGGAAGCTACACATTGCATTTGCCACTATTGTAAAGTCCTATGTACAATTTGTACTGTACGATGTTATATTACTTTAGAATCGTGTATACAATTAATTGTGTCTGATAGATATGTCAATAGGAAATCAATTCATAGTTTTATAGGTTAACTGTATGACACTTAATAAACAAGAGCGGGAGCTGTGATTGGTTGAACGCTGAACAGTATGCATTATGTTTTTTGGGTACAGTGAGTGTCGGGTGGATATCTAAATCACGATCTGCAGTTTCTTAATATCAACATTATGATGATACAGAATAAAACAGATTTTCTTTTGTTCAATTTAGCCAAGGTCTCAAGCCACACCACAGTGTCCACAGTCTCGAGAAGGTCCAATGATCAACTGGAGTGATTGTTGATGTGAAGGCAACCAAATGCACAAATTCTGTGAAATCTGATCCGAACAGGCAAAGCATTCAAGAATTTCGATTTAGGTCTTCCGTCTATTTTTACTATCGACTTTATCGCTTTCACATTTAGCGCCGCTGACTCATTCCTAAATTGAACTAATTGTAATTTACAACCTCTTTTATCTATTTTCCGTTCTAATTATCCGTGGCATCATTTCGCTTTTGCAGCTATTGCGTCTTGACCAGATGTAACTCTGCAGATAATTTTATAAATTAAATATGTCCTATAACTGCATTGCATTCAATTTGTTCTATAGTGGTTCTATAATTTTTCGTATAGATTTTGTATATACATACATACATACTGAATTGCTGTTGCTTGCGTTGCGATACATTCACGAGAATCACGAGGAATGTTTAACCCCTTTAGAGGTTGAATATTGCAAATTCCTTCTTAGTGGTTCTATTCTATTCTTATAAAAATCGATCTTCTACATTCAGTTGCTTTGGCTCTGAATTGATATTTTTAAGTCAGTCAGGTGTTTTATGTCCTACAACTCTCGATTTTATTGCGCTAACTTCTGCAGAATCATTCCTTTGAACCCTATTATTTATAACTACCTTTATCATTTGCGGTATAATTTGCTCAGCCAGCGATTGCCTAACATCGGCTCATTTCGATCAGGTGTTGCGCGGGCGACGGAAGCGGTGGGCGTCGCGTGCGCCTACGCCGCTACGCTTGTGTCACTACTTGATACTCATCACTGTTAAATAATCTGCAACGGCTGGCCTATTATATGATCGTCTATAAATTTGCCAGATTCTTTCAATTCATAAGCAAGACTATTTTTGATTTATATGTTATATAACGTATATTTTGTTTCTTTTTTAACATTTGGCAATATATATCACGGAAAGTCTGCCAAATTTTAATGATCGCAGTGTATTAAGTGTTACTTGAAATGTCAAATACTTGCAATACAAAACAAAACACAAAAGCGTCATTAGAAAACGTTAAAATCGTAACCTTCTTAAGTATGACAATCGAGTAAAAAACTATATCTACATATAGTCCTACCTTAACCACACTAAATTAATAAGTGCTTATGGTTTGTGTTGTACATATAACATTTTAATTGAGTTTCAATCAAGTCTACTTATTTATTCTCTAATCGTTATCATAGTTCTTATGTCATTAATTTAGATGTCACGTCAGCTGTGATAAAATCATCCACCATGACATGAACAGATTAAAATAACGCTTATCGAGCTTTGATTGGCGTGCTTAATCTATCAGATCACTAATGATATCAAATCATTAATGGATCAGGATGACAGCACTTTTAGCGAAGCTTCGTACTGACGATAAATTTCATGCTTTTAACTAACGAGTATAACTGTATCTGAATTGACGGTTACAGAGGCACTTAAGAGCATAATTTAAAGCGATTCGTGATTTATTATCATTGAAATCTTCCTACCATGGAACGTGATGGCAACACGTAGTTTACGACTCGGACACCATTAAACCCATTATTATCCGACGTTTCCGAGAAGTCGTTTAACCCGAAATTTATTTAATGACCCTCCGATTAAACCTCAAGTCCTGCCCTGTCCCTGATTTATGGTGTAATAATTGTCAAAACAGCAGTTTAAAATACACCACCTGCGACCACGACACATGTAACACATGTTTACCCAGGAGACCAGGTTTTCTATTAATATGCATCAAACAGAGGCGCACGCTTCATACATTAACCAACAGTAGCGGTCTGTAGTAAACAAACAACGGAAGCAACTTCAAATTTGGACCCGAAGAAAGCTTTCGAACGCGTTAACTATGAACTTTATGTACAACGCTTTAAGGTTCAGATTCTGACTAACATTTCAAACAAGCGTATCATTAGGCGTGAGATGAATATGGTTGCTATCGTAATCTGAAAGCGGATCTCGGCTTGTGTATACGCGAGATCAAAGGTATGCCGCAGGGTACGCCCTTTCGTCCACTACTGTTCCTACTGATTGACCTACATAGATCATAGCAGTTATCTGATGAATAGACGCCTTTCTACATTTCAATAACTTATATTGATTTAATGCTAAACAGTATGATACGATAGTAAATTATTGCAGAAAACTAGAACTTGTTAAACTAAACATTGCGATAGTTGAACGTGTCTGCTTATTTGCCCCTGTTTGTTTTACGAGTCGCCTCTTGGAGATTTATTTACTATTACTAAAGATAACGGTTAGTTTAATTACCTTGCCTGTTTTATATTTACCATGCATACTGTTTATGTAAACTCTGCTACTCGCCGGGCCATAGGCAAACTGCTGCGACTACGTGATGTTTACTACTAAATATTACAAAATATCAATTTATTTGTTTTGAAATATTGGTCTTTAACCTCGTAATCCAAGCGCTTAATACGTTCGTTTGTCAGAATTTGTACACGCAAATTAGGATTTGGCCATCTTCTTTTCTAAGTTTTAAGTACATACTGATAAAAGGTTTAACTCTAACTGTGAGTTCTGACAGCTCTAGTAGACGGTATACGTTTCTTACAAGTTGTAAATAACGTTTAATCTGTATGCGTTTGACATTGATCCGATTTATCGTCAGTTTATGACTGTTATCGGTAAAACTTAACGGCCCAATTACATCATTTACGATCTTAGGGGACATTGTAGCTTCAACGTTTCCTGTTGCTCTAGGTTCGGTTCGAACTGGGTCATTGCGTGTCCCGCAGCCAGCACTAACAACAATTTAACCAATTCCCTTGCTTGGGGTCAACATACGTAATGATGCTCCAGTTCCGTTGATGAGTATACGATTTTGATTGACGCGCTCAACGATGTGTGCAATGTCATTTATTATGATCACGGTTCGTTTGAGCTCCTCGTACTATTTAAACGTCTTTCTGAGATGGCAAACATTTGTTTTTTTTTATCGACGGTTACATGTTCTAGCAAAAATGCTTTTCCAACGATGATTTGATTAAGTACTGATGTTATAGTGCCGAATTTATCGTGGAGCTTCTTGTTTTTCGCATTTCTTTTAATTTGTTAAGTCTTACATTGCATATCAATGTCTCGACGCATATTTCCAGCTTCAGTTATCTTTTGTTCAGCTTAAATGAAATCCTTTGATGTTATATTATCTGATTAATTTAAATCTTCGTTTAATTTGCATCACTCCATCCCATTTGAAACGGTTTTGATGAGCGCAACCACAGATCAATTTGCGAGTCAGGTCGAGCAATAAATCCACCAGATGGCCTACATTTATAATTAATCAGAACACAGCCAGTTAATATATTCATTGAATTATAACAGATACTATAACGATCCTATATCGAAGACGTTTAATATTGAAACAAATTTCATGGCATGTATTTATCAGTTCTATAAATATTTGAGCTATACAATAAACAGTTTTATCTACAATTGCTACTTGTAACCCTGGTACGACACGATAATCGGTCGATTTCTTGTTCGTTGCAGTTAAGCTGAGTATAGACTGGCGAACGTAACGCTCGGACAGGAAAGGTTGCATGTGTATGTCCAATACATTTACGATTATACCTACCTACATACTCGTATCAATCAGCATTGTAACAACTAGCAACTCCATATTTTATTATGTTAACTTAGTTTCTACTTACGGGACTTCTCCATAGTATTCTTTTGTGAATATCGCATTTTTCCTTCACCCGTATTATTTTTAATACATTTTATTTAACTTATAATGTAAATTAAAACTACCAACAATAATTATACTGGACACGTTGGGTTGTTTTAACATTTTCATTGAATTACTATCTCACTTCCACCCACACCAATTTTCAGAACAGAGAGGAAATTTTAAAAAGCCGGGTCAATTGTTTGAAGCACTTAAGTTGTAAATATTTTCCGACCGGCTTAGGTTTTTATCTGTTACAATGTTTCTGCAATGAAATTTAATTTAAAACACGGCAAGAACTACCTACAGGCAAATATAGCCTAATCGCGTCATAACCGCGCGTTCCGCACGCTGCGCTGGCTCTCACACATCTCCATCCAGCATAAAAAACAGCTTAATCAGTTGTCTACACCCGGTTGCATCCCGTCGCTATCTGAGCCGTGACTTAATGTTACTTAATGTTATTTTAGACAGTTATAGTATTACCACCTGTCCGAATGGGGCCCACAGCTACTTACAATTATTATAATTTATTATATTACTCAATCGTCCGGAGCTAATTTTGTAATTATGACAGCTTTGATGTTGGCGTTTGGAAATACTTAAAAGTCATAAGGATCTCGTAAATATGGGACTGTGTGTTAAGTAATTAAGTGTGTTTTAAATCACCTTTAAGTTATCTTGACGCTGTTCTTCCATGGAGATCTGTCCAATCGATCGCGTCAGTACGCAAACTTAACTAACATTGGTTAACTAAATCGAGATCAGAATAGGAATATTATAACACTGCTTACACAGCTTGTGGGCTTATAGATAAAATGAGTCCAATTATGTTGAAACATTATCACACCTTTCGGTGTCTTATTATGAAACGTAAGTACTTTCAATATGTAAGTCAAAATAAGTCGCTATAAACCGCTTGAGTTGTGACAATAAAATTTCGATCCTATCGTTTTTCGGCTGGAAAATTAGTGACCCCTGGAACTCCATTGGGTCAAAACCTATTGTAAAGGCTAAGACGAAAGTGGCGGACCCGCGCGAAATCACCTTTTCATACAAACGTAGTCATCATTTTCCTCTCTAGATATTAACATTATTGAAAATATTTTGACACAACTTGTTGAATATCAACCACAGCTATGCCCTTTTTCGAATTTCAAATTAAGAGTTAGAGCATACATTTGAAACGGTGTGTTTCGTTCTGATCATGTGTTTTTTTTAACTTATTTATCATGTTCAAAACAATGTGTGTTATAAATGTACGATTGAAAAGATACCTTTAACTGCCCAGAAGTTAAAGTACCTACTCTTGGTGGCAAGCTTATCTTAGTACTATTAGGAACACGCTTCTAAATGTAAACACATCCCGTTTTCTCATTTACATGATAAAACTAAGCTTCCAACAAAGGAGTTTTCGAGTCAAGCGAACGAGAAACCATACGTGATCCGTGTGGCAAAATCTCTGAACATAGGACTACTGGCAGAACGTAGTAGGTTACTCATCTCATATGTAGTTGTGGACGTTTTTCTGTTGAGCTGGTGACGCAGATTCAATAATACTGTAGCAGATATGTCACGAGAGATAGACTTGTGAGGTAAGTATTTGGGTTACTATTGGCGCTTCGATTCGATCTAATTCGCATAGGACTCAAACGCATATATCGGGTATTGGGAGATTTCGACCCACGGGACACCACGGGTGGTGCAGGATAGGGTGGAGAGGAAGAGATGGCTTGGATGCTACACGGAAAGAGGGGAATAGGCAAATGACCGAGTCGAGTGGAGGGGCACTAATGTAAGCTAACAACAGTAATAACGTTTTCGTTCGTCTGTAATTATAAATTAAAATCGTAACTTATTAAAGATATAAGTACGTTCAAATTATTAGACGAGAAGCGACGGTTGAAAATAAAGCGAATAAAAATATAGGAATTTCGGTCCAAAAACTTATTCACTCCCTTTTTTTTTTCATTAACAGGTAATTTGACTGTTGTAACGACGCCATACTTGTTGGACATGAAAACTTTGTCCTAACAAAAAATAAAGAAATTTTGTAAGCAATCCTGGGAATCTTTTCAGGACTATCCCTCCCAAGTTTTGCGATTATTTATCAACACCGTAAAAAGAAGATATAGATATAAAAAATACATATACTTACCTAGATAGAAAAAAAAAAGAAAATCCTCATGTCCGCCACAAGTATAGCGTCGTTCCACATTGCTACGTCAATAACAACAGTACTGGCGTATCTGTCTCCTGCATTATTTAATCCGCGCCAGCCGGACCAAACGCGTCTATCGCGTATCGAGACAAACATGGTCAGTGTGCGCGAGCGCCGATCCCCGTCTCAAAAGTAAAACGACGTAAGTGACTCGTTTTTTGCGCGTAAACGGCGTCGTTTCGAATAAGGAATGCGGACATTGTTACCGCTACGGTGTCGTTTGAGTTTGAGGTAATGACGAATACATTATTCAGATAGATTTGAGCTTGTGTGTAAAATGTTGGTTTGTTTTTGTGGAAAGGATTCTAGACGAAGTTAGTGTTATGAGTTCACATTGGTCTGTTTATGTCCAATAGATCTAACCCTGAGTAATGATTAGGCAGATATTGATCATTACATAAATGGGGTTGTGGCTGCCATAAAGATCTAAACGCTTTTTTTTACCTTATATGTTGAACATATACTTTTTACAATGACATTGGGTATAAAAGATGTAGAAACGATTGCTACGGCCGCGGCCTATGCATTTTTAGGGTTCCGTACCTCAAAAGGAAAAAAACGGAACCCTTATAGGATCACTCGTGCGTCTGTCTGTCCGTCCGTCTGTCACAGCCAATTTGCTCCGAAACTACTGGACCAATTAGGTTGAAATTTGGTACACATATGTAAGTCTGTGACCCAAAGACGGATATGTAACGTCAACAAATGAATTTTAAACATAAGGGCTACTTTTAGGGGGTTAAAGATAAAATTTAAAAACCTAGTTTTGCAAACTATATCGTGTTACATATCAAACGAAAGAGCTCATTGTGAGAATCTCAAATATATTTTTTTATAAATTTATGATAAATAGTTTAGAAGTTATTCAAGAAAATAGACAAAAAATGACCATTCCCCCCCCTCTATCTCCGAAACTACAGGGTCTAAAATTCGGAAAAAAATACACAAAATAGTCCTTTATCTAAAGATGACAGGAAAACCTATTAGAAATCTACAGTCAAGCGTGAGTCGGATTTAAGAACAAAAATGCGGTTTAGGTTTTTTAGGGACACAGCCGCAATGGTTTAAGTGAAACGTGATGTAGACAGCTATTGCGAAGGCCCTAGGCTGCGATAGGCAGACACTCATATTGGCACGTCTGTGCATATTGAGTGATCAGCACAATTAATGTAGATCTTGCGCCTCCACTCGATAAGGGATTTCCTCTTCGATCACGTAGAATAAGTATATATAATGTTAGTATAACAAGTATTAGGGGATCAGAGTGCAGAAGCTGGAAGGTATTACATCTGAGAACCGGTATACTGTGTTTACTGAATCGCCCCTTCCCACCCCGGCGCTCCGCCTATTACATGGCGACCGTGACACGTGAGGACTTTGCGTGAGGATACTGCGAGTATAAGATCATCATGGACGACGACAGTGAAGAGGACTTTGAGGACGAGGCGGCGGCGTCGAACTTATCCAGTGATTTGTCTTGTTAATTGGTAATTAACAGTACCAAAATGAGAGTTCATAAACTGAAGAATGTGGTCGTAATAGTGACCGTGGCCGGTATCAACATCGCTCCATTGGCTTCGGCGGGTTTGGATTTGACGGAGGTCCGAGATGTATGTCGTCGGCTACGCATCTGGGTCTGGTTACGCATTGCTGCCGGGTGCTGGGAGCGTCGCGTCGAGCAAGGTGGAAATTTTTAAGGGTATTTTGCGTGTTTTGTATTTTTTTTTTATCTGTGTGTATTATTTTTCTACTTAGTTAACTTTAAGGATTTATTAGAAATAATACGTGTTTTAAAAGTAGGAATAAGTTAATGACAGGAGATAAGTGAATTTATTAGTTAAAGATTGTTGTAAAGAAGTTGCAGCTGTGGATTTTAAAAAGTCGCATTTAAAACGGTAGAAAGATTTGAGTATTTACTCTTGGAGATTCAGGGTAGGTAATATTCAGGGTAGTATGGTCGGATAATTACCGATTTTTATTAAAGACGTCTCTTTCTATGCATTCTAAAAATGATTGTAACGAATTTATTTTTGCACACTCAAACTATAATCGCGGTACGATTAGTGCGAGTCAGCAAGGTCGAGGACGGGTGTATTTTCGCGAGTAGGCAGGAATCGAACAGTTTCTGTAGGTAAGATGGATAGTGTAATGTCAATGTTATTCAGCACGTGACTTAGATGACAAACGTAATTAATTTGTTTTTTTTTTTCGTGTCTAACGAAGATTATGTAAATATGTGGTCTTATTATACTAGTAATCACGTAGTGGTAACTTGTTCAAATAAGGAATTTATCAGATATGAGTTAAGAGTTGCTAGTTTAGGATTCTAACGGATTATACTTAAACAAATAAACTGGACACGACACTCTGGTACTACGTCTTTAAAGCTTGGCCAGCCTAGAGTAGTAGATATCATAAATAGGACACAGGCAGATACAGAATTAATAATTTGCGCGAGTAAATAATGACGAGATTGATGGAAGATGCGTAATAGCGAACCGGTAAAAATGATACTGATAATGGTGTTGGTGTGAACTCTACAATTTATATAAATCAAGATTCTCCATGAACGAAGGCACGCTTAGACGTATCGTTACGAGACTTGATTATGTTATGGGAAGGTCCCAATGCAGACATTAGGGTTATGGCTCATTGTGGAAAAGGTTAAATGTAGTAGAGTTGTTATATATTAAAAATGAGCTCAAATAAAATAGTACATTTCGATGCTAGTGCGGAAGGTATGTCATTACTTCACGAGTACCGAGATATCTTGCCACGAGCCGCAGGCGAGTGGCAAGACTCGGGACGAGTGAAGAATGACATTTCCGCACGTGTATCGAACGACGTTTTTTAATACAGTTGCGAAAAAATAAGAAAAACATTGTTAATCGTACACTAAACAAAAGTGGTAACAGTGACAGCTCGGTTAGACATCGTCTTTAAGTATATTATATCTATGGGCGTTTGGCAGCTATTCCGTTCCATTCAGTCAACTTATTAAGAACGGAATTTTCAATATTGAATATTAAAAAATAAACGTGTTATAATGATGAAGAGGTAAGTAATTAAATATGAAATATGTAATATTTTTCGTATTCTTACATTAACGGTAGGTTTTTATGCTGATTACGACATTTAAAGGAAACTAATATTAACACTCATCAATAAGTAGTCGTGAATTGGAAGAAGTATAAATTTAAAAAAATTGGAAAAGTAAAAAGCACTAGTTCGAGATAACCAACTTTCCGCACGCTAAACAGCTACGTAAAGTAGCACTTTTTGAGCAACTGTATTAAAAAGTATGTTACGAGGTGAATTAAGTAAGGTTTTTCGCGCGGGACAAGATGAATTACCTAGGTTATGTATGAATTATTTCGTTGTTAACGAAAATTACCGATCGGGAAATGATTGAAGTTATACTAAAGGATTATTATTGTTACTAACTAGTGGACATGCTGGTAGTACTAAACGGATTGACGGTATCTAGAAGTACGAGTATTATGGGAAAAACTACATTATATAAAACGATGTATAGATTCTCATAAACAGAAGTTAGCAGTAGACAAATGCGAGATAATATTTTTATAATTACAGCTACCTATCACAGCTACAACATCTTTTGAGAAGGAATTTTTAGATTAGTTGTACTTGGATAAATAACTTTGAAATGTGAAATGTTAATTGTGAAATGCAATGTTTGTGTTAGAAATAGTTTTTTTTTAATCAAACATATAAAATATTATATTATAAGTCAAACATTGTTAATTTTAAGATAGGTGATTTAGTATTAGTTAAGAATGAATGTTACAATACATTAAATGACCTATATTTAGGACCATATTAAATAAAATAAATGATAGGGTCAAATTTAAAGGTAATTAAAAATAATACAGATTATTTAGTACATAAGAATAGAGTAAAGTGGTTTCACCAATAGTCTTCTTTTCAGGGGAGGGAACCCCCTACCTTTTCAGGGGAGGTGCGATAGGCAGACACTCATATTGGCACGTCTGTGCATATTGAGTGATCAGCACAATTAATGTAGATCTTGCGCCTCCACTCGATAAGGGATTTCCTCTTCGATCACGTAGAATAAGTATATATAATGTTAGTATAACAAGTATTAGGGGATCAGAGTGCAGAAGCTGGAAGGTATTACATCTGTCAACCGGTATACTGTGTTTACTGAATCGCCCCTTCCCACCCCGGCGCTCCGCCTATTACAGGCCGATATCCGCATAAGGCCGAAAGCCCGAAGCGTCCCGAAGAAGCGTGCTTTTAGCTTCAAGCGTGAGTCGGAATGACGACAAGAAATGCGACTATAGGCTGTATCTGGCACACAGCCGCATTGGTACTTGTAATACTGATTGATTAGGCTACTATTGTTACGTGTTTTTAAAAAAGCACTATACACGGTGGGCAAAAAATCAACTAAGTGTATTCCCGTTGCCAACGTGCAACTCCGAAATCGCGAGGAAAAATTTGGCTGTTTCATACATTTTGGCTGGTCTGTTTTCTATGGGAGGATACACTTTTTTTTTCGCTATTTCGGGGTTGGTCCCATAGTAAAAGTTGTAAAGCTCAGTATAATCCTAAAACCGCCCCGGCTACGGGAATGTACTTATTTTTTGGCCATCCTGTAGGTATTATCTCTCTTCGACCCGTCGGATGCTCTGAGCTATAGCTCCTAGGCGGAGCTCGGTCTTCAGTCTTCGCATTTGGACACTTGTACTTTGTACTACTGTTCGGCATTTAATCTTCCTGTCTAAGCTACTTTAAATCTTCTCGGGGCAGAGGTGTACGGTTGGAGCCGGTAAAGGTTTATTTGATGTTCATAAGCGCATTGTAATATGCCTACTTGAATAAACAATTTTTTATCTTTTCATCTTTATCTTTTTACTTTGCATAGTTGCAGAGATACATATAAGCCACCACGCCAGAAAACTTCATGTTACATCTGGTTTTTGATTGAGTCATTCGGGTTATTCAAGACGTTTCACTCACGTCACGTTTCATATACTTACAAAAAAAAAGTTGAAAATTGTGTGATGTACGGAACCCTTGAAACGCGAGTCCGAACGCGCACTTGACCAGTTTTTTTTCGAGCTCAAATCGATAATATTGTATTCCATTTTATGCACTGAGATAAAAGTACAACAAAAACACACTTAGAATTACAAAAATAAACTTAATCCGGGGACAAGGAGAGTCAACTAATAGGAACAAATTGACTTTTGCAATTTCTATTAGTTCTTGCAATTTCTATAATCTGTTTGTTGAAATTATATTTGGGATTACTCAGCTGTTTGTAGAAATAAATAAACTTTACAGAAATAGTGAAACGTCCATAATTATTACTAAAACTTCATTTTTTCCCCCAGTACAGAACTGTTTTTTAATTCCTGGTGATGATTTTTCTCTCAGTGTGTGTATGTCATTCAAGCATATATGTATTTTATTTACTTACTCGTATCACTCATATGTACGTCAATTCTATTGCTAACGGGTTGGCTTATATTATTATAAGTTACTTTTGTACTTTCAGCTATTGGCTTAAAGTTTCAATTTTATATACAAACCTAATTGCTTACAGCATCTTAATATTGTATAAAGATCACAAGCCTATTATACTTACCAGCTAGACTCCTTATACCCGTTTCGCTGGGTGACAAGCAAAAGTCACTAAGTACCACCACAAGTTCATAGCCACAGTGAACCATATTAGTACCAAAAGAAGGTCGATTTTTGTTTAATTTTTGGTTAGTAATTGACTTTTGCTTGTCACCTGACGATTTGCTTCAGATTTATATGTATTGCCCAAATATCTGTACATACGCGTTCATGCGTTTTGAAACTTAACTCACTGCATTAAAGTTCGAAATCGTATACGTACGTAAAATTATTTTGTAACAAGTACTCTGAATTATTACTGTAGCCCCGTTTTGTTGTGAGTCATCTCGCTTGAGGAAACTCGAATCGATGACGTCACGGGACGAAGATGTTTTCAGAAGTAATGACTGAATGATGACATTGAAATTTGAAATCATCTGCGCGTAATTATGTTGGTGATGCAACTTGCAATAAGGGTTGTGTTCTTTAAGGTGACACGCTCGATGCATGCATCAGAGTGGCTGTGTGGTAGCCACACGATAGAATTATCCAAACTCATTGAGTAATTCAAAAAGTAACTGAACTTAAGTAACAATTGAATAAGAAATATATTATGATCAAGATCCTAGAACCGATTTAGTTGTTACAAACCGACCTGTACGGCTACCATCAGTTTGACATTGATACAAGCGCTATCGTGAACGTAATTTACTTTCTATATATCTCTTTCGCATTAATATGTCAGTACGAGCGAGATGCATAGAAAGTAAATTACGTTCACGATAGCGTTTATGTCAATGCCAAACTGATGGTAGCCGTACTGATGGCCGCCTGGCCGGTGTGACACATAATGGGCAAGTCCCAATTTTGCAAACATTTCTTTCAGTGTACTTGCATGCGTAGATTGGCTGAGTCTCAAAAAGTTGATTAGGATTGAACTTGATCTAATTGTAGGTTCATCTCAGGCTTGCTTTTGCCTTGAAGCTTTGCATTTTTATCACAACCAAGGCTCAATTCGAGTTATCATCATCATTGCCCTGTAACATCAATAAAATGATGGTTTATACAGCGTCCATAAGAGTGCGGCACTTTCGTAACTGACAGGTAATGGTAACATTCCATTTCTAATCGCAGCTGCACTACCAGTTACTGAACGCGTCGCTGTCATTGTCAATTTCCATAGTAAAATGAACAGTAGTGCAGCTGTCGTTGGAAATGGACTGTCACCTTAAGTCCTATGCGAGAGCGGCAGCCGCGACCGCATAGCTGGCAGGAGAATGCCGTGCCCGGTGACGAAGGTGGGAGAGCGGCGCGCTGGCGTCTCAGTTCTTACCTAGTGTGAAGAAGGTTAAACCACGCTTCATAGCGTGCAACTACCACTTCACCCAGGGTCTTCCTCCAGTGGTCGCGATCTTCAGCCTCCCTTTCTCAGTTGGTTGGATCGATCTGGAAGGACAACATTTCGAGATTTCATTTAATCAATTGCAACGGTTTCGCGTTATACTAAGTGCGTTTATAAAACTCTTCAGAACCAACAGGAGTGGTAATTTCTCCATACAAACGTACTCGACTGTTTCCTCCGTGGGTTTTGATGTTAGAGCAAAGATTTTTTCAACACGGATAATATTGTCAATATCTGTGTCGGACCGTTTTGCTTTTTTTGACATTTTTGTTTTTTAATGGCCAATTTGGCCAAAATGGCCTCATTGTCTATGCGCAATGATAGGCGTAGTATTCAATACTGATGTCAATTAGCCAAAAAAGCGAAACGGTCCGACACAAATAATTTCATAATCATTTAGATTTCCAAATATTGTTACGATTGGTAATGTTTTGGAGGAGGAAACAGTCGAGTACGAAACCTCGATTTTTGAAATTTTTACGCAGGATTTTTCGCCTTGTCTTTATCGCACTAGTTTTAGGAGCCGCTTCCGTTAGCGAGACGGGTATATTTACCTAAAATATTTAAAACTCAGCTCCTGTTTCGTCTTAACCAATCCTCATTACGTCTCAGTATTCAGCGAGTCACTATTACCTATAAAATATTCCACTTCATACTTTCCTTGCTTTTAAGGCTCCTCTTCACGTTGCGCCAACGCCAACGCCAACGGGGAACGCATTTATGCGTTAGAGGGAGCAAGTGATATTGCTATCTCATTCTACCGCATGGCTGCGTCCCTCGTTGGTGTTGGCGTTGGCCCAACGTGAAGAGGAGCCTTTAAACTTATCTGCCGCAGCGACCAATTGCCCATCCATCTCTACACTCTGTATAACATTAACCCATCAAACGCCCACCGTACAACAAATTGATGCAAAACAATTTGACCCTTATTGATTTGTAGTAGCACACGTCTGATACTGAGTCAATTTGAGTTAGCAGCACACGTGTCTTGGTAGGGCACTCCACGGGTTAATATGAATGCGCCCAAGTTGCACTACGCCAGTCACTTAAACATCATCAATTTTATGTCTGTTTGTTTGTCGCCAAGGAATGACGGCTATGTCGGCAGCCATTAAACTTTTACATGTTTTATGGCTGTGTCACACGTTTCGAGTGCGTTGACATGATTTTAGGAGTACTTGGGATTTCTGGGAAGGTCACTAAGGGCCACTTGTACCAATCCAGGGTTAGCCACTAATTTGGAGTTAAATTGTACTGGTAACTCTGGGTTTAACCGGTTAACCCAGAGTTAGTGTCTAACCCTGGATAGCGCATGTGGCCCTAACAAGATTAAGAAAATAGTAAGCGTACTTGTCAAAACATATTAGAGGTACTTACTCTTTTACTATCACTTTATTTTCGCAGACCATTAGGGCAACTTGCACCATTCCACTAACCCGGAGTTACCAATACTTTTTGCACAGGGTTAACAGGTTAACCGGTTAACCCCCGGTTAGTGGGATGGTGCAAGCGGCGCTTAGTCATTTTGTTAAAAACCTTGCGGTCGCAGATAAAAACTAAACTAGTTGCGGAGTCAGATTTTTTCCGGTGAGTCATACTACGATGGTGTAAGTAATTAGATGTTACCGTTCGATTGGTCTTTTGAAGCCAGAAAGTCCTATGTATAATGGCGGTCGGTCCGAAAACCGGCCATAATTCCATAACTTTAGATAGAACATAACAATAAGTTTTAGTAAGGGTCAGATGCAGAAGGCTGTGATCTTGGACACGGCGCGGATAGTCCGCCGGTTCCTCTCTCTGCGGCCCTGACCACCGGTAGCTTGGGCCCTGCCCCGCTGCTGGCGGAACCCTAGGTTAGGTTTTTTATAATGTGTTTATATTTATTTTATGTTGTTTTTTATGTGTATTTGTATTTTACTTTTATATTCACGTTATAAATGACCTAGCCTAAGAAGAAAAATAAATAAATAGTTTTAGTAAACGACATAGTAAGTTTTCAATACTTATTCTTCTTTTCGTGTCGAGGTTCCTGTTTTATACGACGATAAATGCCCAGTAGGCAGCGGTATTGACAGCCCTAGCTGTCTCGTCCAGTGTTGCCAGGGCTCTGGAGTCCTAAGTTACGTTTCGTTTCCCTAAAAGTCACGTTTTTGCTGCTTAAGTCACATTTTTATATTATTGTATTGTATGGGTAGGTATAGCTGGTCAAGCAAATCTTGTCAGTACAAAAAGCCGCGAAATTCAAATTTTCTATGAGACGATATCCCTTTGCGCCTACATTTTTCAAATTTGACGCCTTTTTCTACTGACAAGATCTGCTTGACCAACTTTAAATCGATTTTCAGATTCAGAAAATAATATATTTCACAAAAAATCTACTAACTTTATATGATTTTTCTTTTTGAAACACACATTTTCATACTTAATGCTATTTGTGATCGATTTCATGAATTTTAAGGCGTATCCAGACTAGTCAATTTTTCGCTAATCTGATTAAATTGGCCGATCGAATCAGGACGTGCGGACGCAAACGCCAATTTGGCTCGCCGAATTAAATCGCCGATTATGACCGATATTACCGATAAAACGGAGTACGGGCGCAAGAATACCAATTTGTGACGCCAGTATTTTCTTTTTGGGTCATTTTTTCAATTTAGGGGTGGAGGAGATGGCGCTGCCGTCAACGCTTACGCATCGGCTCCGAGAAACTTTTTGTTATTGAAATTGTTTATTTCCATTTATACGGCCGAAACCTACCTAGAATGGCGCAGCAGGTCGAAGATCAGCTCTGGTATTGTTATCTTGGCGCGAGAGTCCGCATAGAAGTCAGAAGACCAGGATTTGGATTCTCAGTGATACAGTGACAAATGTGATGTAAACAATAAATAAAAAAGTTCAAAAGTGCCGGGCGGAGTAAGAATATCAAGCATTTCGGAATACTTACAAGGTGTTGTTCAACAAAAGAAAACAATGCAAGTGCAAGTTGTGGCAGAAAAGGAATTTTGTGTATTGGAATGACAATTACTATGGAATGCAGTTTTTGTGGGTGCTTAAATTTTTACTTCGAGGGTGGAATCATTTTATGACGGACTTTATTTACGTTAAAAGACTCTTAATTTCGTCGTGTTGCCAACTGGGAGTTTGGTCTAGGGGTTTCGAGAAGAATTTTTGGCTCCGATAACACTTATGTCCTAAGTTCGATCCCCGGCGCGGCAGCATCTTTTTGTATTTATTTTAATATTTAAATTTTTTGGTTTTTTTTTGTTTAAAATTTTAAACTTAATTTTATTTTTTATCTATTTTTTGTGTTTGTATACAATATAGAATTTTTAATAATTTAATTTAAATGAATTTTAATTCGTTATAATGGAATAATGTTTTAGATTTTTTAAGTTGCTATTTTTGACATAATATTATTTTATAAGGTTTTTTTTATGTACACAATATAGAAATTTTTATAATTTAATTTAAATCAATTGAATTCATTTTAATATAAATAATGTTTTAATTTTTTTTAGGCATTTATGACATAATATTATTTTATAAGGTTTTTTTTTGTATTTACGATTTTGACATGTTATTTTAATTATTTAATGTTGTCGTTTTTATTTCGTTTTTACTAGGAACAAATTTTATACCGTTGCGACCGGGTTGTGACAATTTACACATTTTGGAAAATTTTCTGTTTACACTTTCGCGCATTGTATCTTGTAAATATAATATAATTGTGACATTTATTTTAGAATATGAGTAGCCCAGCTAAGGCTACGTGCCCGTATTGTCCGGGGTCGCCTAAGCTATATGTTGTACCTCGGGGTCTTAGTATTCACATAAGTAAGGTTCACAAGGATGTGGCCCAGACTGCTAGTCTAGCGGTTCCTGATGTAAATTTCGTGAATACTGTATCTCAGGCGGTCCCGGGTAATACAACAGCTCCACCGCAAATGCAGGCAGTTAACTGGGAGGTTTTGCCAACCTTGAAATCGAGCGTGCGTGTTTTAAGGCATATTCCGAAGGGCGCAAGGAGTCAAGCTGCGCGTAGACTTTGTGAGGTCGTACGAAAAGTTTTAGACACAAACGATGTTTACGACTGGTTCACCTTCCTAACTTTTTCTTTCTCAGCTCTGAGAGTACCAGAAAGCAAGTCGGATAGTCGATCTTTGACCACCAAAGTCAAGGAAAACATCGAAAGTGCGAGTTTATGTTTTCCTGATGACAGTGATGACCATGAAACTCGCGTATCGGGCTCTAAATATCGCGCTATAGAGGCTAAAGTTTACGACGGTGATGTGAGGGGTGCAGTACGGTTGCTTCTGTCTGATTCTTCGCTGGCACCAGTGGATCAGGATACTTTGAACTCTTTACGAGAGAAGCATCCATCTCCATCTAGGCCGCTGTGTTATCCTCCGGAACCAGATAGAAATAGCACCTTTTTATCAGTAACGTCCCATGAGGTTGCTAAGGCACTGGGCTCATTTTATAATGGTTCTGCATCCGGACTGGACGGTTTGCGTCCACAACATCTTAAAGAGCTTACTTCTTCTTCTGCGGGTGATAATGGTCGACGTTTATTGGATTCCCTTACCGATCTGTGCAACTTCCTGTTAAAGGGTATGCTAAATTTGGAGGTGAGGCCCTACCTGTACGGCGCCTCGTTATGTGCACTCTCAAAAAAGGATGGCGGCATACGACCGATTGCTGTGGGTAGCGTAATTAGGCGTCTGACTGCGAAGTTGGGCTGTCGTGCTGTTCGAGATAGAATGTCTGAGCAGTTGCAGCCACAGCAGGTTGGTTTTGGTACAGCGAGGGGGTGTGAGGCGGCTATACATGCGACTAGATCGTTTGTTTTAAGTAACGATAACTCTAATAGTGTCCTTGTCAAGATTGATTTAAAAAACGCGTTCAATTGTGTTGACAGGGACGTTATTCTGAAGGAGGTTTTAGATTTGGCGCCGTCTCTCTACCCTTTTGCGTATCAATGCTACTCGGGTGCTAGCAACTTGTATCTCAAGGACAGCTTAATCTTGTCGCAAGTTGGGGCTCAACAGGGCGATCCTTTGGGTCCTTTGATTTTTTGCTTGGCGATACAAAAGGCCATTGTCGCATTAAACTCGCCTCTTAATGTGTGGTACCTTGACGATGGTACCATTGGTGGATCGCCTGAAGCGGTAATCGAGGACCTAAAGAAGCTTATACCAGCTTTGAGGGAGATTGGGTTGGAAGTAAACCCAACAAAATGTGAGCTCTACGCTTGTGGTCTCGTACCGGATGCCTCGTCAAGATCTCTGGAAGAGTTGCTACCAGGTATTAAGAAGGTCAATAAAGCTTCTCTTTCTCTGCTGGGGGCGCCAATATTTCCTGATGGGGTCAGTGCGGCTCTGCAGACTAAAAAAGAGGCTCTTGAAGCAGTGCGGGGTCACTTGGGGAATCTGTCGTCCCATGTCGCTTTAACATTGTTGCGAAATTGTTTTGCCACTCCGCGGATGACTTATATTTTACGGACGTCGCCATCGTGGCTTTTTGTCGACGACGCGAGGGAGTTAGATGGACAGCTGAAGTTGACCTTGGAGCTAGTTCTGAACGTGGAGCTCAGTGAAGCACAGTGGGTTCAAGCGGCACTCCCTGTTCGGTACGGTGGTTTGGGGATTCGTCGCGTGGAGGATGTGGGACTAGCGGCGTTTCTTGCGTCTTCGTTTGGAGCTGAGGGTCTTGCCACTCGCATTTTTTCTTTGAATGGTGGCATTTCCCCGGTCCCATTCGTTGCTGAAGCGCTGGCAAGATGGTCGGTCACAGTCCCGGGCGATTTGCGGCCTCACAACCCTGCCGTACAGCGGGAATGGGACGACGTGCGGAGCAAACATGTATACAGCTCATTGGTGTCTGGTGCCTCGGGAGCAGATCTGGCGCGTCTCAAGGCCATCGCGGAGCCAGAATCAGGGGCGTGGCTCCATGCATTGCCCTCACCTCAACTGGGTACCATGCTAGACAATGACTCGCTGAGAATAGCTGTGGCACTCAGATTGGGGGCAAAGGTATGTGAGCCTCACCGCTGTGGCTGCGGAGCATGGGTGGCGGAGAACGGGCATCATGGCTTGAGTTGCCGACGATGCGCTGGCCGTTTTCCGAGACACCACTCTATAAATGAGATTGTGCGGAGGGCCATGGTTTCGGCAAATGTTCCCTGTGTGTTGGAGCCGCCGGGTCTCAGTCGCACGGATGGGAAGAGGCCGGACGGCCTTACGTTGGTTCCGTGGCGGAGAGGACGCTGCCTCTTGTGGGATGCAACTTGCGTGAGCACGTTTGCTGCATCCCATTTAGGGCAGACCATGCGTTGTGCTGGTTTGGCGGCGGAGACTGCTGCCAAGCAAAAGCACGTTAAATACTCCGCACTGGCATCCGCTTACGATTTTGTGCCGGTAGCACTGGAGACAGCGGGGCCGTGGGGAGTCGAAGCTCGCCGACTTTTTGGGGAAATAGGCCGGCGTTTGCGGGAGAGAGGTGGTGATCCTCGCTCTGGGTCGTACTTGGTTCAACAGGTCTCCATAGCAGTTCAGCGGGGGAATGCTGCAGGCATTATGGGGACCTTTGAGCCAGGTACGATGCAGGGTGGGTTATTTTAAGCTTTGTGTAGGTTAAGTTTTATTTGAATTATTTTTAGGGTTTTTTACAATAATTGTCTTATGAAATAAATGAAAATCTAGTAATTTAGGGGTACTAATATAATATCACCATAAATCAATTGATATTTTTGTTCCTGAAAATAATCAATTCTACCAGCAAAATTTGCACTTGATTACTTTGCCTCACATGTGGATAAAATGCAACTTTCTTATCAGTTTTTGAACAATCACGAGAGCCTTTAAGCGGTATCCAGACGGGATGAACAAATCGACTGATTTGATCAGAAATAAAATTGGCGTCAATCTCCGATTTAAGGCGTATTCAGATTAGTCAAATTTTCGCCAATCTGATTAAACTGCCCGATCGAATCAGAGGCCGCCAGAGGCGTATAGATAACTACTAGGTATACTATCAAACTAAATAACACCGTCATGTCAAGGTAACAAGTCTCATTTTGCCACGACTATTATAATAAACGTGATGGTGCATGTAACGTCAAAGTGCCAGTGCAAGTGTCAACTTGGGTGCGTTCACTGCGTTCCTAAATAATACGAATTGCAGAATTAAACTTGTCCAAAATTCGACTAGCTTAAAAAGTCACAAAAATTGCCTCATGATCGAAAGTCACGCACATGTCACACGAGAAGGCCAAAATTCTCGAAAAATGTGACTATTGTGACCATCTGGCAACACTGGTCTCGTCCACAGAAATAAGAATTGTATTCTGTAGTCTCGTCCCAAATCAAAATACCAATTGAATTGATCATATAAAAAAACATTGAAATAGTTTCAATTTTAGAGAAGAAAACAGACAATCAAGATTCGAGATCCAAAATGTTCACACAATCACAATCCCACTTCCTCTTAAGCCCTTATGTCACAAACAGTAAACCCTCAAGGCACGTGAGTCATGAACCAACGGAAGCTCACGACTATCCCACTCATACCAAAAAGTCTTAACCGCCTATAATAACTTAGTAAGAACTTACCTTTTAAGCATAAGAGCGTATCCGAGACGACCAGCGTTACTTGACCACTGGCAAAAAACCGGGATCTCTCTTCATAACGGATCAGTATATACTAGCTACATCGTATGGTATGACGTCATGGGGTTACTGATCGCCAGATGACTTAGTGAAGAAGGATGAAACTTTCATGCTTTTCTTATTGTGATAAGTTCTTTTTTTATTGTTTTGACGATTTCTTTGGTCGGATATTATCGTATGACACGTGTTTTATGATATGCTGCTAATGATAACCGGGAAAGTTATTAAGGAAGGATAATTATAAGGATATTTCAATGATTATCGTTGCTGTTTACGCAAAAACTACTCAGGATATTTTTAAGAGAAATGTGGATGATTTAGTTCTAAATTTAGGGCTCGCGGTCGAGTCCGTGTTTCGTTTACACGTTTCGAATACCCGTTTCCGAATAACACGTACACGGTTTTCTGGCCCGTTCCGCACGTGTAATTAAGAAACGTGTAATTGAGATCCGTCTCCACGGATAAACGGGTATTCGAAGAAACGGATCTTATTTACCCGTGGCTCCGGACACGTCCTTGACGAGTAGCGAAGGAACGAGCCGGCGCGACGTACTTAAGAGCTACAAATAAATAGACAAAAGATTCATGACGAGTTTCCGTTATATCTAACCTTATTCCGTGGTCCATAGAGTCGAAATTCAACAAACGGTTTAAATACTCGTAACCCTTTTCTGCGCAGGTAGTTTTTGCTTGCAATGTTGCAATACGAGTAGAAAATTAGAAATACAGTATACCTATGCTACTTATCAAAATAGTATTTTGTATACTTCAAATACTAATACTTTATGGTTTATTATTAATAAATCATTTGCTTCGATATATTTGCTTCTTTAATTTTAGCCGCTGCATTTGTTACAATTTCATGTATGTGTAGACAGGTTCTTCTTAGTACACCGACATAAAGCTTAGAATTGGCTATGGCAGGTCTGATAACGATTTGGGATGCTACTTGTCTTCGGCGATATCAGACAAAAGGGTATTGGAAAACAACACGTTGAATGGAACACCACCGGCTGGCATTTATTACCTGAGCACTAGTGTGAAAGTGACCCAAGTGAACATGAATGATTACCAATTTTGAGATCTATTTTAATGTATTTAACAATATAATTGCAAGGTAACCAAGGTAGCATGGGTTTTTAAAGTTCTCGCGTGAAATCCTGCGTTTCAAATGCCGCTTTTGTGTACTTTTTTTTGCATCGTTGGTGGATTTGCTGTTCTCGCGCAACAGTTAGGTAATTGATAAAAATAACAAATGACCTCAAAGTAGTAGTAGGTAGTATTTATCTGCACACCTATTCTTCGCGAAACTATATAACTTACACCATTATAGGTATATAAAATGTGTTTCTTTGGTTGAAATGTAATATGTAATGAAATTAGCTTAAAAGTAATAATAGTAAAAAAATGAAGGTTCTAAACTAGGGACGGGTAGGTTTAAAATTAAAAATAGTAGACTATATAGAATAAGGACACCTACTTCCATTCATATATTGTATAGTTGGCTAAATATGATATATTAACACATGTGTTAAAACTGATATAAATAATTTTAAAAAATTCTTACGCTAAACGACTTCATCTGAAGTTAACATTCAATACTAGACCTTGCATACCCAGACCTAGAGCATTGATTGGCTCAAACTGTTTCGGATCCGTTCGGACCGGTGTTAAGTACCCGTGTAAACGGAGATACGTATCTGAGAAACGTTTCTTGGGAACGTTTCTTGGATACGTATCCGGATCCCGGCGGTTCCGTGTAAACCGTGTTCTTAGCACCGCCGGTCTTAAGAACACGGGTATTCGTTTCGGCGTGTAACACGGATACCGGGAGCCCTAGTTCTAATAGAAGTGCGACTAACAAGTCTTTCAGGTTCGCAGAATAAAACTGGTTATAAATATGGTTTAAATATAAGTTTTTAGATTAGGATAAATGATAATGTGCTTACTATTGCCCTGACTCAGCAGGATATGATTTCATTTACATGTGTAAATTGATATACTATGTAACAACGTGTAACTGCTTTGAAGGGTAATAAAACTAATAAAATACAATGTGACCTGGATCATCGAAAGTAAACATGGTCCGATTCATACAAAAATTTAAATGAATAGGTAAATAACTATTTTGGGACACACAATTTAATCCAGGAACAATTAGGTTTGTATAAAAAAAACACTCCGGACGAAATTGTTCCCGGCGTCGAAATCCCGGGACTACTGTTTGCCGATGATGCTATCGGAGCTTGAGTTTGATGTGGCTTTAAATTCTTGTAAAGGTATACGAGCCCCGATGCAAAGGATTTCGTCTAGTTCCGCGCAACAATTTTATTTATTTTAATAAATTTTACACATGAACATATAATGACCCACTTGACCCAGTAATGGGAACCATAATAGCAATGTTTAATGTAGTTTATTTTGATCGTATTATAAAATTGCATGAGACTTTTATTGCTGAAAAAACGGACTTTTCAAAAACGTTGTCCAAATCATATTGTCCTCTCTTACAGCACTGCTGCGTGCATGGGCTCGAAACAAAATTGTCAGTACATTGGCAGAGCCCTATTGCTTTCCCTGGTAATAGCTCTTTTCACATATGTTGTAGTCCTACCCGTCAAAAAAAATATAAAAAATCATTTTTTTTTTCTTTCAGTACAAACGGTATTTCTTGTATTTGGATTTAGTTATTGCAGAGTATTACCATATAAAATTAAATTACATTAGTATAAGCATTAAATATTAGTAATTTTTAAACAAAAACATTATTTTTGAACAAATGCGAGAACCTCAAAAATGGGGTCACCTGACGAAAACATATGCATCGGGGCTCGTAAATGAAAACACGACAAATATGTAATATTTCTATTAAAACAGAGTATCCTGAACCATTCCAGTTAAATATTTATCCTAACGTTTTCTTTTCATCTTTCCAGAGTTCAAGAAAGACTGGTCCGACCACGCCCTCTGGTGGCCAACCCGCAACAAATGGCTCTCCAAACCCCGCCAGACCCTCGACCAGTGCGGTGTCCACGCCGACGCATGTCTACACTTCACACCTATGCACAAACCGTTGAGGATCCAACTGCCAGACTTGAGATACATCGACTGCAAGATAGACTTCTCTATTGACACGTTCAGCGCGGTGGTACAACTTTGCAAGAGTCTTGGTGAGTACCAATGAGAACGCCTCTTAATCTTCATATACTTACTGAGAATCCAACTGCCAGGCTTCTGCGGTGCTTTCACTTTGCAAGTCTTGGTGAATGAAAGATCTCCAAAATGTAGGATACTGTAGCATCTGTTGCTACGTCAACCCTTTAGGCCTTTATCATAACACTCATAACTCATTTGGAATTACTATAAACTTATCAATAGCAATAACGAGTGCTGATTAACACTCAAGTCCTCCATCGTCTAGCTCCATCTCATATACCTTAAGCATCTTAATA
Source organism: Cydia fagiglandana (assembly GCF_963556715.1). NCBI lineage: Eukaryota > Metazoa > Arthropoda > Insecta > Lepidoptera > Tortricidae > Cydia > Cydia fagiglandana. The sequence continues at coordinate 4,668,728 of NC_085949.1, read as the reverse complement.
AGTTAACACCCTATTGAAGCTTGATTGCTCTTTTTGACCTTATCCCGGCATTTATTCTGGTCTTGCAACTACATGTAACTCGGTGTTGAGGATTGTGCGGATTTCGTCAGCTCATGTTGTTGCCACATATGACGCAAAATAATTATCAACAAATCTTTCCAGGTATCCGGCACCCAGAAGAATTGTCCCTCTGCTATCCACTGGAGCAGTCCCACCTCAAACAGAACTACCAGAACCTGAAAGAGGCGAAGCGGCTTCGGCCGTCAGCACCTCCGGATACTAACACGTTCATCGCCGCCACCAGAGGATCGTCCAACAGCTTGGATAGGTCTAACGGGTGTCCGGCGACGCCTCCACCGCCGAGGTCGCAGTCAGCTACACCGGTAGCATCGGTAAGAACATATTTTTTATACATATGTGAAATCACGCCTATTTCTCAGTAGACAGAGTTCACGGATATCCACTTGGTATGATGTATTTCCCTGCATTTTTGATGGGAATCGGACTTTTCCGTCAGATTTTTCCCTGTCACTATTAAGAACTTGCTCTCTTTTATTTTAATCAGAGTAAAAACTTCACACCTATGAGTCCAGACAGTAGACCCATACAAAGTTCTATGTATGTTCACTTGAATTTCTAAGATATCTCGATTCAATTTTACTCCATTTCACTCTTGGATTGGCCTGTTCCGTATATTTATTCCCACTGTATCATCGAAGATACATTACGCAAGAAAATTTGCACTCAAATCAACATTTGGAAATTTTCTGCTGTCGACATTTTGCACAACGTTTTTTTTTCAACTTTCAGAATGGCACCCTCAGGCGCTATGGCACCCACATCTACAGCACACAGAGCGACGGTTCCAGCGACGGGGGCTACTGCGGGACGCCGCCGCGCGCCGCCTCGCTCGACGCCATTGACGCCCTGGCTGACTTGTCACTCGCTGACTCGCCTTTAGAGCCAGACAGTCAGTCAAGAGAGTCGCTGCTGACGCCTAAGACACTTGTTGAACGGGCTAGGATGAATGTTGGGTAAGAAGAAGTAACATTTCTAACTAGCCTAACCAGCTTGCTTGACGCCATCGATGCCCTGTCTGACTTGTCACTCGCTGACTCGCCTTTAGAGCCAGACAGTCAGTCCAGAGAGTCGCTGCTGACGCCTAAGACACTGGTTGAACGGGCTAGGATGAATGTTGGGTAAGAAGAAGTAACATTTATAACTAGCTTAACCAGCTTGCTTGACGCTATCGACGCCCTGGCTGACTTGTCACTCGCTGACTCGCCTTTAGAGCCAGACAGTCAGTCCAGAGAGTCGCTGCTGACGCCTAAGACACTCGTTGAACGGGCTAGGATGAATGTTGGGTAAGAAGAAGTAACATTTCTAACTAGCCTAACCAGCTTGCTTGACGCCATCGATGCCCTGTCTGACTTGTCACTCGCTGACTCGCCTTTAGAGCCAGACAGTCAGTCAAGAGAGTCGCTGCTGACGCCTAAGACACTGGTTGAACGGGCTAGGATGAATGTTGGGTAAGAAGAAGTAACATTTATAACTAGCTTAACCAGCTTGCTTGACGCCATCGACGCCCTGGCTGACTTATCACTCGCTGACTCGCTTTTAGAGCCTGACAGTCAGTCAAGAGAGTCGCTTCTGACGCCCAAGACACTTATTGAACGGGCTAGGATGAATGTTGGGTAAGGAGAAGTACCTAACATTTCTAATTAGCTGAACCAGCTTGCTCGACGCCATTGAAGCCCTGGCTGACTTGTCACTCGCTCACTCGCCTTTAGAGCCAGACAGTCAGTCGAGAGAGTCGCTTCTGACGCCCAAGACACTCGTTGAACGGGCTAGGATGAACGTTGGGTAAGGACACAAGTATCATTAACTACCTTGCCTTGCCTTGCTCGACGCTATCGACGCCCTGGCTGACTTGTCACTCGCTGACTCGCCTTTAGAGCCAGACAGTCAGTCTAGGGATCGCTTCTGACGCAGACACTTGTTGAACGGGCTAGGATGAACGTTGGGTAAGAACTTTTCTTCTATAGTTTAACTAGCGCGTCACGCTCGACGCTATAGATGTCGTCGCTGATTCCCCTTAAGAGCAAGAGAGTCACTTCTGAAGCCTAAGACACTTGTGGAACGGTCTAGGATGAATGTTGGGTAAGGAGAAGTAACATTTCTAAATAGCTTAAGCGACTCGCTCGACGCTCTAGATGTCCTCGCTAATCTGCTGCCACTCGCTGACTCGCCTATATGCTATTTATTTAAATGTTATTCAAACACGTCATAGTTATGTTTTTCGTTGCTTTAAGGATAGTGCGTCTGTCTTTTTTGCGGTTTTCCTTAGGGCAAACCAAAGTCTAATTATATTCGTTATAATAAGTACGAAATAAATGTAATAACTAATATAAAAATTTTACCTTCCAATAAAATTATTATTATGTTTCCTATCCACATCGGATATCTTCATTGAGAGAGTAACGCGATCGTTGACCAATGATGCCGCTAGCGTCTATGTAGTCGCTCCGCCCCACGCCGTGACGTAGTTCCGCTTCCACTTCCTGCGAACCGTTGCTCGCTTCCCGCCACTCGCCACCGCCATGTCATTGTTGAGGAGAAGTACCGTCGGCATAAAAGTAGCCTAGTAGCCTGCCAGGAAGGCATTACTCAGATATCCGATGTGGATAGGAAACATAATAATAATTTTATTGGAAGGTAAAATTTTTATATTATGTGTTCCGTACTCCACATCGGATATCTTCATTGAGACCTGTTTATTATCTCCTGGTGGCGAGTTAGCGGGCGCGCAAGCGATAGGGCTACACCTACTGTCATAGAACTCAGAGAACGAATAAATATGTATACACCATATTGCAACCCATGAAATCACAGTGACTCGTTATAATGTGAATTACAGGAAATTGAGAATTGAAATTGTAATCTCAGGTTCGAAACTGGTTTAAGAGAATTCTCATTCGAAATCGCATCCGATCCGCAGAATCTCGGCGAGTCATGTTCCCAATTAACATAAGCGAAAATATCGCTAAGTGAATAGCTTTCCAGCCAATTTAGTTATTAAGTACATCGTGGATCAAAAGCAATCGTAGGCGAGGCCGGCTTGGATGAGACTGTGGCTGAAAGAAATAAGCGAAGTGTCCCCTAACATTTTGTGTAATTCTCGCAAGGTGACGTACCCAGACTACCTACTTATACTGGGTCTATACTTTATTCCGGAGCTTCTAAGAGTCCAGTCGGTAAGACACGTTATCTGGTTTAGAGCCGAATTTCGGACACAAAATAATAGCGTTAAAGTTATCTATGTAATTGCCCGGGCTACAGTGTAGTAGAGTAAGGTCATTGACCCTGCTGCCTGATGCTAACAGCAAAAGTGCGGCAGCTATTCTATCGTACTTCTTCTAACGTACCTAACGTTGTAGGGCTATTTAAATTAGGGCAAGTAGATGTCTCGCGTCCCAAGCTGGTGCTTTGGGAGGCGCTGGTCTCGCTATTAATGGCGTTGGAAGAAGGCATAGTGTCCGATAGTGGTTCATACACAGCACTTGTGAGAGGCTTATGAACGAGTATCGTTCTGAAAGCTAACATGGATAATAGAAATAGACGTCTGAGATAGCTCGCTACTTCACTGGATAGAGGTACCTGGCAGTTGATCTTATTTTTGATGCACCATAAAGACCGTTTCTACATTGTGGCCGTACATGCAGCCTGGACAAGGGGACGATCTAGGGGCTCCCGTTACTGTTTTCTATACAAACACAGTACCGGAATCGGGAATATCCGGTTCTTCCATATTAGTGAGACAGTGACAGTTGCGTTTCGTTCGCTACGTAGCGTTAGACCTTGGCATGTTATATGCATGCGCCAGTCACGCCAGTAGCGGACGTCACTCCTGATCCCGCCAGCTCGGTGTTGGAGCGTCCTATCTGACAGGAGCTACGCCTCATTCTTAAGGTCGTTGGCTCGTAAGGGAGGGCGGTCTGACGTTGTGTTCACTAGGACCGCCAGTAAATTGCAAGCTTACCACAGCTGCTTTAAGACTCCTTATCACGCCGTCGCAGTACACAGACTAGGCTGGGAGGTGGAGACATCCATGCCAAGTCTCACAGGCAGCTGTCAAAGGTCGTGGTAGCAGTTCAATGAGTCTGTTAAGAAATACCGTGGCACAGTGCGAGGGCTCTCGAAAGCGGAGGCCGGCCAACAAGGCGCCTGTCAGGTGAAGACAGTCTCGGCGGCTGCTGGGCGCAGCTGCCACTCGGGCGCGCAGTGACTTCTTGATAAACCGTTGCCCTCGGGGGTTGTACCGACCTGGCAAGTAGCAAGCAACCAGCGCGACCTGTAGACGATCTGCTGGCATCAGCAGTTTTAGCGACAGCCGTAGTAACGGAAGGGATGTAGTGTCGCCGTCGTTTTATGTATACTGTACCGGTGCGGTTGTATGTTTACACTTCTGTCGTCAGCGCTGCAGATGCGGCCCGTTAACGGTTACTCTTCGCTGAAAGGGCCTTACCTCGTACATTGTCTACCAATATTGGAGATTGTAACGGACTGCTTGCATAAGATGAGGAAGAAAGTGGTGCGAGGCTTTCGGCAGCTTCGTGTTGCTGGGGACTGCGAAGGCTTCACCTTCCTCCATGAACTAAAGTTTGCGAATTTGAGACTGAACAGAAGGCATTGAGTCTCATTTCTGCGAGAAACTCTGCAGCAAGGCAGGCCTGTATGTCGCGAAAAAGAAAACTTTCAATCGGTGTGTTGTGCCGCGTGTCCCACGTGATGTCTAGGAGCGTGATGGTCTAATTCGCTTTATCCGAAGAGACACCCTATATCGAGTTAGTATAGGGCATCGAGTTAGTAGCATGCTTTTAAGGAAATCGAACTGATGAAATCAAGTCTAAAATCGATTTTGGCGCTTTGCGTAACAAAACTGTTTCGATAAAGTCGAATACAGACAGATGGAAACTGCTGGAGTCCTCCTGGCCCCTTTCTCTTAGCACCGGAAACTCAAGCTTGTTCAGGCGCAGCGGGTTTATTTGTCCCATTTTGTTTATTATGGCTTTTCGCACGAGTTCGTCTTTGTAAGACGGAACTTAAGCTGGAGAGCGCGAGCAAGCAGAGATAATTATGTGAAGTCTGCAGACCTTTTCGATGCCTTTCACCTCGGTTTCGAGCGGTCGCACAGGGCCTTGTCGCTAGCTGTCCTCTGGTTGGACCACTCCATGGCCTCGAGAAGTCGTAGGAGCTTCGAAGCGACACAGCGAAGTCGATCAGCACCTTTATGAAGCCCGGGAACACGACGTATTTTCCTCTGAGTATCGACATATCTTACCGCTTTCAACTCCGGGCAGTCGAGCCGCGCTAGGACGGGGCTCTTTACGACCTTGTCTGCCGTCGCCGGAGGATTCTTTAACCGAAACCAAGAGCTTAGCGGTCTGTTCGTGCTGTACCATACCATACCTATACCTGCACCATAGCTATAGGCGCCTGCGTACCTCAATGGAACCATGTGGACAGGACAAAACTGATACTGTGGCGCCCAGCGAGCAAGGGACGACATCGTCGTAGTTGCAGCATCGGTGGGCAGCATCGGCGTGATTGTGGCAACCGCCGCCGCTCGGGAGGCGCCGGTGCGTGAAGCTAGGGGCGCCATCGTGCCTGAGGCCGGGCGGTTCATGGCGGCCGCCACTGGTTCGGGAAGCGCTGGTGCGTGAGGCGAGGACCCATAGTGGCGGCCCGCTCTAGAGGCGTTGTCGCGTGAGGCGGGCGGCTCCATCGTGGCGGCCGCCGCCACCGGCTCGGGAGGCGCCGGTGCGTGCGGCGAGAGGCGCCATCGTGGCGGCCAGCTCGGGAGGCACCGGTGCATGAGGCGGTCGCCGTCTGGCTGGCTGGTCTGGGAGGCACTGCTGTGAGGCGAGAGGCGCCATCGTGGCGGCCAGCTCGAGAGGCGCCAGTGCGCAGGTGGTGGTGCCATCGTGGCGGGCGGCATCATCGTGGCGGGCAGCGCCATTGTGGCAGCCGCCGCCACCGCGTCGATGCGTAATGCGAGAGGCGCCATCGTGGCGGCCAGCCTGGGGGGGCAGGCGGTGTCATCGAGCGGGCGGCGCCATCATGGCGGCCACCGTCGCCAGGCTCAGGTGCGAGAGGCGCCGTCGTGGCGGCCAGCTCGACAGGCGCCGGTGCGCGTGACGGACGTTACCGGCACGGGAGGCGCCGATGGCTAGGCTCGTAGTTGCACGCATCATCACGGCGACGCTGTTGCCCTCGGCGGTGCCATCGTGGTGGCCACACCGGCGCGTAGGTCACCAGCGACGTCATGACGGCCGGCAACCAACGCGGCGATCGTCGCTGTACTCGTAGCATTTCCACTGCTTACACGTAACTTACCTTCCTTCCGCTCGAGCAGTCGGGACGCAGAAGCGGTCCGCCTTCACCTTGGCGCGATCCACCCGCGATGCGCCCGCAGCTGCAGGAGCGGCCGTGTGACGTCTCGCAGAGCCACGCGGATCTCTCGGAGTCCCGCTGGACTGGAAGCGTCCGCACCGCAACTGCAGCAATAGGAGCGGGCGTAGCAACAGGAGCGGGCGTGTGACGTCTGTCGGAGTCCCGCGGACTGGAGGCGTCCGCACCGCGACTGCAGCAACAGGAGCGGGCGTGTGACGCCTCTCGGAGTCCCGCGGACTGGAGGCGTCCGCACCGCGACAGGCGTCCGCACCGCGACTGCAGCAACAGGAGCGGGCGTGTGACGTCTCTCGGAGTCCCGCGGACTGGAGGCGTCCGCACCGCGACTGCAGCAACAGGAGCGGGCTCTCTCCCGCGGACTGGAGGCGTCCGCACCGCGACTGCAGCAACAGGAGCGGGCGAGTGACGTCTCTCGGAGTCCCGCGGACTGGAGGCGTCCGCACCGCGACTACAGCAACAGGAGCGGGCGTGTGACGTCTCTCCGAGTCCTGCGGACTGGAGGCGTCCACCGTGGCCCGCAGCGTCGCGGTGTCTCGGAGTCACCTTGGACGACAGCAGAAGACGCGGCGCGCGCGGGCGGGGGCGGGCGCCGGGCCCGCGCCCCCGCGCCGGGGGACGGGCGCCCCGGTCGCGCCGCAACTAACAACACGAGGTACTCCCAGGCTACTGCCTGAGAACCCTCCGCGAGTGACGAAGTAACTTCTGAACGCCAATAAAATTAGAATATCTTAAACTGGCTCACCGGATGGTTCGAGACAATCCAAACCTCCTTATCAGCGAAGCGCGGCACCCGGCAGCGGCGCGCGCAGGCCGTCCGCCGCCGCGCCGCCCGGGCGCCGCCGCCGCCGCCGCAGGCACGATGACCGCGCGTTCCCTCTCCGATGCGGAGCGACTTGTTACCACTTGTTAACAAAAACCACTGACGCACTTCCTACTTCGATCTCGAAAATGCGAGTTAACGGTAACGATTTTAGCAGCATGGAATGTGAAAATTAATTTAGCAAGAAAAAAGTGGGTAGAATCGAAAAGCACCGTTCGATGACTTCGATCGCGAGACCGCCAAAAGACTAATAGTGGCGATCTCTGCCATATCTCACTATTTAATCGACCGAGCTTTGGATCGGAAATGTTAAAGCACCATGCTGCAAAAATATACGCAAAAAATATTTGCGGACCATCGGTCAAGACGGTCGACGAAACAATGACATGGCGGTGGCGAGTGGCGGGAAGCGAGCAACGGTTCGCAGGAAGTGGAAGCGGAACTACGTCACGGCGTGGGGCGGAGCGACTACATAGACGCTAGCGGCATCATTGGTCAACGATCGCGTTACTCTCTCAATGAAGATATCCGATGTGGAGTACGGAACACATAATATAGTGTTTATTATTATTTATGTACAAACAAATATTAATTATAAATTTTCAATTCCAGCTGGCTAGACTCCTCTCTCTCCATCATGGAGCAATGCATACGAGAGTGGGACACCCTCCAGCTCCGCTTTAAGTTCTACTCGTTCTTCGACCTGACCGCGCGTGCGCAGGACGCACCGCGCCTCAACCAGCTGTACCAGCAGGCGCGCTGGCAGATCCTGAACCAGGAGGTGCACTGCACCGAGGAGGAGATGCTGCTATTCGCCGCGTTACAGGTAAAAAATATCTTAAAATAGGTAAAATCTATTTAGGAATCTATAGTTTTTAGGGTTCCGTACCCAAAGTGTAAAAACGGGACCCTATTACTAAGACTCCACTGTCCGTCTATCCGTCTCTCAACAGGCTGTATCTCATGAACCGTGATAGCTAGACAGTTGAAATTTTCACACATGATGTATTTCTGTTGCCGCTATAACAACAAATACTAAAAAATACGGAACCCTCGGTGGGCGAGTCCGACTCGCATTTGTCCGGTTTTTTATATATAATTTTAATTGTTTCGATGAGTATTAGTTGCCTGTTGAAAGAAAAGTACAGTCAACGACAAAAGCTTGTGTCAAAAATAAAAACTTATCGTTACCCTTGTCCCCCAGCTTCAAATCGAGCTGCAGACGCTCGCGGGCGGCAGCGTGGACGCCGCCGACGGACACACCTCCAACGCCGCACCCGACGACATCGACGCGGCGCTCAGCGAGCTGGAGACTCAGCTGGAAGGCGGCCCGCCCGCCAGACCCGACATCATGCAGGTCCCGGAGTTGGCTGGACATCTCAAATACATGAGGTGAGTAACTTAAGGCACTCACATATGGACACAAATGACACACGTCCAAAGGAGCGGCAGATGACGTTCAACGAGTCACAACAGTCAGTCAGTCGAGTTACACAGTTAGAAGGCGGCCCGCCAGTGTGATCAGATATCATACAAGTCCCCGAGTTAACTGGACATCTCAAGTACATGAGGTCAGAGGGCTTAGGGAACTTACATATGGGCACCGAGTGGCTTAAGATTTTCGCCGCCGTGTCAAACACAAAAGCTGTCACTCGGAAGCCACGTCACCGAAGTGTCTAAACTGAAATTGAACTTTATGCATATGCACGTAGGTCTATGTTGCTCTGTGGTCTGTGACGGATTAATCCGTCTTTGTAAGTGGAACTACGGTGCGGATATACGACATTGGTGTCGAAAAGGTCAAATCTATAAATGGAAACTTGACCGCTCCGCGCCAATAAATACGGGACTTCTATGCCGCCGTCTATCATTAATTCTAAAAGTGCTTTCTCATCTTTTCATATTTTTCTTTCAGAATATCTACTGTTTCTATTATCTCTTATCTCTTATTATTACTTCCCTTTTCTGAATATTCATTTAAATATATTATGTGTAAACTATTGTATTACTATGTATTTTTAATAGCCATATCTTCATATGCACACATTTAATATCATAATTTCTTCTTTCATCTGGTGTCATCGTGCGACCAAAGCAAGTGTCACAACGAATTCTGTGTTGTTGCGTAAGCCATTTTCAATTTACCACCCCGTATGTTGTTTTACTAAAACCACAGAATAAATAATAGTACTATGTACAGAAGACTCACTCTCTAACAAAACGCGTCCGTCACGATCAGCACAGATATGGCCGCTAGGTGGCGACAGCGCCACGCGCGGCTTATGGCAAACCCCAAAATTGGGGTCGAACGGATGTACTTTTAGCTACCTGTAGCAAAGCGACGAAATCGCGAAGTGAGCCACGCCTGCTAAAACCGTTACATGTTCAAAACTGAAATACGATGTTGTGTTTAAAAAAAGTACGTCGTTTTGGTTGACATAATTGTCACAATAATTGTGTGTAATCGCAGAACTTAGTCGTTCTTTTTTAATGTTCATGTTTATATTTATTTTATCTGGTGCAAGTTTTAACGCGGATTTGTACATAAAACGGCTTATAGGATATGTAACTTAGCAGTACTAAAATATATATAGTTAGACCGTAAAAAGTCTGCGATTTTGATAGCCCACGCAGTGCAAGTGTCATTTTAAACGTCAAACTTCTATGAAATTATGACGTATACATAACACTTACATTGCGTGGGCAGCGTGGGCTATCAAATACGCTGCAGACTTTGTTTGGTGCGACTATACGCAAAAGTCACTCGATAGATTGTATCTTGGGTGCAAATTTAACAAATGACAGATTTCAAAATAACCATTCTATTTTTATATTTTTTATTTTATAATATTCCATACCTCCCTACTAATGACATAGGTAATGTGTATTGTCATTAATTTATTAATTTATATATTTTATGTAACATTCCTTTGTAATGTAGTTTGTTGTTATTACTGTGGTACTTGTTTTTAATATTAATCTACTTAATTTGTAAATATTTATATTTGTTATAGTTTGTTACATACTTTTACTATGTTATAGAATACTGTAGATGTATTTACTTTTATTTTACTATATTTATTTCTTATCATATCATATCTTCTGCCTCTTTATCTTAGGACTTTTTTATACGTTTAAATTAAAATTAACGAGATTTAAATTCAATAATGATAGTACAGTTAGCAGCAGAAGTTGCTAAGCGGGCGAGTTGTTCAAAAGGATCTTGACGCGACTTTATTGTTAAGAGTATAGGAGCGTGTCAAAATAATTTTGAACACCTCGCCCGTTTAGCAACTTCTGCTGCTGACTGTACATAGGTATATTGTGTAGAATAATTAAATGAAAACAGAAAGCCATTTTATACTTCTGTTCTTAATTTCATATTGTATGAGAATATCGCCTTTATTTTGCTGGATATTGTTATCCCTATTACTTAATACGAAACAGGAGCTGAGTTTTAAATATTTTAGGTAAATATACCCGTTTCGCCAACGGAAGCGGCTCCTAAAACTAGTGCGATAAGGACAAGGCGAAAAATCCTGCGTAAAAATCTCAAAAATCGAGGTTTCGTACTCGACTGTTTCCTCCCCCAAAACCTAACCAATTGCAACCAAATTTGGAAATTTAAATGATTATGAAATATCTGTGTCGGACCGTTTTGCTTTTTTGGCTAATTGATATCAGTTTTGAATACTACGCCTCTCATTGCGGCATAGTCAATGAGGCCATTTTGGCCATTTTGGAAGGGCTCTAGCGCCTTAAAAACCAAAAATATCAAAAAAAGCAAAACGGTCCGACACAGATATTGACAATATTAATCTGTGTTGAAAAAATCATTGCTCTAGCATTAAAACCCACGGAGGAAACGGTCGAGTATCTTTGTATGGAGAAATGACCATTCCTGTCGGCTCTTAACATGAAACATAACAAATACCTTGTAACTTACAGACCAAAACGCTTCACCCTGAAGGCGTACAAGCGCGGCTGGGTGTCGTGCCGCGACGGCGTGCTGCGCATCCACGCGTCGCGCGACGCGGCCGCGCGCGGCGACGCGCCCGGCTACTGCGCCGAGCTGCGCGGCGCCGAGGTCAGTGCCAGCCCGGTGTTGGACCCCGACTCGTTACACACCGACCGCTTAATGCCGGCTACACACCTAACTATAAATCGTAGCGATTAAACTGTGCAGTCCGATTTGCGCAGTTTTATTTACCGTGTGTATGACAAATCGTTGTCGATTATCGTAATGATTTTTGATACACACGGTAGATAAAACTGCGCAAATCGGACTGCACAGTTTAATCGCTACGATTTATGTGTAGCCGGGGTCAGTCCTCGCCTGCGCGACACCGACACACACACAGGCAGGCGTGGGCGCCACTAAAGGGACGACACTACAGTGTTGCCACATTTTAATTTCCACTCTTTTTTGCCAATGAGCCGTACTATTATTTACATTCTTCTGCTTTCATGAATAATAGTTACTGATTTTTAAAAAGCGTTTTTTCAATTAAAAGACTCGTCATGATTGCGTAGTCTTTTACTAGTGCTAAAAAAGGAACTATAGCGTCAGACGTGGCTCACTCCGCGATTTCGTCGCGTCACTACAAGTACATGCGGCCCACACCAATTTTGGTGTCTAGCAGTAGTAGTTGCCGCGCACCGCTACAGATCGGACGCCTGCTCGCGCTTGACCCACTTTGCATTTTGTTAGAGAACCTTCTGTACCTAGAATACTATTATTTATTATGTGGTAGCGTCACAGTAACGACGCTATGATGGTGCCGGCAGTCAATGCCACTGTGCGAGCGGAACAGAAATATAATTATCTCTATCGATAGGAACAGGCGGGTAAATGTACGAAATTCTTCCTTAGCGTCCTTACTTTAATATTAGTTACTGTTTGGTGGTTTTTGAACGCACCGCGACTTGTCAGCGGAGTTAGCTACTATAGTCGCACCAATAAAAGTCTGCAGCGGATTTGATAGCCCACGCAGTGGAAGTGTTATTTATAAGTACGTCATAATTTCATAGAAGTTTGACGTTTAAAATGACACTTGCACTGCGTGGGCTATCAAAATCGCTACAGACTTTTTACGGTCTAACTCTAGGAAATTAATGAGTCGCTTAAATTCAAACTCGGGTTATAAGTTAAATTCATCTGTCACTGTCAGATTATGCGATATTGGTATTAGGAAAAGGTAATAAGATCAATTATTTGCTGAGATGGTCGAATGGATTTACCCGAGTTTCAAGTTAAGCGGCACAATTTTGTCAAGATTGCATGTGGGACGGCAATATATTTGTGATAAGATTAAAGGCTGATTTAGACGGCGCGCGAAGTCGTATGCGATTTTAGCTACATTGCGAACTGTTGGTTAAGTCCAATTCAACCGACCGATCAAAAACCGCAATGTAATGAAACTCGCATGCGAGTACTCGCATCGTCTAAATGAGCCCTTACTGACTGTAAATATTTTAATACAATGTGGTATATATCATTTGCAGGTGACTCCAGACGCGCACCCGGCGTCCAATCGCTACAGCATCAAACTAGAGGTGCCTTCGGAAGACGCCATGAACGAGATCTGGCTCCGGTGTGAGAACGTAAGTAGTCGTCATTGTATACAAATACAATCTATGGTAACATAAATAAAAGTTAAGCAACTCAGTTTAGTTAGTAACAGTAGTATTTAGTATGTGTCTGACCATGGGGCTTTAATTCCAGGGCTTGATTTTACCCGCTAAACTGAGCTACTTTTACTATGGGACCAACCCTAAAATCGGGGAAAAATTTTTGGCTTTTCCATAGAAAACGTCCACTTCTGATCAGCCAAAATGTATGAAAAAGTAAAAAATTTTTTCGGGATTTCGGGGTTGGTGCCATAATAAAAGTAACTCAGTTTAGTGAGTAGAATCAAGCCCTGGATTTAAAGCCCCATGGTCAGTAACACCCTGTATAAAAAAAACTTAATTCTAGTTTAAAAATTATATTATAATACTTACTATTGTTAGAAAAATACTATGAATCTGGTCGAGATTTCTGGTTATTTATATTTAAGTGTGTTCAGATGTGACCAGGTTTAGTAAGTATATATGTAGTTCAATTATAAATTAAGAAACAAAAGGAAAACTTTTAAATGGATAAAACAAATGTCGCCAACGATATTTCCAATATGATATAGTTAGGATTCGTTTAAGGGCATATTAGGTATTGCCACTTTTATTTCTACGGGACAGGTTTGTCCAAGTCGGCCAACTCTTCATCTACAGTTATTTGTACAACAAGAGATCAAAGTTTGATATTTCTTCGAGTGCTTATTTTGAGTCCCGTGCAAGCGAAACATTTTATAATATCTAATCTAATTTAGAATCTTGAGCGTAGTAAGGGATTCAAAAGCGCACGAGATGTAAATAACTTTGATCTCGTGTAGTACACAAAATTTTTTGACCCTAAGCATTGAGAACATACCTAGAGGGACAGAGATAATAGAACCCAAGTATATCGAACTTGTATTAGACCCCGCATGTTGAAATGACTTTTGACTATAAAGGTCACTTGAATGTCATTTTGTCTCACTCAGTGAGCAAAATGCGTTTTTGCTCACTGAGTGAGACAAAATGACTCGGTAAGCAAAATCGCATTTTGCTCACTGTTTTTAAAAAGCAAAGTACCCTTGTTCGAGCTGCTGAGGTGAAAAAAATGTTTCTTCTACTTTTTCCTAATCAGAATACGATAACGAATATGTGTTAAACGGATCCTAACTATTTTTGTTAACCTCGTGTGTGACACGGACGGGGCGAGTAGGTTTTAAGTTAATTTTTGTATGTACATTTTCCAGGAGGAGCAATACGCGGAGTGGGTGGCGGCGTGCCGGCTGGGCGCGCGCGGCCGCTCGCTGGCCGACGCGGGCTTCGCCGCCGAGGCCGCCAACGTGCGCGCCTTGCTGCGCCTGCAGACACCGCAACCAGCCGCCGTCGCACACCACAACGTTCCACACTTGGAACAGCTGCAGCCGGAGAACTATGTCGCTCCGAGGGTCTTGAAGAGACTCAAGGGGAAGGTATGTACACTTTAGTAAGCTTCACCAGGGAAGCTGCTAATGATCGCGCTTTATTGCGTGTCCAAAAATCACAACCGTCGGCTGTGACCCCTCAGAACGTTCCACATTTGGAGAAATGTACAGTAATCAGAGTGCGTAACCAACGTGCAATCGTTAACGCCCCGTAGCGAACGAAACGTCACTGTCTATAGTTCCCACAGTATAGCCTACGTAACTGTCACATTTTTGACGTAAAATGCTTAAACATGACAGAAATCTATAGTTCGTTTTTTTTAGCATTAATTAGAAAGAACTTGCAAGAAGGTAAGCGATCTTGACATGTCTTTTAATTGAAAAACGCTTTTTAAAAATCAATAACTATTACTTATGAAAACAGAAGAATATAAATGACCGTATTAGATTCATAATTGTTACATATTTGCCGTAACTTATTTTTAAAATGTGTTTGTCAATTAAAAGACACATCAAGATCGTTTACCTAATTTCTAATGCTAAAAAAAACGAAGTATAGTAAGCAAATTTTTCAGTTCCATTTTATTTAATTTCTACTATTTTATGTCGCACTATACCTTACGACTTGTGCATGTTTAAACTTAGTATAGGTAAACAAATTCGTACGCCTAGTGGCAAAACATAGCGTTCGCAATTATGCTTTAACTATAAGACCAATACAATGTACCTATGTTATAACGAATAAATGCATTCTGATTCATTCTGATACTATTGTGGAAGAGTGATAGAGAGAGATTGCTACGATACGCTACGGAACGTTAACGATTAGCACCTTCGCTACGCGCCCTGATATACTACCTTTTATATACGAGACCCATACATCTTCATCATTCTATTGAACTAATTCCGAGCATGATTGTATCATGTAAAGAAGAATATTTAATATTATTGTAATTCTCAACAAAAAAAAAACAATTTGTTGGACCAATGACATTCTTCGTAACAACACAATCTCTTTCCAGTTCACCCAACGCGTCCTGGAAAGTCACGCGAACGTGAAAGACCTGCCGCTACTCGAAGCCAAGCTCCAGTACATCAAGACCTGGCAGAACCTGCCCGACTACGGCCAGACCCTGTTCGTGGTCCGCTTCATGGGCCACAGGAAAGACGAGGTCATCAGCATCGCCAACAATCGCATCATGAGGCTCGACCCTAGCACCGGAGACCATTTGAAGACCTGGCGGTATAGCACTATGAAGGTAAGACGACTTCTACTTCTGTATTACATCAAGATCTACTTAAGGTCAGACCCTGTTCGTGGTCCGCTTCATGGGTCACAGGAAGGATGAGGTCATCAGCATCGCCAACAATCGCATCATGAGGCTCGACCCTAGCACCGGAAACCATTTGAAGACCTGGCGGTATAGCACTATGAAGGTAAGACGACTTTTACACCAAGACCTGACCTGGCCTGACGTGGCCTGACCTGGCAGAACTTGCTTAAGGTCAGACCCTGTTCGTGGTCCGTTTCATGGGCCACAGGAAGGATGAAGTCATCAGCATCGCCAACAATCGCATCATGAGGCTCGACCCTAGCACCGGAGACCATTTGAAGACCTGGCGGTATAGCACTATGAAGGTAAGACGACTTTTACACCAAGACTAACACCAAGACCTGACCTGGCCTGACGTGGCCTGATCTGGCAGAACTTGCTTAAGGTCAGACCCTGTTCGTGGTCCGCTTCATGGGCCACAGGGAGGACGAGGTCATATAAGAGCCAACAGGAGTTTTCATTTCTCCATACAAACTTACTCGACTGTTTCCTCCGTGGGGTGGTTTGATGCTAGAGCATTGATTTTTTCAACACAGATTAATATTGTCAATATCTGTGTCGGACCGTTTTGCTTTTTTTGATATTTTTGTTTTTTAAGGCGCTAGAGCCCTTCAGAAATGGCCAAAATGGCCTCATTGACTATGCCGCAATGAGAGGCGTAGTATTCAAAACTGATATCAATTAGCCAAAAAAGCAAAACGGTCCGACACAGATAATTTCATAATCATTTAGATTTCCATATTTGGTTACGATTGGTTAAGTCTTGGAGGAGGAAACAGTCGAGTACGAAACCTCGATGTTTGAGATTTTAACGCAGGATTTTTCGCCTTGTCCTTAACGCACTAGTTTTAGGATCCGTTAGCGAGACGTGTATATTTCCCTAAAATATTTAAAACTCAGCTCCTGTTTGGTCTTAATAAAATTTCTCTATTTCCAGGCATGGAACGTAAATTGGGAGATAAAACACATGATGGTGCAATTCGAGGAAGGCAACATCATATTCTCAGTGCAGTCGGCCGACTGCAAGGTGGTGCACGAATTCATCGGCGGGTACATATTCCTCTCCATGCGCTCCAAGGACGCCAACCAGACCCTCGACGAGGAACTATTCCATAAGCTCACTGGGGGTTGGACGTAAACTGATTTCTCAAAAGTATAAAACTACAGTCAGATTTTAATTGAGCAATGAATTGATTATATAAGATGAAATCGTTTACCGAGTTTGACAGCTAAAATAGAATGGGACCGCAGAATAAATAATCGTACTACCGTACAGAAATTATACTTCCTACAAAACCGAAGTTTGATAGCGATTCTGGGACGAATCAAGTCCCTTTCTTATGGCATATCTTCGTTGCTGCAACGTCAAGTTTTGCCAACCCTAATAATTGCTCGTTGCAACGCTGAGCCGAACGGAGCCGAGAGCGCCCGAAAAGTCCAGTGCTAGCCCATTCACGGGGCCCATATTTTGTGATAACTTAATTGTTACAACTTTTGGCGCCATCTAAATTAGCTGTCAAATTCAAAGCACGAATTTGTTTTACTACACATCTAATATAATCAATTTATCTTTAATATTGAGTAATTTTTTATTTAATAGCGGTCCGAAGCGTTATTCATTTTCACGGTTTTATTTACAGTTTCACCTCGAGTCATATGTTTATACTGACGCGTGTTGGTGAAAAGTATTATGTTAAATGATGTAGTTTTAAGAATATTGATTGGTGCTCTTTCTCGGCAAAGATGGCAACATTATGTTGCAGTGTCCCCAAATGATGATAATAATATAAAAATTACGTAGATCGCACCAATATTTATAACCACAAACTTCACTTTTTTTAGCCTTGACATACACGATCGATAGTTATATTTCTTTTTATTTATGTTACTTTTTATTACAAATGTGTATAAGAATGTATTTTTGTAGTAAATGAACTAATTGAATCATATATTTAGATCTTGTTTTTAGTGCTTCCAATAAAAAATATAGCTTTTTTGTAAATGCCAAATAATATTGAAGCATATATTCATTACAGTATGTAATTAAATTCTAGTTTTAAGTTGAAATGCGATGGATACGAGCTTTTAATAGATGTAATTTATAATTTATGCAAATGTTCAAATGATATATTGTCCTGGATGTATACTTTAATAATTATAATCTATTAAATATTCAACAATGTCTTTCACAAGGTGCCATTTAACGAATCATAAAATGTAATAATTGTCTGAATACTGGCCTTACTCTATAATAAATAAGTTGATCAGTGCCTCAATAATATATAATGTGTAATATTCCAGATTTTAATATCCTTTTCTCTATGTCAAATATTTGTGACAACGTCAATAGTATAAAAAGCCTATTGTGGTTAAATATTAAAAAGTTAACCTATTTGAACGCCAAGAACACCTAAAGGTGTCGTAATTAGTCAAGCCCACATGCCCCATGAATACATAAGCCCGCCCCCCCCCCCCCACATCTAGCGTCTTTCGAGCGTCGGCGTCTACAACTCTATGGCCGCTGCTCGACGCAACGTCGACGCAACTGCGCAGCGACGTCATTTTCCATAGCGCTGACCAGACGCCGACGCTCGAAAGACGCTAGATGTGGGGGGGGGGGGGCTTAAGTGTTATGGCGTATGCTGTCAAAGTAACCCTCACACTTTCAAGTAAGATTTACATTAGCTCGCTTGCGCCCGTGATGTTTTGTTTATGTCGTTAGCGTTCTAAGGGTTAAAAGCAGTGCCTACATTTATAAACTCGTTTATTAAAACCGATTTTGAAATGTATTTTAACATTAACCAGGTCTGGTACTAATGTGGCCTTAACTTTCTGAAATTTTTCACTTATTGTATGTTTTTACTTCATGTAAATACTAGAGCTCCCGATACACGTGTTACACGCTGACACGGGTACCCGTGTTCTTAAGCCCGCCGGGCTTAAGAACCCGAACTACACGAACCCGCCCGGATTCGGAAACGTTTACACGGGTACCCGTGTACACGGGTACACGGGTACACGGATACACGGATACACGAAATAACGGATCTTATTTACCCGCCGGTTCGACCCTTCACACTCGTGTAGCGGAGATTCGTGCTATGAAGACATACGATTGAATATGTGGGAGGTTAGGAAGATTCATTACCTACTTTGCAGTTTTACTGGATTGATTGGTGATGTCAATAATAGGTAGGTAAGTGCACTTTGTTTTAATAATCATAAGATTAAAATTAACATATCTTAGTAACCGTTGACCTCATTGATATGTATTTAATTTTCTTCATTGATGTAGTTTTTTAATAATTAAAGTAAACTTAAATGATTATCTAATAAAAAAAGTAGATAGTTATGCTTACTGAAACTACAACGAACGGAATATGTTATATTTTCCTTTAGCAAAATCGAATTTTGCTCGCTGTTTTTAGGGTTCCATACCCAAAGGATAAAACGGGACTCTATTATTAAGACTCTGCTGTCCGTCCGTCCGTCCGTCCGTCCGTCTGTCACCAGGCTGTATCTCACGAACCGTGATAGCTAGACAGTTGAAATTTTCCCAGATGATGTATTTCTGTTGCCGCTATAACAAATACTAAACACAGAGTAAAATAGAGATTTAAGTGGGGCTCCCATACAACAAACGTGAGTTTTGACCGAAGTTAAGCAACGTCGGGCGAAGTCAGTACTTGGATGGGTGACCGTTTTTTTTGCCTTTTTTTTGCATTATGGTACGGAACCCTTCGTGCGCGAGTCCGACTCGCACTTGCCCGGTTTTATTAAGTAGCATAGTACCCTTGTTCGAGCTGCTGAGGTGAAAATCAATTAAATTGGTACAACACATATCAATCACATTGAACATCCGATGAAATAAAACTGCTAAACAATCGGAGCTCCTGAACCTGAACCTTTGTTTTATTTAAAACTTTATACATTACTTCAATCTCCGCTACACGCCAAGGACAGGTTAGGCCCGCGTGTATTTAAGGTCCTTTTCGCCGTGTACACGGGTACACGGGTACCCGGATACACGGATCTTAATTACACGTGTACCCGACTACACGTGCAGAACGGGTCAGAAAACCGTGTACGTGTAGTTCGGAAACGGGTACCGAACACGTGTACACGAAACCCGGACACGACCGCGAGCCCTAGTAAATACCGATAGCAAGATAACTTGCATTGTTTTGGTATGTTAGTTTTTAAATTAATGTTGTGTTGTGGCTAGTTCTACTAAAGTCGACCCGTTTTTACACGCTAACCCATGGTATAATAATATACTCCGCCCGGTACTCTCTTCCAGTCTTTTCTAGGTCACCTGACTGACACAAGCGTCATCATGCGACAGCGCTATATGATAATATGCGATAGCGCTATATATAGCGGCCATGTTTTTGTGACGTAGGCTTGTGTCACTCTGGGAAGAGAAGACCATGTTTTATTAGACTATGCGCTAACCCAATTTACTGTAAAATATTTTTGGTGTAGGTACTTTAGTGGAACTAGCCTTCATTTTTATCGTTGACTAATGAATTGTTCTTTTTGCAAAATGTTCATGTCAGTGTCAATTTGAGATAGAAGTCTCCAACCCGCATCAGATCTGCGAGAAAGGCAATATAGGAAAAATGCACTTTGAATGATCTTTTTGAGCATATAATGCTTTTAATTTTGTATGTTTATGTAGTGTACCAATGGTGACAAATAACGATAGTTATTTTAGAATATTATGTACAAAAATTGTATGTACACTTTACTAGATAATACCGTTTATAATATTACTGAAACATTAAATAAATGTAAGAAATTAAGTAACAAATTGTGTTTCATTATATCGACCACAGCTCCTGTGATTTAGGTTAAAAAAAATATTATAGGACATTTTTACACAAATTGACTAAGGCCCACGGTAAGCTCAAGAAGACTTGTGTTGTGGTTGTGGCTACTCAAGACAACGATATATATAATATATAAATACTTAAATACGTAGAAAACAACCATGACACAGGAATAAATATCTGTATCATATGTGTATCATAATACAAACCACAACCAACACCATCAGGATAACTTACCAGGATTCGAACCCGGGACCATCGGCTTCATAGACAGGGTCACTAGTGTCACTACCCACTAGGCCAGACCGGTCGTCTAGGTTAGAAAAAAAAAACTGGTCAAGTGCGAGTTCGGACTCGCGTTTCAAGGGTTCCGTACATCACACAATTTTCAACTTTTTTTTTGTAAGTATATGAAACGTGACGTGAGTGAAACGTCTTGAATAACCCGAATGGCTCAATCAAAAACCAGATGTAACATGAAGTTTTCTGGCGTGGTGGCTTATAATGTATCTCTGCAACTATGCAAAGTAAAAAGATAAAGATGAAAAGATAAAAAATAGTTTATTCAAGTAGGCATATTACAATGCGCTTATGAACATCAAATAAACCTTTACCGGCTCCAACCGTACACCTCTGCCCCGAGAAGATTTAAAGTAGCTTAGACAGGAAGATTAAATGCCGAACAGTAGTACAAAGTACAAGTGTCCAAATGCGAAGACTGAAGACCGAGCTCCGCCTAGGAGCTATAGCTCAGAGCGTCCGACGGGTCGAAGAGAGATAATACCTACGGGATGGCCAAAAAATAAGTACATTCCCGTAGCCGGGGCGGTTTTAGGATTATACTGAGCTTTACAACTTTTACTATGGGACCAACCCCGAAATAGCGAAAAAAAAAAGTGTATCCTCCCATAGAAAACAGACCAGCCAAAATGTATGAAACAGCCAAATTTTTCCTCGCGATTTCAGTTGCACGTTGGCAACGGGAATACACTTAGTTAATTTTTTGGCCACCGTGTATAGTGCTTTTTTTAAAACACGTAACAATAGTAGCCTAATCAATCAGTACTACAAGTACCAATGCGGCTGTGTGCCAGATACAGCCTATAGTCGCATTTCTTGTCGTCATTCCGACTCACGCTTGAAGCTAAAAGCACTCTTCTTCGGGACGTTTCGGGCTTTCGGCCTTATGCGGATATCGGCCTAGGGCCTTCGCAATAGCTGTCTACATCACGTTTCACTTAAACCATTGCGGCTGTGTCCCTAAAAAACCTAAACCGCATTTTTGTTCTTAAATCCGACTCACGCTTGACTGTAGATTTCTAATAGGTTTTCCTGTCATCTTTAGGTAAAGGACTATTTTGTGTATTTTTTTCCGAATTTTAGACCCTGTAGTTTCGGAGATAGAGGAGGGGGAATGGTCATTTTTTGTCTATTTTCTTGAATAACTTCTAAACTATTTATCATAAATTTATAAAAAAATATATTTGAGATTCTCACAATGAGCTCTTTCGTTTGATATGGAACACGATATAGTTTGCAAAACTAGGTTTTTAAATTTTATCTTTAACCCCCTCAAAGTAGCCCTTATGTTTAAAATTCATTTGTTGACGTTACATATCCGTCTTTGGGTCACAGACTTACATATGTGTACCAAATTTCAACCTAATTGGTCCAGTAGTTTCGGAGCAAATTGGCTGTGACAGACGGACGGACAGACAGACGCACGAGTGATCCTATAAGGGTTCCGTTTTTTCCTTTTGAGGTACAGAACCCTAAAAATATGAATTTTCAAGTGAACTGTATTTTTTTTGCGTGCAAAAAAAAACAGAAAATTAAATAGACACGGTGTATTCAGGTAATTCTAAATGTCAAAAACCATCTGATAACGGGTTTGGCCGGTGGAAGTTAGCAGATGGCGCCATCTTATTAAGCTAAATCTCATAGAAAAAGGGGCGAGCTATGATGGCGCCATCTATGCAAACCTTTGAAAGTTGCCAACCCCATTCCGAAAAGGAACTCTTTGAAGTGAAAACTTCTTTAGCGGCGCTGAGCACTTTTTGAGCTGGGGAAAAAAGGATAAACTCGATTCAGCGTAACGCGTAACGTAACGCTGACGTCATGTGTCACGGACAATGTTATTCACCAAAGAACTTTAGTCATAACGTATCATAATCAGGTCAATTATTTAAAACTGGACTTTTATATTAAGCAATAAAGCTCAATGTTCTAATCTTGTACGGGCTGAAATACGAGGATCTCACAGTTACATTCTAACTTCACTCAAATATAATTCAATAAAGCTACATCTTGATGAAATCGCTAATAAAAGTGAAGTCTAGTACTGGTGAATAAAACTCAAAATATCATGACCATATTTAGATGCGAGGTCTGCAAGGTAATTTTACAATTTCTATTCGAATTTTAAACAATTAACGCTACAAATTTAAGCTCACTGGCCAGCAATTTCGGAACTAAAGTTTTTCAATAGAAAGGAGGATGGGTCAATTATACATAGTGCTGCAGACATTTTGGACTAGTCATTGAGTTTTTACTTCTGTCGGCACTCCCGGAGTGCAACCCGTTGTTTTATTTTTATTTTATGATGACCATTTGGGTTAATATTCATCAAATTTATGGAATAACCCGACATACGAAAACCCGTTACACCTCATCAAGTTTGGAGTGACATTGTGGGTTGAAGTAAAAGACAGGCATAAACGAAAAAATCGTTTTATTGAATAAGAGAAAACATTTTAAATATAATTTTCACATTCTTTGTACCTAATACCAGAATTTACCAGAATGAAACTTCGTACATCTAGATTTGTTGGTTACTGAGATAGGTACGATGCTGGTCACATTTACCCTAATATGCTACATACTTAGCAATAATATCAGATTGGCTATGCTATTTATTTAAAAAAGAAACGTGTATGTTACAATGAAAAAAAATCACCGATTGACAACTAAAATTCACTATTAAATATACCTAATAAAACATTCGGTGAGCACCGAATTCTGTAGTGAATTTTTGTTGTCAACCGATTAAATGTAGATGAATGTTCTCGTCGAGAGATGGCAGCACTGCTGTAAAGTCTAGCCAGCCAGCAATGTCAGCTATCTCTTTCTAACACCTATCGCTGTCACGCTCTACGAATACAATAGTTTCCTTAGTACCATCGTCAACTACTAGACGGAGCAAATGTAATGTACAGCCTGGCAAAAAAAGAGTAGAAATTAAAAAGTGGCAATACTGTAGTGTCGTCCCGTTTTCTTATATATATTGATTTGAAAGGCACGACACTACAGTGTTGCCACTTTTTAATTTCTACTCTTTTTTGCCAAGCTGTACAGGTACAGCACAAAATAGATCGACAGTTCTGATCCAGACCGATGAGGGGTTACCGCGAAAACTGAAATTCGCAAATTGCGGGGATTTTTCTCTGTCACTCTAATTACACCGTCATTGGAGTAAAAAAGAAAGATCCCGCAATTTGCGAACTTAGATTTTCGCGGTTATATCCCAGCACCAGCACCAGTTTATCGTGATGTCAGAGCGGTGCACTGAAAAAATCCACCAATAAGAACGCTAATAGGAACTTGAGCACCAATGGGAAGGCGGCCACGCGCCACTCCGCTCCGCTATATCGCACAGTTTTGGAAGCCATTTGATAAATGATTGAAAACATTGTAAAGGCCCCTGTACATATTGGGCCAACGCAGGCCAGCCCAAGGGACGCAACCATGCGGCAGAATGAGATAGCAATATCATCTTATTTTCAAAGGTTTTTCACGTTAATGTTAGCGGTGGCACTTTCACATTCTATCATAACAAAAAGCCCATGCAGAGTTAGCTTGGTCCGACTCTAATCTCGTTCTAGTCTAGGCGGAGTCGTGTCACAAAAAAAATACGGTAAAGTGTGTGTGTCGTCATTACAAAATTGTGTCGCTTAACTTCAAACTCGGGTAAATCCATTGGACCCTCTCAGCAAATATCTACCCTAACTATTACGTTTTCTTAATGCCAAAATCGCATAATCTGACAGATGGATTTACCCGAGTTTGAAGTTAAGCGACTCAATTGGAAGTATGTAGTGAGTGAAAAGTGCGACGGTGTGTACGTTTCCCTCCGCAAAAAATGGCAGAATGATTTGTATCGTTAGATATCGCTTGGGCTCCTCCCTTTCGACATGTAAGCAGCCGGTGTTGCTCGAAGGCAAAAAAGTTGCCATTTAAATAAAAAAATAATAGTTTGAGACACTACTCGCTGGCCAGAGTATAACAACAATATATGTTAGAAAGAGACTTCCGCTTGTATTAGCTTGCTCATACTTATTTAATACAGTAATAGAGGAACTATTTAACATATTGAGAAGAAAGTCTCGATTAGCTATGGAATACAGGTAGTTAATGTACAAAATGTTATGTTCTCTCTTAAATAGATGTCGCTGTCCTCCCCGAAACACTTAAAACTAACTTATACTTACAATTTAAATTAAATTACATAATCTACTGTGATGGACTTTCGCTTAAAATTGAATTACATGCTACGATTACTATACTAGTTAAATTTACAGGTAAGAAGATTAAAATGTAATTTTAGGACGAATACGTTCGATCTATCGGACGATTTTTTTTACAAAATACTCCATAACGGAAAGCGCTACTAGAAACTTTGGCTTTTAGGTATTAATGTTAGCGTAATATTAGTTTTTAAAACCCTAATGGACTGACGAATTGGACAAAGGACATTTTTTTATATTAGGAATAAATATCACATTATTTGTGACGCCACTGTATTTGGCCGGATTAGTCATTAAAAGTCTTAAATAAGAGAATATTAAGGCCCCTGTACACACTGGGCCAGCGCCGGCCAGTCCAAGGGACGCAGCCATGCGCTAGAATCTAGAATGGGATAGCAATCATCACTTGCTCCCTTGCTTCGTCTAACGCATAAATGCGTCCCACAGACTGGCCCACGCTGGCCCAGTGCGTACAGGGGCCTTTACAGTTCAATATGTCTCAGTTGTCTTCGAATGAAAACATCACATAAAAAAGGTTAAATGGAGTTGGCCTGTGGTGTGGTGGAATAGCTTGCCCCTTTCTTAAGTTTTGTTCAATGAGGGCTGGCATCCATGGCATAAAATTCCATTATAAAAACAAGAATTGGACACAATTCTAGAAATTATTGTAAGGGCAAGCTATGTTGGCGCTTTTAGCCAAACGTCGACCGGCCAACCCCATTGAGACCCAAAGACCCAACAATGTGTGTACGGTCACCAATTCTTCATATATTTGTCAGTGAATAGTGATAGTTCACATTTGGAGAAGAACTGCACGCTGCTCCGGTGCGCGAGCGGGACAGCGGTATGCATGTAAGTAACGATGTCACGCTCGCTCACCAGTGTGATAAACGAACAAGTAAAGAGCGAACAACATGTCAAAAAGCTTATAACTTTTTTTTGTCAAATTACACAACACGGGAGCTTAACCTCTAGCCGCCCAGAGACCTATAAAAAGGTCTCCTGTTCCAATCTAATTTGAACTTTGTGTTGACAAAATAAAATTTCATTTTGCTTGGCAAGGTTTGACGTATGGGCGGCTAGAGGTTGGACTTTGGCGTGTCCTATACTCTCTATCTTTAGGTATTAAATAAAAGTAAACAATACCCTCAAATGTCTTGTTAAGCCAATTGAGGGTAGATGAAAACATTACACGATCAATGTAAATAGGTTAAAGTCAGGTCGTTCAGTGACTTATCCAAGCGGTTTTGTAATTGGTCGGTTAACCAATAAATGTTAAAACTACTCGAAAATGTACAAATTGTTTTTTTTTTTACTTTTATTTAAAAACCTAAGATACAAACCTAAAGATGCGTCATTTATATTTCTGTTACAAATTTATTATCTAAGATAGTGCCGAAGAATTATTATTTATATTTTTAGCTTTAGTGTGGCAAACCAGTTTTGACAAGTAAGAAAAGGCAAACTTTATATTTAATTGTCGCGCCTTTTTCTACTAAAAGATTGTTTTGTCAGACTATATTGACTATTTCAACAGTTTGTGCTAATAAGTTAAAGTGATTAACAAAATAAGACAGTAATAACATAAAAACATTGGTAAATAATACGAAATACCAGATACTTTTTGTATGGAATTGCCCGGAAAGCATCTTAAGATACTTTTGTGAATAATGACCATAATATATAAACCGTCAAAATGTCAAAATAACCATTCTGTACACATTACAAAATAATATAGTTGGATACAAGGTGGAAATCTAATAAAGATAAAGAAATAAATTCGACGATAGAGAATGAATCTAAATGCCTTTTTAAAATGAATAAAACTTTTTAAATTCCTTAAGCATTTAAAATATTCCCGTCCCAGGACTTTTCCACCCTGTATAACTATTTGCCTGACTTATATCTACCGAAAATCTTATAAATTATTAGGATTCTGTTTTACAGTAGGTACTAAAACTATAAATGGATAAATCTACTCTTCAGTCCTTACCAATAATAAAACACATAGTCCCAACTAGTTATATCACCTATAAATACTACATATACTTATGTACACGATATTTACATATTAATAGTAACTTAATGTCACAATAAGTGTTAAAAACTCAACTGACGAAATAGGCCGTAAAAGTTCTATTATTTAAATATCAAGGGGAAACCGGTACAATTGGACTGTCGGGAGAGATGAACATTTTTTTTTTCTCATATTACTATAGTGGCAACCAAGGAAAGGTTAATTATCAAACACTGCTTGGGTCTATTTGAGTTAACAGATATTCGAATGATGTCAAAATGATGAAAATATAGCATCACATAGTTCCGTGGCGCTTTAGACAATTACACTCACACAATAACACCGTCACATAAAAACGTCAGTGCCATTTTAAATTAAGAATTACGTAGCTCCCTACGTTTTTTTTTCATGTGTGTGCCAAACCAGCTATTCGTCTTCATTTCATTCAATGCGAGACCTTCATTACATACACCATTACATTATGACCGACAATTCCGATTGGCATTCTTATGAATGTAAGCTCTTATTGAGAGGAGTAAATTATTAGAGCCTAATAACTGTGTTATAAAAACTAATAGACGCTATCCCATAAGGAATCGACTTACGAATTAAGCAATTAAAAGAAGTACATAATCTTTAGTAATTTACTCCTCCATAATTTTACTTAATTATATCGCTATGACAATACTGTGGGTATTATCGAATTCTTCCGGTATACGGCAAACTAAGTAGATATGTTTTTAACGATTCAGTAAAATGAAAAGTACTACTGGACGGTAGCTCCATACATTCACTGGCCGGTTTTTTTGGGTACGTTTCAGGCCGAAACTACACTTGTAAATTTTACGAAAGTAGGCTCATTAGAATGGAAATCCCTTCTGAGAGCCCTATGTCCCTGATGAGGGATAACAGCATATCATCATCATCAGGGACTCATCAGTTTACGCCTTTTAAATCTGGATATCGGTGTAGAAATATTACAAATAGCTTCCAAAAGCATATAATAAATTTTATGTGTATGTAATTAAAACTTACAAATGTAATTCTGGCCAACATCAAATACATATTATTGAAAACTCTTGTAATCGTAATTGTGGATAATAACAATATAAAAATATTATGTAAATGATTTGTGCTTCTAGTTCCAGTCGCAACTGATTGACAACATAATATAAAACATGGTTTATAGTCCAAATTTTGACTAGTCACCTACTTCTATAAAAATAATAACTATTAAAATATCTTTCAAAAATTTCTTAAATTACATACAATAATAGGTACATTAAAAAAACAAATAATTTTCAATCAGAGATCATAAAATATATAACTTACATATTTTATATAACGTTGGACAAAGTAAACGATTCACATTACACAGTTTCGCCATGTACCATAGCATTGTACCACACCAATCTAAAAATGTACAATAATAATTCAGATAAACTGATTTAAAACTATGGAGAAATGTGTATAAAATTATAAATCAAGCGTCGCCCACATACACATCAAATTTTTAATTACTGAAAATAATTGTCTCGCTGTAAACAGACAACATTTTTCTTGATAGGCTCTAATTTCCTTAGGATCCCCTAAGTTAGGGAAACGTTTTCGAAACTTTATATGTACCCTAATGTGACGTTTCTTCAAACTAAAATGCCACTTTTGACGCTGACATATCTAATCCATATCGTTTCTAGACGTAATAGTTGACGTATCCTAAAGTTCGAATCGGGGCGTATATTTAACAGACCGCTTAGGTATAATTTTTTTAGTTTTATAAGCCATAGCTATAGCTATATAAAAAATACATTTAAAACTTTGTAGTGTGCGAATAAAAGATCTCAATGCAGTACCATAAAAATGAGTCTCCTTTTTTGGAAGTCGGTTAAAAATAAACATCAACACGCAAAATGGAAAGAGGGAGGCAAAAAAGTGTGTTTCTTACGACACTAAAGAAAGGACGACACTGGATGGAGTGGAATGATCTGCGGCATTTACGAGTAGCATTTTCTTTCCTTCAGGAACTTGTTAAAAATATTTTTAATACCTTATTTTGTTAGTACCTATTGTGTATAGTTTGTTTTTAAACTTGACCTGGGCACGTATGTCTCTTACATCATTGAGTAGGTATTATTTAGTCAAGACTCACTCTGTAGATTGCTTAGTCAAAAACCACAGGGTAGAATGAGGTAATAAAATTGAAATATGCAAAAGGGATTCACGTTTTTTAAAATTATGAACATTGCACAGTAATAAATTTTATTGTCTACGTATTTTTAGCCCAAATACCTACACCTTAAGTCATCGAGTTTAAAATTGATTTTTATAAACCTCAGAACATATCACGCTATCATTAGTCACTTATACGTTATCCTCGCGACTTTTTACCGAATTATATCATTTATCAGATAGTCGTCATATCATGCATTAAATGATTAATGATACGGTGACATATCCATCATAGCCCTCCTGTTAATTTTATGTTTTGTTCTCGGATCGTTTTCACGTATGTAATCGAAACTCGATCGATAAATGAACCGAGTAATGATAGAGGACCTTAATCGCACCGATTTGACCCCCCAAGTACTCGTACGCTCAGCCAAAATTAAGGTTTCGAAGAAATCGTCAACATTTGGCCCCATACTTTGATAACCATAAATCAAAACCAGTTTTTAGTCAAATATGTAGTAGAATCTGGTTGCTTCATTTTGTAATTATAAGGGCACGGCTTTTTACTATCAACGCTTGTAGCGAATGTAGCGCGTTTATGAATAACACGCTTAAATTGTGCCGTTTCACAAATAAATATTATTTTATTCATATATTCATTTTATTTGTATTAATCGTACATTGTCAGTGTAGTTTTCTTTTCCCTTTCAGACGCGTTTCTGCAGTTGGATTCCTCTTTCGGTTTCACTTTGCCGTAGAGCCAATGTTATTTCTAAATCCGTGTGTGTTTCTAAGCCAAATTGCACGTTTAAATTTCATAAATGGCTATTCTAAAATCGAGCTGGATCGTAGTTGGCACCACATTTATGCGGACTACAAGTGGGAGGAGCGTATCGGTTCCCGCCCATTCCAACCCCTATTTTATGCTTTATATATTACATTAGGGGTGTGGAATGGCTATATTAATTGCTTAACGGCTCTTGGCTAGATAAAAGATCTATGTTGTGGTGCATCTTGGTAAAAACTACCCAGAAAGAAATGTTTGCATAACGGTACATAAATATTTAGTTACTATTTACACAAAAATGGAAGTTGCAAACTATTAGGGTTTTTACAGAATCGGTTTTTGAATATTGTGCAAAATTAAGTTCAGATAATATTTGAATTACTTGCTATGAGTTTGGCTAAAACAATTTTGAGTGTACGTTTTTCCGAGTTTCTTCTTTTATACAAACTAATAATGTGGAGGAAATATGTACATTTTAAGCAATTTTACACGGTTCATGTTTGTATGTGATTATATGTACCTTTTGTGTACTTAGGCCTGTGGAACTTGTTGAAATTCGTGTATTTTTGACAAAATAATGCATTTTAAATGAAATATTACATTCAGTAGGGTTTATAAATACATAGTCAAAATAAATACATATTATGTAGGTAAGTTACTTTACGTTTGTAAACAACAAAGGGAAACATATTCAATTACACAAACGGGTCTACCGCGATATAATTTCATTGTTTTTACCTTTAATTCCGAATTTTTTGATTTAATTTTTTTGTGTAATTGAATATGTGTACAAAACGCGAGAGTTTAAAGTGTTATATAACAAAGGGAAATTTGGACATTCCCAGTAAATTCATAAGAACTAAACATTTGAAAGAATTCATTATTGTTATTGGTTCCACTTTCTTGATTGGTATGGTATTAAGACCTAAAATAATATGACAAACATAACACAAATTCAACACTTATTAAGTTATTACACAAAACCGGATTCCCATTCCTAATTTGTGAATAACTATCGTGAAAAGCTTCGGTTTTCATATCAAAAGGTACGTAGAGGCCTTATCACGTCACGACTGCTTTAAGGGGCCCACAGACTACCAGTTCGCCGGAAGATATCAGCCTGTCAGTTGTTCTGAACTATCACATTTTGCGTTTAACTGACGGGCTGGTATCGCCCGGCGAATTGGTAATCTGTGGGCCCCTTTAAAGTGACATTCCATTTCCAACTGCAGCTGCAATACTGTTCATTTTACTATGGAAACGCGTCGCTGTCATTGTCAATTTCCATAGTAAAATGAACAGTATTGCAGCTGCAGTTGGAAATGGAATGTCACTCTTAGCAGTGCCAAACTGACATATACGCTAATATGCAAGGGCTAACGAAATGGATAGAAAGTAAATTACACACACGCTAACGAATATGCCAGTGTCAAACTGGGGGCAGCCCTATTATATTATATTTACGAATTGGAAAATGGAATCGCCTAATTCATTAATGCTTTTACAAGTAGGTAGTTAATGCAAGTTTAACAGGTGTCTCGACATTGTGTTGCTATAAGAATACTATATAAAATTAAACTCGCTCGGAAAGCGGCTAAGTTAAAATGGGACTGGGCTGGTCATGTCTTCCGAATGCCGGACGACTTGTGGGCCAAGTTAACCACAGAGTGGGAGCCCCACGAGTATAACCGGGGAGCCGGCAGGCCTCGTCGGCGATGGCGGGATAACTTGGACTCCTTCTTGAGAGGCTGGCCAGATATTGCACTAAATAGAGACGAGTGGAGAAAGAGGGGGGAGGCCTTTGCCCAGCAGTGGGACACAGTGGGCTCTGAATAATAATAATAATATAAAATTAAACATTTTTTGCATGTGCTCTTTACTCGCAATTGGCGTAGTTTTCCACCGACTCGGAAAGGCAATCATTGAACAGTTCATAGTTTCATACAATCGGTGATAATGATAATACAGAATACCAAGCTGTGGTTGGCAAATCGCGTTCTTTTTTTTAATTAATTTTTACCCGACTACGGCAACGCAAAAGGAGGGTTATGATTTTGACCGGTATGTATGTGGGTATGTATGTATGTATGTATGTATGTATGTATGTATGTATGTTCATCTGTTCCCTCATAACTTCTAAAGTACTTATTATAATTTAACAAACGATATGTCATTCGAATCGTCTTAATCGTCCGCTGGTTATAGGCTATATGGCGTCACAAAAAAATTAACACTGCGCCCTCTAGAGGTCATAAAGTCACGAACCAAAAAACTAAAATTAAGTAATGATGATGTGTTATACATCATTGGAAAGAGCTCGATTAGCACATTTCAAATATATAAATATTGTTAGCTTTTGCACCCGGCTTTGCTTGCATACGCCAGATAAAACATTAATTTATCGGTTAGGTGATTCGAACTATGAATCTACAAGCGCTCTGGATTATATCCGCGTGTTACGCGACTACGGCGATACAAGAAGGTTTTTGCAAAAGAAATTTGTTTGGCCGCTATACATGGTGTTTTTTTAATGATCTGCAATATTTTATTTATAACGTGAATAGGTATAGAAGTCTAGATCAGCTAAAAGGTATGAAACAGCTATACAAGAGACGGACGAGGCATGCTGTCCGTACGAAGCTGGCTGTACGCGTTCCAAAGCCGGGCGCCTTCGGCGCCCTCATATTAAAAGAGTCGGGCGTAGCCCGACATACGCGTTCCAAAGGCGGCCGCCTTCGGCGCCCTCATACTAAAAGAGTCGGGCGGAGCCCGACGTACGCGTTACAAAGCCGGGCGCCTTCGGCGCCCTCATACTAAAAGAGTCGGGCGGAGCCCGACGTACGCGTTCCAAAGCCGGGCGCCTTCGGCGCCCTCATACTAAAAGAGTCGGGCGGAGTCCGAGGTACGCGTTCCAAAGCCGGGGGCCTTCGGCGCCCTCATACTAAAAGTGTCGGGCGTAGCCCGACGTACGCGTTCCAAAGCCGAGCGTCTTCGGCGTCCTCATACTAAAAGAGTCGGGCGTAGCCCGACGTACGTGTTCCAAAGACGGCCGCCATCAGCGCCCTCATACTAAAAGAGTCGGGCGGAGCCCGACGTACGCGTTCCAAAGCCGGGCGCCTTCGGCGCCCTCATACTAAAAGTGTCGGCTGTAGCCCGACGTACGCGTTCCAAAGACGACCGCCATCGGCGCCCTCATACTAAAAGAGTCGGGCGGAGCCCGACGTACGCGTTCCAAAGCCGGGCGCCTTCGGCGCCCTCATACTAAAAGTGTCGGCTGTAGCCCAACGTACGCGTTCCAAAGCTGGGCGCCTTCGGCGCCCTCATACTAAAAGAGTCGGGCGGAGTCCGAGGTACGCGTTCCAAAGCCGGGCGCCTTCGGCGCCCTCATACTAAAAGTGTCGGGCGTAGCCCGACGTACTCGTTCCAAAGCCGAGCGCCTTCGGCGTCCTCATACTAAAAGAGTCGGGCGTAGCCCGACGTACGCATTCGAAAGCCGGGCGCCTTCGGCGCCCTCATACTAAAAGAGTCGGGCGTAGCCCGACGTACGCTTACGAAAGCCGGGCGCCTTCGGCGCCCTCATACTAAAAGAGTCGGGCATAGCCCGACATACGCGTTCCAAAGCCGGGCGCCTTCGGCGCCCTCATACTAAAAGTGTCGGGCGTAGCCCGACGTACGCGTTCCAAAGCCGGGCGCCTTCGGCGCCCTCATACTAAAAGAGTCGGGCGGAGTCCGACGTACGCGTTGCAAAGCCGGGCGCCTTCGGCGCCCTCATACTAAAAGTGTCGGGCGTAGCCCGACGTACGCGTTCCAAAGCCGAGCGCCTTCGGCGTCCTCATACTAAAAGAGTCGGGCGTAGCCCGACGTACGCATTCGAAAGCCGGGCGCCTTCGGCGCCCTCATACTAAAAGAGTCGGGCGTAGCCCGACGTACGCGTTCGAAAGCCGGGCGCCTTCGGCGCCCTCATACTAAAAGTGTCGGGCGTAGCCCGACGTACGCGTTCGAAAGCTGGGCGCCTTCGGCGCCCTCATACTAAAAGAGTTGGGCGTAGCCCGACGTACGCGTTCGAAAGCCGGGCGCCTTCGGCGCCCTCATATTAAAAGAGTCGGGCATAGCCCGACATACGCGTTCCAAAGCCGGGCGCCTTCGGCGCCCTCATACTAAAAGTGTCGGGCGTAGCCCGACGTACGCGTTCCAAAGCCGGGTGCCTTCGGCGCCCTCATACTAAAAGAGTCGGGCGGAGCCCGACGTACGCGTTGCAAAGCCGGGCGCCTTCGGCGCCCTCATACTAAAAGTGTCGGGCGTAGCCCGACGTACGCGTTAGGCGCCCTCATACTAAAAGTGTCGAGCGTAACCCGACGTACGCGTTCCAAAGCCGGGCGCCTTCGGCGCCCTCATACTAAAAGTGTCGGGCATAGCCCGACGTACGCGTTCCAAAGCCGAGCGCCTTCGGCGCCCTCATACTAAAAGAGTCGGGCGGAGCCCGACGTACGCGTTGCAAAGCCGGGCGCCTTCGGCGCCCTCATACTAAAAGTGTCGGGCGTAGCCCGACGTACGCGTTAAGCGCCCTCATACTAAAAGTGTCGAGCGTAACCCGACGTACGCGTTCCAAAGCCGGGCGCCGAACGGCGCCCTCATACTAAAAGTGTGGGGCGTAGCCCGACGTACGCGTACCAAAGCCGGGCGCCTTCGGCGCCCTCATACTAAAAGAGTCGGGCGGAGCACAACGTACGCGATGCAAAGCCGGGCGCCTTCGGCGCCCTCATACTAAAAGTGTCGGGCGTAGCCCGACGTACGCGTTAGGCGCCCTCATACTAAAAGTGTCGAGCGTAACTCGACGTACGAGTTCCAAAGCCAGGGCGCCGAATCGGTGCCCTCATACTAAAAGTGTCGAGCGTAACCCGACGTACGCCTACCAAAGACGGCCGCCATCGGCGCCCTCATAGGCACTAAACGAGTCGGGCGTAGCCCGATATATATAGGCGGCGCTCTGCGTGCATTTCTGTACTGAGGACGCCCTCGCAAAAGTAATATAAAGTGACTTCAAAAAGTTAGTAACGAAATCATGACCCCAAAATTAATTAAATAAAAAATAAGTTCAAAAACTAAAACCCGACTACTGCAAATCGCGCTCTAAAAAGTATGAAACAAGATAGAATTCTTATCTAAAATTATCAAGCAGGAAATATTATAAATGTTACCATTTTTTTTATATAAAAATACAACGTAATATAATTTACTGAATTTTTTATATATTTACAGAGATTCAGAGGATAGCCGTGGTCGTATGCCACATTACTTTTAATTAAGTTTATAATCGTGGCATACGACCACGGCGATCCTCTGAATCTCTGTAAATATATAAAAAATTCAGTAAATTATATTACGTTGTATTTTTATATAAAAAAAATGGTAACATTTATAATATTTCCTGCTTGATAATTTTAGATAAGAATTCTATCTTGTTTCATACTTTTTAGAGCGCGATTTGCAGTAGTCGGGTTTTAGTTTTTGAACTTATTTTTTTAATCTATTAAATTAATTATATTTTTTTAAATTACTGATTCAATTTTTTTCTAAAAGTACCCAGAGATACGAGTATACCAAGAAAAGTGTGCAGCGGATTTGGTAGCCCACGCAGTGCAAGTGTTATTTTAAACGTCAAACTTCTATGAAATTATGACGTATAAATAACACTTGAACTGTGTGCTGTGTGGGCTATCAAATCCGCTGCAGACTTTTTTTGGTGCGACTCTACCTAGTTACCTCGTTGACAACACCGATTGTCGTATGTGTGGCGAAGAGGAAGAGACAATGAAACACTTAATGTGTGAATGTCACGCCCTCGCCAGACAAAGAATGAAGGACTTTGGAGCAGGATACCTGGAACCAAAGGACTTTAAAACGCTACCCATGAGCTCCATCATCCAACACATGGATATGGTGGGAAAAGCTCTTGAGTAGTTGACGGATCTTTTCTAGGGGGCAATTGCACAAAAGATCCCTATGGGTCGAAGTGTATCCGTAAGGGCCCCCGAAAACAATAAGATAAGATAAGATACCTCGTTGTTTGTTCTGATCTCAATCACCACCTTGATTGTTGATACCGGCAATAACTATTAACATTGACCTTTTCTAAAGGGCGTTTGTCAATAATTACAGTAATGAGTGTAATGACTGTCCAGACTGTTTGTAAGAAAACGTAATTTCTATACCACATCTTAATTTTTATTTTTTTCACACAATTTCAATAGCTATCGGCTCGTCGTAAAACTGCGATCAAAGCTGTAACCGCGAAAATCGAAGTTCGCAAATTGCGGGGATTTTTCTCTGTCACTCTAATTATTCATTGGGGTAAAAGAGAAAGATCCCCGCAATTTGCGAATTTCGGTTTTCGCGGTAGTCGCTCTGAGCCGTACTTTACCACATCATTATGAGCGTTTTCACATTGTCCGATCCTGTGTCGGATATCGGTTGGAAGTAAAATGTATAACATGTTATGTGTTTTTCTGTATTTATTTATTAATTTAAGGAATAATTATTGCAAAAAAACACCTTAGCGGCTTTATGCCCAAAAAACCGGCCAAGTGCGAGTCGGACTCGCCCATGAAGGGTTCCGTAGCAGCAAGTAACATAATAAAATTGCGGTTTACGATTTATGACGTATTAAAAAAAAAACTACTTACTAGATCTTGTTCAAACCAATTTTCGGTGGACGTTTGCATGGTAATGTACATGAGATATATTTTCTTTTTATTTTATCATTCTCTTATTTTAGAAGTTACAGGGCCCGACACACAATTTACTACTTTGGAAGTGTCTCTCGCGCAAACTATTCAGTTCAGAAAAAAATGATATTAGAAACCTCAACAATATTTTTGAAGACCTATCCATAGAAACCCCACACGTATGGGTTTGATGAAAATTTTTTTTTTGAGTTTCAGTTCTAAGTATGGCGAACCCCCAAAATGTATTGTTTTATTTCTATTTTTGTGTGAACTTAATGCGGTTCACAGAATACATCTACTTACCAAGTTTCAACAGTATAGTTCTTATAGTTTCGGAAAAAAGTGGCTGTGACATACGGACGGACAGACAGACAGACAGACAGACATGACGAATCCACAAGGGTTCCGTTTTTTACCATTTGGCTACGGAACCCTAAAAAAAGGATGCCACAGGGCACTCTCGAGCAAGCTGTCTGTTTTTCATCTGAGGCCATCCGATATCAGATTGGCATTTCTGATAATTTTAAACATGTTGGACTGTAAATTTTTTTGTGTGATGCGCATGTTTATAGGCATAATGTTTTCTGTAGTGTGCGTGACCGTTGCAAGTAGGTACACATTGCGGACGTGGGATCCTTCATCCGATATCGGATAGGACAATGTGAAAATGCTCTTATACTTCCATTTTTTATGTTTATTCAATATTACAAACAATGTGGTTTTCCGCCAAACCACAGTGGTTTAATATTATCACCGATAATATGAAATTTCTCGCTGCAAAATGTCCGCAATATATTCTCATGGTTGCTTAACAACAGTTAATTATACATCCGGCGAAATAAACAAATATTCACTGGTTTTCTTAATATATCTGGGAATAATTAATTTAAGGACCGGGTTAACATGATAAGGTAACCACTCTCCAACTTAATGTCCGTGATAATATACAAGTATGCGTGTTCTAACACGTATAGCACATATAAAACTAGGTAAAGTCCGGAATGGCCCACTCGGGTCTGCTCGGCTCCTCTCGGGTCAGGCTCGGGTCGGCCTCGGGCCTACTCGGGTTTGGCCGAAGTAGACGGCTCAGTGGGCTCGTGCGCCGTCTGAAAATAAAACAAAATAGGTTAAAACCTCCATCGTCTATCCCGTTATTCATAAACGTTTGCGACGTATTGGAATGGGACAAACGATTATTATCGGCTTGTCAACTTTAGTAAACGTTTATGAATAAGGGGGTAAATTCGCTAGTTTTAATTGTAAAAGTGTTAAGCGGTCCGTGGACGGTATCCGAGAGTTATGCAGAACGTGTGATTTAATAGCCCTTCAAGAGACCTGGATTCTCCCGGATGATTTACCGTATTTGAGTACAATGGATGACGGTTTTGGGTACACAGGTACATCTGCGGTTGATACGTCTATGGGAATATTGCGTGGAAGGCCGTTTGGAGGAGTGGCCCTGCTGTGGAAAACAAGTGTTTTTCGGAATGTATCGGTAATAAAGTGTGACAACAATCGTGTGTGCGCGATTAAAATTGAAACAGCTGATCGACCCATAATAGTGATGAGCGTATATATGCCAACAAACGGGTTAGTAAATTTGCCGGACTTTACGGAATGTCTCAGTGCGGTAAGTGCCATTATAAATGACCATAACGTTGACTCTGTATTTATTTTGGGTGATTTTAACGCGCATCCACAAGAACTATTTTATAATGAACTTATCGATTTTTGTAATGAACAGTGCTGGGCGTGCATTGACGTGGATATATTGGGTTCGGACTCCGATACCTACACCTTTGTAAGCGAGGCACCATGATGAGAGACATGGTGCCTCTACAAAACAGACTTAAAGAAACTAGACACTTACCACCTGAGGTGTTTGCGGTCTATACTCAGGATTAAGTGGCAGGACCGTGTTCCCAACTCCGAGGTCCTGCGTCGTTCCGGAATGTATGGCATGGAGGCCATACTAATGCAGCGGCAGCTCAGATGGTGTGGGCACGTCCTTCGAATGGATGATCACCGCTTGCCTAAAGCTGTCCTCTACTCTGAGTTGGCAGTGGGTAAGCGGAAGCACGGTGGTCAGCACCTGCGCTACAAGGACGTGCTCAAACGGCATCTGAGCGCTTGCGCCATCGACCCTGAACATTGGGAGGAGCTTGCTGGAAGAAGGTCATCTTGGCGTTCTACCATCCATAACGGTGTCAAAATGTTTGAGGATAACCGTCTCAAAAGCTTAGACACCAAACGCCAATTACGGAAAGAGAGACCTAAGCCCTCCTACGTGTACACGCTCAACGAAGCTGGCCAACTGTATTGTCACACGTGCAATAGAGTGTTTAAGACCAAGTTCGGCCTGGCCAGTCACATAAGGGCTCACGCTAGACAGCGTCCATGATGTTTATCTGGGGTCGCCGTCATCGAAAACGATGAGGAGGACTATATATACCTTTGTAAGCGAGGCTTGTGGGTCATGTAGGTGGTTAGATCATTGTCTTGTCACGCAGTCCGCTGCGTCAGCTGTTCATAATGTGTATGTTAAATATAATTGTTTATGGTCTGATCATTTTCCCCTTATTATCGAGTGTAATTTAAAAATACTACAACCTAAACAATCAAATAGTAATATAATTAATAATAACTATAATAAGGTAGTATGGGGGAATAGAACAGACGATGATGTAAAGTTGTATAGTCGGGAATGTCATAGGCGTTTGCGAAATATAGATTTTAGTGATGACTTTATTATGTGTGCGGACCATTATTGTCACGATCCTGGCCACCACCGCGTTATTGACCGACTATATGCTAACATTGTGGGCGCATTAAGTGAGTCTGCTGTGCTTGGACGTAATACGTGTGGGGGGCGTAAAAGGGGTCCGAGTATTATGGGATGGAACAAACACGTGAGTGACGCTCATCGCGTGGCTAGGTCCGAGTTTGCTGAATGGGTATTCTGCGGAAAGCCTAACTCTGGGTACATATACAATGAGATGGTTGAAAGTAGGAGAATATTCAAATCCCGACTAAAATGGTGCCAAGATCATCAGGACCAAATAAAAATGGATGCTCTTGCTAAACAACATGACAGAGGTAATTTTAAGGGTTTCTGGCAGGGTACAAATAAGGTAAACGTTCGGCCTGGCCTCCCGGCGAGCGTCAATGGAATAAGTAAGCCAAAGGACATCGCGGACGTTTTTAGAAGGCACTTTCATGTCCAAGCACTAGTACGTACCGAGGTGAGTTCGTTTGGCACTGAGGGCAAGGTGGAGGGGACACTGGTGAGATTTACAGCGAAAGAAGTAGCCAAAGTGATTCATTCAATAACGAGAGGCAAGTCCCCTGGCCATGATGGCCTCAGTGTTGAACACCTCCAACAAGCCGGGCCGCACATTTCTAGAGTTCTGGCAATGTTATTTTCGTTATGCGTGAGTCACTCGTATCTTCCCCCCGACCTTATGAGGACTGTAGTTGTACCTGTAGTGAAAAACAAAACTGGAGACATGTCAGATACAAACAACTACAGGCCTATCTCTCTTGCGACCATCATTGCCAAGGTGTTTGATGGCATGCTTAATATACAGTTAGATAAACACCTTTCTCTCCATGATAACCAATTTGGTTTCAGACCTCGGTTGTCTACTGAAAGTGCAATACTGACGCTTAAGCATGTCATCAGATACTACACGGACCGTAAAACCCCTGTCTACGCTTGTTTTTTGGATTTATCCAAAGCTTTTGACATGGTGTCCTACGAGCGATTATGGAGAAAGCTTGAGAGCATTAATTTGCCTCAGGAACTAGTTAACATTTTCAGGCACTGGTACGGACACCAGGTCAACAGCGTCAGATGGGCAGGAGAGATGTCGGAGGAGTACAGGCTGGAGTGTGGTGTGAGACAGGGAGGTCTAACGTCTCCCTCACTCTTCAACTTGTACATGAATGCACTTATTGTCGAGCTCAGCAGTCGGCATATCGGCTGTCATGTGGATGGTATTTGCGTAAATAACTTGAGTTATGCAGACGATATGGTCCTGCTGAGTGCGTCAGTATGTGGCCTTCGCACCTTACTTAAAACCTGTGAGGAATACGTTAGTGGCCACGGTTTAATGTACAATGCCGTTAAAAGCCAGTATATGGTCTTTGAGGTTGGGTCTAAACGAGTACTGGACGTGCCCCCTATATATCTGAATGGCGTACCTCTGGAAAGAGTACAACAATTTAAATATCTTGGCCATATCGTTACGACCGACCTCAAGGACAATGCTGACATCGAGCGTGAGCGGAGGGCTTTATGTGTTAGAGCTAACATGATCGCCCGGAGGTTTGCAAGGTGTTCCTGGGACGTGAAAGTAACGCTTTTTAGAGCGTACTGCACGTCTCTGTACGCGTGCAGCCTGTGGGCGAACTACACTCAGAAAGCCTACAACACCCTCCGTGTGCAGTTTAACAATGCGTTCAGGGCGGTGATGGGGCTGCCTCGCTACTGCAGCGCGTCGGGCATGTTCGCGGAGGCGCGCACGGCGTGTTTCTCCGCGAGCATGCGCGCGCGTGGCGCCGCCTTGGTCCGTAGGGTGCGAGCCAGCCCCAATGCCGCCCTGGCCATGATTGCCGACAGAGTCGACTGCCCC
Source organism: Cydia fagiglandana (assembly GCF_963556715.1). Classification (NCBI taxonomy): domain Eukaryota; kingdom Metazoa; phylum Arthropoda; class Insecta; order Lepidoptera; family Tortricidae; genus Cydia; species Cydia fagiglandana. The sequence goes on along the minus strand of NC_085949.1, from coordinate 4,627,403 downwards.
TACATGCGGCATTGTTGCGACCGGCATGTTTTAAAATAATATTTGTTGTGTTGTGCGTAGTATTTAGAATAGTGTATGTTAATGTTATTTATTTTGTTTAGTGTAATTTTAATTTAATTGTATATTATTGTGATTATGAGTCCTCGTTACTCGAAATAAATGAATTTTAATTTTATTTATTATTTAAATATTTAAAACTGACGCGGTTACAGATATAGTCGCACCAATAAAAGTCTGCAGCGGATTTGATAGCCCACACAGTGGAAGTGTTATTTATACGCCATAATTTCATAGAAGTTTGACCTTTAAAATGACACTTGCACTGCGTGGGCTATCAAATCCGCTGCAGACTTTTATTGGTGCGACTATATCTGTAACCGCGTCAGTTTTAAATATTTACCCCCTTATTCATCATCAAAATCGCTGCAGGCTTTTTACGGTCTGACTCTATGCAAGTTGCCGAGTTTCGAAAAGTTTGCGTTCAAGATTTAAACGTAGAACATGGATTCCTAAATGTTCGGAGTGTTCGGACCGTTACAATGTTCCATCTTTAAACACTGTTAACTATTAATCCGTGCACCTTATTACAAACACTTAAGGTTCACCTTAGGTCAGTGAAGAGCGTTACTCTTGTACCATCAGTAATTAGAAGACCAATCGTATACCTTATCACAATGAGATAAGGCATAACATTAGTCATCAGTTCCTCTTAGTTCGTCCAGTGGCACGCACACACCCTAGTTTAGTCATATTTTTTACCGAGCAGTTTGCAATGTAGTGATGCCATTGTGGATTGACGCTTGCCTTATCTTTCTATATCTGAAGGGTTCCTAAAAATACTTCAGCTAATACTTCAATATTCTGCCGCCAGAGTGCAGCACTAGCGCCTATGGTAAACCATAGAGTAACTTATACATACTGTTTTTTGACAAGTTTTCAAAGATAATAAAATATGACATTGATGTATGAAGGCGGTTTGTTTACAAAGGGCCTACCAGGAAACGTGAACATGGAAATTTAGCTATCCGCCTCTTTATCGTTCGAATATGCAAGAGTGATAGAGAGGTTAGATAACGTAATTTCATATTTTTGTTTCGCGGTAGACCCTCAAATTGTGATGGATTGTGGTAGTGGCGCCCCCTACGTAGAGTTTCGCGTAATATTCCCTATTTGCCAAAAATATATCTCCAAAAGTAGAAAAATTATGACCCTATTATCTATCTGTCAATCTGCAACTAATTACGTCATAAAACTGATACGAAATATCACCATAAATTTAAAATTGGTGAACTTGGCCAAATTGGCGTTTGCAACTAGGAACTTAAAGGCGTCCGCAATTCCGCACCACCTGATTTGAGCGGACAATTTATTCAGATTGGCGAAAAAGTGTTCTCGCCTGGACAGGCCTTAACGCCAAAATAATGAAGGATGAACTAAGTTATCCACTATCAGACGGCTATAACCGCGAAAATAGAAGTTCGCAAATTGCGGGCATTTTTCTCTGTCACACTTATTACGCCTTCATTGGAGTAGAGAATGATCCCCGCAATTTGCGAATTTCGGTTTTCGCGGTAGCCCCCCTGTATCGCGCAGTAGGCCAATGTCCGACAACCCCACACCGGACCGGATCGCGCGCAAAATAAAAAGTAAACAATTAACTGCCGCAACAAAGTTGCAAACCAGTCGCGGGGGACGGACTCGGCCGTCATTATTATAAACCGACAGTTCCTGTCCGGTGACACGTTGTAATCCGGTTTGCGGGTAACGTGCCTTAGATTATAGGTTAGTAAGGATTTGACAGGTGGTGGTTTTGCTACGGGAGCTTCCCCAGAAGATGGCATTCGTTTACCGACAAACGCCAATCGAGTAGTACATTTTTATAAAGGTATCATGATGACATATCACTGGCCCAATATTACAGGGTTCTATGTTTCACTTTTATCGAACTGAAATTTGAACATTGTCATAGTGACATAAAGTTGAATTTCAACTATCTGCCGGGCAAATATATTGTTAAATAAATGAATAAATCTTGAAAATGTAACATAGAACCTTATAATATTGAGCCAGCGATATGCAGCGAAAGGTAACATGATTTTGCAGATATTAAGTTTCGTTTGGAGTTTTCTATAAACGATTGTCTTGGCTATGCCCCTTTTGTGCTGTGATGGAATACAATTGTTTACTAGTACGAGTATACGACGCATAAGCTCAATATTAACAAATATAAGAAATAGAGGTCACATACGAAATATGTGACCCAAGTCTTTTAATACCAAGGGCAGGATTTAGGCAGGAATCAAACCCACGTTGCCACAAATTCTACATCAAAACAAACTCTAATCTAAAAAAAACATAATTAATTTTGCGTTGTGCCAGGCAGTAAGACTTTTCTCTCTCTTCACGTGACAATTATAAATAAATAAATATTATAGGACAATTTTACACAGATCAACCCAGTCCCACAGTAAGCTCAATAAGGCTTGCGTTGTGTACAAATGTACCGATATTTTTATTATTTATTAATAATGTTGGTGCACAGTTCGGCACTGTACAACAACTAGGAACTTAAAGGTTAAATTACGTTAATTTATACCCTTTAATTGCAAAAGGCAATAAAATGTTAGTTTATGACGTTTAGAGCTTTTATTTACGGCCGTGTAATGAATTTATGGCAATATTATAACTACGCGATAACAACGCAGGAATCCATTTTTTTAACTTACTTACATAATGCGGTAAATGAATCAGTATTACTATCAATATCCCTTATACATGTCAAAAACTTAACAGCACACGTATACCTGGATAATGTCACCTGCCACCTACGCTTAGGGTTACCAGATATAAATTTAGAATTTCCTGACGAAATTACTTTTTCCGAATATTTTTCCTGACATTCATAGTTTTGACGACGACGACGACGGGGGGTCTAGCCGAGCCGATTAGCCGCGTTTTATTAATTTAAGTTTTATTAAATTGATAATTTATATTAATTGAAGTAAATAAAACGTACTTTATAAAAAAAGTCTATCAATTCAAAAACATCCTGACATTTTCGTATTCCGTCCCCATACCTGACAAAAGGCCAAAATTCCTGACATGTCACGAAAATTCCTGTCATCTGGTAACCCTACCTACGCTAGTTTACATATTTTCTAGCTTTAATACCAAAACTATAACTGTCAGTGCTTCGTTATACTTAGCGATAACTTGACAGGCAGCTTCTATGCCTGGATATTATCACCTGCCTTGTAAGGTTAATTCCTGCGTCCATCATACCCGGCCTGAGGGCCTACCGCTAACATCGATAATCGCCTACCTCTGTCGCTCTTGCTTCGAGTGATAGAGAGGCAAATAAAACGACTTTACGATACCTATATCTTCTTAGGCCCACTTGCATCATTCCACTAAGCCGGGTTAACCGGTTAAACCTGGCGTTTCCTGGTTACTTAGTACAATTTGACTCTAGGTTACGGTTTCACCACTTAATCCCGGGTTAGTGGAATGGTGCAAGTGGGCCTTAGATATATCGTAAACTCAGATAACTATAGCCCTTAAGTACAACTATGGTCCAGTTTTTAACGTTAATTCTCAACGAGCCTTTATGATTTCTACTCGTTACATTTATATTGGAGCTTAGATACACTAATGCTCTTTCTATATGATAAACTCATCATAATTTGAGATATACTTACATATTTAACTGGACCTTGAATTTAGACCATAGTTGTAAGTTGTGGCTTTAGCCTGATTTTAAGGTACACCAAATTGCTTAAAAATATTTTATATAATGTCAAAGAGGAAATCCAGAGGAAAATGCGGGCTACGTCTGTGGAGAAACGGTCGCGTGACTTCGCCGTTTCGTCTTAAATGTTTTGGGTCCCAAATCTGGCCCTGGCCTTTACTCTCGCAACGCGGCGGCCGGGAGGTCCGTATTCGATAATAATATTAATAATCGAAGAATGTGTCACGCCAAACTTTTACACAATATATCACATATCCATTCAAGTGCGATAAGGTAACAGACAGACAAACAGACGTTTACCCAGTTGATCACATTACATCTAAATCCATTCAAGTGCGATGAGGTAACAGACAGACGCACAGACAGACAAACAGACAGAGTTACTTTACATTTACATATAATATTTTAGATATAGTATCTAGTAGAAGGTAGCAAAGTTTCCTGAGTAAATCTGTTTAGTTTTTACTGAACATAATGCAAATCACAGGCCAATTCGAATTAAAATTCATAAACTCAAAATATATTTATTTCATAAATTAATATTACAAGAGGGGCAGTACAGTGATCCCCACACTAGGCTGAGCCTGTGACGTGGGACGTGGGGATCTTAGCGAAATACAGAGTACCGACAAGTCGCGGCTACTATTTTAACAGAATATATTATAATAATTATTATAGCTACTACAAAGTTTTATTATTGTGGCCTACTCCACATTAGTATTAAAATTACGCAACAGAAATAAATCCACAAAACCTTCTTCGTGTGGACCCACAACGTAAGTCGACAACATGGCCGCGCGCGAGCCGGCAACCGTTGCTAAGCAACGATCGTCGCTCGCGCCGATGCCGCGCGCCCCGCGCCCCTCCGGCAGTGTTACCTACGTCACGGGAACAGACGCACGCGCATCAATAACTTAAATCCTATTCGTGTACCGACTGTGATATATTATTATAAAAGACTACTTGACTGATTATGTATGGTGTGGTGCATGAACTTAACAAGTGTTTTGGTGAATTGTGTGTGCCTGTACTAACCGCTTGTTTAAATGCTAATCCCAACAAATAATAAACCTTAAACTGTAATTCCAGAACATTACATACTGTTTACTAAGTGAGTGCATTATCATTTACGATCCACGTAGGTTTAGCACCCACACTGGTGACCACGACAACAAGAACATGGCTAACCTAAATGGTGATAATTCCGTCAAAATGCCTCCCGAAAACGACGCCGAAACTGCGCAACCGCAAGCGGACGGCCTAGCACCTGTCCTGCTTCCACCAACGCAGCAGATAACCGTACCTGTCTCGCTCCCACCTGCGCAGCAGAACACTGCGCCCGCCTCGCTCCCGCTCCCGCTCAGCACCCGGCCAAGTGCGCAGGTGGCCGGCGCTTCTACGACCCAGGTGAACAACGCCGAAGCTGAATTTTCTCAATTTACGCAGGCAAGTTTATTCCGAATTGGAATTAAAGTACCAGCGTTCTGGGCGGATAACCCTGCGGTGTGGTTTGCGCAACTAGAGGCTCAGTTCGATCTCGCACGTATCACATCCGACTCCACAAAATTTTACCACGCTATGGCGCAACTAGAACGTGAAATCGCTGCAGAAGTAGAGGACGTTATTATCAACCCACCGAAGGAAAATAAATATCTTACGCTGAAAACAGAGTTGATACGTAGACTGTCCGTGTCACAACAACAGAAAGAGAAGCAGCTTCTGATGCACGAGGAGTTGGGTAGTAGAAAACCATCTCAGTTTCTTCGCCACCTGATTCACCTCGCTGGCCCAACTAAATTACCAGAAAATTTCATACGCACCGTTTGGTCCAGCAGGCTCCCACTCCACTTACAAACTGTAGTAGCTCAACACCCAGATATTCCTCTGGCAAAGTTGTCAGAATTAGCAGATCACATTCATGAGATTGCCTCGCCTAGCCCTCGCATTGCGGAAGTGTCACCCACAGCTGCTCAATTGCAACCGCACTTACCCGGCGCTACGCCTTCAACGTTATCAGCGCACAACCCCTACTCTACGCCGCACCCGACGTCGCCTCTAGAGACGATGTCCTTGCAGATCGCTGAACTCACCCGACAGATGGCAGCACTCACCAGTCACGTGTACGAAGTTCGCTCTCGCTCCCAGACCAGATCATCCCGTCGGAGCAATAGTCGTTCGCGTTCCAAGTCAGGGGCACGCTCTCAAGTGCGAGACGGCGTGTGTTGGTACCATCGTAGATTCGGTTCGGATGCAACGAAGTGTACCCATCCCTGCGATTACAAGACGGAAAACTAGCGCGGCAGCCTGAAGTGGCCGAAAATGACTGCCCTACGCGACCCGGCCGCCTATTTGTAACAGACAAAAACAGTAAAGTACAATTTCTAATCGACACGGGAAGCGATCTTTGCGTTTACCCTCGATCAGATGTCAGAGGTCGTCGATCCAAAACCGACTTCCAGTTATACGCCGCAAACGGTTCTATCATCGCAACATACGGATATGCTCACCTGGAGCTGGACCTAGGCCTGCGACGTTGCTATCGCTGGCGATTCATTGTTGCGGACGTCACTAAAGCTATAATCGGAGTCGATTTTCTGTCGCACTACAACCTCCTCGTCGACTGCACCAACAAGCGCCTCATAGACTGCCTAACGTCGCTGCATTCCCCAGCGAAACCCGTTCCATCATCAAATACGATAGCCTCAATCAAGACTATCATTGGAGAATCAAAATACTACGATATTTTACGCGACTTCCCTGACGTCACTCGCCCGGCCGGAACCCATCGTCAGTTGAACCACGACACCGTTCATCACATACGTACAACACCCGGTCCGCCAGTCGTCAGCCCACCTCGTCGCTTAGCGCCAGACAAGCTGAAGATAGCAAAAGCGGAATTTCAGTCAATGCTCGAAAGTGGAACAGCTCGACCTTCTGAAAGCCCATGGTCTTCACCCTTACACCTCGCGCCGAAGAAAGATAACGGATGGCGTCCATGCGGTGACTATCGAATGCTCAATGCCCGCACCATACCCGATTGCTACCCCATCCGTCACATACATGACTTTACACAGAACATCACAGGCTGTAAAGTATTCTCCACCATCGATCTCGTAAAAGCCTATAACCAAATCCCAGTCAACGAAGACGACATCCCGAAAACTGCTATCACTACGCCATTTGGTATGTACGAGTTCCCCTTCATGACCTTCGGGCTTCGAAACGCTGGTCAGACTTTTCAGAGGTTCGTCGACGAGATGACGCGAGGACTAGACTTCTGCTACACATACCTGGACGATTTCCTGGTGTACTCTACGTGCCATGAAGAGCATGAAGACCACCTTCGCCAGTTGTTCTCCAGACTCCAGCAATACGGTATGGTTATAAATACATCAAAATGTGTCTTCGGGAAGTCGCAAGTTACTTTCCTCGGCTACAGTATTTCGGCAGACGGTATCAAACCTCTAGAAACAAAGGTTCAGGCCATTAAGGATTACCCTGTACCCAAGACGGTAAAGGAGCTTAGAAGATTTTTGGGCATGCTTAATTTTTACCGCCGTTTCATCCCACATGCAGCCAAACTCCAAGCGCCGCTTAACGCTTTCTTGACTGGCTCCGTGAAAGGCTCACACCCCGTGGACATATCGGGTGATGCACTCAAAGCATTTGAGGACTGCAAGCAAAGCGTATGCGATGCAGCACTCCTAGCACACCCAGACTGCAATGTTGAGCTCTCTTTGGTCACAGATGCGTCTGACACGTCGATCGGCGCAGCCATACATCAATACAAAAACGGAGCATGGCAGCCTCTGGCATTTTTTTCGCGCAAATTAAATACAGCACAGCAAAAATATTCTCCTTATGACCGGGAACTTCTTGCCATCTACGAATCCGTACGCCACTTTAGACATATGCTGGAGGCAAGAGACTTTATTGTGTTTACCGACCATAAGCCCATCACTTTTGCTTTCACCACAAGACGCGACAAGTGCTCACCAAGGCAATACCGTTACCTAGATTACATCGCCCAGTTCACCACAGATATTCGCCATATCTCTGGCATAGATAATTCAGTCGCCGACGCGCTGTCACGCATAGCATCCGTCGCAATAACCATAGACTACAAGGCACTGGCAGAAGATCAGGATTCAGATTCTGAACTGCAGCACCTCCTAACTAATGGTTCCTCCCTAAGACTGCAAAAAGTGAACACCGAAGGCGCAAGTATATACTGCGATCTCTCTCAGAGCGCACCAAGACCTTATGTGACACCACCGTTCCGCAAGCAGGTGTTTGACAGCATTCACAATTTAAGCCACCCAGGCGCCACAACATCGGCCAAACTAATCGCTGACAGATATGTGTGGCCCGGCGTTCGTCGCGATTGCAAGATCTGGGCACAGAGTTGCCCAGACTGCCAGCGCAGCAAAATACATCGCCACACTTCAGCTCCACTTTCTCCCATACAAACTCCTTCCGATCGCTTTTCCCACGTGCATATGGACCTCATTGGCCCCCTTCCCGTCTCTTCAGGCAACAGGTACTGCCTCACCGTCATCGACCGGTTCACAAGATGGCCTGAGGTGTACCCACTACCAGACATGACGGCAGAGACGTGTGCAAAAGCATTTGTCTTCGGCTGGGTGGCACGTTTTGGCTGCCCAAACAAAATAACAACCGATCGTGGTAGACAATTCGAGTCGCAACTATTTAAAAGCATCACAGGTTTCCTCGGCTCCAACCATTGTCCCACAACATCATACCACCCTGAGTGCAACGGCATGATCGAACGTCTGCATAGACAGCTAAAAACTGCAATCATGTGCCATAATAACCCACAATGGTCAGAGATCTTACCACTCGTACTCCTGGGAATAAGGAGTGCCTGGAAGGACGACCTCAAAACTTCGGCAGCAGAACTGGTTTACGGCGAACCCCTCAGATTACCAGGTGAATTCTTCAACCCTACTACCAACCTGGACATTGACGTTACTGACTTCGCCTCTCGCCTGCGTAGACATATGGCTAACCTGAGCCCAGTTCCAGCGTCGTGGCATACAACAAAGACGTTTTATGTACCAAAGGATCTGCTCTCTGCAGAATATGTTTACCTGCGGCAGGGCCCCGGCCGAAGATCCCTAGAAGCTCCATACTCTGGTCCATATAAAGTCCTGGAGAGATGCGAGAAAACTTTCAAAATAGATATACAGGGCAAAGAGTCAACAGTCACTATAGACAGATTAAAACCAGCTTACCTGCTTCGCAACTCCTGCAATCAGCCACAATTACAATCAGATAAAGTCCCCGAAAAACAGACCAGAAGCGGCCGAGTAGTTCGATTTCCAGCTCACCTAGATCACTATCGCCCGTGAAACGGTCTCGGCGGGGGAGTATTTGTGGCCTACTCCACATTAGTATTAAAATTACGCAACAGAAATAAATCCACAAAACCTTCTTCGTGTGGACCCACAACGTAAGTCGACAACATGGCCGCGCGCGAGCCGGCAACCGTTGCTAAGCAACGATCGTCGCTCGCGCCGATGCCGCGCGCCCCGCGCCCCTCCGGCAGTGTTACCTACGTCACGGGAACAGACGCACGCGCATCAATAACTTAAATCCTATTCGTGTACCGACTGTGATATATTATTATAAAAGACTACTTGACTGATTATGTATGGTGTGGTGCATGAACTTAACAAGTGTTTTGGTGAATTGTGTGTGCCTGTACTAACCGCTTGTTTAAATGCTAATCCCAACAAATAATAAACCTTAAACTGTAATTCCAGAACATTACATACTGTTTACTAAGTGAGTGCATTATCATTTACGATCCACGTAGGTTTAGCACCCACATTATCATACCAATATTTGAATAAGATGGTGGTACTAGTGCTCGACATGCTAATGCCCAAAAGATGACCCCTTGCTGTCACCTCTATTGACAATGACTTCAACGTTTCAAAATGACATGTACTGGGACCGCGTCGAGCACCAGTACCACCACCTTAATATTGGAAATTCCATAGACAGCTAACTGATATGATTTCATTCTGATTTCTCTGTAAATATGATTCAATATGACGACCGGTCTGGCCTAGTGGGTAGTGACCCTGCCTATGAAGCCGATGGTCCCGGGTTCGAATCCTGGTAAGCCTTACCAGGATATCTGTATCATTATACAAATAAATGCCCTTACCAGGTAAGGGCATTTATTTGTATGTTGATACAGATATTTGTTCCTGAGTCATGGTTGTTTTCTATGTATTGAAGTATTTATATATCGTTGTCTGAGTACCCACAACACAAGCCTTCTTGAGCTTAACGTGGGGCTTAGTCAATTTGTGTAAAAATGTCCTATAATATATATTTATTTATTAATATCGCTTTGATGTCAGGAAAAACTGTCAGGCGCACATTCGAATAGGCCTGTCAGTTGCACGCAACCAGGCCTCCAAGCAGTCCTTACTTATAGTTAACACAGTAATAACTTCTTTCCACTGCCTCAGAGCCCTCAGATAAGTGGTAGACTTATATTAATAGTAGTTATTTAAGATAATACATTTTAACCGACTTCAAAAAAGGAAGTTCTCTATTCGTAGGAATATTTTTTAACTGAATTGTGCACCTATTCCTCAGAGACCATTTAAAATAAGCAGTTTTGACTTATTTACAATATGAGTGGTGGTAATTGCTATAACTGTTCCAAATTTTAGGTATCTACGTCAAACGGTCTCTGAGAAAACCGCATTTAACTGATTTGCAAGACCGAAGTGATCCCATAAGTGTTCCGTGAACAAAGTTTTGTACGGAACACTAAAAATGGATAACATTAATTAGTAATTACACAAACGGGTCTATCGCGATATAATTTCATTGTTTAATTACCTTAAATTCCGACGTTTTAGCGGAGTTGCACCAGCTTTGACACAGAAAGACTAACGTCCCAGCAAATAAAACACCACTAAACTACCCCAAATTAGTTTATATAAATTAGTTTATTACAAATTAGTTTATTAGTTAGTTCGGGGTTAAATTATATATAAAAAACATGTCAAGATCGCTTACCTTCTTGCAAGTTCTTTCTAATGCTAAAAAAACGAACTATAGTGTCGTCCCTTTCAAACCAAGGCGTAACCTATATAAAGGCGTATCCAGATTAGTAAATTTTCCGCCAATCTGATTCAATTGCCCGATCGAATCAGGAGGTGCGGACGCAAATACCAATTTGGCTCGCCGAATTCAACCGCCAATAATGACCGATATTACCGATAAAATGAGGCGCGGACGCAAGAATACCAATTTGTGGGGTCAGTATTTTCGTTCTGGGGCATTTTTTCAATTTAGAGGGCTCTAATATCACCATAAAATCTAAAATTGGAGATTGACGCCAATTTCATTTCTGATCAAATCAACCGATTTGATCAGTCCCGTCTCGTCTGGAGACCGACGTAAGACTTAAGAAAACGGGACGACACTACAGTGTTGCCACTTCTAATTTCTACTCTTTTTTGCCAAGCTGTAATATTGGATAACATTTCTGTTCGGAGCAAATTAACTGTGACAGACGGACAGACAGACACACGAGTGATCCTATAACGATTCCGTTTTTAGGGTTCCGTACCTAAAGGGTAAAACGGGACCCTATTACTAAGACTCCGCTGTCCGTCCGTCCGTCCGTCCGTCCGTCTGTCACCAGAGGGACTACCGCGAACCACGTTCGACGTGTCACACTTACGTACGTATTTACAAGTGCGTCAGAGAGGCAAGACGTCGACGTGGTTCGCGGTAGGCCCTCAGGCTGTATCTCACAAACCGTGATAGACAGTTGAAATTTTCACAGATGATGTATTTCTGTTGCCGCAATAACAAATACTAAAAAATACGGAACCCTCGGTGGGCGAGTCCGACTCGCACTTGTCCGGTTTTTTCTTTTTGAGGTGCGGAACTTTAAAAAGGGCAAGACTGGGGTTCCCTAACTGTGCGCGACGCCCTGTGGCGCCTGGACCGGTATAAGCATTGCTTACATTCCAGTGTTACGCACAAGTTGTAATAAATAACTAGTAAGTAAATGAAGATAAGTTTATTTACTGTTAATAATTCAATGCATTTTTATTAACCTTTTCGTATGTGTGCGGTGGTTTAGACCACCGAGTTTAGACTCGTGGGTTCAAACCTCGGTCGTACACTATAGAGCAAAAAAAATCATTCTCGTATAAAACTAATAATTTTGACAGGATCCTTATCATACCCCTTATCAAACTGGGCGAAATATTCAATACTCACCTACAGAGCTCCTAGTGTAAATTTCGCCCCGCAGCGCCCCGCAGCCTGATCCTATATATATCCGATATCGGATCGGACAATGTGAAACGCTCTCGTCCCACACTACGTTTCTGCGTACTTTCCTCGCTAGGTACTTCTAGACTATGTAGTGTGTGTCTGGGGTATAATGACAATATTTCCACGCATGTTTCAGAAAAAGCGGTTCAAAATAAAAACTTGCTGTATTGGTATTTCTTTGACTACTCATTGTTTCTTGACGTCAACTGAGTTTTTGTTAGTAGGTGCAGCAAAATAGTATTATGATCAGATATCTCTATGGTAATTTCCAAGGAAAAAATCGGAGATCGAAAATGTTTAAACGTCGATGGTTCTGTTAACTAGGTACCACAGTGTAAATTTCATTCGATAGCATGACGGATGTTATGTACCCCCTCTTCAAACCTCGCGTGATTTGTTTGTGCACAAGCCCTTATGGTCGTGATAATATGCTGTGAAGCGTGTGCTGCGGGCATTTCAGTGAAACACGCCGGCAACGTTAATTTTTATTAGGTATAACATTGGGATCGAGTCGCACGTCACGTCATACTTAAAATTGACCTTTTAGGTTATTGGATTTTAGGTCAATTTCCGCGCATTTTTACCACAACCCACTATTCCTTCCTATAGTTCGTTTTTTTCAGCATTAGAAATAATCTTGATGTGTCTTTTAATTGAAAAACACATTTTAAAAAATAAGTTACGGCAAATATGTAACAATTATGAGTCTAATATTTATATTCTTCTGCTTTCATAAGTAATAGTTTTTGATTTTTCAAAAGCGTTTTTCAATTATAAGACATGTCAAGATCGCTTACCTTCTTGCAAGTTCTATCTAATGCTAAAAAAAAGAACTATACGCTCACTTCGCTCGGCCGTCTATCCTCATCCCCGGGCCAGTGTAGTAAGGTGTTATATTACTTATCAAACATACGTGGAAATATTACAGTTCATATATTAAACATACGTGGAAATATCAGTTTCATACGTTTGTAATTAGGTTTGTATAAAGGCGGCAAAAAATGTAGGCGGTAAGGTTTGTCCTCTGAAAGAAAGTTTGAATTTCGCGTCTGTCTACTGACAAAATGCATTTGCAGAGTATATTCATGTGACAGATACTTTTGGCGCATTTTCAATTTGTCAATCAGAGACTAACGTAACTGCCTGTCTAAAAAGGTCACGAATTAAACACGTAGTTCTAAACTTTTAGTAATTTTAACTCGTCGATATTAAATTACTAAAGTTACCCATTACGTTTAATGCTTATTTTAGTGGGTTTCCTTAAAAATTGCCATTTTTACGAGCGCGCCGAAGTCCAGAGCTTTAAGAGCAGCTTTACGAGCTTCGGCATTGTTATTAGTTGTACAATGTGAAGTGAGCTTTACTGTGGAACTTTTGTCATAAACTTGAGACGTAAAAATTTATGCGTCGAATGCAACTAGCCGCGTATTTTTTCAAGTTTTTCATGATCAAAGTTATACAGTTGGCGGAATTGAAATAAAAAACTGGGCAAGTGCGAGTCGGACTCGCGCACGAAGGGTTCCGTACCATAATGCAAAAAAAAAAACAAAAAAAAGAAGCAAAAAAAAAACGGTCACCCATCCAAGTACTGACCACTCCCGACGTTGCTTAACTTTGGTCAAAAATCACGTTTGTTGTATGGGAGCCCCATTTAAATCTTTATTTTATTCTGTTTTTAGTATTTGTTGTTATAGCGGCAACAGAAATACATCATCTGTGAAAATTTCAACTGTCTAGCTATCACGGTTCGTGAGATACAGCCTGGTGACAGACGGACGGACGGACAGCGAAGTCTTAGTAATAGTGTCCCGTTTTACCCTTTGGGTACGGAACCCTAAAAAGGCCAAGTACGTGTCGGAACATTTTTGGTTGGTTATAACATTTAGGCCCACTCGCATCATTCCACTAACCCGGGGTTAACCGGTTAAACCAAGAGTTGCCATGGTAACCCCGGGTTAGTAGCGGAAGCAGTTATAAAGTTGACCCAAAATATTTTTATTAAGCTATGAGCTTCATCACATATGTTCCTTGAGTAATTCTAAGCATTTCAAGCCTGGGAGGCAATAAGAAATGTGTGTCTACTCGGATTTGTAATGGATTCAAACTTTCAACCCCTTTTTAACCCTGTTAGGGGATGAATTTTACAAAACGCTGAAATTACTTTTCCTGTCTTTTAATAATATCCCCAAATACAAAGATTCAAGTCCCGCGTTCGAAAATTTTTTTGATATCCATACAAACTTTCAACTCTTTTTTCACCACCTTAGGGGATGAATTTTCAAAAACGCTGAAATTAGTTTTCTTGTATTTTAATAATATATCGTTTTACGAAGTTTCAAATTCCTAGCTTAAAATAAAACTTGAACCCCATACAAACTTTCATCCCCTTTTTAACCCCCTTAGGGGTTGAATTTCTCAAAATCGCTTCTTATCTCTTGTACACTTTATAAATGTAATCTAGTGTGCAAATTTCAACTTTCTATCTTTTGTAGTTTCGGCTCCGCGTAGCAAAAATCTCCAACCAAATTTTTCACCTTTTTACGTTTTTCTTGTAAAATTACTATGAAATTGAAAAAACAAATATCAGCAATGAATTCTACGTCTTTGGTTTATACGAAAATGATACCAAACTTGCCCTAGTACCCACCAGGATCAGAGTAGATTTTTTTTAAAGATGACGGATGGCGGCCGTCTTTGTACCCCACCCTCCCCCCCACTTCAGGCTAGAAATGCTTAGAATTACTCAAATATCAGATGTGATGAAGCTCATAGCTTAATAAAAATTTTTTGGGTCATGTATGGCAGCGTTACATAACTGACTCCAGTATAGTGGAATGGTGCAAGTGGGCCTTATCGGTTTGGTTACATCTACATCTTTGTTTACTGACACATTTATCTATGTAATTTGCTAATTATAATCAAAACGTTTCATATATATAGGTAAGTATACATATATATATTTTAATAAGCCCCACGGTAAGCTTAAAGCTTGTGTTGTGGGTACTCAGACAACGATATACATATAATATAAATACTTAAATACATAGAAAACAACCATGACTCAGGAACAAATATCTGTATCATCATACAAATAAATCGTCGGATGACAAGCAAAAGTCACTAACTAACACCATTGAAATTATTGGACAATAAACCGTGTTACAAATGTAATAAAGTGCATTGTTACTTTAATTTTTTGATAGTACTTAGTGACTTTTGCTTGTCACCAGACGAAATGCCCTTACCATATTAGATTAAAAGTAGGTACGTTCACCTGTCAAATCTGTTTGGTTATATTGGACCGTCTGCCGTTCATGAAATAGTTTTCATTCTATGGTAAAATTTACAATAACACCCGTTTGTTATACAATGTCCCCCACGATATCCATGTTTCCATTTCTATAGTAACATTAGACGATGTTTCTCAAATATCTGCTAACTTATGTTTAATAATAACACACTGTACGTTCAAAAATAAACGAACAGACTTAAAACAAAGTACGTTGCAATTTGAGACGTAACTGCAAGGCTTTGAGTTCGAAATTGATTGAGAATATTTGTGGACTTAACGCTATTTGTTGTTATTCGAGGAATATCAATAATCAGGAGTGGTGTAAGTGGTTAATATACGGTAGAATGTTGTGAAAAGACAGACTTAGAGATACATTCGACTTGTTTTATTTCAAGGTGGGATCATTATTGACTTTCTATCAAGATATAATATTTATACATTACCACCACATGACAGCACCATCTTTTTCACATCTTTCCCACAAGGGATTCTTATAGGAGTAGGTGCAACGAGTGGGTGGATCGGGGCAACGGGGCCCTGACATTTAGGGTGACGCAGGTGGTGTCCGGACACGGCTATTTCGCACACTACCTGCACAAAATACAGAGGCCGGGGCCTCAGTGCCACGAATGTGGCGCGGCGGACGATACGGCTTAGCACACCCTGGAAGAGTGTAATCACTGGGCCGTAGAAAGAGGCGGCCCTCAGGGCAGCGACGGGGGTGGTGGACCTCTCGCTACACAGCATATCCCAGTGCGCTCTCACGAACGGCATAGAGGGTGAAACGCCGGAGTGGGTTTAGTGGGTAGGGCCAAATTCTCCCCCCCTCTCACCACGAGAGGGACAAGGAGAGGCGAGTCCCACACACCGTGCGTAAATGCATTCCCACTGCGTCAAAAAAAAAAGAGTAGGCGCAAGCCCATATTGCTCGCCCTTAGAGTTGGTCAAAGACGCCTAGACTTTCTAAGATGGTATAAATGTACCTACTAGAGAAATTGGGATGTCACTTTTTCGTGTACCTATGGCATTTTGGTATAAGTGTGGCTGCGGGACATTTGTGGCTTGTGGCTAGCCTTCCCATTGGGGCCTGTATACGTATAGGTACCGGCTATATACTGTAGGCACTAATTGAAATTACAACCCAGGAAGTCGGTTCCAAATTCGTATCGTGCGAAACGAAAACACCGCGAAAGGATATGTATATTTATTATTTACGGATATTGAGTCATTGGCCCATATTAGGTACATTACGGGCGAAGCTGATGAATATGCAACGAAGATTTATAATAAAGATACTTCGAAGATGTCGCCCTATTTTTCGTAAATCAGTATTAATTAATTTCAATAAAATAACTTTGCCTAAACGCGACACAATAACGAAAGTCGAAAAAAAAGTTACTTTATCACGAATTGGCAAAGCAATATTTTTATTTAATAAGTTCAACTTTACTCATCACGGAAGAATGGTGTTCCGGGCATTTGGGATGCGTGTGCGGAGCCGACGCCAACACGTTAGATGCTATCTTTACACTTTAATGACATATAAGGCGTCGTCCAGAAATCATGTGATCGTTTAGAATAAGAAAAATATCACGAACGATCACAATGGGGGAGGGGGGGTCAGAGAAGATATCACGTTTTTTTTTTCAAAGCGGGAAAGACAAAAACAACAATATTACTCAAAAAATGTAATTACTTAGATCAAATAATCCGCTCTATTTTATATGCGTGTTTACCCAATAAAAACCATCATATGATCATATAAATATTATCACGGGATCTTGTGGCAGGGGGAGGCGGGGTTGCGTTAAAATCACCAAATATAACCAAGGGGAGGGGGGGTCAAAAATAGGCCAAATATGATCACATGATTTCTGGACGACCCCTAAGGGGTCCGAGCGGATGCTGCCCTTGGACGCACGCAGAGGCAGTACCCGGCAGGGTGTAAGGACTGATAAGAACATACATATAAAGTTGACATAAAGTTTTAAGTCATAATATAACAATATATTATCATTAGTCCTAAAACTGAAAACCGTTAACTTTTCAGGATTTTCTTAAGGTTATCCTATCAATAGGTTAGGTTTGTTTTATGGCAATCCTGAAAAGTTACGCGTTTCTGAACCAAACACCAAGCAAATTATGACTAACGCAAATGTGGACAAACAATACATTAATGACTCAAAACTTTTTGAGAAACAATAGAGACCCACATATATTATTGACAATCAAGTATTTCTTGTTGTTGTTCCGTCCTGTCAGCCAGGGGACAATAGTAAGCAAAGTTGTAACAAAAACTGTCATACCACCTACAAACATGTTTGGCAAATGACATAATGACTCATTGTGGAAAGGGATACTGTTTAAGGCCGAGCCACACCGGCTTGCGTGTGCCTGACGTGCGCTAAAATGTTGGAGCCGCACACGCACACGTCACGCAAGCGGTGTGCCGTCTCTCATAAGGATCTGTATAAAACAACGCCGCACGCGCACGTGCACGTCACGCACACGCAGCCGGTGTGCACAGGTCTTTAGTCTGTAGCATTTACTTTAATCAGGGGCCCTATTCAAATTTTATCAATCGCAACTTGATTTGAAATAATAAGTTTGTAGTAAAATTTTAAAGTCACCTTGAAATGAAATAAAATACTTAATTAAAGTGGATCTACAGACCACTTCACTATGAATCAACGTAAGACAATGTAGAATAATCGGAAGGGTTATATGTATTGTAAAACTTAACCGTTTTGGTGCGGATGGCACGACATGCGTGTCATCAATGTTTTTAACGTGTGGCGCCTGCGGTGTCATGAAATAATTGTTTGCCGCCACAGCCAAAAGTTTTTGAAAATGGAAGACGCAACAAACGGTTAAACCCGTTATTTTTTATAATACCACATCGGTGGCCAACAAGCACACGGCCCGCTTAATCGTTTTGATGTCAAGTATATACATTCGAATTGGCCTGTAGATTTTTTAATGCGTAGTCTACACGAGGTAGTCAAAGGGCTCACCATAAAACCATTCCGGGAAAGTGAATTGTCGTTTCCAGGCATATATTATGCTATTTACGAGTTGGAATGATGACTTTGGACTTAACGACCAGATGATGGGCTTAGGCGATGGTCAAATTAGTTAGTGTAGCCTGAATTAAGGATACTAAACTCATAAGAAACTTATTTGAGGACTAACAACTAAATAATTTGAGACGGTCGCGGTCGCTTTCTTAAAAATTGTGCCTGCGCCAATTCTTGGAATCGGGTCGCTAAATGCGGTAGATACTAGATTGCGAGCCGATGAGAATAGAGTTCTATAGAGGTCTCTGTTGGGTTTTTATCCTTTTTTATTTTCTATGGGATCCCTGACTCCTTTAAAATTATATTAAATACCAGTATTACTAGTCTGTCCACGACTTTGATCACGTAAAAATCGTTTAACTTTACCAACCATTCCAACCAATAAACCCGGAT
The DNA here is from genome assembly GCF_963556715.1 of Cydia fagiglandana. Classification (NCBI taxonomy): domain Eukaryota; kingdom Metazoa; phylum Arthropoda; class Insecta; order Lepidoptera; family Tortricidae; genus Cydia; species Cydia fagiglandana. The sequence continues at coordinate 4,608,553 of NC_085949.1, read as the reverse complement.
TACTCCCATATTTTCAACTCCCATTTCATCAATTCTGAGGATGGATTCCGGGACAATAATTGTCTTATTCTAGTTTATATTGTGTCAAATTGTATCAATTTTAATCCATTTATCTGTTTTTACATTGAAATATCATCTAAAATCTAAAAGGTCGTCCGCTAGATGGCGCGGGTGCACGGAGCGAGCATTTTAAAATCCGTCGCACGCGTTCGACATGTTGTCTCTGTGTCGCACTTGTAAATATGTACGTAAGTGTGACAGGGAGACAACACGTCGAACGGGGTTCGCGTTCGCGGTGGGCCCTCAGTTAGCGTTTATACTCATACTATTTTTCGTTAACCCGCTCCGCTCCGAGCAACCGCGCCACCTAGCGCACATTACACAAACCCCGTATTAAGTAATGGGATTCATTGGATTTGCCTACACAACAAGCATCAACTCAACATCACCAGCAAGCATCAACATCACCAGTACTCAGCCGTCGTAAAAGCGTTACTCGAATCGTTCTCCGATCGCCCGAAAGCTAATAACAACTATTGAGTTATAACATATTCGGCGAACACTCGTAAAACCCGGGAACTAAGTGCTACGTTTATGGATCGAGAGCTGGATTATGAAAGGTGCAACGGCTCGATTCGGGAAATGAATTAGAGATTCACTAGATATGAAATAGTAAAGTTATGTGACGTTCCACGACAAAAGGTACCTTATGGCGGCTGGCGCTTACGTCGCTTAGCGCCACAATAATATTGGAGCGACGTTAATAATCGTAAGCGCCAACCGCCATAAGGTACCTTTATCCGTGGGACGTCACATATCTTTACTATATCGTATCTAGTTAAACTCTAATTCACTTTCCGAATCGCGCCGTAAGTGTAAGCACAGAATAAATATATAATAGTACTAACCATAAATATAAATATATAATAGTACCGAAAGGACATTTCCTACAAAACCGAAGTTTGACAGCGGTTCAGGGTCGAATCATGCTGTCCCTTTCTAATGTATGACAGTATCGTTTTCGGCTATTTATTTAGGGTTGTCAAAATTCAAGCCATTATCTTATCTATGGTCGTGCACGCAAAAGGACGTCAAGTGGTGCCAACCCTAATAAGAGCCGAGTTTACCCGAAGTCAGGAGTGTCTCCTCACTGGTGTAAGCCGAGGGCAGAGACCAAACTACTAGACGGACCACTAAAGACAATCGAGGTTATCACACATAAGGGCTAAGGAAAAGATTATCAAGGCCTCCAGTGTCCAAGGCTGGAATCAAACCAGCGTCCTCCATTTACGACAGATGCCTACATGACCCATGCCTAAATACTAGAGATGCAACGGATAGTTGTTTGGCCGGATACCGGATATCCGGCTTGGATACTGGCCGAATATCCGGTATCCGGCCGCCGGATATTCGGCCGGCGGAACTATACCTACATTTCGGTTTTTCAGGTGCGCATTCTGCAGGTTTGACCTGTTTCCTAGTAAACGTTCGCGCGGACTCATTTCTAGGTTCGAAATGAGTGCGCGTGCAAGTCAGCGGAATGATTAAATTGTTTTAAAATAATAAACAAGTACGATTATGAGACCGTGTCTGTTTCTTAAATCCAATTTGTTTACTCCGAAATCAAGCAATGTTACTATCCGGTATCCGGCCGGATAGAAGGTCACTATCCGGTATCCGGCCGGATAGTAAAATAATGGCCGGATAGGCCGGATACCGGATAGTAACCGGATATCCGGTGCATCTCTACTAAATACCTATGTTATGTCGGTTTGTAATTTAAATAGTAGAGTGTCTACTTGAAATAACGCAAATTAAAATATTTTCATAGAAAGTAATTTCATTTGTTCTTAGAGATGACGACTGCTTATTTCAGTTGAGCCTCGCGCCCATCATCAATATGATGGCGCTAAGGATCTTATACATATTATTTCCGTACCTTGTTACAATGACAATATCACAGTGATAACGAACGTCGGCGTCTAGTCAACTCTATAGGTAGCCACTGACGAGCCTTCCAACAGTCCAAATAGCATGGCTGCAATCCAAAATCGGTCCGTGAATGTCAAAAACGTACAATGTTTAACATTAGGATGCCGTCCATTTGGATGAATCCATTGTAACAGCATCCATTTGGAAGGCTCGTCAGTGGCCTGCTTATGGCTGCTGGTAGACGCAACGTTAGCGCAACTACGCAGCGACGTCATTATCCATAGCGCTGACTAGACGCCAACGCTCAAAAGACGCTAGTGTGGGGTGGCCCTTAAAGTTAGAGCAGAGAAAGGGCTCAATTTATGTATTTGCGACACTTAACATATTCTGTTGTCCTCATATAAAGGGCAAAGTCTATGAATGGCTTGTATGGTGCAAACGCAAATATTATTCCTTCGGATATATGCTATTACACCGTTTTGGTATCCATTTAAATACAATGGACAGGGTATTTTATACCGTGTTAATCTATATTACGATCAAATAGATCCGTTGCATGGATACGAACAGACGACGGAATATTAAAACATAGTTACACTGAGTTTTTTTTTAAATTACACCTTAAAGGGTGGAAATGCGGTTGAAAGGATTTAAAGACCTTTTAATACGTGGACAAGGTTGCGGGTGAAGACTAGTGTTATTAGTAACATACTAACACAAATAGTAATAGGTACTAGTCTTCACCCAGTAGACAGTAGTAGTAGTAGTGGTTGTAGTAGGTAGTCTTTATCCAGTAGTGATTAGTCCCTAATACCTAATAGGTATTATCAATGCAACAGCAACTCTCTTCTGTACGGATATAATGGTCGTTCTTGTCTACGTGACAGCGTGATAAAACGGTGTCCGTCACTTTCTATCCTACGGTGTTAAAAAGTGACAGTTATTTTATCACGTGGATAAAGATGGATAAAGCCATCCATAATAGCCTGGCTGGAGTTTTGTATGGTGAAGCGGTCACGTAAAATGGCCTCCTTTCGTCGTAAGTCAGTTTTTAATTTATTTTATATTCTGTTTATGATACGAAATTTTATAGGTATAGTATACGACTCTAGGTTTAATTGCCGCAATTGAATGAAATATATTCATTTTCCAACATTTTAGGTACTGTTCCGCGTCTCAGAAGTAATCAGTGGTAAGTACACGCGGCGTGCACATAGTTAGCACATTGTTCTTTAGGATTCTTGGATAAAGTTACGGCTTAAAGGCTTACTCCAGGCAACACAGTACTTGAACCATACTACTACTACTACCTTTAATGGCGCAGGGACCCAAAATGAGTATCGGCCTCCGACACGAGTACACGCCAATTGTCTCGATCCTGTGCCATCTCCCGCCAGTTATCGGCATGGAGATCGCGCAAGTCACTTGAACCATGCCTGGTGAAAAGTATGCTGTGTTAAGTGAAGGTTTTTTCGCAAACATACGTCTTGTCATTAAGTAACTGCGGTCTTAGGGCCACCCCACCCTAGCGTCTCCCGAGCGTCGTCTAGTCAACTCTATGGCTGCTGCTCGACGCAAGGTTGGCGCAACTGTGCAGCGATAGACGCTAGTGTGGGGTGACACTTAAGGATGAGATAGTTATTATACTTGGTCAAGCAGATCTTGTCAGTAAAAAAGGTGGCAAATTTGAAAATTGTAGGCGCGAAGGGATAGCCTCTCATAGAAAATTTGAATTTCGCGCCTTTTTCTACTGACAAGATTTGCTTGACCAAGTATAATAACTATAATCTATATTAAGCAATCAAACACGAATGTAATACCAAATAATTAGTAGACTAGGAATGGAACATGAGACAGGTAATGAAACGGATGATGTAATAACACAACCCAAGTAGCATGGAAGTGTCGGCAACATCAATATAGCAGCCAATTAAGAACTTAGAGTGATTTAAGGGACGTATAAGAGTGTCAGAAAAGATTTAAGCTGTATAAAAGGTACTTTACAGACATTATACAGCTCAAGCTGTATAAAATCATTATAAAGGATTCTGCGGAAGCATGGGGTGCTTTATCAGAATATAAAAAATCTACTATAAAACTAAAAGTGTTGTGAGAGACTACAAGCTAATTCTATCGTAAAAGCTGTATACAGGCTGTATTGTAGTAACACTTGGCACTTTTAGCTGTACAAATGTATCTGTCAACCCCGTTTTAAAGCTATTTCTTATGGCGTAATCTTACTCTCCTATAAGAATAGTAGTTGTGTAATTTTACACTCGTATAAGTATAGTAGTGTAATAATGATTTCTGAAAATAAGTGTATTATAAAACTAAAGGAATATATGATAGTTACAATACAGGTTTTTTATTTGTTATACGGATCTCTAAAGAGAATTATAACTTATGTACGGAGAACCGAAATACAGCCAAACGAATACAAATATTCTATTATAAAGCTGTTTTAATTACAAAAGCTGTAAAATACACTCCATTTATTACACAGCACAGCTACTAAGATTATGATGCTCTCCAACTATCCTGTAGGCTGTTTAAAAATTGTCGCCATTTTACAATAAAAAAAAAACGTATTTGTAAATATAATTAAAGAAATACTTGCAAATATTTAGCAGACTAACGCCGTGTTATGATTACCAGCTAAAATAAATTGTTTAGCCTTAGAATTAATATTAATATTTATTTATTATTTTTGATACTCTAACCTTAAAAACAAACAGTAACTTTACCGATTTTTGATATTTTCCTTATGGTTTCTCTTTGTTATTTTGCAGGCGCGTAAATATTTTGCCAGAAAAGATACACAGGTTCACAATAAATAATAATCCGCACTTACCAATAATGTAATATTCCATTCAAGTCCTGTATAATATTTACTTTTACCATCCACTATAACACTTTATTGTCGCCATTACTAGCTATATTACGAATTAACAAGATTAAGACATTTTAGTTTCGTAAATGATTATTATTCTCTTGTAATTCTTTCTTATAACTCATTTAAAACTTATATTCTTATATCGTACTTATAAGAGATTATCTGTAGTGTTAAGGTTTCCTGTTACACCGAAATATAGCTGTAATGCAGCTATTATGCAGCTTATGTATTGCTTATACAGCTACTCTACAGCTCTAATAACGCCAAAGGCTGTATAATTTGGACCCTTTTTTTACTTATAAGGGCTGTATAAGCGCTTATACAGCCTTTGTACAGCCTAACTGTACAGCTTATAGTATACAAATAAACTTTAATACAGCTTATATACAGCTTGCAATGCTACTTGGGAACGATCTAATAAAATATAAATCTATGTACATATATTTATACTCCTAGTACTGTAGGTACTTATAATTATGAAAGCATCCCAAACGAAAGGCGCAACCTTCCCCCCTTTTTTTCTAGCCTACTTTGGTGTTCCACTGCTAGGCAAAGGCCTCCCCTCGTTTTCTCCACTCGACCCTGTCATCGGCATATTAGAGTAGTACAAAGGATGTTCCTCGGATCCTGATGAATTTCATACAATGTTCTAAGAACATTAATAAACCCACAACGTAGGTAGATCTAGTACAAGTGATTTACTTATTTTTATTATCACCATTTATACGATTCTATTCGATCCGATCTTTGATTTCGCACAGCCAGGTAAAGTACCTACTGCTGACTTACCTAAAGTAAATCAGGAACCTGGGGGCCTACTATGAACGACATTCGACGTGTCGCTTCCTATCACACTTACGTACGAATTTACACGTGCGATAGAGAGGCATCACGTCGAACGTTCACGGTAGGCCCCCTGGTTGTTAGCTCTCCGTTTAAGACCCTCCCCACGTAAGTCAGAAGTCGTAACTCGAAACATTCGTTCCTAAACCCACTGTTTAGATCTTTACTCGCCGAATGGCTTTCAAGTCAGCTCAAACTTGCACTAATAAACTGCTATAGATTAGAGGTAGAAGTGATTTATGGTTATCGATAACGAGTATCGATAATATCGACAGGAAACCCCGTGTATAAATCATAGATTTTGATCAATTCATGAAATGCCATTTTAAAATTGATGACTCCAATGATAAGGTTAGGTTTGACTTTATATTCTTTTATTCATGATGTGGCAATCATTTCATGAAATGAGAAATTCTAAGATCTGGCCACGACATACATACATAATTGTGACGTCCCACGGGTAAAGGTACCTTATGGCGGTTGGCGCTTATGCTATTATTAACGCCGCTCCAATATTATTGCGGCGCTATGTGACGTAAGTGCCAGCCGCCATAAGGAACGTCACAATTAATACTTAGGGTTAAGACTCAGTACATGCAGTGCTAAAGTTAAAATGTATCTGGAAAATATGACGACACAGGACCCTTAGGAGGCTAAGTAAGACGTCTAACGGACTACTTTTAATTGATCGGATGAAAGATGTATGATGTAAGTAACAGACCGTTTCGAACGACATCATATCAGAATGACATATAAATGATGTCACTCAGTTATCGTGCATTTCGCTCGTACTTGTTGAATTAAGCCTTAAACATCTAAGTCATAAAATCGTATGACAATAACACCGCAGACAAATGGCCGTATAATGTCGTATTTATAGTTAAGTACTTCATGCCTGTAAATGCCGATATGTAAGAAATCTTGGTGATATATAACGTACAGTTCATCACCGTTAAATAAGACTAAAGTCACTAAAGATGGTCCGGTACTTAACGTGAAAACATGATAATGATTAATGTCACACACTATACCCAATAATGTAACGACTCCTTTATTCGCGCGTTAATAACGGATAATTATTTCATCATTTAAATAACCTCATCCATCATACGCCAGTTGATGTTCAACATCGACACTTGTCTCGGTAAAAACATTCATAAATCAAACGATTCATTTATTACGAAAGCGCTGGCAATATCCGACACAGCTATACCGAACGAACCTCCGTGAGGAGTCTTGGCGACGAGTATAATAATACCATTTGACGTCGAGACCCTTAGTCCCTGGGATCCTGGCGGTCTGAGTCTCTTCAAAGTCCTGTCGAAGGGACTCGGAGACGCCGTAGGAGCTCGAAGAGCTGGCAGCTACCTCCCTCAACGTGTCAGCCTAACGATCCAGCGAGGAAATGCTGCCAGCGTCTTCAGTACTATGCCACACGGCCATTTTGGTTTGATTTAATCATATTTTAGTTTTTATTATTAGTTGCCATCATTTTTATTTTAGTTCCACCCAAAAGATTCATTTTTGCGTTCCGAATTCAAACCCGCGAATTGGAATTGGCACGCCTTTCTTCTAGGTTACCAAAGCTTATCGAAATAAACTATCGATAGCACCACAACACTAGTCCACTAAGGCGTAGTGCATCTAACTCTTTAATTTACGACATTTCAGTCGAGAGCGGCACTAAATCCCCCTGACCCTACGTTTACGAGTGGGGCACAAATTGCCAACATTGCTGCATAACAAGTATATATTTAGCTCGATGACTTCACTACGGAGACCTGAATTAAGTATGATTACAGTAGACCTTAAAAAAATCTTATAGAGTGATCAAAAATATCTGAACACTAGACTTATATCGACCGGGATATGAACCGTGATTACCTAAGTATTGTTTTCGAGCTCCCGATATTTCGACGCATCTTGTTCACCGATGGGTGGGTGTCAAAGTTGTGTAGACCGCGCTCGGGGTTCATATATACCTGTCGATATAAGTCTAGTGAAACTAACCGTGAATCATTCAAAACTGTTAATATCTGAACACTTTGAAAATAAAGTCATGTTTAGGTCTACCTATCCTTGTTCGCTCCGATATATTTGAAAGCGACGGATTGTATTGCGGTGGGATGTAAGTCATGTGATGAGAAAGGTATTAAGAGATGATATGAATTGAACAGAAGCTGTGAAAATTTAAACTGTCTAGCTATCACGGTTCATGAGATACAGCCTGGCGATAGACAGGCAAACGGACAGACAGACGGACAGTGGAGTCAGTGGCGTAATAGGGCCCGTTTTTACCCTTTGGGTGGGAGATGTCAGTGTCGGCGGTTTTCCACAGAATTATTCGGTCGACCACCGACTCACCTATTTGAAAATCGTATCAATGATATTAGATACCTTTGTTTTTATTTACATATAATTATGTAAGGTAATGTTACCCTGTTTCCCGTTGCCTCCGATCAGCAATGACAGATTTCTTTTGTTCGGGCTGCGCGGGCGCTGTTTACTTTAAAATCACGCGCGCGTGACCGGACCAAAGCGTTTGTTTCTTAAACAATCGCGCATGTTGCGCACAAGGGTGGTAAGGCTGTGTCTAGATCATGCCTATTCAGTGGCTGTACATGAAATAGTACATTTCGATGCTAGTGCGGAAGGTATGTCATTACTTCACGAGTACCGAGATATCGAGACTCGGGACGAGTGAAGAATGACATATCCGCACGTGTATCGAACGACGTTTTTTAATACAGTTGCGAAAAAATAAGAAAAACATTGTTAATCGTACACTAAACAAAAGTGGTAACAGTGACAGCTCGGTTAGACGTCGTCTTTAAGTATATTATATCTATGGGCGTTTGGCAGCTATTCGGTTCCATTCAGTCAACTTATTAAGAACGGAATTTTCAATATTGAATATTAAAAAATAAACGTGTTATAATGATGAAGAGGTAAGTAATTAAATATGAAATATGTAATATTTTTCGTATTCTTACATTAACGGTAGGTTTTTATGCTGATTACGACGTTTAAAGGAAACTAATATTAACACTCATCAATAAGTAGTCGTGAATTGGAACAAGTATAAATTTAAAAAAATTGGAAAAGTAATAAGCACTAGTTCGAGATAACCAACTTTCCGCACGCTAAACAGCTACGTAAAGTAGCACTTTTTGAGCAACTGTATTAAAAATTAAATTTTTGATAAGTTTTGTATTATTGATAATACTGATATTGCTCGGTCGAATCGGTTAAATCCTTCTTATCTTAGACCGATCCCGATTTAAAAAATAGTTATTTGTTTTACACGGCGGCGGCAAAGTTGTTGTTTAATTCCTAATGCTAATAATATGTACCTATTCGGTTCGAAAAGTGGAATCTGGGGTTGCGAGGGCTTCAAAGCACGAGAGTTAAACAAACTTCGCTACCGAGTGGAACACAACAATTTACACTTTTACACCACACAACAAAGGAAAATACTTTTAGGTTATTATAATAGATTTCAAGCTTTTAAAAAATATATGGAATTTGTGTAAAGCCCAGACATACGAACGACAAACATCATCAAACATCAACATCAACATAAAGATAGCAGATATTCGAACTTCAAGATCCACAAGAGACGACACGTACTAGATCCATTCTAGATACGTTATAGTTTAGATATCAACTAGTTCTCTTTTGCAGCGCAATTCGAGCAACCAATGTCACTTTTACGTTAGATAGAGTAAGATATCTATTAGATGTGAATTGGATCTCTAAGTCATATCCTGTGGAAATCGTTCAAGAGTTTCTCCAGAATCGCGCAAATGTCAAATTTGACAGGTTAGATCTTAAACATATCGTTATCGTATCTTGGTGATGTCTAAAAGATATCTAATAGATATCTATTTCAAAATCCGAATCGGGCCCATGGACCCAAAGACCCTACCGCGAACCACGTTCGACATGTTGCCTCATGTCACACTTACTTACGTAGGTAATATTTGCAAGTGTGACAGACAGGCAACACTTAAGGCCTGGCCAAACACAGAGCGCGACGCAGCGCCGCGTCCGCGCCGCGTGATGCCGACGCGATGCCTGGTCAAACAGGGCGCGCGCCGATCGCGCCGGCCTCACGCCCTCATCGGCGGCCGCGCGGGAACGCGGCGCACCGCTCGCTGCCTAAAAGGCTTGCTACACGGTCGCCGACAAGCCTACTAACCGTCTGACCCTGGTCTCTCCTTGGTATGTGGGTCCGTCTGAGTTGGCTGGCTAGACGGTGGCAGACCACAGTGTGTTCAGAACTCGTGGACGGACAACACGTATTGCAAGCGCACAAAATGGCCCCTAACCTTGCGGATTGCATTTTGTTTTTCTTCCTTGACTTCTGGGGCGGCAAAACTTATTGGCGGGGCGCCAAATTTCATAATCTACTCATACTAGTGCAATGACAAAAAAATAAGTTTTTGGCAAAAATGACATTTTTGGTACAAGCTTTTATCGCTGAATGTCTTTCCACAGGCAACTAATTAAATACTCGTCGAGACAATTCTAAAAACCCCAAACACAATTAAGTCGCTTTGTTCTATCACAGGGTTCCTATGCCCACCTCCTGTCTCCATCATCAGATCAGCTATATGGTACCCATAATAATGCATTGTCACCCGATTTATATATGTATGCAAATTTTCAGCTCCATCAGAAACTAGAAAGTGGGTCTAATTTAACTTGCAAGATTTGACCCGTACAAACATATTTACATACTTACATTAGGTATATTGCAAGTTAATAAAAAGCTTGTAAAAAAAGAAAAGGGTATATGAATGAAACGCTGGCTCAAAAAACGACATTTGTTGAGTCATTTCAACTTGATGAATTTGCTGGACTACGCTACGGGGCCATACATAGCTTTCTGAGAATGAAGAGAAAAGTATTTGATGAATTTTTAGAAATGCTACTGAGTACCCATGGCATGGCTATAACCACACGAGCGCACACGGCGCGTCCTCCAAGCGAAATGGCCTAGTGCGGTCGGCGACGGGCGGCTGCACGGTTCCGGACCGACCGCTCAGATCGCGGTCGCTGGCGCGCGCTCGCATGCCAAGGGCGTCCGGAGGTCAAACGAAATTTTGTTGGTAACAACTGTCTACACGGTCCGGGACAGACCAAGGCCACGCGGTTTGGGGGCTTGTCGGCGACCGTGTAGCAGGCCTTTAACGTCCGATCCTACTGATGTGACCTTGCGCGACGCGGCGGGCCGCCGCGTTCGCTCGGCGCAGCGCTGCGCACGCGCCGCGCGGACGCAAGGGGCCGCGCGGCGCGGGGCGCGACAGAAGCGGGGCGTGATATCGGCAGGACGCAGTCTGTTTGACGTCGGTAACCTGTTACGCTACGTCTTACGTAGGCGAACAACGCGCGAACGCGGCGCGGCGCGGCGCGGCGAAAGCGGCCGCCGCCGCGCCGCGCCGCGCCGCGCCGTCTGACATTCGCGTGCAAATCGCGCCGCACCGCGTTCGCAACGAGATCGCTTACGTAGGACACTTCTATGGGCATCAAAGGATTGATTTCGCCGCGCCGCGCCGCGCCGCGTTCGCGCGTTGTTCGCCTACGTAAGACGTAGCGTTAGCATGTGCCGCGGTCGCGCGGCGTGGACGCGGCGCTGCGTCGCGCTCTGTGTGTGGCCAAGCCTTTGCACGTGACATATAACCGCCCGAAGAATAACAAGGAAATCCATGAAAGAGGCATGTTCAGCAGTGCACTCAAATATTATGTGAAGAAGAAGGAGAGATGAATGATGATGTACAGAATTTGTGTTAAAATATTTTCCACATTGACAATATCCAGAGAGGAAAATGACTATACTTGTATGCAGAAGCAATCGTCCACTATCCTCTTAATAATTTAAGGGTTAAGTGTCTCCAGCACCCAATAAAAACTAATGGCACGCGCACAGGGTTAGATATAAGATAAATATTGGCTTACGAGTATAAAACGAATATGCTGTTTAGTGTAATAGTAATGACTCAGGGCATAGAGAAAAAAATACATAGAGAGCTCACTATGGAGTGAGTTTTAGTCATCATCATTCTAGCCTTCAGTTGCCCCTCTGCTGAACATAGGTCTCTCTTCGTGTACGGTCCTGGGCTAGTCTCATCCAAAAGTGCCCCGCGATTTTCCGAATGTCATCCACCCAACGAGCCAACGGACGCCAGGCGCTTCTTTCATCCGAAAGCTGCCACCAAGTTTTAGTAGGTACCAAAAAGACTATTATTTTCGACATTTTTTATATTAGTCGACATCTAGCATCGAGTAACAGAATTATCAATACTGCTACTTGACAATAGATGTAGCAACGACAGAAAAAGCTCATGGTCAACAATTTTCAGCTCATATTATAACCAGATTAACCGGAACTCTATTTTCATCTCCTTTTGCTTTTAATATTAGTTGTAAATTGTTGTTCAATACAATTTTCGTGAGTCGCGACACTAGATAATTCTAGTAGGGGAGACCGAGGTGAGTTGTGACAGAGGAGAGTTGTGACATTGTCGATTTTTTGGAATCTATTAACTAAAAACTAGGTCGCAATAGCGCGCGTTTTCTAGTTCAAGTTGCGAGCTAACAAACGCACACTGTTGCGAGCTCACTAACAGTTATTAGATTCTATTCCAAAAAACCGGGCAAGTGCGACTCGGACTCGCGCACGAAGGGTTCCGTGCCATAATGCAAAAAAAAACAAAAAAAAGCAAAAAAAAACGGTCACCCATCCAAGTACTGACCACTCCCGACGTTGCTTAACTTTGGTCAAAAATCACGTTTGTTGTATGGGAGCCCCATTCAAATCTTTATTTTATTCTGTTTTTAGTATTTGTTGTTATAGCGGCAACAGAAATACATCATCTGTGAAAATTTCAACTGTCTAGCTATTACGGTTCGTGAGATACAGCCTGGTGACAGACGGACGGACGGACGGACGGACGGACGGACGGACAGCGAAGTCTTAGTAACAGGGTCCCGCTTTACCCTTTGGGTACGGAACCCTAAAAATCGACAATGTCACAACTCTCCTCACACGGTACGGTACTCATAATTGCGCCACTCGATGCTAGATGTCGACTGCGAAAATAATAGTCTTTTTGGTACCAAAACTGATGTACGGAGTGAGCACTCTATTCTTACTATATTTCTCTATGCTCAGGGCTAGTAGTAAGAAAATTACCCATTTATGTCAGAATAAACACTCAATTTATTCTTGTCTTACTCTTGAATGTTAGCAATTAATTAAATTAAATAAGATATTAACGTCTAGTGCATATTGTTACAAGTGGCCGAGGAATGCAAAGGTATCTTTAGTACCATCAACCACACTGTTAACTGTACATCGGTGGACCTTATGCCTTTTGTAATAATGTCCACGGATGTACAGTCAGCAGCAGAAGTTGCTAAGCGGGCGAGGTGTTCTAAATTACCCTGACACGCTCTTATTCTCTTAACCATAAAGTCGCGTCAAGATCATTTTGAACACCTCGCCCGCTTAGCAACTTCTGCTGCTGACTGTACAGTTAGGAGTGTTGCTGTTTGTACTTGTGTCTATTCAGCAGTGCATTTACATGTGCAGTAAATTAAGAGGAGGATTAAAGCCAGGAAATTAGAAGGAAACGAAAGATATGGCGCGCCGCGTGAAACTTGCGATGGAAGATACGGCCATTATGCGGGTTTACCTTTAATCTCAATAACTTTAAAAATATAATTTTGTTTAAAGGCCTGTGCACACCGGCTGCGTGTGCGTGACGTGCACGTGCGCATGCAGCGTTGTAACATACATATCCTTATGACAGACGGCACACCGCTTGCGTGACGTGTGCGTGTGCGGGTCCAACATTTTAGCGCACGCGCACGTGCACGTCACGCACACGCAAGCCGGTGTGCACAGGCCTTAAAACTTTGCTAGTCAGATCCCTTGGCTATATCACTAGCTTTTTATATCATAAAAACCGGCCATCAAGTGCGAGTCGGACTCGCGCACGAAGGGTTCCGTACCATTACGCAAAAAACGGCATAAAAAATCACGTTTGTTGTATGGGAGCACCACGTATTAAGTGGCATTTAAATATTTATTTTATTCTGTTTTTAGTACCTATTTGTTGTTATAGCGGTAACTGTGAACAACTGTCTAGCTATCACGGTAGCTACACAGCCTGGTGACAGACAGACAGACGGATAGTGGAGTCTTAGTAATAGAGTCCCGTTTTTACCCTTTGGGTACGGAACCCTAAACACGGTCGAATTTTAAGAGTAGCAATGTGGAAGCGCCCTAACCACTTTTCTCTGATTTAAGCTTATGTTGGCTCCCCACAATTACCACATCCGCCTGACGACAGTGTAAGCGCAGCGTAATGAATTGCAATAATATCTACACAATTATGTGCGCAAAAATATATGACAGGTTCGTTAGTCTCCGTTTTAGAAACAAAAAAAAACTGGTCAAGTGCGAGTCGGACTCGCCTTTCAAGGGTTCCGTACATCACATTATTTTCAACATTTTTTTGTACGTGAAACGACTTGAAAACCCCGAATGGGTCAATCAAAAACCAGATGTAACATGAAGTTTTCTGGCGTGGTGGCTTATATCTTTACATCTCTGAAGATTAAATGCCGAATAATAGTACAAGTGTCCAAATGCGTAGAGCTGAAAACAGTGAAAACTCGAGCGTCCGATGGGTCGCGCTTCCTACAACTTCCGAAAGTGTTTTAAAAGCGAAGGCCGAAGAGAGATAATACCTACAGGATGGCCAAAAATAAAAGTGTATTTCCGTAGCCAGGGAGGTTTTGGGATTATACTGAGCGACTTTTAGTATGGGACCAACCCCGAAATCGCGAAAAAAGAAGTATCCTCCCATAGAAAACGAACCAGCCTAAATGTATGAAACAGCCAAATTTTTCTCGCGATTTCAGGGTTGCACGTTGGCAACGGGAATACACTTAGTTTATTTTTTAGCCACCCTGTATACCTAGTGCTTTTTAAAACACGTAACAATAGTAACCTAATCAATCAGTACAGTCAGCAACAGAAGTTGCTAAGCGGGTGAGTGGTTTAAAATGATCTGGACGCGACTTTATAGTTAAGACAATAAGAGCATGTCAGGAAATTTTGAACAACTTCTGCTGTTGACTGTACTACAAGTACCATTGCGGCTATGTGCCAGTTACAGCCTAGTCGCATTTTTTGTCTTCAGTCCGACTCACGCTTGAAGCTAAAGGAACGCCACTTTGGGACGCTTCGGGCCTTCGGCCTTATGCGGATATCGGCCTATGGCCTTCGCAATAGCTGTCTACATCACGTTTCACTTAAACCATTGCGGCTGTGTCCCTAAAAAAACGTTAACCGCATTTATGTTCTTAAATCCGACTCACGCTTGACTCTAGATTTCTAATAGGTTTTCCTGTCATCTTTAGGTAAAGGACAATTTTGTGTATTTTTTTCAGAATTTTAGACCCAGTAGTTTCGGAGATAGAGGGGGGGGAATGGTCATTTTTTGTCTATTTTCTTGAATAAATTCTAAAATTTTTATCCTAAATTTATAACAAAAATATATTTGAGATTCTCAAAATGAGCTCTTTCGTTTGATATGTAACACGATATAGTTTTCAAAACTTTGTTTTTTAATTTTATCGTTTACCCCCCAAAAGTAGCCCCTATGTTTAAAATTCATTTGTTGACGTTACATATCGGTCTTTGGGTCACAGACTTACATATGTGTACCAAATTTAAACTTAATTGGTTCGGTAGTTTCGGAGCAAATTGGCTGTGACAGACGGACAGACGGACAGACAGACGCACGAGTGATCCTATAAGGGTTCCGTTTTTTCCTTTTGAGGTACGGAACCCTAAAAAACCGGCCAAGTGCGAGTTGGCCGCGCGTACGAAGGGTTCGGTACAATTACCTAAGACGCAAACAACGACAAAAAAAACACGTTAGTTGTATTAGCCCCATTTAAATATTATATTCTATTTTTAGTATTTGTTGCTGTACCGGCAACAGAAATACATCATCTGTGAAAATTTCGGGTCTCTATTGTTTCCCAAATAGTTCGAAGTCATAATGTATTGTTTGTCCGAATTTTCGTTAGTCATAATTGGTTTTTCTCAGAAACGCGTAACTTTTCAGGATTGCCATAAAACAAACCTAACCTAACCTAACCTATCTACAGCATAACCTTACGAAAATCCTGAAAAGTTAACGGTTTCAGTTTTATGACTAACGATAATATGACAAACGATACATTATGACTTAAAACTTTATGGGAAACAAAGGGACCCCGAAAATTTCAACTGCCTAGCTATCACAGTTCATGAGATACAGCTTGGTGACAGACAGACAAACGAATGGACAGACAGACGGACAGCGGAGGATTAATATCATTTTCCACAAAAAAAAAATCCGGCCATCAAGTTGGGGACGGACGAATGGCGAAGTATGATAATTTTAGATTTTTATTTTTATTTTAAAACTATTTTACACAGCTTTATTGTAGATTCAATGGATATATATTTCGTGGTAAAATTATTATTGCGAATATGACGACTGGCCTAGTGGGTAGTGACCCTGCCTGCGAAGCCGATGGTCCCGGGTTCGAATCCCGGTAAGGGCATTTATTTGTGTGATGAACACAGATATTTGTTCCTGAGTCATGGTTGTTTTCTATGTATATAAGTATATATTTTATCTATATACGTATGTTTATATCGTCGCCTAGTACCAGTGTTGCCAACTCGGATTTTGAAAAAATGCTAGACTTATCTCTAGATTATGCCAAAATTATGCCAAAGCTTTTTGAAATATGCTAAAAAAATGCTAAAATGTCAACTTGAAATTAGATACTTAAAACACATACATTTTTCAAATTTGCCGCCTTTTTCTACTGACAAGATCTGCTTGACCAACTTTATATAATCCGTCGACGTTCATCCGTCCACAAAAGTCAAAATTCATATGAAGATATGAACCACATAAGGCGACGGCGCATATTGTTGCTGCCAATTTGGTGCAAACTTTGCTTAGACTAAATTATGCTAAAAAATATGCCAGATGCTAAATGGAAAATTTTGGTGCCAAAGCAAGTGAAAATATGCCAGATCTGGCATCAATTATGCCAAGTTGGCAACACTGCCTAGTACCCATAGTACAAGCTATGCTTAATTTGGGGCTAGGTCGATCTGTGTAAGATGTCCCCAATAAAAAAAAATATATATACTTCAGGTTACACCGTAGCAAAAATAACAAGAGCAAGCGCGTTCCACTGATATTGAAATAAAGTTGGTCACATTCATTTCACTTACAACTTTTACAACCTTGTTTGTTTCAGGGTGGTATACCACCTGTCCAATTTATTTGTCCAATGCCATTGCGTCTCACTCTCTCATTAAGCAAAATGTGAGACGCAATACTGGACAAAGATATTGGACAGATGAATACCACCGTCAATCACGTCGATTGGCTCGTGGGATTGTCGATTGGTCGTCTGTATAAGTAGCTAGAAAAAGATAAGATAAGAAAGGTACTTAGATAGATAAATGCTTGTAGAATCTGTCTAACAGCCGTATTCGAACAATGAGATACGTCAAATACTAGATATTGAAACGATATGGATTAGATATGTCAGTGTCAAACAAGTGTCAAAATTGACATTTCTTCAAACAAAAACGTCACTTTTGACACTTGTTTGACACTGACATATCTAATCCATATCGTTTCAATATCTAGTATTTGACGTATCTCATTGTTCGAATACAGCTGTAAAATAATTTTGCACTGTCAATAGAACTTAGAGTCGGACTTAGAAAAGTCTGAAGCGGATTTGATAGCCCACGCAGTGCAAGGAAGTAGAAGTTTGACGTTTAAAATAACACTGCGTGAGCTATCAAATCCGCTGCAGACTTTTCTTGGCCTGACCCTAGTGAGGTTGCTTCAAAATTTGGCTCGGGTCTTACGAGGATAGTGTGGATATGCAGTTTTGCAGCTGTGTGTACAACCCTATTATACTTACTTGTTATTTGTTACTATTGTTAGTGTTGTGTGTGTTGTGTGTTGTGTTGTTGTGTGTGTGTGTGTGTGTATGTGTGTGTGTGTGTGTGTATTCATCTCTCAAGTTTAATATAGGGCACAGTTAATTATATTTCAAGCTTACACGCTCGTAAACTTTAACGACGCTTCTTTTGAGTATTTCTAATGACTTGAAATATTACTTCTCTGAATATGCAAAACGTTTCAAAATAATGGAAAAAGAATATAAGTCACTTTTTTATGTTCTTGTATTTTAAGCTCTATGTACGTTTGTATAAAGTTGAATTTCAATAAGACGTGTATTTAATTGTATTATGGAACAAGATTTGACGGGCTATAATAGTCAAGGAGTTACATTCAATTTTTGATGATAACCCGTCCGGGATCTCATAATAGAAGACATTAGGAATATGAGTTAGAGACATTATTGAAAACTATTTGTCACTTTTTAGGGTTCCGTACCCAAAGGGTAAAGCGGGACCCTATTACTAAGACTTCGCTGTCCGTCCGTCCGTCCGTCCGTCTGTCTGTCACCAGGCTGTATCTCACGAACCGTGATAGCTAGACAGTTGAAATTTTCACAGATGATGTATTTCTGTTGCCGCTATAACAACAAATACTAAAAACAGAATAAAATAAATATTTAAATGGGGCTCCCATACAACAAACGTGATTTTTGACCAAAGTTAAGCAACGTGGGGCGTGGTCAGTACTTGGATGGGCGACCGTGAGATACAGCCTGGTGACAGACGGACGGACGGACAGCGAAGTCTTAGTAAAAGGGTCCCGTTTTACCCTTTGGGTACGGAACCCTTATACTGACCTCAAATATCATTTCTAAATAAGGAGGGATGAAAATTGTCTCGAACGGAAGCTTGGTGAATGAGATCTATGCAAGCAAAGTCGCAGAAAAAGATAGTATAATAAAAACGTTAACTTCATAGGATACCACCGTATTTTCTCCCCATTAACCACCTCGGGTGGAATGATAGTCCATTTTGTAGTTTATTTCCAAATATAACGTTGGAGTAATCAAAATACGGCAAAAACTATTTTTTTTATTAAGCCCAACCAAAACAGACGGAACTGTCATAAGGACATTTAAACATTTAATTTTTTTTTATGATAACAAGTTATCATACTCATTCAAGCCCTTTGCTTACGCTTTAATAATTATGTTACAATAATACAACACTATTAGTTTCATATTTACGAGGGGGACTACCAGTCGCCATATTTCTTGTGTGTCCGGTCGTAAACGCTCTTGTCAAAATCCAGCCGACAATAAAAACGTTATAAATAACATTTACGGTAATTCCTAATTTGAACCTTAATCCAGTTGGAATACAGTTGAAATTCTTTTTGGCTCTGGTTGCAGGGGGTTATTCTCAGGTCACGAAATGTCGAGCAGTTAAAAATGTCGCACGTTTTTATGTGCAATCGCGGGTGGCGGTATTGGGTGGTTTTTATAGTTTCGTCGTTAATATTTCGGTGGTTTTGTGTTTGATCTATTGTCACAGCACTTAAAAATACGTTATATCGTTGACATTCATTATTAGAACGAATTGGACAACTTCTTCATAATGTTTTGTGGCTTTCGGATAGTGAACCACTTAAATAGTTTTCTTTTTTTAATTAATAATTGAGTTATGCATATTATCAGGACACAATAAAAGTTATTAATCGCCATAGTAGTTACAGGTGATTTGTTTTAGTTTTAACAAGATTTTTGAAAAAAATATTGTTAACAAGTCAATCTGCTTTCCATTATTATTGCCATTATGACAAGCTTGAATATCATATCATAACAAAGCCCATTTTCTCCCACTTTTCTTTATTGCACACCTCAATAAAAGAACACAGTACCGTAAAATGGGGTGAGTTGGGTTAAATTTGACTTTCAAGTCTCGATAAAATTTTATTTTTACATGTGAAAACTGAATGGTTGGTTCGGACGTTTGTATTTTAGTTTGTATTTTATTTTGGGTAGTTCCATTTCATAACTTTGACGATAAAAAGGAAAACCCAGTAGTGCCTCGTATTTGGGGTGAGAGGGTTTTTCATACAAAGGTGATTGTGGAAGATTGTTGGATCGGTTTTTCTTTATTGTGCGTATTACTATAGCCCCATTTTAAATTGGAATACATTATTTTTGTAGCAGTAGCCTTCTCACCCCCCTCTCAAACCTTCTCTCCCCATTCATAACCCAACTCTCCCCGCGAAACCTACGCACCCTGTTTTACGGTACGGATCATAAAGCTTAGAAGTAGAAATACAACGAGCAGACTCATCGCTAAAGATAGCGATTGCGTCAATTGATATTTGTCTCAATCTAGTTATGTACTTTCTTTTTAAGAAAAGCGGGATTAATTGAATTTTGTTGCGGACTTCAACTAAATTACTAAACTACTGTAAAGTACTTAATCAGAAAGCATAACTTAACCTTTCATACGTATGTGGGCGGTGGCCAAAATCGTGGGTTCAATTCAAACCTCTGTTGTACTGTAGAAAGCAGAAAAAATCGTTCTCGAAAAAAAAACAAATACAAAAAAATCTGTCAGGACCATATCATACACAGACAAGAGGTTATTTTATTAAATAATATTACCTATTTTAATTATTTCATTCTATCCCAATTCTATTTTCAGAATCGGCCCCTTTATGTCGGCTATTTTCGAGTTTCTCAAGCTTATTTGAATGGGGTATAATGTCCGCAACATTTACTTTTATGGTTTTTAACCAAAGCATAACCATGCAGTTAAGATAAAATAATTATTTAGAGATGTATAGGGGCAAGTTAAATAATATCTAAGTATTTGTACAGTCACCTGCAATAATATGTCACTCTTCGAAGGCCGCAAAAATATGTGACACGCTCTTATGGCCCTACTAATAAGATCGTGTCAGATATTTTTGCGGCCTTCGGAGAGTAACATATTATT
Source organism: Cydia fagiglandana (assembly GCF_963556715.1). Lineage (NCBI taxonomy): Eukaryota > Metazoa > Arthropoda > Insecta > Lepidoptera > Tortricidae > Cydia > Cydia fagiglandana. The sequence goes on along the minus strand of NC_085949.1, from coordinate 4,587,899 downwards.
GCAGGTGACTGTACTTCTTATTTTTAATTGATAATTTATGTCATTCGGGTTTTTTAATGTAACCAGTTGTATTGTAGATATTAACTTTGCTTTTAGATGTATATGTATAACTATGAATAGTTAAAGTTACGTTATAATTTTGTTTTGAAATAAATAAATAATTATTATTTGTATCCAAATATGTCAAACATTGTAAACAAAATATTTTATGTTAATTCGTTTTTAACTACTTACCAAAGGATAATACCTACTGTCGAGCAAGGAATTACACTTTTATAGAAAAATGGCGCAAATAAAAAAAATATTTAGGCAACTGTGGGAACTATTCATGGTCATAACCTCAAAACATAATTCTTCACTTCCCGCCATCGCTCCAGCATACAGCTGTCAATCTTTTTTTAAATTTTCAACAGTCAATGGAACTGTTTTATGCCGATGCGCATTTATAAGTAGTAAAATACAACTTTTAATCCTCAAAACGTTACGTTTTTAGGGTTCCGTACCCAAACGGTAAAAACGGGACCCTTTTACTAAGACTCCGCCGTCCGTCCGCCTGTCTGTCACCAGGCTGTTTCTCATGAACCGCGATAGCTAGGCAGTTATAATTTTCACTGATGACGTATTTATGTTGCCGCTATAACAACAAATACTAAAAACATAATAGAATAGATATTTAAGTGGGGCTCCCATACAACGTTTGTTGTATATAAACGTGATTTTTTTTGCTGTTTTTTGCGTAAATGGTACGGAACCCTTCGTGCTCGAGTCCAACTCACGCTTGACCGGTTTTTATAATAGTGCCATACGTTTTTAAGACTTCAATCAGAAATGGTTACGGGGTGTTACGGCACTATTAAAAGAGGCTGTAAAGTGTAAAGTCGGTACAATGTTTCCTTTCAATACGTATTAGGATTTGGTTTATGGCATGTTGTGTGACGAAGTGTGAGTTTACGTGCTTTTGGACTGGCTTGTTTAAAAAGTGGGGAGAGTGCGACGACGGCGAAGAGACACTGAGCGTAGTGAGGCGTCAAGTCATATAACTTTTTTTACCACTTTGTTGTATAAGCAAGGTTCCTACACCCGCATGATGGAAAGAGAGTAGAGGAGTCACATGAGCGTTGCCGACCGTTAAGAATCCTGTCTTGTGTTGAAATTGTAAAAAAATATTTTCTAAGAAAAAGATACGGCCGTGCCGCAAATAAAACGTATATTTCGGCACTGTCAAGGGAATAAAAAATTAAATTAGGGTAACTACTTTCCCTCGACCTAGAACTATGAAATTTTGCAAGTATTCATAGGGCCATTGCACCAGTTTCTAACCCAGGGTTAACCGGTTAAACCTGGAGTTACCAAGGTTACCAGTACAATTTGACACTTTGTTAATGATTTAACCGGTTAACCTCGGGTTAGTGGGATAGTGCAAGTGGCCCTTTTCGTCTTAATACTGCAAGTACTGGGAAAAACCTGAAAACTATAAATTTGTAAAATAAATTAAATTTGTACAGAACCCTCGGTGGGCGAGTCCGACTCGCACTATGACCTCCTCAATCCTTTACTTAATATTTTAAATACATATAAGGATTTTAATACGCAAAATAGCTTTTAACAGGAAAGCCTTGCATGTACTCATAAACATAAAAAATAATTATGTTCGTATTTTTAACATGGACCTTATGAGAGGAATTATTATAAAAATGATGATAATAATTATTTTGAATTATCAAGGAAATAAATAAATAAAACTATGTATAGGACAATCTGACATCTTGGACCAATTGTATTATGTTATTATGTATAGCGATAGTGACTAACTACATATATATTAGTTGCAACAATAACACTGTTGGAGTCAACAATCGACTTTAACATTTAACCTCTTGCCGCCCAGAGGCCTATAAAAAGGACTTTCCATTATATTTTAAATCTTTATTTTGACATATCTAAATTGCATTCGTCAAGACAACGCACATCAAAATTTGCCAAGGGCAAGTTTTGACGTCTGCTCTAGCATACGTTTATATTTTCGTCGTTTATTGGTCAAAAAGGGAATACTGAGCGTGGCGAGGGCTTCAAGGAGAGTTAAACTTTGCTACCGAGGGAAACACAACATTTTCACCATACCAACACGAGGAAAATACTAAGAGGTGAATATATAGGTTACACTGAGTAATTTTTACTATGGGCAGGCGTGGCTCACTCCGCAATTTCGTCGCTTTGCTACAGGTAGCTAAAAGTACATCCGTTCGGCCCCAATTTTGGGGTTTGCCATAAGCCGCGCGTGGCGCTGTCGCCACCTAGCGGCCATATCTGTGCTGATCGTAACAGACGCGTTTTGTTAGAGGGTGAGTCTCCTGTACCTAGTACTATTATTTATTCTGTGCTATGGGGCCAACCCCGAAATTGCGAAAATATTTGGCTGTTCAGGGCTTGGAACCGGTTTTTTTGTAAAACCCGAAATAGCCCAATATTTTTAATTATTTTATGCTCTTTACGTAGGACTGAATCATGTATTTAGTTAACAACTTCGTATCGATTGTCCCAGTAAATATTTAATAATAAACCAAATAACGAAAAATAACGTTCTAATACCGGTATCTTTTGTATGAAAAATAAACCGGTTCTGAGACACATCCGCCAAAATGTACTAAACAGACACTTATTTTTCTCGATTTCGGGGTTTGTTCTGACAGTATGACTTATTAGTATTTATTCAACTCGTAAAATATGGGTAACTTCATACATATTTTATAAAGTTTTCCGATGTCACCAGCTGTTAAAAAAATATCATAAAATAGCATCCCAGCTAGAGTAATAAAAGCAGCCAGTGGAAAAATAGCAAAACAAGCACTTTAGCACTTTATAGTACAAAACAAAACCGGTTGCACCCGTGTAGGAAACTCCATCTAATATGAACCCTGAATATCGACCGGTAAAGTTTAATTTTAGTTGGTGCTTTATACTTAAAGGTTTAAAATTTATAACTTAGCGAAGTATACGGCCGTACAGTCGACGTCAAAGATATGTTTACAGTTTTCGCCTTATTAAAATGGAGTAAGGTACAAGGGTGTAAACATATCTTTGAAGTCGACCATACAGTCAGTTGTAAGTGTAACATACATTTAACAGCCTCCTAGCTGTCCTTGCCTAGTCGGTAGTGACCTGACCTACCAAGCAAGAGTTCACGGGTTCGAATCCTGGTAAGGACCAGGGACCCGCCTGGTATCCCCATTGAGGGTTTTCGAAGCTGCATGCTGCTAACTAAAACCCTTTCATTTGGCTTTTTAAGTGCTTCATAATACGGAGAAAGCTATACCCTTTGCTGTAACCTCACGAATGAGGTATCGATTATAACGCTTATTCCATTTTCAACTTTCACGTCGCAAAAATAGAATCAAATATTGCTTATTTATGTCTAAATTGAAGTAAAGGACTAAATTAAAAGGACTGGGTGTCTAGCGCGTTCACAGCATAGACACAAAACAGATAAGTACAGAAGTCAATCACATGTATGTACTTTACTTTTCATACCTACGCTCGGCGGTCGCTCTAGGGTTGCGATTGTTGCGAACTATGACTTATGCACAAAAAACTATCGTGGTAGTGGCACATCGTATCCATCGTATCGTATCTCGTATCTAGTTGTTTGATTTATTGTTGAGGATGAAACGGGAAGAATGGAAATATAAATTAATAATAACATTAATAACTCAAATAAGTATTTTAATTTTAATGTCATTGTTATATTACAAATTTGCCACAGAAAATATCTTGCGACGATTTCGAGATTGGCCAAATGCACGATTATTATATGTTAAAGTGTAATAATTTCGCATTCTCATGTACAATGTAATAAATTCGCATACGCATTCTCTCTGAAACCACTGGTAGCTTAAAAAACGACAATTCACCGGTTAATGTTGAATTTAAACAACCATCCACTGTACAGTTATAATAATTTTTTGTTTAGTTTCTCCATTATTGCACAAAAAAGTTCACAGACGCGCGTCTCAAGCGGATGGCACTCGCGCTCGCAGTGGTCCCAACCGGTCCGAGATATCGTGTCCGTGAGCAGTGTCTATGTGTGCGTTGCTCGAGCGCGCTTTGTATGTAGATTGATTTCTGTACCTATCTCTTTTGTGGCATAGATGTCATATTTTTTTGAATTTTGAATGGGGTGCCCTTTAATTTTAGCGATATCTCTGAAAAGGAAACCCCTTCCTAGAGCTAACCAGTCTAAAGAACGGGTAAGCAATTCAAATGGAAAGCCAATCGTTGGGGCTATCCGACGACTAAGCCAGTTAAAGGCTTTTTTCTATGACGGGTCCCTGGTAAGGGCACTTATTTGTGTGTTCATCACGAATATTTGTTCCAGAATTATGTATTATGGATATTATCTATATGTTGACTGGTAGAAAACGATTTAATTAAGGCATTAGTCTGCCTGTTGTACTGTGAGGTTTACGTTTGTGCGTTTGTTGAATAAATAAATCAAAATATAATTTCAGAAATTTTCCATTGTATAAACTTCGCAACTTTGGAAACTTTCCATTACGAAATCCTCTGGCTGTCAAAAGGTCGTCGACCCCAACCTCGACATTGTAGTTCATACAAAGAATGAACTTTTTCAAAGATTTCAACGGAGTAAGAAGTCACGACAAGGATAATGACCGCTTTTATCTGTAATTGGTTAAATAAGCGCTCCATACAAAATAAAAGGTGAAACAGACTCCTGCTGCTGTGTTTAAACAATTAGCTCCTCTCGAAGTTATAGTGTGACATAAAATAATAGAAATTAAATAAAATGGAACTAGTCTCTTCGGAAAGAGAAGAGCCGTGGAATGTATTGGGCCATACATTCACGACTCTTCTATTTTCGCACAGACTCTAAAAAAATTCACACTAAATTGTCGTCACACTAAAATTCGTCAAAAATGTGCCAGTTACGTAGGAAGTGGCGCCTTCAATAATTTTCTACAAATTCTTATCGGACTATATGTTACGTCTTAAGCTTGCACCTCAAATTTCGAAAAAAAAAACGAAGGGGCATAGTCTATGGTTAATAGACACCAAATTGCGTAAAAATATTTTCTATAATATTATCTATTTTTCCAGAGAGGAAAATGGGGACTACGTTTGTATGGGGAAGCGGTTACGTGACTTCGTTCCCTTTCTTAATAACCTTTAACAAAATTAACAGCTCCCTCTGTTGTGATAAACCTATGTAAATTATTGAATTTTGTATGGATGATATCATTTCCGAAAAAAAAAATACATTATTCGAACTTTCCAAAAAGCCCACGGAGGCGAATAAAAATATTGAATGAATTACAAATGACTACCTTTTATAGATGCACCAACAAAGATGCACGTTGACAAGGACATATGTCATTAGTCACAGCCATTTTTGACAAAACCATTAAGGTCAGGCTCTTCAGCCAAATATATCGATTAGGTACCCGATTATTTAGTGGAAATGTCAAAAGTTTTGACTTGATAAATTAATTTCATATTGTATGATAATATAATAAACGATTGTAATAAAAACTACACTGAAAGAAACTACACTGTTTGCACAACAGTACCTACTATTAAGTCACTTGTTTTACAAGGGGGCAAAGTTGTTGCTTAACCGCGTGCTAAAATAGTTTTTTTTTCAGTCAAAAGTGAGGCCGACCAAGACATACGTCAACAGGTTTAATTTAGATATTATCCTCCGTTTTTTGCATTCTATTTTTCGGCCCCAGAGGGCCTACAGCGATACACAAAAATTTCGTTGTCTGCCCCTCTACCGCTCGAATAGATAAAAGTGATATAGAGGCAGATAACGGTATTTCGACTTTAGTGTTTCGCGGTAGGCCCTCTGAGCTAGATACTTCGCGATCCTCGCGAACAATAAATAACGCGTAACATATGTGACCCGTTTTACATACTTATATCAATGTCATGACTCGGAACCGGTTTTTTCTTCATCCAAAAAATACCGGTATTATTACGCTCTTTTTCGTTCTTTGGTTTATTATTCCATTTTTTAATGGGACAATCTAATAATATGAATTCCTACGTAAAAAGCATAAAATAATAAAAATATAGTGCTATTTCGGATTTTTCTAAAAAACCGGTTCCGAGCCCTGATCAATGTTTTTAAAACCGAGTCTCGCGGGGGTTTTATGCCCCAAGGCTCTTAATATGTAATCATATTCATTTATATGTTAAATATACTCATAAGATCGTAAGATAGACTCGTAAACAGGTGGCACAGAGGCAGCCACTTCAGGGGCAACTGATATGTATTGATATTTAAATTTAATAGATACTACATACATTAACACAGAACAACGTCAGATATATTAAGGGTTTATCATTTTATAAGTGAACCTTCATTTTCAATTAATAATTCAGCCTATATACGTCCCACTGCTGAGCACAGGCCTCTTCTCATATCATGCGCGAGAGGGTTTGGGCTATAATCCCCACGCTAGCCCAATGCGGATTGGGTACTTCACATACACCTTTGAATTTCTTCGCAGATACTCGTATATATAGGTTTCCTCACGATGTTTTCCTTCACCGAAAAGCTAGTGGTAAATATCAAATGATATTTCGTACATAGTTATGTTCCGAACTCATTGGTACGAGCCAGGATTTGAACCCGCGACCTCCGGATTGAAAGTCGGGCGTCATATCCACTCGGCCCCTTGGCCACCACCGCTTCAATTTTCAAATGAATTTCGAAAATAATTCACCTCTCCACTCTGTGTTTGCTAAGGCCAAACCACACTGCGCGCATCACAATCGGTGTGACCAGGCCCCTGTTTCACCAACGTGACAGGTGCGACGAATTGTAAAATCACTGTTGCTGACGTCACAGGCATCCATGGGCTACGGTTACTGCTTACCATCGGGCGGGCCGTATTCCTGTTTGCCACCATCATTGTATTATTAAAAAAAACTTTATGATATCGAAAAAAACAGATATTTCTCTTGCTAAGTTTATGACAATTGTCACAAGAAACACTACAATTGTCACGAAATTCCGACATATAACTCATTACCTGTCAAGAATTACCTACAATTCTTGTAAATCTTTAACAATTGTCAGAAACTTCGCAGGAGAAATATCTGTTTTTTTCCGATATAATAAAGTTTTTTTTTAAATAATACAATGATGGTGGCAAACAGGAATACGGCCCGCCCTATGGTAAGTGGTAATCGTAGCCCATGGATGCCTGTGACGTCAGCAACAGTGATTTTACAATTCGTCGCACCTGTCACCGATGTGAAATTGGGGCCAGGCGTGGCTCACTCCGCGATTTCGTCGCTTTGCTAAAAGTACATCCGTTCGGCCCCAATTTTGGGGTTTGCCATAAGCCGCGCGTGGCGCTGTCGCCACCTAGTGGCCATATCTGTGCTGATCGTAACAGACGCGTTTTGTTAGCGAGTGAGTCTTCTGTACCTAGTACTATTATTTATTCTGTGGTTTGACTTAAATCAAAAGCTGGAAAACCCCTAACAGCTGGAACCCGGATTTGTTGCTGAATAAGACTTATGTGACGATTCCGTCCAACTTTCCAAACAAATCACAACGAAGTCCGTAGAAACCAGCTACACTTATAAACCAAAACGTCGTAAGTGACATTAGACGGTGCATGACATACGTCGTAAGTGTCAATAGACCGTGCGAGACATACGACGTAAGTGTCATTAGACGGTGCGTGACATACGACGTTTTTGTAGTGGAAAGGTAATGTATCAGGAAACAATTCAATCAAAGTTTTAGCCGTAAACGTGGAAACCGGTTTATAGCCGTGAGCGGTAGCCTTACCACGAGTTTACGTGGCGCATTCGATAGAGTCGGACCAAGCCAACTCTGCATGGCATTTGCAATGACATCATTAAGGTAAATTTTCTTAGAATCAGTATGATTTTGATAATGACCATATGAACCATGAAATCATTTTTGGGGCCGAAGTAAAAGTTGCTCAGTATAATCCCAAAACCTCCCTGGTATCGGGAATGCACTTATTTTTCGACCACGCGGTTAAAGTCGTATGGTTTTAAAATGTCGGTATCCACTTGATTGAGAGATTACCTGCCGACGAAAGGCAATTTTATCTTTTGTTAAACCAAACCCAAGTATATATTGCATTTCATTTTGCACACGTAATTAGCGGTTTGGTTTAACAAAACATAACAACACCGTCCGTCGGCAGATGGCCTACCGCGAACCACGATCGACGTGTTGCCTCTCTGTCGCACTTGTAAACTCGCACGTAAGTGTGACAGGGAGGCAACACGTAGAACGTGGTTCGCGGTAGGCCCTCAGGTACTCTCTAAAGTGGATTGTGACATTTAAGGCAGTACTACTTATACTCGTGGTTGGGGTACAGGCGTTTACAGTTTTATATACTTACGGGCATGCTGATAAGAATTTATACAAAATAAAGTTTCCGTGCCACGTGAAATATAGTTTTTGATTCAGGTTTTTTTCCATTGCAATTGTAGGAGAAAAATAAAATTGAATATGAGATATACCTCTATGTTTCTTTATAATTTTTACTTTGGTATGATATGTCTATTATCTAATATTAATTTAATCAGATTACGTATTTTATTTATTGTCATTAACGAAACAGAAGTAAAACATAATAATAATAAAAAATGCATTAAGACGAAACAGGAGGTGAGTTTTAAATATTTTAGGTAAATATACCCGTCTCGCTAACGGAAGCGGCTCCTAAAACTAGTGCGATAAGGACAAGGCGAAAAATCCTGCGTAAAAATCTCAAAAATTGAGGTTTCGTACTCGACTGTTTCCTCCTCCAAAACTTAACCAACCGTAACCAAACTTGGAAATCTAATACTTAAATGATTATAAAAATATCTGTGTCGGACCGTTTGGCTAAATTAATCTGTGTTGAAAAAATCATTGCTCTAGCATCAAAACCCACGGAGGAAACAGTCGAGTACGTGTGTATGGAGAAATGACCACTCCTGTTGGCTCTTAAATTATATCAGCACTAACGTGAGCAACATTTTTATTACTGTGTCACAATAACGACTTGTTATTGAAAAAGCGGTGGTGGCCGCTCGTAAAAATGAGTTTTTCGGAACTTAGGTACGAAATATCATTTGATATTTACCACTAGCTTCTCGGTGAAGGAAGAAAGAAATTCAAAGGTGTATGTGAAGTCCCCAATCCGCATTGGGCTAGCGTGGGGACTATAGCCCAAGCCCTCTCGCGCATGAGAGAAGGCCTGTGCCCAGCAGTATAGGCTGTATAGGCTGTACACGCCCCGTATTAGGCTGAATAATTATTTTTCAAGTGAAAACTTCTTTAGCGGCGCTGTGCATTTTGTGATGGGGAAAACTGTTAAACTCGCGACAGGTCACGTGACCGACAAATTCGACAGATTGAAAATTCGTAAGACGGACACGTGACCTGATCGAAAAACTGTTACTAATGTCATTGAGTTTTCACTTCTGCCGGCACTTCCGGAGTGCAACACGTTATTTTTTTATTAGTATTATAACGACATGTTTGCAGACAGAGCCACGTGCAGAGGTTAGCGTGTTATAAAAGGGTGTCATTCCCGAGAGTCCCGATCCCGCGCTATTGGCGGAGCAGCGTGAGGGCAAGGACCTGCACCTGTTGGGCATACCACAACACGGCACAAGTCATAAGAAACCATTTTAAGCTTAGTATTTTGAATATAGATTAAACTTATTATATTGACCGTAGGCTCACATAACTAATGACAGTAGTTCGAAGATCTGAAGATGAAGCTCACTATCTATCCACACTGACTAACAAAGTGGAGCAAAACCAAAGAAAAAGTCAACAGGGAAACCGGCATACACTAAGGAATGTTCCACTGCTAGTGTTGTGAATAACGCTCATTTCGAGGCCTAAAGACTCGAACCCCTAAGACTCTCGAGGCTTAACGCCTCAAAGGCGGCATAGACGATTTCTTACATCCATACGCGTAAAAAGATAGGCATTATGATTATAAACAATTATTATACATTTACAAACATATTAAAAGTCGTACGTCACAAAAAATACCGCGTAAAATAAATAAATACAATTCTCAAATATAATCGAGTCTTCAAGCCTAAAAATAAGCGTTATTCACAACACTGACCACTGCCTAACAAAGGCCTAGCCAAGATGCCAATCGTAATACACCGACAAACACCAAACAAAGTAAAATGTTAGGATGATAGGTGCTACGAAAGGTCACGTGACTATTTCAATACATTGTTAAAGTTTGGATTGGCTTTTTCTACCAGGGATGCTGCGGATGCAGATTTTTTGACATCCGCGGATGCGGATGCGGATGCGGATATTTAAAGCCTCACATCCGCGGATGCGGATGCGTATGCGGATGTCAAGATTTGGTACTTAAAAAACGTCAAATATTACATTTTTAGCATTTTTTATTTTAAAAAAATGTGCGTTTTATTTAATAAATAGTAACTTGGCAGACTTTTCGGGATCTAGACGATTTCGTTATACATATATAATGACGAAATTACCTAGCACTCACGCCGCCGGCGCCGCCGCTAATACGTTCCAGTTACCGACTTGGTCGACATCCGCATCATGCGGATGCTTTGCATCGATTTTATGCGGATGCGGTTGCAGATGCGGATGTTGAAAATAATGCGGATGTTCCGCGGATGCGGATGCGAATATCCGCAACATCTCTGTTTTCTACCACCGATTGTCATCGTGCCTAGGCCCTCAGGGCTGCACAAAATATGAATATGCACTGTAACGCTAAAACACTTTGCCGTATTACAGTGTTCAGATAATTACTTAATGTACAAGTCTTGAAACTAACTATAGTATCAATACCTCTTACGTCGAATGATGGTCCGTATGACAGTTCATTTTTATATGGAGTGGCTGTCACATAAAATGTTTGTAGACGCTTCTTGGAAGTTTAGCATATTATTTATTGAGTTATGTATCATTATGGTATTATTATAAGCAATAACAATCGTTAACAATACGGTATAATACAAACATATTACTTCAATGACTTGTTTTTAGGGTTCCGTACCCAAAGGGTAAATCGGGACCCTATTACTAAGACTTCGCTGTCCGTCCGTCCGTCCGTCCGTCTGTCACCAGGCTGTATCTCACGAACCGTGATAGCTAGACAGTTGAAATATTTATAGATGATGTATTTCTGTTGCCGGTATAACAACAAATACTAAAAACAGAATAAAATAAAGATTTAAATGGGGCTCCCATACAACAAACGTGATTTTTGACCAAAGTTAAGCAACGTCGGGAGTGGTCAGTACTTGGATGGCTGACCGTTTTTTTAGCTTTTTTTTTTAATTATGGTACGGAACCCTTCATGCGCTTACCGTGGGGCTTAGTCAATTTGTGTAAAAAAATGTCCTATAATATTTATTCATTCGACGCTTCAGGTATATTTAACCCGCCACCGCTTCCACCTTAAGCCACACGCGTGCAACATTGTAGCAGCCCATTGGTCCGATTATGGTCATCGAATGTCGTTCAATACATTATCCCGCTGTATCGGGCACCACACGATCGCCGATTGAAACGGCTACTTCATGCGACACGATCCCGCGTGTTTTGCGACTTGTGCGCGCTTGTTATGAAGTATAACATTTTTGCAAAGGGATTTGGTTGTTCATTGGAAAAGAGTTAATAGTTAGAGAAAGAAAAAGTAAGAAGGAAAAGATAAGAAGAAGAAGGAGGAAAGGTAAGATTGAGAGGCTGCTGGCACTGTGAGCTGTCTTTATATTATCTGACTTTAGAGAACAGTATCAGCAAAAAAGCGCACAAAATTTCACGAAAAGCGGTTTCGAAATGCGTTCTGTAGAGAACAGCCAGATATCTACGAAGGCTCGTCCAAGTTGAAATGAAGACGCTTCGATCGGTCAATTGGCTTAATATATTATTATGGTCATCGAATGTCGTTCAATACATTATCCCGCTGTATCGGGCACCACACGATCTGCGATTGAAACGGCTACTTCATGCGACACGATCCCGCGTGTTTTGCGACTTGTGCGCGCTTGTTATGAAGTATAACATTTTTGCAAAGGGATTTGGTTGTTCATTGGAAAAGAGTTAATAGTTAGAGAAAGAAAAAGTAAGAAGGAAAAGATAAGAAGAAGAAGGAGGAAAGGTAAGATTGAGAGGCTGCTGGCACTGTGAGCTGTCTTTATATTATCTGACTTTAGAGAACAGTATCAGCAAAAAAGCGCACAAAATTTCACGAAAAGCGGTTTCGAAATGCGTTCTGTAGAGAACAGCCAGATATCTACGAAGGCTCGTCCAAGTTGAAATGAAGACGCTTCGATCGGTCAATTGGCTTAATATATTATTATGGTCATCGAATGTCGTTCAATACATTATCCCGCTGTATCGGGCACCACACGATCTGCGATTGAAACGGCTACTTCATGCGACACGATCCCGCGTGTTTTGCGACTTGTGCGCGCTTGTTATGAAGTATAACATTTTTGCAAAGGGATTTGGTTGTTCATTGGAAAAGAGTTAATAGTTAGAGAAAGAAAAAGTAAGAAGGAAAAGATAAGAAGAAGAAGGAGGAAAGGTAAGATTGAGAGGCTGCTGGCACTGTGAGCTGTCTTTATATTATCTGACTTTAGAGAACAGTATCAGCAAAAAAGCGCACAAAATTTCACGAAAAGCGGTTTCGAAATGCGTTCTGTAGAGAACAGCCAGATATCTACGAAGGCTCGTCCAAGTTGAAATGAAGACGCTTCGATCGGTCAATTGGCTTAATATATTATTATGGTCATCGAATGTCGTTCAATACATTATCCCGCTGTATCGGGCACCACACGATCGCCGATTGAAACGGCCGCTTCATGCGACACGATTCTGCGCGTTTGTTATGAAGTAGGTCTTACATTTTTGCTTTGAGATTTGGTTGCTCAGGGGAAAGAGGTAATAGTTAAGAAAGAAAAAAAAAACCGTTCCAAGGGTTCCGTACATTTACATTTTATTGTACAGCGTAAGTCGGAACTTATAAAAAAAAAAACCGACTCACGCTTGACTGCGCATTTCTAATTGGTTTACCTGTCCTAATAATAAAAAATATTTGTGAAATTCTCAAAATGAGCTCCTTCAATACCTATATAACACGGTATAGTACATTGTAGGAGAGGACGGAAAACCGCTAAAAGATGGACGAGTGAGTTCGAGGGCCGACACGTTAGTGGAGGCCCTCGAATAATACGAGTCCATCTTTAGCGTTTCCGGCCGAGGCATTACATAGTGCTTTTCACGACTACTGCGAGGAAATAAGAAAACATTTGCATAACTATAAGTACTAGCCCGCGATTTCTCTGGTAGCAAATTACTAGCCACTGCCTGTACTGTCTCTTGAATTTCGGTAGGCGTCAGCGTAAGAATAACATTTTCTTCACTAGAAGGACTCATTTTTATAGCGAGCGTAGATACGCGTTTCTTATATTTTTTAGTCAAACACAATTTACACTATCCAATTCAGTAAGTATTTTCAGATCCCGCCGTTTTTACTTTTTTACCACTTTTAAGAGGCGTTTTTCTGTTATTTGCTTCAAACCGACTCTAAAATTAGAAGCGTTTTTGCTAAAAAAACCACAAACAGCTACAAAAGTCAAAAACGCCTTAAGCGTGAACTGAATGGATAATTGTAAAAAAAAAATGAAGTGAATGGTTTTGTCTTTTCTTTTTTTTTTAACAAGAAATTGGTTCTATAGATGGTCAAGCAAATCTTGTCAGTAGAAAAAGGCGCGAAATTCAAATTTTCTATGAGACGCTATCCCTTCGCGCCTACATTTTTCAAATTTGCCGCCTTTTTCTACTGACAAGATCTGCTTGACCAAGTATATAAATAACCTTATTTTATTTATGAAGGAAAAAGTTGCGCAAAAAAGACCTTTTATTGTTTTTTTATGTTTTAAATGATACTCATTGCTGTAGCGAACTGTCACTAATGACAGATGATGATAACAATGAAACATTGTAGTAGTGGTGGTTCAGGTGCTACAGCTATTGCCTACTTTCCAGCTTGGTTTTAGACCATCTATTGCTACATTTCCGAACAGTGGCGTGAAAAGTATATAGTTTGAAAATCTTTAATTTTTAACTCGCTCATTTACCCTCCAAAAGTGACCCCCGTATTTAAAATTCATGTGTTTACGTTTACGTTACGTGTCCGTCTTTGGGTCACTAACTTACATATTTGTACCAAATTTCAACTTAATTGGTCCAGTAGTTTCCGAGTAAATCCGTTTTTTTCCTTTTCAGATACGGAACCCTAAAAAGTAAGAAGGAAAAGTTAAGACGAAACGGGAGCTGAGCTAAAAGTCAATTTTGAGATTTCAAGCTGAATATACCCGTCGCTCTGACGGGGCGTAACCGCGGCGTGAGAGACTGTATTTGTATGTGTAATGCACGCACACAGACGCGTGCGGTGCGCCCGTACTCGCGCTGGCGCGCACCCGGCGCACCTCACTGATTGCAATTTGCATTGCCACTTTTTGTTACTGCTACTACTAAGTAGGGTAATTCGCCAGTAACTGGCCACTTTTAATAACTGGCCGCCCTAAACTAAAAATGAATCCTATTAACAGAACAGAATTCATTTTAGTATAAGGTTTCAATAACTTGCCACTTTATACTAAAATTAATTCTATTTATAGGTGAATATAATTCATTTTTGGTTTGGGGTGGCCACTGACGAATTACCCTATTGCGATTGAACTTTTTTACTTACCCGGCTTACGTTTACGGAACTCGATATCGAATAGGTTAATTCGCCAGTAACTGGCCGCCCTAAACTAAAAATGAATTGTATTCACCTCTATACAGAATTCATTTTAGTAGGTATAAGGTTTCAATAACTGGCCACCTTATACTAAAATGAATTATATTTATAGATGAATAGAATTCATTTTTGGTTTGGCGTGGCCAGTTACTAATCGTGGCCTGTTACTGGCGAATTACCCTATTTACGTACTTAGTGGTTAATACTAGTATCAAGTAAGTTTTTTTTTTCAATAATGCTCAGAAACGAAGTATAGACATGACAAATATAAATATTAACGTCTTTGTAAGGCAGGATTGGACATTCTATAGAGTAAGTGTATGAAACAACCAATTCAGCTAGGACTAGGGAATGTATCTAGATCTCGCAATTTCGAGATCTCGCTAGATCTCGCACGTATTTTCGAAATTTAACCTAGTTGACAGGAAATATCGATATATGCAATCTCGGTCGAGATCTCGATTAATATATTCGAGATCTCGAACAAGACTGAAAGTGAAATACTTTGTTTTAAGTAATATATGACCTTAGATTCATGTTGTTCAGGCAGTGCTATTATGTGTCCGGCTTTAGCTCTATATTTTCATTTATTTATTTTTCTTAGGCTAGGTCATTTATAACATGGATATAAAAGTAAAATACAAAAACACATAAAAAAAAAACAAAAAATAAAGATAAACACATTATAAAAAACCTAACCTAGGGTGCCGCCAGCAGCGGGGCAGGGCCCATTAGCTCTATTATTGTTACGCAGTTTCTAAGTAAAGGTAAATAGTGGTTTAATTTCGATAGCATTTCATAGAAGTAAAGTAAAAATTAAAATTGATTTTATGTTAAATATTTAATTTTTTGTTGTTATTTTCAAAATATAACATCAGGTACCTTAAATAAGTAGTATGTCGGCGGCATATCGTAAATCGTAATCCTTGGCGTATCATGAAACGCCACCATTTCCTGATCTAATATTAACCCAGGCATAACACGATCTTCCTTATGAAAGAGACGGCAGATCCATCAGAGCAATGCATTCTTTGATATTCCTAGCTTCATAGCGGGTGCATTGTAAAATAATTGATCGAGAAATCATATACATATGTTCAATGATTTTGTAAATGACTACAGTTATGACTACGGTTATTAGAAACCAATTATCCACTCAACCGTCCGGCCCACGAGACTGTTTTCCTGTCAACCGTCCGGGGTTTTTTAGCGACGCACACCCCGCGCAGCGCATTCACAATTTTCTACAAAAATTATAACTACACTGCCATCAAAATTTTTTTAGAGCTAACTATTTAGTTAGGCTACGTTGTCGCATCAAGAGAATTAGTAAATAATGCTGAAATATTCCGTTAGATGGCTCTGAAATCAAATCTTTCTTCCACCCCTTTGGATAGTAAGGTTCCCGCGGACGGTTAAGAGCATATTTTTTTCGGATACTATGCTATCGTCGGACGGTCAAGTGGTTATAGTATGTTTAATATTCTTTCTAATGGTATGCATCACCAATTGATCAGTAAAATAGAACCCGAGAAATAATGATCAGTTGAGTTCGGTCGCCCGCCATTTACGTGACGGAACAAAATTCATCATTACTTTGTTATATGTATAATATCATACATCAATAAAACTTATGTTTTTGGAAAGCTAATGAAATTTTTCGTATATTTTACAATAACATTAATTGCGGTAAAGTTATAATTTATTGAGTTAGAGGCATGTTTTGTCAGTACTTATGCCATCCATGCACGGTAAAAAATCATATATTTTTAATATTTTGTAAATGACTACAGTCATGACTACGGTTATTATAAAACAATAATTGCACGTTTAATACTCTTTCAAACGACATCTCACACGAACTGATCGGTCCCATAGGACTAAAGACGTGAACAAATATCAATGCTGGTCGGCCGCCCACTTTTTCCTTCCTTTTTTTCGACACGCCCCCCCCCCCCTCCATAAAATAAAAACCGGTTTATTCATATTCTGGAGACCACGAGGAACACGTCCATACCAGTTTTAGGTATTTAGAAGAGATGTCGACGAAAATCGTGAAGGAGACGACTTTTGTTTAATTTGCCTATAGACTATAGGAATATCAGAATTCACAATGAGGTTTGCGCAAAATGGCTGGTGTTCGCTAGGCAGATCATGAAATGTCGGCGTTTCATTATATTCCTAGGAATATCTCGATACGCCCGATTTTACGATGTCTATATCTATGGAATTCTTAGAGATTATTGATTAAAATAACACATTTTTAGTTACTTTGTCAAATTCGATCTCGTCGAGATATTAATCTCGATTCCGAAAATCTGACTGTCGAGATCTCGAAACACCCAATCTCGATTCGGATTTTTCGTGCGAGATCTCGAATCGCCAATCTTGGTGCGAGATTGCATTCCCTAGCTAGGACCTTAAATTGCTCGACATTTACGGAGCGTGACTGTACCTAAAAATTTTGTAAACCCATAACCATGCAATAAAATATTTATGATTTTGATTTCTAATTTGAAATATTAGAATCAAAAAGTTCAAAATAGATTGTACCTATGTAACTACAAAAATGTGTTCCCTCTCAACGCAAAACCCCTTGTGTCTTAGGAGGATCCAGATATTTTCACACAAGACGGTTTATCGATAACTTCTTACATCACTAGATTATCGACATTAAATGTCGACTATTGCCCATCACTTTTCTGGCTGTGTACGTATTTAGAAACTTGACTCCGCCCCTAAAATTAGTGCGATAGGGACAACTGCAGCTGAGGCGAAAAATCCTGCATAAAAATGACAAAAATCGAGGTTTCGTAGTCCTCTTTTTCCTCCTCCAAAACTTAACCAATCGTAACCAAATTTGGAAATCTAAATGATTATGAAATTATCTGTGTCGGACCGTTTTGCTTTTTTGGCTAATTGATATCAGTTTTGAATACCACGCCTCTCATCGCGGCATAGTCAATTAGGCGATTTTGGCCATTTTTGAAGGGCTAGAGCGCCTTAAAAAACAAAAATATCAAAAAAAGCAAAACGGTCCGACACAGATATTGACAATATTAATCTGTGTTGAAAAAATCATTGCTCTAGCTTCAAAAACCACGGAGGAAAACGAGGACTACGTTTGTATGGAGAAATGACCACTCCTGTTGGCTCTTAAGAAGCAGGAAGGAATAGCTTTCTTTACATTATCTGACTTAAGATAACAGTATCGGCAAATAAATCTCACAAATTTTCACGAGAATCCGTGTAGGAATGCGTTCCGCAAAGGAAAACAACCGGGCAGACAAGAAAGGCATCCTCACCCAGTCTGAAACGCAGACGCTTCACTCGCGCTTCGCGCTTGCTCGGTCTAAGTATTCGCCTATATACCGGATGTTTCCTGTAATAACAGAAGGAATAAAACTAAACTGTAACAGGAGCAATAAATGAGTCTTCAAAAGGACCAACTGATGCATAAGTAAAGGAAACAGCTCGACTTATTAACGGTTTCAAATCAAAATTCCTTTTTTGCTGCGTTTCTGGCTCTCTGAAATTTCTTGAACTTTCTGTCCCGCCATAAAGAAAGTTTGCCCACTACTGTTTTAGAAACGGATTTACTCTACGCGAGAGTGACAGCCGTCTACGTAGATTGGTAGTATTTTTACGAGCACCTAAAACTAAAGTACAATCCACTGCGAAAGATAAAATTTACGAGGATTTCCACACTGCTATTTAGTTGAAGTCTTGTCAAAGATATTTCTTAGTTGATTGTGCCATAGACTAGGCGTAAACTAGAGTAAAAATGTTTTGACAGTTTAAGAGGGGGTTGACGCAAAATTCCAGTGTTTATATTAAATTTTTACATGTTTTAAACAAGGTAAATGTCAAAAAAATTACTTGGACTATATTTGCGAGGGCAAACTTTAAGCAAAACCGTAATAGTTATTTATGCTACAAGTACGAAAAATAGGAAATTCGCAACCAGTTGCGCAACTACGTCGAAAATTGAATAGGCCATATTTACTGTAAAACGCTGTACATTACACGTGCGAATAGGTAATTCGCAACTCGTGTCGATTTAAAACACTCCTTGGGAATTTCCTATTTTTCGCACTTGTATCGTAAATAACTATTACAGTACATGGCTCTTTAAATTATCGACGTAGTTACGTATTGTGCTTATTATAACACCTGGTTTCGTAATGTATATAGCACCAGTTGTACTGTAAAAGGTTTTGTTTTCAATTGTATATAGTTACCCTGCATACAACAACAACAGCATCAGTACAGTCAGACCAAGACAAGTCTGCAGCGGATTTGATAGCCCACGCAGTGCAAGTATTATTTTAAACGTCAAACTTCTATGAAATTATGACGTATAAATAACACTTACACTGCGTGGCCTATCAAATCCACTGCAGACCATTCTTGGTCTGACTATAATCTTAGTATACAGGGTGTTTCTGATCATGGGCCTTTAAATCCAGGGCTCTGTTCCATAGTAAAAGTAGCCCAGTTTAGCGAGTAAAATCAAGCCCTGGATTTAAAGCCCCATGGTCAGACACATACTGTATGTATAATTGCAGAGTTATTGAGGTAAAACATTAAAAACTCGCGCGATCACCAAGTCTTCCGTCGCAAGTTCCGCGTCGCACGCCTTTTCTTACTTTCAGCTTTATGCCTCCTCTTAAGTAAACAATATTGTATAGTGCCATACATTTTGTGGTAACTGTATTGTCAAACGTTATTGTCGGCAAACTAAAATATTACCCAACTAAAGTGGCATACCAGCACACTTGGCTAGACTTAACAATGGGAGATGGACACGACAGATTACTGAATGGCTTAGAGCGCTTTCACATTGTCCGATCCGACATCGGATGTCGGAAGGAAGTAAAGTATAAGACCATCAAAATTATCAGCATTGAATAAACATTAATTTCACTAAAAACTACGAAATCTAAAACTATAAATTACATCTAAACCTAAACTAACCTATAAAAACTAATCAAACAACCCACCCCGCATCGCCCCCGGCGCAAAGGTGCCCATCACACTTGCTGCGTTACCGCGTTGAACCGCGATGGACAACCTCTGCGCCAGGAACAACCCGGAGCGCGGGTCGAACCCCAAGAGAGACCAAGTGTAAGATATATTATATATTATGGAACTGACGCGAATAGAATTACATTGAGTTTTTTAAAGCGGCATATCTGCAATGGCATTATTGTACCTATCTGTGCCATAAAGCTTTTACTAGTATGGCAGACGAATCAAGAAGCTAAAGACATTGATCAACTTAATATTTTTTTTATTATGTCCCGTCAGCCAGGCGACAAATAGTACTATAGTTTGTTAGAAGAAATAGAAATTGTTATATAATTATTTCTACTCAGAATCACGAAGACTATCGATTTAAAAAAAACCGGGCAAGTGCGAGTCGGACTCGCGCTCGAAGGGTTCCGTACCATAATGCAAAAAAAAACAAAAAAAAGCAAAAAAAAAAACGGTCACCCATCCAAGTACTGACCACTCCCGACGTTGCTTAACTTTGGTCAAAAATCACGTTTGTTGTATGGGAGCCCCATTTAAATCTTTATTTTATTCTGTTTTTAGTATTTGTCGTTATAGAGGCAACAGAAATACATCATCTGTGAAAATTTCAACTGTCTAGCTATCACGGTTCGTGAGATACAGCCTGGTGACAGACGGACGGACAGCGAAGTCTTAGTAATAGGGTCCCGTTTTACCCTTTGGGTACGGAACCCTAAAAAAAGAGTAAAAAAAAAAAGTCAGTTTTGTAACGCATGTTCACATACGTTTCGAATGGACCGTCACAAAACTGACACCCAAAATTTGTATCAAAAAACTGGGGACACTTTTTTCTTTGTCCCATTCAATAGTAAGTACTCGTGATTCTGAATCTAAATAACCCAAAAGTAGATGGTTTTTGGAAAAAAGTTAATGGTAAGTATCATTTTTTCTGAAAACCCCCCGAGTACTGACTGCATGTGCATACGTTTCCCCACCCACCCCCACCTTTTACTGCCTACCCCCGTTTCAGGAAATTGTGTAGCGAGGTATGAAACTTTATTGTTTATTGCCGCTTTACTTCATGCCTCATACCTAAACCATACTATACGAAAGCACCATACAGGATATTTTACTTCGAGGTTAATATGTACCTATATATACTAGTAGGTCATTCATACTAAGCAACTTTTACTATGAGACCAGCCCCGAAATCGCGAAAAAATTGGCGGTTTCATACATTTTGGCTCATCAGATGTTTTGTATAGGAGATCCATATTTTTTCATAGCGAGGCACTGCGATCGGACCTTTCGTTCCCACCTATGGTTGTCGCTGCCGACGTCGCAAGTCGCTCAATGTCGTGGCCGGGCCGATATAGGCATTCCGAAACATGTCGCGCGAGTGACTAAAAACAAGTGCAAGTGAGTCTAAACCGTAAAATTGATCAATCTTGCACAAGCGCGCAAAAATATAAAAGCATTTTAAGCTACAACTTTTTATTTTAGACGCTTGCTAATCTGTCCTTAACAAGTTATCAAAATTCATCCAAATTTACGACTCCATCTCGCAGATAAATTATACTTGCTCAAATTTTATTACAATTAGCAAGAAAAGCTTCTCCAGGCTTGGTTGCTCAGATAAATTTAAATGCTCAGACAATATTTTATGGCTTATTTTAGGTACGTTTTACGAGCGAAGACGGGTCTGGGTGAATGTCTGGCTAGGTTTATGTCTGCGACTAGTGGTATTTCAAATATGGCAGGCTTAGGGCTTGTATTTACACGGTTTAAGTATTTATAGTAGGGAATTTATCGCATTGGTGTCGGGAACATCAGACATCTAGACAGAAAATTTTACCTGTTTATCCAGTAACTCATAATATGAGGACACAGTTGAGGACATAGCTAAACTATTGAATGATCTGTCGCCTGGGGTATTTCCGGACCGATACCACCTTAAAACCTTCAAGAAAAGAGCGTACCTATTCCCTTCTTAATGGCCGGCAATGCCCTTACAACCTCTCTATACAGTGTTGCAGGTGTCCATTGGCGGCGATAGTCGCTTACCATCAGGCGATTCGTCTGCTCGTTTGCCTCATATATCATAAACAAAAAATATGTGCCCAGAACTACAAAATCTTTCCACCAAAAATGTAGTTTTTATACCTATTTAATTTTTTTTACGTTTATACAATGACAAATGAAACAATTCACAGTTTCACACGGAAACTGGACTTTTAAGTTTTACAAAGGCATTTGAATATATTTCTTCATATTGTTGGGTCTTCCGAAAGTATATTGCTATACAAGTATACTTATAGCAAATAAACAGAACATTTAATAAGTAAATCAATCTAGGCCTAGGGTATCAATCAGGGCAAAAAAAATAATCAACAAAACATTAAAAAAACCATTTAAAACACATAAAAACTGGAACGCTGACACCATGACACGAAATCGTTCCAAATTTAAAAAAATCGCAAACCGCGCATCTAATTTCGCCGGTCGTTGACCTTTGCAGGATTTAAGCCGCTGTAAATCAACGTTGATTATTAGACGGGCTCGTGGAGGCTAGGCGCTGTACAGCGCTGCAGCTGTTGGCTGGTGTCAATTTTGACGTTTACGCGCGAAAAGTTTTACGAGCAGCAGACGTCGCGGCGCGTCGAACAGTGATGTGACAGGTATTGTTGTAGTCGATATATTGCTGCTGCTTTGGCTGAGATTAGTCTATAAATTATGTATAATGTTTTTAGTTGCTGCTTTATATTTTTTCAAATAATCATATTCTGTTTTTATAATTTTACATTTTTGATGGTTAAATGCCGTTTTATTTAGTTTTCTCAAAAAAAAAAACATATTCAGTATTTGAAATTTTGTCTTTTCTTTCATATCAGTACTAAACAATGTCAACGGCGGATTTCAATTTCCTCCCCGTTACCTACGTTTTTTTATTAACTTAGTTATTTAACGTTTTCGCATAAAAAAAAAACAAAAACGTATTTGTTTGTAGACGTAACTTACTATTATTTTAATTCAATTAGTATTATGTTGGTATTGATTTCCTGTTTTCAGATTTCCATATTTTCTTCTACTTAATAGTTGTGTAGACTATGTATACATGTCCGGGTAGGAAGAGTAGATAAGGATCGTCAACATTGCATGAAGAATAATAAAACAATTGCTTTATCTAACCGCACATTAATAATTTTAATAATTGGTGTTGTCGTGTCAGTAAACTTGGCGTTGTTATATAAACTTAAAAAATTATAATATTTTAACAATCAAGTAATCAACATTAAAAACTGACCAACGTTCAGGTACAAGATAGTAGGGAGAGCTCACATCGCGAGCACGACTCACATTTGGCAGGAGTATCATAACATAAATTCACTTAAATTGTACACAAAGTTGCCTTGACACACAAGCAAAAAACTCCATATTTAATCAGTTAATCTTCCTCGTCGCGGCCTCAACCTTGAACGAAAAATCGATAATATATCTCTCCAACCGCCCCATCACTCAGAGGTTCGTTTTACGACCGTCTCGTACCGCGTTCCATTTTTGAAATGTGTCTTCGCTTGCGGTAGGTCGCTCAACGGCCATCTCCGTATGGGGATCCAGTCCCGCATTTTTATGTGCATTTTTAATGGTGTGAATTTTGTTTATAATGTCGTAAAGGTACATCGTTACCGCGGTTGCAAAAACGATTGACCGGATTGACAGCCCAAAAAGGAACTTTGTATAGATCTCAATTCATTTGTCGGCGAGTCAACGACGACACATATTCATAATATTGAACTTGGCTCTCACTTCACATTTATGTTTTTGTTGGGATATCATTACTTTTTGTAAAGAAATTACTATCAATAACTGATGTTTGAGCTACGTTTATGAAATGTTGTATTTCAAGTTGTAAAGGGGTCAAAAGTAGGTCGAAATGGTTCGTGTAATATTACAAATACAAACGTGTAAAATTTCAATATAAATACTACAATTTTTGATATAAATACTTCAATCACGGGGACTCCCTTTAAAGGTGTCAAAAAAATTTTGACAGAATTTTCAATAGAAAAGAACCAAATATATGCCGCAAAATAGACCTATTCTGTTCCGCCCTAATTAAGTTTCACACGACGCCCCATATGACCATATCTTTTGTTTCTTTCTAATTTAATGGGTTTATGCCCTTAAGCGGATTTTATTGCATTATTTTGTGTTAAAATGTGGGAAAGTTTTAAACACTCGTCCATCCATCATAGCACGTATTGTGCGTGTCTCGGATTGCATGTTGAACTGTCATAAAATTCTGACAATGGCGGATCATTACAATTACATGTAATTTATCGTCATCGAGGTAACCTCTTATTAAATCATGATAGTAAGATAATTACCTTAATATTTAATTAGAGAGTTCACCTTCTTATCTTAAGGAAGTTTGGGGTAATAATCTTAGGCCCACTTGCACCTTTCCACTAACCCGGGGTTAACCAGTTAAATCTAGAGTTACCATGGTTACCAGTACAATTTGACACTAGGTTAACGGTTTAACCGCTTAACCCCGGGTTAGTGAGATGGTGCAAGTCGACCTTGAACAGTAGTTTTTCGGTAAAAAACATTGTGAGTCAACCGGAGAAGTCCCAATAAGGTCAGGTTGTAGAATAAGGGCTTATTTAGACGATGCGAGAACTCGCATGCGAGTTTCATTACACTGCGGTTTTTGATCGGTCGGTTGAATTGGACGTAACCAACAGTCCGCAATGGAACTAAAATCGCATGCTAGTTCGCGCGCCGTCTAAGAGTGACATTCCATTTCCAACTGCAGCTGCAATACTGGTCATTTTACTATGGAAATTGACAATGACAGCGACGCGTTTCCATAGTAAAATGAACAGTATTGCAGCTGCAGTTGGAAATGGAATGTCACTTTAAAGGTGACAGTCCATTTCCAACGACAGCTGCACTACTGTTCATTTTACTATGGAAATTCACAGTGACAGCGACGCGTTCAGTACCGGTAGTGCAGCTGTGGTTAGAAATGGAATGTTACCATAAATCAGCCGCAAGGCTGCGTTTCCACAAGATATGTGCGAGGACGCGTAGCGAGGGATATGTTTGTTAAGAACCAATAGAAAACTGCCGACTAGTGCTGCGCTGAGCGAGGATATAGGTAAATGAAGTGATTCTATTGGTTATTAACAAACACATCTCTGCTTATACTTCTCTAGTGAAAACTGAAAACGCAGTCTCAGACTTGAGCTGATTTAGCGCGCGAACTCGCATGCGATTTTAGTTACATTGCGGAGTGTTGATTACGTCCAATTCAACCGACCGATCAAAACCCGCAATGAATGAGACTCGCATGCGAGTACTCGCATCGTCTAAGGGCCCCCCCACATCTGGCGTCTTTCGAGCGTCGGCGTCTGTCGGCGTCGGTCCAGCGCTATGGAAAATGACGTCGCTGCGTCGACGTTGCGTCGACGTCGGCCATAGAATTGTAGACGCCGACGCTCGAAAGACGCCAGATGTGGGGGGGCCCTAAATGAGCCCTAGGCACGAGATATTATTGTTTTATAATGGGCAACCCTGAGGAACCCGAGTTCTACAGCCGCTCCGCCTCTGCTAAGTAAGCAAAATCGATGCATCGTTAAAAAACTTAAAAACTGCAGTGAGACTACGTAATTTACGAGTGGGTAGTTAATAAACGTTTTGTGGCCGTCGTTAAAGCGCTCGGTCCCTTTCTCGCCCGTCTTTATGGGCGTGGAAGTGCGAGACAGCTATGTATTGCGCTGTTTTTATTGCCTGCATTATGACCTGGAAGCGAGCTCACGGGAACTGCAATGTTTTGGTTGATTTACTTTAAAACTAGTTTTGTTTATTTTAAGGCTCCTCTTCACGTTGGGCCAACGCCATCGAGGGACGCAGCCATGCGGTAGAATGAGATAGCAATATCACTTGCTCCCTCTAACGCATAAATGCGTCCCTCGTTGGCGTTGGCCCAACCTGAAGAGGAGCCTTTAACCTAATGGCTGTGTGAGTTGTAGACCTCGCGAGCCCAAATCCACTGTTGTATGTAGTAATGTTTAGTTTTTATAGTTACCTAATTCCACAAAAGATGTCGCTGTTCTATCGGCTACATCGCGCTGTTAAAATTTTTCGGTACCATCGAGCTGATCTGATGATGAAGACAGGAGGGAGCCGTAGGAACTCTGTGATAAAACAACACAACCTATTTGTGTTTGGGGTTGTTAGAATTTTCTTGATGAGTATTAGTTGTGCGTGGAAAGAAAAGTACAGTCAGCGATAAAAGCTTGTATCAAAAACGAAATGATTGCCAAAAACTTATTTCTGTGACATATGATCAAAAATATGTCCAGAAAAATATTAATATTGCATTGTCTTCCGATAAACATACGTATGCATTTCAGCTCAATCGGAAATTGGGAAGTGGGTCAAATTTAGCATCCGACATTTGACCCATACTAACAAATTAATGAAATTAACATACATACAAACATAACAAGTTAAATAAAAGCTTTTAATAGCTCTGAATATTGGCACCAGCGCCCTGTAGTGCAGGAGGATGATTCGAATTGTATAATCTTGTTATGAAACGGTTATTGGAAATGATTCGTCAGCTGTCACAGACAAAACATCTGTGCATAGTCGCGCCACCCCCTCTGTCACACATAAGGTAATTTTACTCCATGTTCGAGTCGAAAGTGTCTTTGTGTGACGTCCGTGTCTTTGAACGGACCAATCACGGCACGGGATTTCGCTCACCTCGTCCCGCGCACCCCCGCATTTTTGGCATCATCGGTTGCATGAAATGATTGCTCCAAACTCGGTCTAGAGGATTCCTAGTCTATGTCAGCTGTTCATAGTGACACATTACACATTATCGTGGGCGACGCCTTTGATGTTTGCGTAATGCCGACACCGCACAAGAACACAGTAGGGTTGTCACAGACTTACGCAACTGCCCAAGATATATTCCTAAAGTGAGGACGATAAGCACGGATAATTACGTACATTGACCCGCCTATTCTTATCTCTGTCGCGTAATTTATATTGCTGTCCCGCACGCAGTGTCATTGACCGGCATTATGGGCGAGAGCAATAAGTATCATCATCATCATCATCATCAGTCGTTCCCTCAATGCTGAGGATCGTGACATCATGTCCTAATGTTGCTGACCAGTCTCTTCCATAGGCAATAAGTATAGTTAGGGGTCATCCATTAATTACATCACACGTTTAGGGGGAGGGAGGGGGTCAAGAAAATGTGACATATTGTGACATGGGGGAGGGGGGAGACACAAACTTTGTGACGTCACTTTAACTTCATCAGTAACCGAAAATTTATTTAAATTATTTTATTCGCTGTACATTTCAATAACAAGTTTTTAAAACGATAATCGTCTTTATTCGTTTAATTTTCTTTCCTAAGCAGTTTTGGGTTATAAAATTACTAATATCTATATCGTCAAAAATATTTTGATAAAATATTAATGATACTTAGGTACTTACTTAATTCGATTTGGCGATTTCGTAGAAAAAATGTGACGTCACACTAGGGGGGAGGGGTTTGCCAAATGTGACCAAGTGTGACAAGGAGGGGGGGAGGCGTCAAAAAAGCTAGAAATTCGTGTGACGTAATTAATGGATGACCCCTTACAGGGAAATCTCGATAAGTAATCTGACACTTCGATGGTCTGGTATAGGTACCCAGTACTTAATTCGTCACTAATATTCTATGTCCTAGTATACAATGTGCGCTAACATTTTCGCCCTTAAATCTGCCTTAAATGGCTAAGTTTCAGATTAGAGTAAGTAGATTATTTATTTATTAATTTTATAGTAAAATGTACATATATACATACATACATCTGGTTTCTGTTGAAATATTTTTAAATTTTTCAATAATAGTATCTGAAATTAACTGTTGAGTTTCAGAAAGGTTGTCATAATTAGTGATGTGTTGGTCGCAGGTGGAAATAACTAGGGTATCTATATGTTTATCAGAATATGACGTTATGTCAGGTAATATGTGGGGAGCTATATTGAATTTTCTCCAAAAATTTGTGCCTAGAATCAAGGGTTGCTTTACAGTAGGGATAACATGAGCGGTAATAATAGCCACAATATTTTTGTACGAAATTGGTAGTTGAATTGTACCAATAGAGTATATAGGGTAGCCGTCGGCTACAGAGCCTACGACTTTATGGTCGTAATTTATGGTAAAATTGTGGGATAAGAGAATTTTATGGGAATTATTTCCGAAAATAGTTAAAGCACTGCCACTGTCTAAGAGGCCACATAAAGTTAAATTATTTGTCTGGATGTTGACATAAGGTCGTTCATCGTATGGATCTTGAGTGAAAAGTGCTGATGTAGTATTGTATGATGACATAAATAATTTAATGGTATCTAACCATTGGTTCCATTCTGTAGCAGTAGTTTTATTTAAGTTACTTTTCTCCTTTATGCGTTTTTTGGAAATTTATGGCAAACTGTACATTTTGCAAAAGTGACATTTTGTTTGCCACAGCGGAAGCATACTATATTTTTACTTGTACAAATATCTAAAGAATGATCGTTTGTTCTGCAACGCGGACAGGAGTAACGTAACGTAGAAGGTGGTGCTGTTACAGTATGGACCGGTTTATTAAATGGGAATGGTGGTATGTACGGTTGGGAAGGGGGGGTATGGTTAGAATCTTGTTGAATGTTGGTATAGTTGCTAGAGCTATAAGTAGAGGTAGTATTACAGCTTTCGTACCATTTGCACGATTGGAATAATGTGTCTATAGACGTAACATCTGTAGGAACTAATCTGGAACTGTAATAAGGGCTCATGTTTCTACGGAGGATATCTATTTTTTGTTTTTCAGAAAGGGGTTCATGTAATTTGGAAAAGAGGGCTTCCATGGCTGAAAAATACATTATTATTCGTTCATGTTGTTTTTGTTTACGGGAATGTATATTTTGTAGTAAGTTGTGGTCATGGTCATGCAATTCGAAATCTTTTAAGAAGTGGGTTTTAAATGATTTCCAATCTGTAAGGGTTGTTTTCTTTGACCTATACCAATCTAAAGGAGTGCCTGATAAAAAATCGTATATATATTTGTGTAAGCGTTTGTCGTCAATGTTACGCGCAATTGCAAACTCTTCGATGTTTCGAATAAAATCATAAGGGCAACTATCGCCTTTATAGTTGAATTTTTTAAAATCGCTTGGTTTTGCTTCAGAGAGGTTGGTTAATTTTCGAGCAAGTAGGTCTAAATTTGTGGAATCATCTATCAAAGAGGTTGCTGACGCGTAAGTTGACGTTGTTGTTGACGGTTGTGACATGTTAAATTTTGTTTGACATTTTGACAATAATTCGCATATTTTCGAATAGTTGTCAATAATTTCTGGAGATAATTCAGTGGTAATAGAGAGACGTTCTATTCTGTTATATAAATGAAATAAGAAAACCGCTATTCTATCGTGCTTCGCTTGGTTGGTGGTCGCAAGCTGTAGCTGAGAAGAAACTATTGTGAGGCATCTGCTAATTTCGGTGATATCCTGTTCAAGATCATATGGGCTGGAGAGATTCGAACACGGGTCCGCGAATAAATTTGGAGTGAGGAGCTGTCTTAAATCATCAGCCTGCGCGGTGGCTGGGAACTGAATGTTCCTGAGTTTGAGCTCATAGATGAGTTCAGGTTTATTTAATAGTGCTGGATTCATTGTTTATTAAAGTGGATACCTATTACGAAGAGAATAATTGATGTTATCAATATAAATAAAATATGTAGTTATTAAATTTTATTTTTTATTGAATCGAAAGGAGAAGTTTATTGTGATATTAGGCTTAGTTGTGTATATTTATTTAATCGGGTGAAGGATAAGCTATCGGATTATCTCCAACAGTACTGCCGTAAGTCAGGATTGGTTCGCACTTCAGTGACTCCAAGGAGTTTTAAAAACACTTAGGATTGAAACCAATTTGTGAGATTTCAGTGGAAATCTTGGATTGTGTAATTGTATGTGATAGATGTTTTGTGTAATCACTATGTTAAGAGTTTTGTTACGTGGCGCGACAAAAAGCGTAGGACGTTGGCATAATAGGGATTAGAAAATAGATATAGATAAATTGGTATAAGATGATGAATGATGATAGATGTATATGTAATTGGTTATTTAAGGGGGGAATTTTGGTTAAACGGTTGAGGATTAGATAAAAGGTTGGTTGTAAAATAGAAAATTAAATAAAATGATGTTAGGCCGAGAGATATTGCGAAAATTTGAGTTGGGTCGACTATAACCTTTTAGAATTTTGAAAAAAATCTTATGCTAACTATTACAAGATATATAAAATTGATAAAAAAAAAATATGTCTTCAAAAAGTAGCAGGCGTCGGCGTGGAGTAGGAGCACGAGCGTAGCGGAGGAGGCACGAAGAGAAGGGCTGCTCTGCGTCGTAGGGCGGGTGGGTTTGATCACGTTGATGGCGCCAGTGTGAGGGGGCAGATGGGAGCCTCACCAGGATGATGGAAGGTAATCAAAGTCGGGAACCAGGGCGATGATGGGTATTTATTAATTATATAAAAAGGCACCTGTAACAATACAGGTTACGTGTTAACAGATAGGTATGTACGTAATTCAGAAGGTTAGAAATCAAATAACTTACAATATGTGCCTTGGTGATGATGTAGATATATATCTGGAAGGTGTGCAGGGCCACAAAACGAGCACTATACTGAACTGCACGCACTTATGAATTATTACGTTTACTAATAAAAATCACACTTAAACGGTCGTGTTTAGAAACTTGGGAAGTACAGTCCGTTAGATAAAATGATGTTTATCGATCAAAGTATGTGATCGAACTGAAAATAAAAATCATTGAATGGAATTTGGAATAGGATTTGAATTTCAAAAAGGAATTTAGAATTTGTATGGTGCCAGAAATAGTATGAAGGTCGATAGTGTAACGCTTCGTTACACGCACCGTTACAATAATCACGCCTATTTCCCGGAGGGGTAGGCAGAGACCACGGATTTGTAAAATGTATTTCAACGAAATACTAAAACACATCAATATTATGCAGATTTGCTCTAAGTACCAGTAAACCGAATTTTCCAGTAATCCGGCTCTCTTGTGCCGGATTAGCGAGATTGTACTGTAGACTGTACAGAGATACAGAGCGGCGGCAGGCGTGCTACAGAGAAAAGGGTCAATGTACGAAATTCTTTGTGCTTAGCGTCGTTACTTTATCTGAATAGGGCTCCAGGACTATAGAAGATAACTGATGTGTTAGTAATGAGGAAGGTGGGTAATAAATTTAACCGACAACGGATAGTTATTTCATTAATGGCCGTTAAGGTTTTGCTCGTCTTATTTTGATTGTCTATCAAATCAGTGATGTATATTATAATGGCTCCTATACACGATGGGCCAACGCCGGCCACTCCAAAGGACGCATTTATGCGTTAGAGGGAGCAAGTGACATTGCTATCTCATTCTGCCGCATGGCTGCGTTCCTTGGAGTGGCCGGCGTTGGCCCATCGTGTAGAGGAGCCATAAAAGGACAAGTTACGCAGTACATACGCCGACAGATATATCGGAGCGGCCAAGGTGCTCACTAATATCTGGGGGCCTACCGCGAAAACCGAAATTCGCAAATTGCGGGGATCTTTCTCTTTCACTCTCACTAAGACGTAATTAGTTACATCAGAGAAAAATGCCCGCAATTGACGAACTTCGATTTTCGCGGTTGAAATACCTAGCCCTGAACACGCCTCTATCGTCAAGTTGTTAGACTGCGTTTTCCGATATTTGTGAGCACCTTGCCCGCTCCGATATATCCGATGCCGACTGTACAACGCATAATTTAGCGCAAAGCAGCAATGATTCGCAAATGAATTGTACGTACATGTATATTCTCATATGGGCTCCATTTCCAAAATACCTGAGGCCCTGTCAAGCGCGCTCATGAACCTACTGACTTGTAATGTAATAATCAAAGGGATTCGCGAAAAAATCGACATCGACAGCCGAGCGGAGCGCGCGGCGCGAGCGCCGAGCGGCTCGGCTCGCTGCACTGACTGCTGTAATGCTCGTGTTGTAAGTGTCGTGTTACATTGCACCGGAGTGTTACAAGTCAGTATGAATAAAATAAGTACCGTAAAACGGGGTGAGTAGGTTACGCGGGGAGAGGTGGGTTATGAATGGGAAGAGAAGGTTTGAGAGCGGGGTGAGAAGGGATTTTAAGGCTACTGCTACAAAAATAATGAAATTAAAATTTAGCTATAGTTATACGCATAATAATAAAAAATCGATCCAACAATCTTCCAAAATCACCTTTATATGAAAACCCCTCTCACCCCAAATACAAGGCACTACGGGGTGGGGTGGGTTTTCCTCTTTATCGTCAAAGTTATGAAATGGAACTATCCAAAATAAAATAAAAACTAAAATACAAACGTCCGGAACACTTATTATATACACCATTCAGTTCTCATATGTAATAATTTTTAAGAAAAAAAAACCGACTTCCATGGGGGCCGATGAAAGATTACTGTAGATGGTACACTATGTAGAAAAGGAGGTAAAACCACCCACTTTTCTACTAGCATTTCGTTTCTGTATAATGGCTCCTCTACAGGATGGGCCAACGCCGGCCACTCCAAGGGACGCAGCCATGCGGTAGAATGAGATAGCAATATCACTTGCTCCCTCTAACGCATAAATGCGTCCCTTGGAGTGGCCGGCGTTGGCCCATCGTGAAGAGGAGCCTTGAGGGTCGTAGTTCTAGCCTAACCTAACCCACTCCTCAGATAGCAGTTCGGTTCTGTGCGGATCGCAGTTCGAACCTAATCAAACCCACTTTTCAAGTAGCATTTCGTTTCTGTAAGGCTCGCAGTTCTAACCTAACCTAATCCTTGTTCGGTTCTGTGAGGATCGCAGTTCAAACCTAACCTAACCCACTTAATGGCGCATGCCGTGCGGTGTACGGGGGTTTAAGCGGGAGGGGTTAGTAAGATTGGCATCATCGTACTTTATACCTACATTAATTTTATGGTAGGTAATCATAGTTGTTTATTTAGTTAAGGTATCATAGTGGTTTTCTGGATCAAGGTCCGGGTCCGAGTCCGGGTCCGAGTCCGGGTCCGGGTCCGAGTCCGGGTCCGAGTCCGGGTCCGAGTCCGGGTCCGTGTCCGGGTCCGAGACCGGGTCCGAGTCCGGGTCCGAGTCCGGTTCCGAGTCCGAGTCCGAATCCGGGTCCGAGTCCAGGTCCGGTCCAAACCGGATCCGGGTCCGAACCGGATCCGGGTATGAGTCCGAGTCCGGGTCCCAGTCCAAGTCAAAATCGAAATTCGTAATCACCAAACGTGTACCATGCGTCATTGAAGAGTTCTGTTCTGGTCATCATCAGCAGTTCCACTTCATCAAATGCGACAGTTTTTAATGTAAATGCTTGATTTTATGATGAAAATACAAAAATCTCTATACGCATGCCTTTAAGATTTGAGGAGTTCCCTTGATTCCTCATGGATCCCATCATCAGAACTCGAGCTTGACAAAAATGTGGCTTAAAAACTTAACTTGCTTAACAAACATAACGACGAGGACAAATCGCCAACCGTGAACTATGCGTCGTTGAAGAGTTCTGTTCTGATCATCATCAGCAGTTCCACTTCATCAAATGCAACAGTTTTTAATGAAAATGCTTGATTTTCTGATGTAAATACAAAAATCTCTATACGCATGCCTTTAAGATTTGAGGAGTTCCCTTGATTCCTCATGGATCCCATCATCAGAACTCGAGCTTGACAAAAATGTGGCTTAAAAACTTAACTTGCTTAACAAACATAACGAAGAGGACAAATCGCCAACCGTGAACTTAAAGAAGAGTTCCGTCGTTAAAGAGTTCCGTTCTGATCATCATCAGCAGTTCCACTTCATCAAATGTCACTTTTTTGGGTGTATTGTATATGCTTGATTTGTTGATAAAAACCCAAAAATCACTATATGTATGCCTTTAAGATTTGAGGAGTTCCCTCGATTCCTCATGGATCCCATCATCAGAACTGGGTTTTGACAAAAACGGGACCAATCTGTATGCATATACATTCAATCAAAAAAAGAACTTTCAAAATCGATCTAGTAATGACGGAGATATGGAGTAACAAACAAAAAAAAAAAAATAAAAAAAAAAAAAAAAACATACAACCGAATTGATAACCTCCTTCTTTGAGATTTGGAAGGCGGTTAAAAATAAAATGTTATCGAGGTTCGAATTTCAGTTTTGACCCTACTCACCCCATTTTACGGTAAGCATTCTTTGTTGCACCTGTTGTAGGTTGTACATAGGTGACGGAACTACCAACGTTTCCTGCTGCGCGAAAATTATAATCTTCCTCGCGTTTGTCCCGGCTTTTCGCCACGGCAGGGGCTTGCGGTCCGCTTGGCAACTAATCCCAAGAATTGGCGTAGGTTCTAATGTTTACGAAAGCGATCATCTGACCTTCCAAGGCAGGGGGAAAACTAAGCCTTATTGAGGTTACTCTGGTTTCTTCACGATGTTTTCCTTCACCGAAAAGTGACTCGTAAATAATTAAATATCAAATGATATATCGAATCGAAAGTACTTAAAAACCTCATCGGTACGAGCAGAGGTTTGAATTTGAACCCGCGATCTCCGGATTGAAAGTCCTCGCTTACCGCTAGGCTAACAGCGCTTCCTGAAAGTTTGTGGCCTGAAGTCATTGTTAAACTCATAAATAAATAAAAATGGACACTTTAACATACAAATATAATGTTTTCTTAAAACCAACGAAATAGTAAGAAACACAATTTAAAGGTAATTGCGTCGTTTCAAATATGTTTCGTAGTGGTCGTATAGTGGCTTTATAACCCATCAGCTGCTGTGGCAGTCTGACACCCTCGTTAAAAAGACGTTAAATTAAAGACTTCTGCTTCTGGACATTACAGTACAAAGTTATTGGCGCATTATGTGACGAACAGTGTTATAGTTATCGGCATTTTAACCCTTATTCAACACAAAACAGGGCGGCTGATTCGAACGTACGTTTTATCATCATAATGATATCTCTAAATGTTACCATTTTCGTGAGCATTATCCCTTTCTT
Organism: Cydia fagiglandana; assembly: GCF_963556715.1. NCBI lineage: Eukaryota > Metazoa > Arthropoda > Insecta > Lepidoptera > Tortricidae > Cydia > Cydia fagiglandana. Next base: position 4,552,921 of record NC_085949.1, on the reverse strand, counting down.
GTTCTTACATTACCTATTGGCAAAAGTGGCGAATTTAAGGTAAGTAGGTATTTATACTAACCCTTATTATCATTGAACTGCATCATTACAGTGTTTGGTTAATATTAATACTTAGGAATGTCATTAACGGGTCTAACGCGATTAAATTTCATTGGTCATATGTGGTGTGGTCTTCCGTGACCACAGCTAGTGCAACCTGGCTGAAACGTCGGATAAAAGGTAAAATAATACAATTTAATCAGTTGTTCGGAGCTGTCAAATTGGGTTTACAGGGCTGACAGGCCGATATCAAAAAGAATAGATAGTATAGAGGGGTCCTGTCATTGTAAATTTTGTAGTCACAGTACATTTACCGCCATCTATCGACACACGACCAAAACTCAAAATGAAAATGTATAAAAATATCAAAAAAATGTATGTATAAGGATATATGATTTTATTATTTTTATATAATTTTGATCCATGTTCATTCACTGACATCTATGTGTTAAAATTGTTAAATATGAAACGGTGCCGTCACGCCATCTAGCCGAGGATAGGCTAAAGGTGTGTGCGGCGTCTATCCGAGAATGACTTTTTCTTGATTTTCGAGGCACGTTTTTTCCTTAGACTTTATTCATCTTATACGAAGTTACATATGTCTTTGCCGATATCGTCCGGCGGACTGGTAATCAGTACCCTTAAAGAATAATATGGTCGGATTACGGTCGGCCAACTCTAATAATATATCAATCTTAAAAAAACTTTTGCAACTGTTCTCCCATAAGAGAGTTTTCTTATTACCTATACCCTCGATACGGGGCCGTCTTAAACTATGCTGGGGCCCTTGGGCATAGGGTTGCCAGATCGAAAGGCGCTATTATTGGGAAACAATATAAATTTGTCGGGATTTTGGGACTTAAGTCGGAAAAAAAAATACATTCAAATTAAATTAATTGTATTAAAAACAACAATATTCTACATTATTGGCACTACGTCAGCTCGCTCGCTCGACGACAGTTCGGAACTTGAAATTACTGTTTTATAACGTGGAGCTGTTTTTCGGGACAGTTTACACTTTGGCGGGAATCGGGAACAAATGCAAAAAATCGGGAGAATCCCGCCAAATCCCGACCATCTGGCAACCCTACTTGGGCACATAATAATTTGGGGCCCTTTTGGAAAGTAAAAAAAGCAAAATTGAACTAACATTTTTCTACTACAATGACCTTCTATTTGTTATGGGTAATCAAATATACTTTTACTGTCTGATCTCGGGGCCCCTGAGGATGGTGGCCTTATGGTAAAGACGGAACTACCCATACACCGGGGGATGGGATTCCATTCGGACCGGGGCGGAACGTATCCGTTGTAATACTATTACTTAATGTTACGCTACGTCTTACGTAGGCGAACAACGCGCGAACGCGGCGCGGCGCGGCGCGGCGAAATCAATCCTTTGATGCCCATAGAAGTGTCCTACGTAAGCGATCTCGTTGCGAACGCGGTGCGGCGCGATTTGCACGCGAATGTCAGGCGCCGCGTTCGCGCGTTGTTTGCCTACGTAAGACGTAGCGTTACGCAGTCAACCATATATTATTACCTAATTACCGACGGTTAACAGGTCCTTCCTGACTTGGCTAATTGACTCGGACGCGCCACGCCCCGGTTGGGAAATATTACATACTGCATGTATAAGTAGGGAAAGGGCCTTAACCGATAAGTCTATTTGATTGACGATGTATGTTGCTACAATAATACACACTTATAGTACCAAAGACAATAGATAGTAAAGAGGGTAATTGTCATAGTAAATTTTGTAGTCATACAGTAAATTTACTGCCATCTATCGACACAACATTAAAACTAAAAAAAAACTGCTAACCACGGCTTTAGGCCGCGGACTGGACGCACGCGACCGGAGGAGCGGCGAGCGGCAAATAAAGGTGACAGTCCATTTCCAACGACAGCTGCATTACTGTTCATTTTACTATGGAAATTGACAATGACAGCGACGCGTTCAGTACCGGTAGTGCAGCTGCGGTTAAAAATGGAATGTTACCATAACGGCCATTCATACATTACGCTCGATCAGAAGTATGAACGTACATGATTTGTCGCTCGCCGCGATCTTATACTATACCTACTTAGCTAAAGGTGGGTTCCCACGGCCGGCCCGTGTTATTACAGGGCGCCACGCCTGCGGATGCCTGTGCGGTTGATTACGCCTCGCGCCGAGCCATCCCGACGGTGCGAGTCGGCCTGTACCCGCCTGTCGTTACCGATAGTCCAACATGTGAGCGTGTACTGTACGCGTACGCCCTGTCCCAGTCGAAATGAACCGACGCAGACGCGCCCCTACAGGCCGCGACAGGCACCGTCGTGCCGCGCCTTTGAAGTTACTGACTCCCGTCGGACCGAACGCGTGACGACAGGCGACCACAGGCCTCGTCGGACACGATCTGTCGGCCTGTAAAGGCGTGGTCAGATCTGTGAACTAACGGGCCATGGGAAACCGGCTTAATATGTGTACATACCTGTCGCGGCGCGGTGTGGGGCTACAAGTGCGCTGGCGGCGGCGAGCGCATAAGCGGCACGGGCAGGTGCGGCGCGTACTCGCGCGACAACACGTAGCGCGGCGAGCAGCAAAACGACTCCTTGCGCGCTTGTAGCTCCAGCAGCGAGCACAGCGAGCGCTCGTATAGCCGCCACTGGTGCACCACCCAGGAGGCTGCAATTAACAAGACACAGGTATAAATACAATCTGAACAAAAAACTACCTTGTCTACCGAGCATTTCAACTGACTGACTTGGGAAAACCAGGAGGCCAATTCGAACGTACATTTTGATATCTAAATTACGTAATTTTTTTTTTGTATTTCGCACGTGCTTGACCTTACATCTGTTGGCGCGAGAAAGACTGCCCGTAAGTATGATAACATAATTACATCATTTTGATGCCACAGTGTGAGCTTTTAATGGCCTCCAGTTTGAATTTAGTATGACTGTTACGAGTGTCATATGTGGCGGAGTAGTAGCGTCAAGCGAATTAAAATTCCGCTGCCAATTAGTAGAAGTGGGATATCGTTTGCGATAGTAATCGGTTTTTACGCTCGACGCTACAAGCGTCAGCGTACAACGATTTCACTTGGAGCGTTTTTTTTTAACTTGATGTCATGCACACAATATCTTTATAAACTTCGTGGTAAATGTAAATTTTAAATGACCTGAACTTACATATAAAAAGAAATATTGCAGATCAAAGATCCATAGGTGTTAGAAACAATTTTGACTTAATAACTAAGTTATATTAGCATATCACCATCTAAGTTCAGGTCACTACATCTACATGTAACTTTAAACAAAATTAATAATTGATTTAAGCATAACATAATATTCGCAGATTGCCACAATAATAGCTAAATCTCATTAATTATAGTAACACAATTAGTACCAATTTGCAGTCGCATTGCAGATCAGTGATAAAATATTAATCACAAATGCATTAATGTGTCATTCAGCTGCCATTGTGATGTGATTATGATATGATGTACGGTTGTCCCACAACGCAACAACTGTCGGCCCGATCCTTCGAACTTTAAGTTACAATTAATAAATCTAGAAACTATATGGATTATATATAAATAAATAAATAAGATATTTATTAACCAACACAAAAATTGTGCAGTAAAATGGATGACACTAAGCGAGACCGCTGATTTTCAGTCCCCAACCAAAAAAATAAACCTAAAGCAAATTCTTAATTAAGTTATTAAATCTAACCTAACTTACTGACTAACCAGACGAATACAACAAAAACGTGACTTTTGACACTAAGACTTTGATTATTCATTGACTTGTTTTGAGCCTGGGGTCCGCTTGACAACTAATACGTGCTAATACCAGGAATTGAAGTAGGTACTCATTTATAGTAAGAAATAAAAATGTGCGATAATTTGAGAATAGAGAAACAAGTGAATGACAAAAAAGGTATGGGTAGAAATTCGCGTGGGAAAAAATGCGAATATAAAATTTGCTATGCGGAATTAACAATTTTGAGGAAAAGATCTATAAACTCGTTTCTAGATCTATTAATTGACGTATATTAAAGTTCGAATCGGGCAGTATGGCTGCTCTCCTGCCGAGGTTTTCTCGAAGGGGTTTTCAAGAGTGTACAGTTTGTGTGGTGGGTTTTCCAAGGGCCGACGCGCATGTAACACCCCCGGAGCTGTAGGCGTTAAGACTACTACATAATTTTTAAGAAAAAAAAACCGACTTCTGTGGGGGCCGGTGAAAGATTATTGTAGATGGTACACTATGTAGAAAAGGAGGTAAAACCACCCACTTTTCTACTAGCATTTCGCTTCTGTAAGGGTCGTAGTTCTAGCCTAACCTAACCCTTGTTCGGTTCTGTGAGGATCGCAGTTCAAACCTAACCTAACCCACTAAACGGCGGGGGTTTAAGCGGGAGGGGCTAGTAAGATTGGTATCATCATACTTTATACCTACATTTTATGGTAGGTAATCATAGTGGTTTATTTAGTTAAGGGTATCATAGTGGTTTTCCGGGTCAAGGTCCGGGTCCGAAACCGAGTCCGAGTTCGGGTCCGAGTCCAGGTCCGAATCCGGGTCCGAGTCCGGGTCCGGGTCCGAACCGGATCCGGGTATGAGTCCGGTTCTCGGTCCGAGTCCGGGTCCCAGTCCAAGTCAAAATCGAAATTCGTAATCACCAAACGTGTACTCTATGCGTCGTTGAAGAGTTCTGTTCTGGTCATCATCAGCAGTTTCACTTCATCAAATGCGACAGTTTTTAATGTAAATGCTTGATTTTATGATGATAATACAAAAATCTCTATACGCTTGCCTTTAATATTTGAGGAGTTCTCTCAATTCCTTATGGATCCCATCATGAGAACTGGAGCTTGACAAAAATGTGCCTTAAAAACTAAACTTGCTTAACAAACATAACGAAGAGGAAAAATCGCCAAACGTGAACTATGCGTCGTTGAAGAGTTCTGTTCTGATCATCATCGGCAGTTCCACTTCATCAAATGCGACAGTTTTTAATGGAAATGCTTGATTTTCTGATGTAAATACAAAAATCTCTATACGCATGCCTTTAATATTTGAGGAGTTCCCTCGACTCCTTATGGATCCCATCATCAGAACTGGAGCTTGACAAAAATGTGCTTTAAAAACTTAACTTGCTTAACAAACATAACAAAGAGGAAAAATCGCCAAACCTGAACTATGCGTCGTTGAAGAGTTCTGTTCTGATCATCATCAGCAGTTCCACTTCATCAAATGCGACAGTTTATAATGAAAATGCTAGATTTTTCTAATGTAAATACAAAAATCTCTATACGCATGCCTTTAAGATTTGAGGAGTTCTCTCGATTCCTCATGGATCCCATCATCAGAACTCGAGCTTGACAAAAATGTGGCTTAGAAACTTAACTTGCTTAACAAACATAACGAAGAGGACAAATCGCCAACCATGAACTATGCGTCGTTGAAGAGTTCCGTTCTGATCATCATCAGCAGTTCCACTTCATCAAATGGCACTTTTTTGGATGTATATGCTTGATTTGTTGATAAAAACCCAAAAATCACTATATGTATGCCTTTAAGATTTGAGGAGTTCCCTCGATTCCTCATGGATCCCATTATCAGAACTGGGTTTTGAAAAAAACGGGACCAATCTGTATGCATATACATTCAATCAAAAAAAGAATTTTCAAAATCGGTCCAGTAATGACGGAGATATGGAGTAACAAACATAAAAAAAAAAAAAAAAATAAAAAAAAAAACATACAACCGAATTGATAACCTCCTCCTTTGGGATTTGGAAGTCGGTTAAAAACCAAAAATGTATTTACACATTAGTTATGTCTTAGAGGAATGTAATAGTATTTTATACAATCGTGATATAATAGAGAGCTTTTCAGTCGAGTACCGTGTTTAGGCAACGAAGCTTGCTGAGTTGCCTAAGTTAGGTACGAGATTGAAAAGCTTGATTATATCACTATTGTATACAATACTTTATCTACGAGCCAAAAATAATAATACTTTAAACTAGTAGAATCATACAAACAAATCAAACCAAAAGTATTCACAGCTAAGATACGCGAGCAGCCGCGATACCTTAATACTGGTACGCGCCCCCGCCGCCGCGCCCGGCGCGTTGGTCAACGACACCTTCTCGTAACTCATGAGGCCCTGGTACTTGCTCCGCGCTAAATTCAATTTTTAGACAGTTTTTTTCTCGGTTTTGGCCACCGTAGCCTATGGAGACTAACAAGCAACACTAAGTGGTTTTCGTAGTCTATGGATGTTGCTATTTTAAGGGTGTCACATGCTCGTTTCTGACTTATGAACCAATTGTTTCTACTATACAACCTAAAATAAATAATTAATTTGAGCTATGGTTTTGTTTCGTCCTCTCGATCGCGGAGAGCTGTGATTGGTCAATTTCATTATAGTTGACTAAACTGTATCGTAATGAATATTATAGTTGAGTTGGGAGCCCACACATTAAAAATACCCAATTGAAGTTTGGTATATGAAATCTTAATTCAAGAATTATAGTCGACGAGTAGATAAATATATTTTTAATACAGTTGCTCAAAAAGTGCTACTTTACGTAGCTGTTTAGCGTGCGGAAAGTTGGTTATCTCGAACTAGTGCTTTTTACTTTTCCAATTTTTTTAAATTTATACTTGTTCCAATTCACGACTACTTATTGATGAGTGTTAATATTAGTTTCCTTTAAACGTCGTAATCAGCATAAAAACCTACCGTTAATGTAAGAATACGAAAAATATTACATACCTATTTCATATTTAATTACTTACCTCTACATCATTATAACACGTTTATTTTTTAATATTCAATATTGAAAATTCCGAATGGAACGGAATAGCTGCCAAACGCCCATAGATATAATATACTTAAAGACGACGTCTAACCGAGCTGTCACTGTTACCACTTTTGTTTAGTGTACGATTAACAATGTTTTTCTTATTTTTTCGCAACTGTATTAAAAAACGTCGTTCGATACACGTGCGGAAATGTCATTCTTCACTCGTCCCGAGTCTTGCCACTCGCCTGCGGCTCGTGGCAAGATATCTCGGTACTCGTGAAGTAATGACATACCTTCCGCACTAGCATCGAAATGTACTATTTTGGAACGTAGGCTTGTAAAGATGTTTGTGAACTCGTGGAGCATTGGCGGAACGCCATCAGGTATGGCCAGAAACGCACTGAGTGGCTCAATATATTAGCTGATAAGACGTACTGACTGCGTCAACAGCACATCACTATTTACGCCAAACACTTCAATAGGGGATATTACCACAGAAGAAATAATAGTACTACCGTACAGAAAGGACACTTCCTACAAACCCGAAGTTTGACAGCGATTCAGGGTCGAATCATGCTATCCCTTTGTAATATATGGCAGTATCCCTTTCGGCTATTTAGGGTTGTCAAAATTCAACTGATTATCTTATCTGTGGTCGTGCACGCACAAGGAAGTCAAGTGGTGCCAACCCTAATCATTGCTCGGAGCAATGCTGAGCCGAGCGGAGCCGAGTTCGACCGAAGTCAGGAGTGTCTCCCCACTAGGGAATGCAAATCGGTTATAACCGTAACCGAAATATTCGGTTATAACCGAATATTTTGACAAAATTTCATAACCGAATATTGGAAACTCGAATAACCGGTTACGGTTATTTATTTATGACTTAAATTCTATGTTTTTATCATCTAATGACTACAAAATGCTGCCTTTTTGCCTGTGACGCCTGTGACTATAATTTTTGTCATTTGTGTACTTTAATAATAAAGTATTATTTATAAATTTTTTTTATTGAATATTGTATCATGTCCAAGGTCATATTTTACTTTTACTGTATTTTGTGTGTTTTATTAAAAAACGAAGACTTATACTCACATTCCCTAATACTGTACCTTCGTTTTCGTTATGTTTTAATGACTTCATTGTTATTTTATCATTTTTTGACGAAAATAACCGTAACCGATTATAACCGATATTCGGTTATTTTTCGGGCATAACCGTAACCGAAACCGGTTATGAAGTTTGGCCGGTTATTGCATTCCCTACTCCCCACTGATATTACTGCAATGTTCTGCCGCCAGAGTGCAGCACTCTAGTAAATTCATAGACTAACTTATACATACTGTGCCTTAAACTGTTTTTTGACAAGTTTTCACACACAATAAAATTCTGACATTGATGCACCAAGGCGGTTTGTTTAGAGGTAGCCTATCGCGAAACGCGAAATTCGAAATTTCTTTATCTGGCTCTCTATCGACCGAATAAGCAAGAGTGATAGAGAGGCAGAAACCGAACTTTCGATTGTCGTGTTTCACGGTAGGCCATGTGATTGACCTAGTGACGCATGATGTGTCATTGATGATGTCAATGAGGTTTGTTTACTGTATGTGCTAATGGTGCCACTTACGCAGAGCTTCGCCTAATATTCCCTATTGAGAGAAAGAAACACTGTAGGTATAGGTAATTCCAATCGGGACTAAGTTATTAATAAATAAATAAATAAATAAATAAATATTTGGGGGACCTCTTACACAGATCAACTTAGCCCCAAACTAAGCAAAGCTTGTACTATGGATGCTAGGCGACGATATACATACTTTTATAGATAAATACATAAATAATACATTTCAAAAAAATATAGTACTTTTAGATAAAATACTAACCATAAGTGTAATATACGTTTAATTGGAAATATAGTATTTTAGCGTACTATATACTTTTCCAAAAGTATATAGTACAGAGAGCCAAAATATAGTACAATTCTATATAATATAGTACGGTTGGCAACCCTAGTCACTACCCACTAGGCCAGACCGGTCGTCATAGATGTCGTAATGTTGATAGAGTGTAATATTGGTAAATTATTATGCAGTAATCTAGCGTGTCTCATCGATGTGTCAGTAAGTCATACAGTCATGAGGTCAAACCTGCAGAATGTGCACCTGTAAAACCGAAATGTAGGTATAGTTCCGCTGGCCGAATATTCGGCGGCAGGATACCGGATATTCGGCCAATGGTCAGGCCGAATATCCGGTATCCGGACACAACTACTATCCGTACGGAAACAACTATCCGTTGCATCTCTAATATATATGTAGCTAATGTGCCATCCTAATTTGAAGATTATATCAACGTAACGAGCTTACACATTACCCCTGTGTGCAAGCGATCGAGACATAGCCAAAATCATGCATAGTGCTGTCCCGTTCACACACATTGTGATAACCGCGAAAAAGGGAAAAAGCAGGCACAGTAAATTATGAGCTAAAGACGTAAATTGGTCATGAAAATGGCTAACATACAAAAAATGGATCTCGGCCGCTCTGGTTTCCTTATATGTACATATGTGAAGAAAAGGGAATTCGTAAACAAACTAATAAAGCAGGCTTAATTGTTGTGAATCCTGTTTTTTCGAGATTGTTCCACAATTAAGCCTGGTAACGCGGCAAGTATAATGGGCACCTTTGCACCCGGTACAGCCCGCGGAGGCCATTTAGATTAAAATATTTTAATATTTAGATATATTTAAGTTACTTTTGTATGATTTTGATTATTTATGTACCATTAACCTTTTGTATAATAAATTTCCACAATTGTAGAGAAATACAGACGCATAGACGTGAAAGTTCAATAATTTAAAAATGTATATTTCAATGAATTTAAAAGTGGAAAAACCGGGCAAGTGCGAGTCGGACTCGCGCACGAAGGGTTCCGTACCATAATGCAAAAAAAAAACAAAAAAAAAAGCAAAAAAAAAAAACGGTCACCCATTAAAGTACTGACCACTCCAGACGCTGCTTAACTTTGGTCAAAAATCACGTTTGTTGTATGGGAGCCCCATTTAAATCTTTATTTTATTCTGTTTTTAGTATTTGTTGTTATAGCGGCAACAGAAATACATCATCTGTGAAAATTTCAACTGTCTAGCTATCACGGTTCGTGAGATACAGCCTGGTGACAGACGGACGGACGGACGGCCGGACAGCGAAGTCTTAGTAATAGGGTCCCGTTTTACCCTCTGGGTACGGAACCCTAAAAATTACTGTCTTGGGTGAGACTTGAATTCGCGGCCTCTTGATCGATACTCCAGCGCTCTGCCATCTGAGCCACCAAGACCTCATCCATATCCAGCAAATCTTTCCACCATATGGGTCAAGGAGACCCGATAACGTCGGAATTAAAGGTAAAAACACTGAAATTATATCGCGGTAGACCCGTTTCTGTAATTACGAGTACATTAGTTTAATAAATGTAGGTATTAAGTGTAAGTGGACCCGGGTATGTCCTTAAGCTACGTCCAAAACCACCGGTGGACGGGCAGCAGCGTCCCTCAAATTCGGTGTACTCGACTGCGATCGCCAACCCGCCTGCCAAGCGTGGCGATTATGGCATTCACCCCCCATCCGGCACGTATGGAGGTCCAAGGGGGAGGCCTATGTTCAGCAGTGGACGTCTTATGGCTGAAATGATGATGATGATGATGAGGTATTAAGTACTACTGTTAGTGTTAACGGAAAAATGGCGACGTGCGACAAATAGCGCTTGCCAATCCCCGATTGACAGCGTGGGAACTCAAGAGATCGCCTGCGCTGGCGCACGTAATGGCGTCGATTACGTTTTTAAGGCTGAATCTCGTAAAAGATACACTCAATGAATTTAAAACTCTTAATTACAACTGCTCGGTCATGAATCACAGCGACTTAAAAACATGGCTATGTGAGAAAATTTTCTTGGTAGTTTAAAGCTGCGTTCTTTCGGAAAAATTTACCAGAAGTGTTCGTAACTTAGAGGAAGTTTTTTTAGATAGGACATACTTCAAACTTTATTATTATTATTTTATTTTAGTCTTTATTGCACAATACATGAAGGTACAAATGGCGGACTGCCTTAAGGCATTCTCTACCAGTCAAACTTCAACATTTATTGGTCAGCAAACAGGCCACAAGGGCATTTTTATACGTCAATATAGCATAACGGCTCGAGCCCGGTACTAACTTTAAAATTCGAATCGGGCAGTAAGGTGAATTTCGTCGGGTGACAAGCAAAAGTCACTAACTAACACCATTGAAATTATTGGACAATAAACCGTGTTACAAGTGTAATAAAGTGGATTGTTACTTTAATTTTTGATAGTACTTAGTGACTTTTGCTTGTCACCCGACGATATGCACTTATATTGTACAGAATAGGAACCCTATCTTTCTACCAAAATTTACCAAAACTCGGCGGTAGCACGGTCGCATTTTTGTCGCCCGTCACCATGCCTGTCACGTTCTAACCAGCATGTAAGTGCGAAAGTGGCGAGCATAGTGACAGGAGATAAAAATGGAAACATGCTGCCATCGCTGTTCCAATGAAACCGAGAACAAAATAAAAATCAGCCTCCAAATCTACGCCATAGCTTTTCTGTCAGTTTTGGCACCGTACCTACAGTTCAATAACATCAGGCTTCCTCTACACGATGGGCCAACGCCCAACGCCGGCCACTCCAAGGGACACATTTATGCGTTAGAGGGAGCAAGTGATATTGCTATCTCATTCTACCGCATGGCTGCGTCCCTTGGAGTGGCTGGCGTTGGCCCATCGTGTAGAGGAGCCATTAGAATATACTTCTGTACATTTATGAAGGCTCCATCACACAAGCGCGTTTTGCGGGCGGCGCGTGAGTGGGACGCGCCGCTTTTACTACTTATAAAGCACTCACGCGGCGCACCGCGCGCTGCCCGGAAAACGCGCCCGTGGGCCGTGTGACGGAACCTTTATGGCGGAGTGGGTACTTGAGTTAGGGCACTTACTGAGTAGATAAGAGCTAAATACTGAGGAGATGAGAGCTCGAAAACGCGCACTTATGAATACTTCTGTTTCAACACATTGTCGTTTATGTTCTTGCCGAAGTTAGCCGCAGTATTTTTAACCGACTTCCAAATCCCAAAGGAGGAGGTTATCAATTCGGTTGTATGTTTTTTATTTTTATTTTTTTTATTTTTTTTATTTTTTTTATTTTTTATGTTTGTTACTCCATATCTCCGTCATTACTGGACCGATTTTGAAAATTCTTTTTTTGATTGAATGTATATGCATACAGATTGGTCCCGTTTTTGTCAAAACCCAGTTCTGATGATGGGATCCATGAGGAATCGAGGGAACTCCTCAAATCTTAAAGGCATACATATAGTGATTTTTGGGTTTTTATCAACAAATCAAGCATATACATCCAAAAAAGTGACATATGATGAAGTGGAACTGCTGATGATGATCAGAACGGAACTCTTCAACGACGCATAGTTCACGTTTGGCGATTTGTCCTCTTCGTTATGTTTGTTAAGCAAGTTAAGTTTTTAAGCCACATTTTTGTCAAGCTCGAGTTCTGATGATGGGATCCATGAGGAATCGAGGGAACTCTTAAAATCTTAAAGGCATGCGTATAGAGATTTTTGTATTTACATCAGAAAATCAAGCATTTTTATTAAAAACTCTCGCATTTGATGAAGTGGAACTGCTGATGATGATCAGAACGGAACTCTTCAACGACGCATAGTTCACGTTTGGCGATTTGTCCTCTTCGTTATGTTTGTTAAGCAAGTTTAGTTTTTAAGCCACATTTCTGTCAAGCTCGAGTTCTGATGATGGGATCCATAAGGAATCGAGGGAACTCCTCAAATCTTAAAGGCATACGTATAGATTTTTTTGTATTTTCATCATAAAATCAAGCATTTACATTAAAAACTGTCGCATTTGATGAAGTGGAACTGCTGATGATGATCAGAACAGAACTCTTCAATGACGCATAGTTCACGTTTGGCGATTTGTCCTCTTCGCTATGTTTGTTAAGCAAGTTTAGTTTTTAAGCCACATTTCTGTCAAGCTCGAGTTCTGATGATGGGATCCATAAGGAATCGAGGGAACTCCTCAAATCTTAAAGGCATACGTATATAATTTTTTGTATTTTCATCATAAAATCAAGCATTTACACTAAAAACTGTCGCATTTGATGAAGTGGAACTGCTGATGATGATCAGAACAGAACTCTTCAACGAGGCATAGTACATGTTTGGTGATTTCGAATTTCGGTTTTGACTTGGACTGGGACCCGGACTCATACCCGGATCCGGTTCGGACCCGGACTCGGACTCGGACTCGGACCCGGACTCGGACCCGGACTCGGATCCGGACTCGGACCCGGACACGGACCCGGACTCGGACCCGGACTCGGACCCGGACTCGGACCGGGACTCGGACCCGGACCTTGACCCGGAAAACCACTATGATACCTGAACTAAATAAACCACTATGATTACCTACCATAAAATGTGGGTATGATGATGCCAAACCCCTCCCGCTCAAACTCCCGTACACCGCACTGCATGCGCCGTTAAGTGGGTTAGGTTAGGTTTGAACTGCGATCCTCACAGAACCGAACAAAAGTGGGTTAGGTTTGGTTAGAACTGCGAGTCTTACAGAAACGAAATGCTACTAGAAAAGTGGGTTTGATTAGGTTCGAACTGCGATCCTCACAGAACCGAACTGCTATCAGAGAAGTGGGTTAGGTTAGGCTAGAACTACGACCCTTACGGAAACGAAATGCTACTGGAAAGTACTCGTTTTACCTCCTTTTCTACATAGTGCACCATCTACCATAATCTTTCACCGGGCCCCATAGAAGTCGGTTTTTTTTTCTTAAAAATTATTAGCTGCTCAAGTTCTGGTGTATATCTAGCAATGTACAAATTGCAGAACATTCCCAAAAAGCGGAAACGTTCTCGAGAATGTTCTCAGAACATACCTGCAACATGGAAATTATTGTTTAAACAAGAGAATATACTTGAAATAAAGTTTAAATAGGCATAACTAAAAACTAAATGTTATTATGCATATATTATTGCCTATTACAGTTAGCTATTTTGTTGATGTGATAAGTTTACCAATAAATTGCTTAAATTCTCACTGTATTTCAGAGAACATTTCGACTTTCGACAATTTTTTCCAAAAAATTTTTTTTTGTTTCATTAGCATCTAGAGGCCTCTATCTCCCGCCATGCCAAATCTCAGGCGCTCGGACCAACTTGAAAAAATTAAAAAAAAGTCGACCATTAAGATTTTTTTTAATGCAGTTTGTTTTGTCTCGGGGCCCTCTATGACATTTGGTCGAGCACCCCCCACCTATCACGCACCGTTTAAAAGTTGCCATACAAAATAAAAGTGGCCAGTTTTCCCGCAATTGTAGCATTTTTCCAAAAAAAATTTTTTCATAGGTATCTAGGGGACCCCGAGATTCCGTGACCAAAATTTCAGCGCGCTAGGACAAAATTAAAAAAGTTAAAAAAAAAGTCGGCCATATTGAAAAAAAAAATGGCGGCGTCAAAAACTGCCAGGTTCCCTCTATGACATTTGGTCGAGCACCCCCCACCTAAGTCTGACCGTTTGGCCGGGCCGTCATACATTTTTCTGACCGGAAGCGGACAACCAAAAGTCGGAATTTTCTGGGGGTAAGGACTACACCTAAACTATCGTGAATATTCATGGTATAAACAACGATAAATAAATAAATTCTCGTTCTCGAGAACATTCTTAGAAGTTACCGAGAAATTCTCATGTGGAAAGTTTCGCAACTTTGGAAAGTTCTCGTGCGTGCATTGCTATGTATATCTCATCATTCTTATCGGTGACGCCACAGACCACCTCAACATATAGATAGATAGAGCACATAAGACAATCGAGGTCACCAGCGCTACCGTACAAATCTAGTATGGGGGCAAAACCGCTTATTTACGCAATTACGATCATGGGGACGATTTTTGAATTTCGAGCACTCGATTTCGTGCAGGGATCGTTACCGGTATAACTAAAAATCAAAATATCTCATAGCTTTCACAATATTTCTTTGATATTTTAGTTATTTAGGTATAATGATTGATCAGATTAGCTAAATTAAGTTCAAAAATATGCATAAACAACCAAGATACCGAAATTGAAAACCGGCTAATTAGTATGAAAAATATACCGGTATTTGGTCCCTGATTTCATGTCTCCCTTCAATATGTCTACACTATTAGGCATTTAATTTCTACTAATACTATTCCCAATTTCTATTGCTCGTATTTCTAAAATAGCATTTCGCCGTTTTCTACAGAGAGAATCTAGCGCTGAAAATCAAAAATCGGCTGCCCGTATTCGAGTAAATGTACACAGACACGTGTGCTGGTAACTAGTATAGGAGTTCCATACTACGGTAATTCTGGGGCGCTCCAGGGGAAACTATTTACAAAAATTAGGCTTTAGGGGCTTTACTTAAGATTTATTACTAAATCGTTTTGTTTATGTTTAAAAATATTTAATTTCATTAATTTAACAGCCGTTGGAATTTTTTTTACACAATTCTCAATCGTGTCTAAAATAATCGGGTCTGTTAAGAATTGTGATCAAAAACATTACGTGTAAGGCACTGGTCCCACCGCGAGCTAGTAAGCTATGAGCTATCGGCTATAACAAAAGATAAGCACTCCCGTGTAAATAAAAGAGACACGGCGATATTTATAGCTCACCGCTGGGCGAGTAACTATAAATATCGCCGTGTCTCTTTTATTTACACGGGAGTGCTTATCTTTTGTTCGTGTTTATAGCCGATAGCTCATAGCTTACTAGCTCGCGGTGGGACCAGTGCCTAACTCCGGAGGTAAAAATAGTGCGAATTCGAGTCTATATTATAGACTCTATAATTCAAAATTTCCTCCGTGAATTTTGAAGCTAGAGCAATGATTTTTTTAACACAGATTAACATTGTCAAAATCATTGTCATTGTCGGACAGTTTTGCTTTTTTCATATTTTTGTTTTTAAAGCCCTTCAAAAATGGCCATAATGGCCTAATTGACTATGCCGCAATGAGAGGCGTGGTATTCAAAACTGATATCAATTAGCCAAAAAAGCAAAACGGCCCGACATAGATAATTTCATACTCATTTAGATTTCCAAATTTGGTTACGATTGATTAAGTTTTGGAGGAGGAAACAGTCGAGGACGAAACCTCGATTTTTGAGATTTTTACGCAGGTTTTTTCGCCTTGTCCTTATCGCATTAGTTTTAGGAGGCGCTTCCGTTAGCGAGACGGGTATATTTACTTAAAATATTTAAATCTCAGCTCCTGTTTCGTCTTAACCCCTTCGTTGCACAATGTACCATCACTCTCCACGATTATTGCGCCATTTAGGGTCCTAGCTAAATTGGTTGTTCAATACTTACTTTATAGAATTTCCAATTTAGCAAGAGCCCAAAATGGCATAACACTCCCGTGTGGATGACTGTACTATTCATCAATACTCTATTATACTTTATAATAGGCAGAATTAAGGCCTTCAATTTCCTTCAGAAGAGCCGCTACTGTGACTTCTTTATAACCAATTATCATTGCATTCCTTATGCGCAAGAGCAATAATGAAATGAATGCTGCGTAATAAACAGCAACACTCAATTGTCCGTAGGTGGACCTTATGCCTTTTGTAATAAGGTCCACCGACGGACAGTTAACAGTTTGGGCGATGGTACCTCGAGGCAGGGGTTCCCAATCTTTTTAACCGACTTCAAGTCCAAGGAGGGTTTTTATTTTATAGTTTAGCGTTTAAATGTTCTATTTTTCAATTACTACATTTAGTTAAGTTGAGTTTGTCTCTAGATTACTTAGAACTTATATTAATGTTCGGGTGCTGGTTCACGCCGCTCCGATATGCGGGAAATCGCACGTGCATAGCGATGTCTCTCTCACACACCGGAGCGGCGTGCGGATCTGCATCAGTGCGATAACCGCGTAAGGATATACAGACAGCATCACAAAGATAGTGACGGCCAATGTAGCTAAATATACAGGTTGGCTAAAAAAGAACTTTCCCGTTGCCAGGGAGGTTTTGGCATCAACCCTGAAATTGTGCAAACGAAACACATCTTTATTTCTATGGTGGCAAAGGTGTGTTGGGATATATTTGGTCACTTTGTCACTACGTACCTATTTGATGCCGATTGTACTACTACCTCTTTCCTATTAATGTATTCTTGCTTACAAGTTAGTCGTTTCGTGCCTTTATTATTCGCCCTGCGTGTTTGGATCTTTGAATTTAATAACTGGACGACGTCTAATTGTTTCTTTGTTGTATGTAGGTCAATTAGAGACATTCCAAGTTAAAGCTTATCTAATCCATATTAGGTCACTAGGTTTTGACAAATATGAAACAAAGATATGGCCTATCACATAGGTATACTTTAAAAACTATATTTCCATAGACAAATAAATAAGTAATCTAAACTTTGTATGATATGAAAGTGTTGTACAGTCTGTGTCTGACCATGGGGCTTTAATCCAGGGCTTGATTTTACTCGCTAAACTGAGCTACTTTTACTATGGGACCAACCCTAAAATCGGGGAAAAGTTTTTGGCTTTTCCATAGAAAACGTCGATTTGTGATCACCGAAAATGTATGAAATAGTGATTTTTTTTCCGAATTTCGGGGTTGGTGCCATAATAAAAGTAGCTCAGTTTAGCGAGTAGAATCGAGCCCTGGATTTAAAGCGCCATGGTCAGACACACCCTGTATAAAATATTCGTAAATCGTCTTTTACGCCACGCCGAAAGTAAATGTTTCCCGGCTAATCATTGTCTATGGAAATATAGTTTTAAAAAGTATATTTGATAGACCTCCTCTTTGTTTCATGTTTGTCAGTTGCAAAACTTATCTAGTGACCAATTAATTATGGTAACATTCCATTTCTAACCGCAGCTGCACTACCGGTACTGTACACGTCGCTGTCATTGTCAATTTCCATAGTAAAATTGACAGTAAGCTGCGGTTAGAAATGGAATGTTACCATTACAGGGGTGCACAAACTGTGCCGACCTCACGGGGCTTAGCAGTGTTGTCTACGGAGCGGTTTAAACAGTAATGCTCACTTTGTTGGTTTTAAAAGGGAGTTGCAAAATAATTAGAATATATGGAGTCACGCAACAAAAAAGTTTGAGAGCCCCTGGCCTAATATTTGATTGGTCTCATTAACGGCTCCTTAATGTGTTATAGCAACATATCTCGCGTGCAAATAAACTGTCAATTACTGACCATAAGACGAATCTTGGTTTTGAAGTCTAGGGGCATTCGCCTAATTTCTAATTATTTTAAACATTTTTTCAAGTTAATTGTATGTCAAGCTGAAACGTCTGTGAACGATGTTATTAAGCTTAGAAACAAATTAAAAGTGAAAAATTCACTGGTGGGTGATCACGATCAGGTGGTCGTGGGTTTAATTCCCACCCAAGATAGTGTATTTTTCCATTTTTAATTTTTTTAAAGACCGATTCAAGGAGACACAAATTTTATTTCTAATTGAAACAAACTGACTAACCCCCTTCACTTATGAGGACAGAAGTTTTTGTGGCATAAACGAGTGTTTGAGAAAATGAAACATCGATAAATCTGTTATCGATAAGTCATATATTAAATATTTTAAATATGTAACTTCTACATTTTTTTTTCATTTTTTTTTTTTAGGTATTAGTTTTAGCTTTGTAGGTAGTTTTAATTTTAGGTTACTTTTTATTCTAAGTTTGTTTTTAAGTATGTTTATGGTTTTAAAAAATAAAGAAAAACTTCTACTTGCTGTAGGTAAGTTACTGAGGAATTAAAATAATGCAAATCAATTACAAAGCGGTACATAATTTCTTTGTTACATATATTTAGTGGTGTACTTTCGTTTGGGCCAAATACATTTCGCCAAATTTCACTTCCCAACAAACTTATCGCAATAGTTTCATTTCCCAAAGAAACCTTTAGCAAAGTTACACTTCGCATATAATTTATTTGGTCAAATTATCATTTGGCATGATTTTACTTTGTCAAATGTTATTAGGACAAAAACTTATTTAGCAAACGTTTTTTATTGTCTAATATTATATTCCAAAAAGACATGCTGCGCCGACCCCAAGTGAATGGAACAAGGGCAAGAGAATGATGATTATATTACAATGAAGTATTTGAACAAATTAAATTATAATTATAATTATTTATTATTTTTCAGTTGATGATTATATTCCAAAAAGATGTTTGGTCAAAATTATCACTTCGCAAATTTGACAAATAAGCATATCTATTTAAAGTAATTTTTGTTATGTTAATATAGGTACGTTAAATTCTACGTAATTTGGGTGGGTTGGGTTAGATTTGAACTGCGATCCTCACAAAACGGAACCACTATCAGAAAAGTGGGTTAGGTTAGTAGAACTGTGACCCTCACAAAATCGAAATGCTATACAGAAACGAAATACTGTGTACTAGAAAAAGGTCATCGAAGTGGATTAATTAATTTAATAGAATAACGAGATGTAAAAAAAATTGCATGTCATTTTAGACTAAAATGTGGTTTAAAAATTGGTAGTTATTTACAATTTTTGGGTTACAATTATTACTTTGGTGTTATTTGCTTTAATAGAATAGCAAGATGTAACAAATTTGGTTATCATTTTATATTAAAATGGAGTTTTAATTTTAGTGATAATTTACTACATATTTTTGAGGAATGTTTTTTTGACGTTACATTTTACTATGTACATATATGTAATGATCAGCTAAATACCAGACAAATAAATTCCGCAGCCTCCTCTCTATTGGTATGTACCTATGTAAATTGTATGCCATGCAATATTTTGGGACATGTAAGTTATGCTTAATGATACATTTGACTAAATAATATTTGGTAAAATGAAACTTGTCCAAGTAATTATTTGCTAAACAATAATTTGCCAAAAAAGACTATTGCTAACTGAAAATATGCGATAAGTTGTTTTGCCGAACATTTTTTTGGGAAATGATAATTTGGGAAACATAGTTTGGGATGTGATACTTTGGGAAACGTTTTTGGGCCATTCGTTAGTAAGCCATATTTAGTACTTAAAAATTAAAACGTAAACTGCAGAATACAGTGGCAAAAATATGTGACATTCCACGGCAAAAGGTACCTTATGGCAGCTGGCGCTTACGTCACATAGCGCCGCAATAACATTGGAGCGGCGTTAATAATAGCGTAAGCGGCAACTGCCATAAGGACCCCTATTCGACAAGCGACGTTTGACGTATCGTGTTGATCTCCCGTTGATGTGGGAAAAATCATAAGTTCTCGAATACGTACAATGTCAAAATTTGACATTAACAATCCACAGTTAGGGTGACAAGCAAACCAAACCGAACCACCCTTAGTTTAGAGTGGAGTTTTGGTTCTACCAAATGATATTATCCACCGTTGATGGAATCATAACTCAGTATGCGATAAAATCAACTGTTGATTTGACGTGGATGCGATATCTGACAGTTGTACGTGTCGAATTTGGCCCAAGGTACCTTACCCGTGGGACGTCACATACCGGGTGTGGCCTGTAACACGAGCAAAAAATTAAAACATAGATTGTACTCCTCAAACGGTGACACTTTTGTTCAACAACTTTTAAAAATTATGAAATATTTAGACACCCTATTTTTCATACAAAATAAATATTATTTGCAATGGACGCCATCGCTACGCCATATCATTGTGATTGACGTTGCTTGTCACGCGTTAAACATAACAAAATTCGCAATACATTGCGTCTTAGAATAAACTTTAAAGTGTATTAATAATCAAACCACAAGTTATTTTTAAAAGTCGCTGAACAAATGTTGATCAGTATGAGGAGTACAGCCTACAGTTTAATTTTTTGCTCATATTACAGGCCACACCCGGTATATCAAAAGAGAAAAAGACGCACGTGTTGTGTATTTCGGGGTAGCTATTTTCATATGAAATGTAATAAATAACTAAGTACATAACGTTAAGGTAACATCGATAACAGACATATCGATATTTCATTTTATCAATCACTTTATTTTGCCACAAAAACTTCTCTATACATAAGTCAAAATGCTAGATTAAGACAACAAATCAATTATTATTCAGCTATTAATCATCATCAATAGCTAATTGAGGCTATGAGGCTTATATCCTCTCGTGTGCCGCGTTTTTTAGGGTTCCGTACCCAAAGGGTAAAACGGGACCCTATTACTAAGACTTCGCTGTCCGTCCGTCCGTCCGTCTGTCACCAGGCTGTATCTCACGAACCGTGATAGCTAGACAGTTGAAATTCTCACAGATAATGTATTTCTGTTGCCGCTATAACAACAAATACTAAAAACAGAATAAAATAAAGATTTAAATGGGGCTCCCATACAACAAACGTGATTTTTGACCAAAGTTAAGCAACGTCGGGAGTGGTCAGTACTTGCATGGGTGACCGTTTTTTTTTTGCTTTTTTTTTACAAATAGGTAATTTCCTCGAACGCGGAATCGCATGTTTGTATGAGTTAATCATTAATTAAAAAAAAAAACAATGATATAGTATAAACAATCTAGAGTACCGAAATCGGATAGGGCGGGGCAGGGCTACCAGTCGTTATCAATAACCCGTCTTTGGTTATGATGATATTATGCAAAATGCGTGCGGTTTTCCA
This sequence comes from Cydia fagiglandana, assembly GCF_963556715.1. Taxonomy (NCBI): domain Eukaryota; kingdom Metazoa; phylum Arthropoda; class Insecta; order Lepidoptera; family Tortricidae; genus Cydia; species Cydia fagiglandana. Next base: position 4,531,353 of record NC_085949.1, on the reverse strand, counting down.
ATCAATTAATTATAGATTTACGGCTGATTACCACGCGACGTAGTACCTATTGGTTAACCATTAGATATTAAATACAGTTTCGTTAAACCTTGACGGGTAATCGTATGCTAATGTAGTCATATGTAAATAAAGACCTTTTTGCACTAGAAAGTACCCTAACGAACCAATGGAGATTTATATAACTTGCAATGTTCATTGTTCACTTGCTTCTTCTTCTTCCTGGCGTTATCCCGGCATTTTGCCACGGCTCATGGGAGCCTGGGGTCCGCTTGACAACTAATCCCATGATTTGACGTAGGCACTAGTTTTTACGAAAGCGACTACCATCTGACCTTCCAACCCAGAGGGGAAACTAGGCCTTATTGGGATTAGTCCGGTTTCCTCACGATGTTTTCCTTCACCGAAAAGCGACTGGCAAATATCAAATGATATTTCGTATAAGTTCCGAAAAACTCATTGGTACGAGCCGGGGTTTGAACCCGCGACCTCCGGATTGAAAGTCGCACGCTCTTACCGCTAGGGCCGCCAGCGCTTCTTTGTTCACTTGCTATGTGTATTTAAAATAAATATATCCTCGACCGAAAGCCTCAAATGCCGCAAATATGTCACACTGGGTAGTACTTACGGCGCGATTCGGGAAATGAATGAGAGAGTCCCTAGATATGAAATAGTAAGATATGTGCCGTTCCATGGCAAAAGTTACCATTGCCCCGGCTGAAAATTGGAGCGGCGTTAATAATAGTGTAAGCGCCAGCCGGCGTAAGGTACCTTTTGCCGTGGAACGTCACATATCTTTACTATTTCATATCTAGTGAATCCCTAATCAATTTCCCGAATCGCGCTGTTAGCTAAATATTTGCGGCGTGTGGTGTAGAAACCGGGGCCGTGGGGACTGTGGAGGTCGCCTCTATTAGGAGCTGTCAAGGCGCCTTATAGAGGTTTCTGGTTACCAGAGGGCTGGCCAATATTTTTCCCAACGGATCAGCATTGCCATAAGTTTTTAGTTTTTTTAGGGTTCCGTACCTTAAAAGGAAATAAACGGAACCCTTATAGGATCACTCGTGCGTCTGTCTGTCTGTCCGTCTGTCACAGCCTATTTTCTCGGAAACTGGCGAAGTTTTATTGAAAACGAAAACGAATACCATGGACGGCCCGCCGCACCAACACTATACTCAAACAATTAAAAATAGAAAAGACTCAACGTCTATCCACAACCTGCTTACAGCAAATATTGCGGTATTTTGGCCATGTTGCACGCAGGGATACCAGCAATTTGGAACGCCTTATCGTGACCGGTAAAATAGAGGGGGAAAGGCCTAGGGGTATAGAAGTCCCAAACGATGGTACAGAAGATGGTAGAGATACGGAACCCTAAAAAGTACTGAGATTATCTGGAGTAGCATGATAAATACGAACGTTTCCGAGAAAATACGATGGAAATCAATTACTTATGCACTACATCTGTACATAACATGCCGATTTCGTCGTGTTTACGCGCTGCGCTACACGCACACATTCATAATTCCAGGCTAAGTACTCACTGTGCGTGTGAAATTGTCATTTACGACTTAGTAACTGCACCAATTACGACTATTATGAGACATTAAGGAGAATAACAGGAGTTTTTTTGATAATTCACTGATACCTTTAAAATTTCTACCGCTTTCGACGTGTTTAATGAACGAGACTGCAATTTCAACATTAATTAACAAATGTGACACTCCACGGAAAAAGGTACCGCGTGGTATATGGCGGCTGGCGCTTACGTCTCATAGCACCCCAATAACATTGGAGCGGCGTTAATAATAGCGTAAGCGCCAACCGCCATAACAAATGAAATCTGTCTTTTTTTATCGTAGACAGTATGGAGCCGTATTTTATAACAGGCAATTAAATAAAACGTCAAACTTAAGCACATCTACCGGGTGTGGCCTGTAACATGAGCAAATAATTAAAACATAGATTGTACTCCTCAAACGGTGACACTTTCGTTCAACAACTTTTAAAAATTATAAAGTATTTAGACTCCCTATATTTCATAGAAAATAAATATTATCTTCAATGGACGCCATCGCCACGCCATATCATTGTGATTGACGTTGCTTGTCAAGCCTTAAACATAACAAAATTCGCAATAAACTGCGTCTTTGAATAACCTTTAAAGTGTATTAAAAATCAAAGTACAAGTTATTTTCAAAAGTCGCTGAACAAATGTTGATCAGTATGAGGAGTACAGCCTACAGTTATATTTTTTGTTCATATTACAGGCCACACCCGGTATAACTCTGGTTAGTAGTAAAATGTTGCCAGAGTTCAACATGTTGAGCGCCGCGCTCTTTCTCGCGGGCATAGGTACAATTGCATAGCTAAAATCAGTTCCGATATTACTATTTTTTTTTATTTCCACTTTATTAAGTACTTTTATGGAGGTGACGTAATAGAGAATAGAAATAATCTAATTATAAATGGAATTACAACATAAATTCCAATAAAAAAGCTATCTGCTTACCAATCACCTTTGTTTACATCCAAGAATCGCTCTTAAGGATATAAAAACTGTAATTGTGAAGTATAAAACTTTAAACTGTTTATAGATATGTGTAATTGTGACGGCTAAAAAGGTGTGATGTTCAAATAACCCGATAACATGATTCCACTTATAGGTATTTTCTATTATGTAGTTTGTAAATAGATTAATTGTTAACAGGTGACAAATAGCGACTTGACAGAGACATGACATGACATCTGTTCTGTAAAAAGTCGTTAACAGGTCAATAAGGGGGGCTATCGCAAATTTTAGTTTTTATATTTATGACGACCGGTCTGGTCTAGTGGGTAGTGGCCCTGGCTGTGAAGCTGATGGTCCTGGGTTCGAATCCCAGTAAGGGCATTTATTTGTGTGATGACACAGATATTTATTCCTGAGTCATGGTTGTTTTCTGTGTATTTAAGTATTTATATATTAAATATATCGTTGTCTAAGTACGCACAACACAAGCCTTCTTGAGCTTACTGTGGGACTTAGTCAATCTGTGTAAGAATGTCCTATAATATTTATTTATTTATATTGAAATGTTAACGCGTTTTGAAAAAGGCAAATGTCGTGAAAAAAATCACACGGAAACTAGACTACTTATATCACTACATATATGTATACTTATTTGCATTCAAGAGTTCTTATACAGGCTTGCTAAAAATAACTGAATTCCCGTTGCCAGGGAGGTTTTGAGATTATGATGATTGACTTTTACTATGGGACCAACCTCGAAATCGCGGAAAAAACATTTGGCCTCCCCCCTCTTCATCCAGTCGTCTCTATTTAGTGCCATTTTCTATGGGAGAGTATAGTACATTTCGATGCTAGTGCGGAAGGTATGTCATTACTTCACGAGTACCGAGATATCTTGCCACGAGCCGCAGCTCAGGCGAGTGGCAAGACTCGGGACGAGTGAAGAATGACATTTCCGCACGTGTATCGAACGACGTTTTTTAATACAGTTGCGAAAAAATAAGATAAACATTGTTAATCGTACACTAAACAAAAGTGGTAACAGTGACAGCTCGGTTAGACGTCGTCTTTAAGTATATTATATCTATGGGCGTTTGGCAGTTATTCCGTTCCATTCAGTCAACTTATTAAGAACGGAATTTTCAATATTGAATATTAAAAAATAAACGTGTTATAATGATGAAGAGGTAAGTAATTAAATATGAAATATGTAATATTTTTCGTATTTTTACATTAACGGTAGGTTTTTATGCTGATTACGACGTTTAAAGGAAACTAATATTAACACTCATCAATAAGTAGTCGTGAATTGGAACAAGTATAAATTTAAAAAAATTGGAAAAGTAAAAAGCACTAGTTCGAGATAACCAACTTTCCGCACGCTAAACAGCTACGTAAAGTAGCACTTTTTGAGCAACTGTATTAAAAAATATTTTTTTCGCGATTTCGGGGTTGGACTCATTGTAAACGTTGATCACCATAATCCCAAAACCTGTCTGGCAACGGGAATGCAGTTATTTTTTAGCCACCGTGTATACGAATTAAGGGGCCCACTGATATGACACCAGTTCGCCGGATGATATTAGCCTGTCAGTTAAGCGCAAATTTTGACAGCTGCGAACAGCCGTATTTCTTAGCCGTAGGTGGCATTATAAAATCATTTTTTTACCGTGCGAGTATCCCACGAATGCTTACTATGGTAAGTAGTTAAGGTTAACACGTTAATTTTATAGTTTTGTTTTCCATGCTAAAATTGACAGGTGATGCCGCTTCGAGCTATAAGTATAACTGTCCACACGTGGTACGCTACTAGACTTGGCAGGGCTAACCATTGACATCGACTCACGCGCAGTATTTACTCACACTTACTAACCAACTCTTACAAAAACAAACCACTTTGAGCCTTAAGATTACAGCGTGAAGTTCTCAATCGTAAAAGCCGTTTTGCCATGTGTGGGTGCAATAAAAATAGACATAGTTTGATATCGGTCCGTTAATACAAAATTAGCATTGCAACATTGTTGCGATCTATACGATACTGCATTTTATGGTCATAGCTTCCTTAGTAAGATAGTTGTGATGTTGGAATTTCATACGAAACGTCTGTGCGATGTTGTTTTTCGTATCAAGTTTAAAATAATATTCTATAATTGATTCTGCCTCCGACTTTTCCGCGTAGATTTCTGCGATAAAAACTATTCTCTGCCGATCTACTCGTATGGGACTCGACCTATCTCTGTACCAAATTTAATTTCAATCCGTTCAGTGATTGGATAATGAAAATCTTTCTTCTTCAATACGCATAAGATCTTATTATACACTTATGAATGTAGAAAACTATTTCCCGTTTAAACCTACAGCCCCAAGATATTACCGGCACAAATAAATTAGCGAGCGAGTCGTGTTTGTTTACCATACAAAACTTCTACACGTTCTGTATTATTTGTATGTTTAAAATATTTAGCAATAATATTTAAAAACTAATACGAGTAGCAGACATATTAGATATATGTCTATTGTTCATACCAAGTTTCATGTTATTTCAACTTGTCGTTTTAAAATGAGAGCGTATATAATTGGATTGTATGGGAGCGGTTTTTTGGCGGCAGATTTATGACGACTTCGTGAAACTTGCCAAGGCAAATGCAATTTTGATTTATCAGAGTTAAGATTTAAAATGCCGCAAAACACGGTAATGACCACTTAGTAAAAAATAAGTTTGCGGCAAAAAACAATTTTTGGTACCTACAAGCTTTTAGCTTTTATAATGTTGTAATAGTAATATAAGTAGTATGTAATATGTGTGTTTGTGTTTAATAGTCTTCATATTTCACTCCGTGCACTACCTGTTGACTTTTGTTTGAGTTCTACATTTCCTGCTAATACCCAAAAGTTGTCTGGAAGAGATCGCTTTTTAGCGATAAGACCGCCTGTTGTTACTGTGTTCTATTGTTCGATTAAAATTTCTTTGTAGTTTTACATGTATGTAAAATGTATAATTATTGGTGCAATAAAGAATATTTACCTACTTATATACTTATAAATCTTTCAAGATTTTGAAGTTGAAGATCAAGAATGGTTAGTCGAGCTCTTGAATGGGTGATTTGACATCAGTTGACAGCGATCGACAGCATGTAACCAGTCTGTCTGTATGTCCGTAGTTGTTTTGTACAAGATGCTGCCAGCCCAGCCGATTTATGGGGCTCATCATTATAGACACAATTATAGACATTATCTATTATTGCATTCGCAGCATTCGCTAATTAAGTACCTATAGGTACCTAAATACAAGGTGGCCCATTTAGATCTGAAACTATAAGACATACATAAACAAGAAAAACTGCATTCATAACTACATAAAAAAAAGTGTGCGCAGCTCGGGAATCGAACCCTGACGTTTTGAAAAAATAAACTACACACAACACGGCCCACAGATTACGAGTTCGATGATATCAGCCTGTCAGTTGTTCGGAGCTGTCAAATTTTGCGTTTAACTGACTGATATCGTCCGGCGAACTGGTGATCAGTGGGCCCCTTAAGAAATAGAATTCACTTATCAAAAACAAGGATACAACAAGTCCTTCGCAGTGCGTCCAGTGAAGCTGTGGAATGAGCTGCCTGTGTCGCTCAGGCAGGCACAATCGGTTGCGTCGTTCAAGGAGAGGTTAAAGAAGCTATGGTTATCTGATTTGACTGATTAATTTGTCTATATTTCTATTGTATAGTTGCTTTATATCGTTCTAATTCTTTCCAATTTTTAGTGTATTTTCCCCTTTCCTTTTTGTGTAATATATGTATGTTTATCCTATAAATTTTGTATGTATTTATATCCTTTATCTTTCTAGTACCTTGTTGTACATTTTGCTCCATTTGTCACCCTCTTTTCACTCTCTCCTCTCATCTACTCAAAGGTTAACTGGAAGAGATCCCTCAAAGGGATAAGTTCGCCTTTGTACTTCTTGCTAATTGTATGTTATTTTTAATATGTCTTTTTGTACAATAAAGAGTTTACTACTACTACTACTACTACTACTACTACTACAAAAATGATATAAATTCAGCAATTTTTTCGCCGAATCCGTAACATCGGTCAGACACTTAATTTATTGCCTATCTGACAAATGAGATGCCTATACAAGTTATGAATAATAATTGTACATAAATTGTAAGATAGAACCCCCACTGTTCTCATGATAACGATGACAAGTCAACATTCTCCAACAGAGTGTCTCTTGTTCCATAATTAATAAGTACAGTAATTACCGTTGATAAAAACATTGTAGTTAATTACCTACTAAGTAAAATAATGTTTGTTATCATTTCTGACCCGTTGTACAGTAAAGTCAAAAGTAGCAATTATCTAACAGCTTAACTAAAAGATACTTAATGTTACTTAGACTGTAACAGATAGGTATACTTAGTCGAAGAAATATTATTTGCACCGATGAATGTAATCACTAATGGCTTTTTTATAATAGGGTAAGGTATAATGTAAAGCCTACCTAAAGCCTGTAAAGCCTGAGTAACAGGCCGCCGGACGTAATCGGCCTGTCAGTTAGAACAAAAATTTGACAGCTCCGAACAACTGACCGGCCGATATCGTCCGGCGGACGGCTTAGTCAGTGGTCGGCTTAAAACATTCTCAGAAGCACACGTGTTAAAGGGGTTAAGTTAAGTACAGACACAGACAAAACATCCTCCAGACCAGGGATGTTGCGGATGCAGAATTTTTGACATCCGCGGATGCGGATGCGGATATTTAAAGCCTCACATCCGCGGATGCGGATGTCAAGATTTGCTTCTTAAAAAACGTCAAATATTACATTTTTAGAATAAAAAAAAAACGAAACGTTATTATTTGAGCAAGAATATAGGTGCGTTTTATTTAATAAACAGTAACTTGGCCGACTTTTCGGGATCTAGACGATTTCGTTATGTATAATGACAAAATTACCTAGCATTTACGTCGCCGGCGCCGCCGCTAATACGTTCCTGTTACAGACTTGGTCGACATCCGCGTCATGCGGATGCTCCACATCGATTTTATGCGGATGCGGATGTTGAAAATAACGCAGATGTTCCGCGGATGCGTATGCGGTTGCGAATATCCGCAATATCCCTGCTCCAGACTTAGCATAGTCGCGCTACCCCCTCTGCCACGCATACGGTAATTTTACTCCATGTTCGAGTCGAAAGTGTCTTTGTGTGACGTCCGTGTCTTTGAACGGACCAATCACGGCACGGGATTTCGCTCACTTCGTCCCGCGCACCCCCGCATTTTTGGCATCATCAGTTGCATGAAATAATTGCTCTAAACTCGGTCTAGAGTACAGATTACAGATGTAGTAGAGACATTATAATACTAATTAAAAACTAAACTTAAATATAAAGGTTGTCCATCACGGTTCAACGTGGCAACGAGGCTAGCTTGATGGGCTCCTTTGCATCTGGAGGGACTCGGAACGAATTTTGAGAATAGTTTTTGTTTTATCAGTTGTTAGTTTAGGTTAAGAAATTAGTAATTTTTGGATTTGTATTGTATTGTAAATTGTAAAATATGAAGTAAATAAAAATGACAAACGAAAATAAATTACACTAATAAGTAATAACTAAAAATACAAAACTAAAACTACCTATATAAAAAGTAAAAACCCTACAAATAAAAAACTGGCCCCAATAAGGTAATAAAACAATTAGCAGCAAGTTTTGCTTAAAATATACATACATATATTGGAATACTCTTTATTCACACTAACCCGGGGTTAACCCGAAACAGTGTTGCCAACTTGGCATCAATGATGCCAGATCTGGCATATTTTCACTCGCTTTGGCACCAAAATTTTCCATTTAGCATCTGGCATATTTTTTTGCATCATTTAGTCTAAGCCAAGTTTGCACCAACTTGGCAGCAACAATATGTGCCATCGCCTTATGTGGTTCATATTTTCATATGAATTTTGACTTTTGTGGACGAATGGACGATGGACGTCAACGGTCTATATAAAGTTGGTCAAGCAGATCTTGTCAGTAGACAAAGCCGGCCAATTTGAAAAATGTATGTGTTTATGTCTAATTTCAAGTAACATTTTAGCATTTTTAAGCATATTTTAATTTTTTTTGGCATAATCTAGACATTAGTCTAGCATTTTTTCAAAATCCCAGTTGGCAACACTGACCCGAAAAACCGTTAACCCAGTGTCTAATTGTACTGGTAACCATGGTAACTCCATGTTTAACGGGTTAACCCCGGGTTAGTGGGATGGTGCAAGTGGCCTTTAGACTACTAAGAATTAAAGAAGTCCCTGCTTACTAACCAATGGCGGCCCATAAACTTGTTTGCCACTTCCGTAAAAAAAACGAGGCTTATTACAGGTCTTACTTTTCCTGTAATCACTATAAAGTTTGTAATTGCAGGTAATTCTATACTTGTTTAGCAATCGGATACACAATAATAGTCTATTCAATTAAGGCGCGGTTACTTTCAATTCGTCTATGTATAAATTAAATAAATAAATAATTAAATATTATAGGACATAGCACAGATCGCCTATAGTCCCACAGTAAGCTCAATAAGGCTAGTGTTGTGGGTGCTAGACGACGATATATATAATATACACATATATATAAATACTTATATACATAGAAAACATCCATTAACTCAGGAACAAATATTTGTGATGAACTCACAAATAAATGCCCTTACCAGGATTCGAACCCGGGACCTCCTACTTCGTAGGCAGGGTCACTACCGACTAGGCTAGGAGGCCGTTAAATTGGTTTGCCAGCAGAGATCAATGGAGTCAAACTGACTGAAGGCCCGATTGGAACAATGCTTATAAAGATGTCACAGCGATACGATACCGATATGTCAGTGTGAAAAGAGACATTTCTTCAACCAAAAACGTCACTCTTGACACTGACAGATCGGCATCGCGTCTCTGTGACATCTTATAAGCATTTATCGAATTGAGCTGTGACTAGAATTAGAAAGTCCGTCTTGTACCTACTCCAAAATTAAAGTAGCCTTTTTTTGTTGACAGCCAGACAGCCACTAAGCATGAATGGGACACATCTGCCGTATGCCAAACTTGTGGGCCAAGAAAACTAGTGGACACCAAACATAGCGCGGCGTCAAGGCAGACCTCTAAAGAGATGGCGCCACGATCTTGACGTTTTTCGGAAAGATTGGCCTAAAATTGCCACAGAATGCGTGGAAGAAAGAGGGAGGCCTTTGCCCAGCAGTGGGACACAATAGACTAACAAATAAAATAATTATGTACTATCTTTATTAATATTAAAAATATCTTTGAATCAACGGTAAATTATGAATATGGAAGGTAGGATGTGCTATCATAATTTTCATTTATTAAAAGCGGAAAATACTTAAAGGGAAAACATTAAAATGAACTCACTGAATAAAACCAGGGACTAGTAAATATTCAAGACGGATAACTTCCATACAACACCACTTTCCCTACGTGACTATCATTACATTACCTTATAAGGTCTCCGTTTTAACTTGGGTAAAAATGGTTTCATATGTCCGGATGTTCTCAATCGCAGGTCGCATATCTCCATAGATTCTCGTAAAATTTTGTGAGCGGATTTGGTAGTTAGATATAATTTTTGTTTAGTTTTCACGTGTTTAAGACTCACGACAGTTTATTCGATTACTCGGGAAGTTCCCGCGCAACCGACAAAGGACGAAAAATCCTGATCATCATCATCATCATCTCAGCCATAAGACGTCCACTGCTGAACATAGGCCTCCCCCTTATGGGGGGTGAATGCCATAATCGCCACGCTTGGCAGGCGGGTTGGCGATCGCAGTCGAAAAAAAATCCTGATATATCATCGGAAATCCTAACGTATCCCAGCCCTAGTTAAAAACAACTTTTAAGTTCACTACACCTTTTGAAACAAAGTCCCCCGCCGCGTATGTTTGCGGTAAACTCAAAAACTACAACGGATTTTCATGCGATTTTCACCTATCCATAGAGTGATTCTTGAGGAAGGTTAATTTGTGAAGGTTTTGTGTACCTAACCCATGCGAAACCGGGGCGGGTCGCTAATATGTATATGAGGACGACCGGCTTTGAAGGTAATGACTAATGAGTTAAAGAGATATATAGCGCGAGGTCTCTGTTCGAGGCGAGCTACAAGTTATAGTGCTACAAGAAATTGTAGAAATTATAGGTTAATAAAATGGTACTAAAGGCGAAACATAGTGATAACACCAGTTAAGTAGTCACCGGTTTCTGATGAAACTGAAATTTGCTTACATAAGTAAGGCAAGTCCCCAGACAATGCAAAATGATGGTAATATCGAGCTGATCTGATGATGGAGAGAGGAGGTGGCGATAGGAACTCTGTCATAAAACAACGCAACCTAATTGTGTTTGGCGTTTTTAAATTTGTCTCGATGACTATTCGCTGCCTGTGAAAAGAAAAGTACCTACAAAATTACATTTATGCCAAAATCTTATTTTACAAGATTTTTTGCAATGTATGTATGTTCGCGGCAAATCTTGCAAACTTAATTAGATCCACTTCCCATTATTCGATTGAGCTGAAACTTCACATATTTAAGTTGGGTGACAATGCAGTAGGTATTATATGGTACCATTGATCTGATTATGGACACAGGAGGTGGCCATTAGGAACTCTATGATAAAACAACGCTACCTAATTGTGTTTGGGGTTTTCAGAATTGTCTTGATGAGTATTAGTTGCCTGTTGAAAGACAAGTACAGTCAGCGACAAAAGCTTGATAAAAAACGGAATTTTTGACAACAAAATTATTTCAGCCATACGCCGAAGAACCCATGTAGCGGCGTGGCACCGCTGCGTCGCGCAACACGGTAGTGGCGTGGCCGCAACGTTGGTTCTTCGCCAACTTATAGAGCACCAGAGTTCCTACCGCGAACCACGTTCTCTCCCTCCGTCTCCCTGTCACACTTGCGTACGAATTTACAAGGGCGACTGAGAGGTAACACGTCGAACGTGGTTCACGGTAGGCCCCCAGATGCTTTTGACTGCTGGAACTAAACGCAATCACTAGGTACTTTATCGGTGAAGTTAACAATAGTGCACTGTTGTTTGAAATACATGCTTATGTACGGAATCTCCTTTGACGAACTTTTCTAACGAACATTCCAACTTCCAAAGGAACCTTTCTCGAAATAAGTATTTAAGAAACTTACAGTTTTATAAGACAATTTATCCAGTTTCTAAGGTTATCCCAGTTTACACCCGTCACTATTACTAAAAATAGCGTGTCTCCAACGGTAAATTCTCTGGAAATACCTGGCCTTAAGCGATTACTACCTTATTAATTATAGATGGCGTGAGTCGGTCAGTAATTCACTACCAGCGAGTCAAGGCTATGCAACAATGTTGCTGAACATTGCACCCGACACGTGGTTCGATGCAACAGGTATGTCAAGTATTCCCAACGGGTCGAGTGTTCGCACAGAATAAGTAAAGGCCTGCGCAAAAAAGCCGAGCGCCGCGCAGATCACTTTAAAATTATCAATGTATTTTCTTCCCTATTTCAATTACCTTCAGGTATACATTTAAATGATTTGAGACCGACCTCGGAACATCACGGAGGATTGTTACTGCGTGGCATCGAGGAGCACGCTAGAGGATACCGCGGCGGTAGACGCCGGCATGCCGTGGGATGCCGCCGAGGCCTCCCGAGTGCGCCGGAGTAGCGCCGGGACGACGGGGGAGAACTCGTGCACACTAGTCACTAATCCCTTGTGATAGAGTACACGCGGCGGTATGCCGCGGCATCCCCCGGCCTGCCCCGAAGTGCTCCATGGTGCGCCGGCCGCCAGCGCTCGGGCTGGCGGGCGCTCGCGGTATCGCAAGGGATTTTACCTCACCGGTGTGCGCTGCGCGGCTTAAATCCTCCTCGGTAATCTGCGCTGCGCTCCGCCGGTTTGCGCTGGCCTTAATTCCTAAGTCTAAGTAGTTACTTTCTCTACTCGTTGAATTAATACTTCGAATACCAAACTATAATCGCACTTTTCACTATGGGCTAGACTTAAATATAATGACTTTTTAATCTTCAACTTTCTTAGACCAAACACGGTATTTGACGGATCATTCAAAATACCGGTGTTTTGTATGAAGGCTTCACTATTTCTTGGTAAATTTAGTTTCCTAGTTACCTTTAAGAAATACATTTGGACAATATATTATGTAAGTTACGTACCTCCCATACAACCATTTCCAGTCGCCGTTACGACGCGGTGTAGACACATCTTGTGTCGACACCGTCTGTTTCGGTCACAATTCCAGTCGCAGAGTCGTCGCCGTGTCGACACAGTTACCAGAAATGGGGAAGGGTCGACACATGACACAAAGTGACATAAAGTGTGGTCGCCGTGTGCACACATTGTTTCGGGTTTGCGACTACTTTATGCCAAACGAATGATTTTGGCATAAAGTTCGTTCATTTTGTTCCTGTCAAATGGAAACTGTCAGATGGAAAAATACTTAAATAAAAATAAGTGACATTAATACGCCATCCCTAAAACGGATTACAAGACGTAATTATATATTGTTTGCATTTATATTACAATAGGACTTAAATTATTATGGGGAATTAAACTGCTCGAGTGATTTGATAAACTAAGTGTAATATAATCAACGCGCCACCACATTGTTTTAGTTTAGCCGGAAATGAAATTGTTTACTTCTCAGTGCCTGTGTTCATAAATATATTATTTGATGCATTTTTAGTACTTCGATGCGTATACTATACTTAAATAACAGAAATAACGCTTTACATACTACGAAACTTGTTAATTATGATGTATAAATATGGTTCAAGGCTGAGAAATATTACAGTCACAAAGTAGTCGCAAATGTTTCGACTTTGTGTCGACTCTGTGTTGACACATGACACGCGCTGTCAAAAGTAATAACAAAGTTACTGGATTTGCAAAATGGCTCCTTGTGTTCATTTGTTTTCAGATATTCTCAAAGTGTAAAAATGCCGTGGTCACATTTTAATCGCGATTAGTTTAGTCGACCTAACATAGATTGAAATTGAATTAATCTGAATATTAATCGAATAAATTCTCGATTAAATCTCGATTGAAAGTTGACAGGGGGACATTTTTGTACGTAAATGGAATAGGATGTGCATGTAAATATTTCCCACCTTTTCGGGGCGGGGACAAATTTTGGATGTATTCCCATTTATTCCCGCAGGGAACAGATGGAATAGGATTTTCATGTAAATATTTCCCAATTTTCCCACCTTTTCTGGGTGGGCACAAATGGGAACACACAATTTTCAGATGTAATCCCATTTATCCCCGCAGGGAACAGATGGAATAGAATTTGCATGTAAATATTTCCGATTTTTCCCACCTTATCGGGGTGGGGACAAATGGGAACACACAATTTTCGGATGTATTCCCATTTATCCCCGTAGCGAACAGATGGAATAGGATTTGCATGTAAATATTTCCCATTTTTTCCACCTTATCGGGGTGGGGACAAATGGGAACACACAATTTTCAGATGTATTCCCAATTATCCCCGTAGGGAACAGATGGAATAGGATTTGCATGTAAATATTTCCCAATTTACCACCTTTTCGGGGTGGGGACAAATGGGAACACAATTTTCGGATGTAATCCCATTTATCCTCGCAGGGAACAAATGGAATAGGATTTGCATGTAAATATTTCCCATTTTTTCCACCTTATCGGGGTGGGGACAAATGGGAACACACAATTTTCGGATGTATTCCCATTTATCTCCGTAGGGAACAGATGGAATAGGATTTTCATGTAAATATTTCCTATTTTTTCCCACCTTATCGGAATGGGGACAAATGGGAACACACAATTTTCAGATGTACTCCCTGGCGTGACAATGTGACGTAACCTGACAGGTGCGAAATTTCGACAAGTCTCATTGTTGCTGACGTCACAGGCATCCATGGGCTACGGTTATCGCTTACCATCGGGCGGGCCGTATTCCTGTTTGTCACCATCATTGTATTATTTTTAAAAACTTTATTATATCGGCAAAAACAGGTATTTCTTTTGCGATGTTTATGATGATAATGAAGAAATTTTCACAAGATTTCAAAGAACTTTCGGTAATTCTTGAGTTCTGTGTCGGAATTTCGTGACAATTGTCGTATTTCTTGTGACAAATGTCATTAGCTTCGCAAAATAAGTACTTATTAACTGGCGTTTGGAGGATGGCGGTGGAGTTTTTTTTAAATTAACATGATGGTGGCAAACAACCACACCGCCCGTCTGATGGTAAGCGATTACCGTAGCCCATGGAGGCTTGTGACGTCAATTACAGTGATGTAGACAATTGTTGGACCTGTCACGTCCTAAAACCTATAAAACGATATTCATGACGACTTTTATGATAAAATACGTAGCCGCCATCTTAGATTATAAAATGGTCATCATTTTCGAATTCTGCACTCCCTAAAACCTATAAATCGACATCCGTGACGACGCAAGTTATCTTTATTTTCAGATCTAACCAATTGCTACAGAATACAAAGGACAAAAAAAGAAGCAAGGAGGTAATGAAACAAGCAAAAATACTGATGATTCCTCGACGCAATTGGATGATTCTTAAATTGTGTCCAGATTTTCTTGTCGTAAAAGTTTTTATTTTTCACATATAACTCACACAAGCTCCGTGACATTTCGACCTTGTAATTTTTTAATGTTTTTGTTTATATATGCGTATCTCACTAGAATAATATAATCAAGGTATGTTTATGTTTGATGATTGAAATAGTAACTCTAAAAATTATATTTGTGTCTTATATTCCTGCCGAAGACTTTTATTTTTCCTTTTCCTTCTACACAAGTTAGGCCAAGTAATAAGAATTTAGGGCTCTCAATTTTATCTTGACTTCTACATCAGTAAAGCTACGAGGCCATGTTTGGTATCGTTTTCGTATAAATTCACAGTACCAAATTTAGTTATGGTATCACATTGACACCATTCCGAAGTAAAAACATATAAACTTATTAAAATACTTTCTTTTAAACTCCTCTTCACGCTTAAACTGCTGAACAGTTTTAATTTAAAGGTACACATATATTTTGAGTCCCGAGACAGGACATAAGTAATAAGTTACCTCAAAAATCATCCTTTAAAGGTGTGAAATGTGGTGCAGGGGGGAATTCAGAATTGAATTCTTGAAGTTAATACTTACTGTTTAAGTTTAGGTTTGAAGTCATGTTTTTTATCATTTTCAACTAAATCAAAGATGTAGAATTGTAGACCATCCCAAATTTCATATAAATCGGTTCAGCGGTTATTGATTTTCCGTACAAATTTTCACGCCACTTTTCACACCTTCAAAAGATGATTTTGGTTATAAGATCTATCCTATGTCCTGTTCCGGGACGCAAACTATTTCTATACCAAATTTCAACGAAATCGGTTCAGCGGTTAAGCGTCAAGAGGAGTTTAAAAAATACCGGCCAAGTGCGAGCCGGACTCGCGTATTAAGGGTTCCGTACATTAAGTCCGCCTCGCGCTTGGCTGCACATGTCTAATAGGTTTTCCTGTCATCTTAATAATCGTGATAGGTAAAGGACTATTTTGTGTATTTTTTTCAAAATTTAAGACCTAGTAATTTCGGAGATAAAGGGGGGGGGGCAATGGTCATTTTTTGGGTATAAAATCAATTTGTTTACGTTACATGTCCGTCTTTGGGTCCCTAATTTACATATATGTACCAAATTTCAACTTAATTGGTCCAGTAGTTTCCGAGAAAATAGGCTGTGACAGACGGACAGACATACAGACGCACGAGTGACCCTATAAGGGTTCCATTTTTTCCTTTTGAGGTACGGAACCCTAAAAAAATTGTTGTTAAATTTTGTGGAACACGGCCTAGCACCTTCACTGATGTAGAAATCAAGATAAAATTGAGAGCCCTAAGTAAAGTTTCAAGAGCGGATATCTCAAAAACTATTCAATATATGGAAAAAATTGACTAAATAAACTTGTAACAAATTAAATTGACTTTCATTTTGTATAAGTGGCCATGTCGCTACGATGCATAGTTTCCGAGATATAATCGAAAAACCGGAAAATGGGACCTTCAAAGCCCCCTCTCTCCCCCCCGCTCAAAGGCTACGGGCGAGGACTTTTGATATGTTCACCTCCTAACTTGTCCAAACCAAGTTAAGGAGTCAAAAATTGTGTTCCGAGCATTTCCCTCTACAACTTTATTGAGCATTCGTTGCCTGACCTAGTAGCGTATTGCATTTCTTTAAAAACTTTTCTGTAAAAGGTTGACGGGTGTTGGATGTTTATATGGTTTTGGTCGATTTTAATCATTCGCATCGCCCATGATGACTTACTAGAATTACTTACGAGCACACGAGACACTAATAGTAGTTTGACAAACCTTGGTTTTCAAGAGGTATTTTATATTGACATTTGCTGTCACAAATTTGCTGTCAGATTTAGTCGCAAACCGCACGCAAAGTGCACACAAATGTGTCGACGCCTTGTTACGGAAAAGTGTAGACACGGCGACGACACTTTGTTTCGAAACAATTCTAGACACATTGTGTGGACTCTG
Organism: Cydia fagiglandana; assembly: GCF_963556715.1. Taxonomy (NCBI): domain Eukaryota; kingdom Metazoa; phylum Arthropoda; class Insecta; order Lepidoptera; family Tortricidae; genus Cydia; species Cydia fagiglandana. The sequence goes on along the minus strand of NC_085949.1, from coordinate 4,514,242 downwards.
TTACGACACATCTGACATTTAGTTACCACTTTGATGATTCTGCGACTGGAATGGTTATATGGGCTACGTCCAGTTTTTAGTCTTTAAACTATTTCTTGTAACTCGTTACCAAAATTCGACCAAAATATTTTCAAGCACACAGCGACTGCCCTACGCAATGCACTCACATTGTTGTGCATACAGAGTATACACAATACAGACATGTCGTGAGACTAGACACTAAAATGTCCATGGCGTGTCAGCCCTGTGCCCCCGTGTTATCTGAGAATGTGACCTTAAGAGTCCGGAGCAAGCTCGGTTCTCCATACAAACGTAGTTACGCACACATTTTAACCTTTTGGACGCCTATGACCGATATATCCGCACCGCAGCTCCAACGCCAAAGACGCATTAATCGGTCACAGACCACAGAGCAACATAGATCTACGTGCATATGCATAGTTTAATTTCAGTTTTGACACATCGGTGACGTGGAGGGAGTGACTGCTTTTATGTTTGACACGGCGTCGAAAAGGTTAAAACGGCCAGCTAGATTGGTCTGAAACTTTTTACTTACAACAGGATAAGAAAACAAATTACAGGACATATATCGTCCTGTAATTTGTTTATGTAGCTTCAGACCCCATAGTTAAATTAAATCGTCATCGTATAGATAGAAAAAGCACCAGACTATAGTGATTATACCAGTCAATCGGCCGCCATATTGGCAAAACAACATGATCGCTACACAGTAACAGTTAGTATACCTATGCGTTTCGTTTGACTGGTCACGAGATTAATGTTTCTATTGGTATTTTAGTGCCTAGGGACGTTAGATAATGGCCGCTGTCGTTTCGATTAGGTATATGTATCATCCTATGCTCATGAAGCTTTAAAGTGGTCACGTTTTTTTCAAGTCTGCCTCTTTCGCACTCATGAAATGTTTATAAACCAACGTTATAGCTTCCCTTTTACACACTTCAATTATCATTAAGAGTAAGCGTCATTCTACATCTGTGCTACTAAGTCAGTACAAACTTAGCGTCATCAGAGTCTAGAAATGGTCCTGTCAACTATTTCAGTACCTAATGACACTAAATGACACAGAATAAATAATAGGTAGTACTAGGTACAGTAGACTCACTCTCTAATAAAACCCGTCTGTTACGATCAGGACAGATATGGCCGCTAGGGGGCGACAGCGACACGCGCGGCTTATGGCTAGCCACCAAAATTGGTGTGGAACGGATGTACTTTTAGCTACCTGTAGCAAAGCGACGAAATCGCGGAGTGAGCCACGCCTGCTAATGACCCACGTACCTATTACAGACATGTTTTTTTATTAGCCTACTTCAGTGTCCCACTGATGGGCAAAGGCTCGTTTTCTCCACTCGACCCCGTCGTTGGTTTTCCCACCATGGGGTAGAATGCGTCCAAGTCGTCCCGCCATCTCCTTTTCGGTCTGCCTGCACCCCGGCCTGTACCGTCTATGGTGTTCCGTAGGTCCCACTCAGTAACTATTTTGGCCCACCTTTCTGGGTGCATGCGGCAGACATGTTCAGCCAAGTCCCACTTAATCTTAGTGAATTTTTCATGTTATGTATCTTATTTTTTTTTTCGGGGCCCTTGCACCCATCTGGATCTTTTGTGCCCTCTGAACAATTTAGTTACAGACAAAGAATGAAGGACTTTGGAGCAGGATATCTGGAACCAAAGGACTTTCAAACGCTACCCATGAGCTCCATCATCCGGAACATGGATATGGTGGGAAAAGCTCTTGAGTAGATAACGGATCTTTTCTAGGAGGTAATTGCACAAAAGATCCCTGTGGGTAGCCGCAAGGGCGCCCGAAATCAATAAGATAAGATACCTATTAAAGAGCTTTTTCGACTATCTCCATGTTTTCTGCAACACGGACATTATGCAGCTCAAGGGCAGTGCTTGAATTCCTTTGGTTCCAGATAGCGTGCTCCAAAGCAGGGGTAGAAAACTAGTGCACAACCACAGATAAGATAATGACTTGAATTTTGACAACCATAGCCAAAACTGATAGCCATTTAAAAGGGACAGCATCATGATTCGTCGCTGAACCGCTGTCAAACTTGGGTTTTGTAGGAAGTTTCCTTTCTGCACGGTAGTACTATTACTTATTCTGTGTCCAAAGTCCATCATAGTCTGCGTACACACATGTAATAAGCAACAGTGTAATTGCAGTCTTAACTGACTTTTAATGTCATAGCGATTGATCTTTCTTACGGCCATTACGATATAATCGCTACAATCAACCGTGAGATAACTGATACACAATGTTAGTACTTACTATAATAAAAGGAACAGAAACGGTTTCATAAAATTTACGAGCAAAACGTTTCAAAAACTTCAGCTCGATCACAGAATCAAGAAAAGTACTAGGTACAGAAGGTTCACTCTCAAACAAAACGCGTCTCATCGTCATCATTCTGTTGCCCTTGTCCCATTCACTTGGGGTCGGCGCAGCATGTCTTTCCACACCTCTCTGTCGCCCGTCATTTCATCATTCACTTGCGTTCGTTTCATATCATCTCTCACACAGTCCATCCACCTGTTCCTCGGTTTTCCTTTCCTCGTACTTCCCTCCACATTCATTCGTAATACCTTTCTCGTCACATGACTTTCATCCCTCCGCATCACATGCCCGTACCACGTTAGGCGAACAAAACGCGTCTATTACGACAGATATGACCGCAAGGCGGCGCAAGCGCGAGGAGGCCTCCGTTCCGTTCCGGGCGCGGCAATTAGGTACTACTGCTAGACACCAAAATTGTTGTGGGCCGCATGGGCGCATGGAATAGTGATTGTCATGTTGGTTAGGCCCAGTAGGCCCCCAGTGTCTCTAGATGGTTAATGGTAGTGAACAATTATATAATTACTCATATAAATATATAGTATAGTATAAATGTATCTTCAGGTTTGTACGTAAACACGCGTTTGTTATGGACTTAGAGTAATTAGTATGTAAATGAGCAAGATTGCGTTACGTCAATCACTCGTCATTCTTATTATTACCAGCCTTATTATAATGAGGTAAGGTCTAATGGTCGACACTCAGCTGACCATTGGTAAGACAACTGCATTTAATTAAATAGCCATACAAGTGATCATTAGTCAGTGGGCGGTGGGCGTGACTTAAAAATATATATAGCTATTATTGATTTATTAGCTTTGTCGCTTAAATAACTTAAAGTCTTAATGTGAACATTATATACCGCGGCATAAAAATATGTAATAGCATTCTAAAATTTGACAAGAACATTCAAGTAAGTACCATTTATTTATTTAAATATGAAACTAACGGTCATACAAAAAATATATTTACAGTTTATTCTTTTAATCTAGACCTATAGTTTACATTTTTATTAAACATATATGTGACGTCCCACGGGTAAAGGTACCTTATGGCGGTTGGCGCCTACGCTATTATTAACGCCGCTATATTATTGCGGCGCTATGCGACGGCCGCCATAAGGTACCTTTTTCAGTGGAACGTCACATATTTATATAGAAACACGAAAAAGTACCTATCTTGGCTATTTAATTTACCTATGTCTGGCACTAGTTTTCGTTGTTAGCACCAGACTTATATCTCTGTCCATACATCTTTTATGTTTTACATTCAAAATTTCTACTCGTTCTACTTTATTTCTGTAGGTAACAAATTTTAGCATCGTTATGTTACTTACGTAAATTTCCATGCCAAATGTCGTGTAAAAAATATATTGTTTTATCACAAAGTCCTTTCTTCCTGGCGTTATCCCGGCATTTTGCCACGGCTCAATAGCCTGGGGTCCGCTTGACAACTAATCCCATGATTTGAAGTAGGCACTAGTTTTTACGAAAGCGACTGCCATCTGACCTTCCAACCCAGAGGGGAAACTAGGCCTTATTGGGATTAGTCCGGTTTCCTCACGATGTTTTCCTTCACCGAAAAGCAAATGGTAAATATCAAATGATATTTCGTTTTTTTTTTTGCTTTTTTTTTTGTTTTATCACTAAGTAATATTAATTAACTTGTTAAGAAATTCTTTTGTAACCAAGGGCGTCGTAACTAGTATCTAGGGGGGAGGGGCAAGTTGACATCTAGCGGAGGGTTTAGCGGAGGGCAGGAGGGGGATACAGTAGTGTGCAATTTAATACTCATAGCAGTTTAATTTCAGTGATGCCAACTTGGCATAAATGATGCCAAATCTGGCATATTTTCACTCATATCGGCACCAAAATTTTCAATTTAGCATCTGGTATATTTTTTAACATAATTTAGTCTAAGCCAAGTTTGCACCAACTTGGCAGCAACAATATGCGCCATCGCCTTATTTGGTTCATATTTTCATATGAATTTTGACTTTTGTGGATGGATGGACGTCAACGGACTATATAAAGTTAGTCAAGCAGATCTTGTCAGTAGAAAAAGGCAGTAAATTTAAAAAAAAGTATGTGTTTTAAGTGGCTAATATCAAGTGATATTTTACCATTTTTTTAGCATAGGTGTTTCAAAAAGCTTTGGCATAATTTTGGCATAATCTAGACATTAGTCTAGCATTTTTTCAAAATCCGAGTTGGCAATACTGTTTAATTTTACTAGAGTAACTTGAGTATATATATTTAACAAAGTCGGTCGAAAATAAACAAAGTCGTGCTCAATCAATCAATCGTTGTCATTTACAAAGTTATCTGAATTGTAAAGTGTAGTAAGTAGTAGTAATAGTTAGTAATAGTAGCATTCTACAAATAGTAGCACGTTATAAACCATAATCAAGACACGCTTATGAAGAAGAAATCTATCCACATTGCATAACTGGCTCAGTGGGCCAACAATCTGCAACTTTGTTGCGAGGCCTTGACACTGAACACACGTGTAGTTACAGTAATCGACCGATAGTAGGCCTCACATCCTTGTAAAAAGGCTAACGATTAGTCAATTAAGCGCTGCCACGAACGCATGCGAACCGACAACGTATGACATTGTAACGACTAAGGTAGAGAAGCTATGGGATAAGAAAAAACCGGGCAAGTGCGAGTCGGACTCGCGCACAAAGGGTTCCGTACCATAAAGCAAAAAAAAAAAACGGAAAAAATGCAAAAAGAAAACGGTCACCCATCCAAGTACTGACCACGCTCGACGTTGCTTAACTTTGGTCAAAAATCACGTTTGCTGTATGGGAGCCCCACTTAAATCTTTATTTTATTATGTTTTTAGTATTTGTTGTTATAGCGGCAACAGAAATACATCATCTGTGAAAATTTCAACTGTCTAGCTATCACGGTTCGTGAGATACAGCGGACAACGGACGGACGGACAGCGAAGTCTTAGTAATAGGATCCCGTTTTACCCTTTGGGTACGGAACCCTAAAAAGCCAAGGTGCAGGCCGTGCAGGGTTAGTGAAGTTGGGGCTTAGGGGCTTGGCTTTTGCTGACATCTGGTAACTTTTTAGCAGTAAAATCTGGCGAGTCTAGGCCGCCAATTTTACATGAAATGTCTTTGGTGGGATATTTAATTTGAAATACTTACACTCAGTATGCTTGCTGTGTAACATTCTATGAGTAACAGCACAAGTAGTATTACACAAAAGTGTTGTAAGTAGTATTAGTACCACAGAATAAATAATAGTACTAGGTACAGAAGACTCACTCTCTAACAAAACGCGTCTGTCACGATTAAGTAGCACAGATATGGCCGCTAGGTGACGCGCGGCTTATGGCAAACCCCAAAATTGGGGTCGAACGGATGGACTTTTAGCTACCTGTAGCAAAGCGACGAAATCGCGGAGTGAGCCACGCCTGGTAGTACTTAGTAGTAGCATTCTACAAGTAGTAGCACGTTATATACCGTAATCAAGACACGCTTATGAAGAAGAAATCGATCCACATTGCATAACTCGCTCAGTGGGCCAACAATCTGCAACTTTGTTGCGAGGCCTTGACACTGAACACACGTGTAATATACTGACCAATAGTAGGCCTTACCTCTTTGTATTAAGGTTTAGGATTAGACAATTCATTGTGTCGAGCTGAGCGGTGCCGCGAATCGATCGACGATGTAGAGGTATTCAAACGATAATAAGTAGGGAGTTTGATTAATAATTCATATCACCTTCGTTTTTACAAGCTTTTATTTAATTCGCAATATTTGAACACTTTGAACGTATGCATGTATGTCCGAGGTCAATTCTTGCAAGTTATATTAGACCCAATTACCATAATTCGATTGAGCAGATACTTCACATACAATAAGTTGGGTGACAACGCAAGTATCGCAAGTATCGCAACATATTATATCGGTCGACATAACTGACACTTATCGACTTATCGGACACGTATCACCGACAGTAATCCCCTCTCGATAAATATATTCCGCCCCCAACGTTGAATACCCAATACACAACCACCCGTTAATGAAAAAAAACTAGTCACTAAAAGTTTTGAAGGAAAATAAAATTCTACATTTTAAACATCTTGCGCGGGCGGGGAGTCGCTCGAGGGCGAAGCAACTTTAAAAATCATAAAAAAATATCCAGGGCAATATCTGAACAATTGTGTCGATTTGATCTTTAGTAAACATGGAACATCAGATTTCTTCGATTTCAGGGTTGCTATCAACAAATGCACCGCCTACATTTTTTTCTGCTTTGCCTTAAGTGGCTCGTAGAGAATGCCTCATGGCATTAAGTTCGCCTTTTGTACATTAAGTTGTTCTTTTGTGCAATAAAGTTTAAATAAATAAAGTAGCTTACACTAATGAGTACAATTGCGTCTATCTTGTATCACCTAAAAAAACCTCGTGAAGTAAATATTTAATTAATGATGAAGACAATTCATTACGCCGGGGACAAAACCTTTATTGCTAAAAAAAGACTCAATTACTGAAGAATTCTATGGTCAACTTGTGTCTGTTTTATGCAGTGAGTATTCTAGAAAGTATTCTGGAAAAACGCAGTGAAGTTTATGAGGCATGCGTGCGCGCGCGTCGTTTTATGGTCGGGGGGCAAAAACTGGGCGTTGGTTAGTTAAGACTACTGTGGACGACTGCTTATACATACAAATGTAGACCCCATTTTCCTCCCTGTATGTTGACTAATTTTTTAAACAATTTAATAGGTAAATATTAGCTTTTTTCAACTTTTTGATTATTATGTACATATAAAATGTAGGAGCACAAAACGAAATCCATACAATTTTTAATAGCTCCTTACTCTTGTAATGTGAAAAATATCTTACGAAGAGGCATAGCCACAATACATGAAGCGGTGTGCACCTGGTGTCGACTTAAAAACTCCCTTCGGTCGCCTTTCGCACGTGTATTGTGCAACGTTTTAGAGTACATAGGGCCCATAAATTATTTGACATAGGCACGTATTGTCCTTAATCCCGGCCTAGAGCGGTAAAGAAGCACCATATGTACTGTAATAATATTTCCCATGATAATAATTGTTTAATGCCTGCACCTACTATACTACTGTTTCTGTTTAGCCTGGTGGTTGACTGGTAGAGAATGCCTTTAGGCATTAAGTCCACCATTTATACTTTATTTGTTATATTGTGCAATAAAGATTAAAATAAAATAAAATAAAAAAATATCCAGGGATGAAAATGAGGGTTACGTTTGTATGGAGAATCGGTTCACTATCCTCTTAAGTCTCGGACGGTGGGTGCATATTTATTGACCGAGCGAGGGTGAGTGTCTGTTTCAGCGAGGGCAAAAACGCTTTTGAATTTCCGGCTACTTCCTACAGATTGCATTTAGCAATAATTTGGGAAATTTTGTGAGCAAAGATCGATTTCATGAACTAATGTCGATTTAGTTTTTGGAAATTTTTCAAGTGGAGCCACAACTCAATAAGGGACTAGTGATATAAAATACAAAAACATTAATTGCCGGAAGCAGGCGTGGCTCACTCCGCGATTTCGTCGCTTTGCTACAGGTAGCTAAAAGTACATCCGTTCCACCCCAATTTTGGGGAAAGCCATAAGCCGCGCGTGGCGCTGTCGCCACCTAGCGGCCATATCTGTGCTGATCGTAACATAAGCGTTTTGTTAGAGAGTGAGTCTTCTGTACCTAGTACTATTATTTATTCTGTGCCGGAAGTCATTAGATAAATTATTAGGTAGGTAAAAAAGGTACCTTATGGCGGCTGGCGCTTACGTCGCATAGCACCGCAATAGTATTGGAGCGGCGTTAATCATAGCGTAAGCGTCAACCGCCGTAAGGTCCCTTTACCCGTGGGACGTCACATTTATTTCATGAAAGACTACATAATAAGTTTTCATTGATGTCGAAAATATACGAATTTATATCATGATTTTAATAACTGATTTGGTTTTCTTTTGTTTCAAAGTATGTATATACAGGATAGAACATTTCTAGAGACTGAGCTGAAAGGATTGTGTTATTTAAGTGATCTACAATCGAGTTATTATAATCGTAAAGCTGGAATCAGCTGTAAAATAAAATCATTAAAATGAAATATGTATTTTTATATCAGTGACAACTTTTATAATTTATAGGATCTACTTGCTAGGGTTGAAACCTACAGATTTTTGCATTAAAGTTTAACAAACTGCATCTCAAATACGGATAGAAATATTAACGTGATTAATAAATGAAAAATAAAGTACGTAGCCTAAACAAATCCCCGTTTGCATACAAGTCCTTCGTTCGGTTCCACCCGATATACTTCCTGATTGGTTAGATGATGGGATTCACGTATCGAGAGACTATTCATCAAAATCATCAACAAATCAATTATTTGCATTAACCTTTTCGACGCCGTGTCAAACACAAAAACTGTCACTCGGACGCCACGTCACCGAAGTGTCAAAACTGAAATTGAAATTTAAAATGCATATGCACGTAGGTCTATGTTGCTCTGTGGTCTGTGGCCGATTAATCAGCCTTTGGCGTTGAATCTGCGGTGCGGTTATTTCGGTCATTGGCGTCCAAAAGGTTAAAACGTAATATTTAGTAAAATTGAACAGCTGATGAAGACCGGAACGGAACTCCCAAACAGCAAGTAATGGCGATTTGTTATCTTTTTTATGCGTAACTTGAACCTATAAAAAACTATTATAGCCATTGCCATACAATGAAAGTTAGTCTCTCATGTTAAAACCTGAATTAAAATGATATTTGACATGAAATTCGAGTATACGTATGTATACCTATTTTTCTTGTAATACAAATGAATTAAAGCGAGTACCTACAGTAAAAGTCTTTTTTACATACATATCTTCCACTAGCCCTATTCTCTTTTTATTAAAATGTTTACCAACGAAAACATACTTATACATGTTTAAAAGGCCATAATTTAGAAATGGTTGCCCATAATATTAATATAGTTTCTATGGAGAAAATATAGAGCTTAGGCTAAACAATCCCCCTTTTGCGGAAAGGATCGTCGTGCCTTTCCACCCTGTATATGTTACATTGCAAATGTTTAAATGCCAAGTAATTTAAGCATATCGTTTTACAAAGCGCGCGGTTGTTTTATGCGATGCCTGTCAGTTCGGAGCTGTCAAATTTTGCGTTTAAAGGGGCCCACTGATTAACAGTCCGCCGGACGGAATCGGCCTGTCAGTCGTTCGGAACTGTCAACATTTTGTTCTAAACTGACAGGCCGATACCGTCCGGCGGACTGTTAATCAGTGGGCCCCTTAACGGACAGGCTGATATCGTCCGGCGAACTGGTAATCTGTGGGCCTCTTTAAGCTTCCACTGCAATTTATGCTCGTAAGTTCTTATGGTACAGTAACCCAATAAATATTAAGACCACAATATGATCGCCGGATTACATAGCACCTGTCTTTTGGATAATTGATATTGTTATGATATGCACTCATCATGTTTCTGTTTTTAAACTTTAAACACAGTAATTGCGAAATCGTTCAGGACATGTATTTAACATATATTACTACCTTGGGACCTGTTGTTTCAATAACTGGCCATTTCATCAGGTACCATAATTTTGTGTGCTTTAAGAGTCTTAAATAATGTGACGTCCCACGGGTAAAGGTACCTTATGGCGGTTGGCGCTTACGCTATTATTAACGCCGCTCCAATACTATTGCAATGCCATGCGACGTAAGCGCCAACCGCCATAAGGTACCTTTTCCCGTGGAACGTCACTAATATATTTTTTCGTTCGTTCGGTAACTCGTTAACATCACACACTAATTTTCCCCTCTTTTCACCTCCTTTTGGGATAATTTATAGTGTTTAAAAGAAAGTAGTAAGTAGGTTCTTAAAGCATACTATAGGTAGATTGGCCACATTCGTCCACACATGGGGGCAGAAGATACGCAATGCGACGAAATTGAAATACGTTTTAATGTTCCTGACAATTTACCAAACACAATCTACGTAATTTAGTCCGGTTAATTTTTGACCCCGACACAAACTTTGCCTTTCTATGAAAATATGACGTCTATGATGACACTCCCTCACTTTTTTCTGTTCAAATCGGTGCAAATGTAACCTAAGATGGACTCTACACGGTGGCTAAAAAATAACTGTATTTCCTGTTGCTAGGGAGGTTTCGGTACTTAATCAACTTTTACTATGGGGCCAACCCGGAAATCACGAAAACAAGTGAGAGCACAAAGTTTTGTACGGAACAATAATAACCTGCCATAGGAAATGGTCCAGCCAAAATGTATGAACAACCTATTATTTTTTCGTGATTTCAGGGTTGGTCCCGTAGTAAAAGTTGCTCAGTATAATCCCAAAACCTCCATGGTAACGGGAATGCAGTTATTTTTTAGCCAACCTGCATATACTAAATCTAACTCAAAGGAACGCCACGCTTGACGTAGCACTTGGCATGAAAACTTAGCGTGGCGTACACATGTAGATTAATAAATAAAGTTCACTTAATAGAAAATTACATATAAAGATGTCATTTACGACACATCGTCAGTAGGCATCGGCGTAAGTGTCAGCAAACGCCAATATCGATGCAAAAGACTATTTTATACAGTCACAATGTCACCTCGAGGTTTCTTTTATCAGTTTTATTACATAAAGAAGCACTTAAAATAATTGAAAAATAAGTATTACACGATTATACACCATGGGGTCCCGATGCCTTCAACCACAGACATTTCATAATATTGCGTTCATATTGATATTGTGGTAATGCCACATTAACATGGCGGGAATGTCATTATCGTAAGTAATGTTGCCTATTTAGGTTTGACATACTGAATCAGGTTGTATAAGTAGTGTTTAAGGGAAAATAAACTATTTCAAAGGATTATTTCGCGTAAAATGAATTTAAAATGTTTCCCGACGTTTCGAAACCTTTAAGGCTCATTTAGACGGTGCGAGAACTCGCTTGCGAGTTTCATTACATTGTGTTATTTGATTGGTCGGCTGAATTGGATGCAACCAATAGTCCGCAATGTAACTAAAATCGTATACGACTTCACGCGCCGTCTAAATCAGCCCTTACAGCGACAGGCCTCAATATATCTAAAATTAAACAAGCAATATATATACTACTGAAAGAGGCGTCCGACGCAAAGGTGCCCATCACACTCGCTGCGTTACCGCGTTAAATAGCGATGGACAGCCTTTGCACCAGGAAATTTATTTGTTTTGTTTACCGACGGACCACTAGCGTATTCCGCCCGGCATCTGACCTTTAATAACTATCCGTAGTCATAATTTGAAGGGCCATTACACTTCCGACAGCGATACGCGCATCGTCATGGTGAGATATTAATCTATAAAAACCAGATATACCGCGTAGATAAGTTTTTAGTACACACATTAGTATAACACCTGTATAAATTAGCTGTAAACAATGCATTCGCGATACATTGCAGTCGTTTACTTGCAAATGAGGTCTCCGCGGAAACTTAACCTATTTATTTTATACAATACAAAGTAGGTGAAAGATCAGAAGATCACCATGCATTTATTCATAAAACATTAATAACACTTCACATTTTAATGATAATGATGCGAGATTGCACCGTTATGACTTTTCAGCAAAAAAAAAAAATCAGTGCTGCAGTCTGTATTCCTGATTCTGATTAGGTACTAAGTACAGTCACCTGCAATAGTATATTACTCTTCAAAGTCCGCAAAAATATCTGACACGATCTTATTTGTATAGCCATAAGAGCGTGTCACATATTTTTGCGGCCTTAGAAGAGTAACATACTATTGCAGGTGACTGTACATGTTGACTAATCATGCTTGAAAATTTCAAAGTAATTCTCTTCTAATAGGAGAATATAAGGTGTCCAGAGATTTTCCCTATTCCTTTACCATTCTTCATAGGCATTATATGCCGGTAACGGAATGGAAGGAACGCCCATCCCATTCTCACTACGATCGAAGAAAAATAAAGGCTGGATTTGTTTTTCTTACGAATAGCACATTAAACAATCTGCAGAATTCAGGAAAAGGTTTCTTCGAGATATTTACGTATTTAGCTTAAATGTGGTGCAATTAAATCGCATTCATCTCATTCGTTCATTCACTATTTTTTTGCAATTAGTGTGTGTAGTCATTCACCCGGCATCGCCTATAGCGATCGTAAAGATCATCAGTTTGGCATTGACATATTTAAACGCTATCGTGAACGCAATTTACATTCGATAGGTAATTTACCGTTTACTCGTACTAATTAAATAATAATTCACATTATAGACGGGTCTAACGCGAATTATATTCAATTACCTTGATTTACCGACGTTTCGACACAGGTTTCACAGGTCGTGGTACTCGTGGTCGCGGCTGACAAAACCAAGTGGTTCAAAACGATTGAAAATTATACTTCTGTGTATATTTTGCTCGTCAGGACTGTCGTCAGGTCCCACGGCTTTATCTATTTATTTTACACTAAAATTATACTTCTATGATAAGTAGGGTACTTATAATTATAACGATGTACAGTCACCTGCAATAATATGTTACACAACAAAGACCGCAAAAATATCTGACACGATCTTATTTGTAGAGCCATAAGAGCGTGTCACATATTTTTGCGGCCTTCGAAGAGCATATTATTGCAGGTGACTGTACAAGTAAAAATAAATGAACTTTTGATCAGCTTTTTCGTATTTTTTGTCTATCGAGTAAACATTAACTTTTTAATGTTTTGGTTACAGTCTGCCCTAGCAAATATAGTCTAGTTTCCGTGTGAATTGTTTAGTGGCGTTTGCCCTCAAGTTGAAAAGTGTAATAATTCAATATAAACACTACAATTATGCGTTAACCCCCTTTTAAGACTCGCACTTTAGTCGGCGATCGGCCAGCTCTGGCCCCTGTTTCACCAACGTGACAGGTGCGACGAATTGTAAAATCACTGTTGCTGACGTCACAGGCATCCATGAACTACGGTTACCGCTTACCATCGGGCGGGCCGTATTCCTGTTTGCCACCATCATTGTATTATTAAAAAAAACTTTATGATATAGGAAAAAACAGATATTTCTCTTGCTATGTTTATGACAATTGTCACAAGAAACACTACAATTGTCACGAAATTCCGACATATAACTCATTACCTGTCAAGAATTACCTACAATTCTTCTAAATCTTTGACAATTGTCAGAAACTTCGCAGGAGAAATATCTGTTTTTTTCCGATATAATAAAGTTTTTTAAAATAATACAATGATGGTGGCAAACAGGAATACGGCCCGCTCGATGGGAAGTGGTAATCGTAGCCCACGGATGCCTGTGACGTCAGCAATAGTGATTTTACAATTCGTCGCACCTGTCACCGATGTGAAATTGGGGCCAGGAATGTCACTATTCTAGTAGTCATAATCATAATTATAAAATTATATAATTATAGCACAGCATTATACGATACATTGTTGCAGTAGCAAATAATCAAGTTTATGTCGCACAATCCAAAGAGATAAAGATATTGAGATAAAATACGAAGCACAAATTATGTCAATATATTAGTGAGATAACATAATTTAATGGCATTATGCACTTTGACTTCGACAATTATATCGGATAGAGGCACAGACAAAACATCCTCCAGACTGAGCATAGTCGCGCTACCCCCTCTGCCACGCATACCTTAGCTTAGAGAATATAACCAACGGAGACGCCATGTCTATAATTTTCGGTACAAAATAGTCTGCCGTTTTTTGCGGGGGAGGGGCACATCAAATGTATACGTAACGTAAACATAGCCATGTCAGATTAACGTCAGTCCATACATGTGGTTGACCATTGGCTGCCTATTTTCGACAGAGGGAAACGCCTGTTAATGACCACTCCATTTGGTTATATTCTCTAAGGCTCATATGGTAATTTTCTAATTTTACTCAATGGTGTAGTCGAAAGTGTCTTTGTGTGACGTCCGTGTCTTTGAACGGACCAATCACGGCACGGGACTTCGCTCACCTCGTCCGCGCACCCCCGCATTTTTGGCATGATCGGTTGCATGAAATAATTGCTCTAAACTCGGTCTAGAGGATTCCTAGTCTATGGATAGAGGTAATAACAAAGTGACAAAGGTGACATCCGGATGGTAACTGCAGCTGCGGGCGCTGTCACTGTTAATTAGGGTTCCGTTCGTATGTGTATGTTCAACAAAAGCAAGTCGGACTCGCGCACTACGGTTTCCGTACCGTAACGCAAAAGACGGCAAAAAATCACGTTTGTTGTATGGGAGGCCAACTTAAACATTTATTTTATGTTGCTTTTAGTATTTGTTATAGCGGCAACAGAAATACATCATCTGTGAAAATTTCAACTGTCTAGCTATCACGGATCATGAAATACAGCCTGGTGACAGACAGACGGACAGCAGAGTCTTAGTAATAGGGTCCCGTTTTTACAATTTGGGTACGGAACCCAGATAACTAAAATTTTGCGTTAGCCATATCATTAGCAGATAGTTTAATAACTTCCCTTCTTAATGGCTCTATGAACTGAAAACCTCGCGAGTCATTTCCGCCATTTTTTTAATAGATAATAAATTTCTAAATAGGTACTGAATTGCCAAAAAAATCCATATAATTATCGAACCTGTTCGCAAAAAGAAACATAAGAAATGCGACCTGTAGAGAACAGCCGTACATATGAAATAAATAAATAAATATTAAAGGCACATTCGAAGCATTTAAATATACTTGTGAAATTAAAATTAATCAAACTGAAATGAGAGACGCTGTTGCTTCCTTGTTTTTAACAATTACTGTAAATATATATAGTAAACGGAAATACAGAATCAATAAATATTTCATTTCACAAAAATATATTTGCATTTGTCATCTTGGCCAGACCACGCGATGTTTATGTCGGCGGCCGATCGTAAGATCAGGCAGATCGTAATGTTCCTGTGTTTTGACCATAGTTACATTAAAACAATAAATAGGTAGGATAGGTTCGTTAGGTTGCTTCAGATGCCCGAAGGGCAAACTGTCCAGAAATAGGGGCTCCGTCGACTCAGGGAACGAGTTAAAGATTTTCACGTTTCCCGATATGCCTAGGAATTTCACGATATGCCTGATCTTACGATCGGCCGCCGACATTTATACGAACCACGAGTAGTTTGGAGAGAAGAAAAACTGTATTATAAAAACTCTCATCCAGTGGTAAATTAATAAATTAAGAGAATCTGCTTGCAAGTATCTAACTGAAGACCTGCCGTAAAATGTGCCTACTTTGCTCCAAAATTCGAACAGTTTTCAGTACTTTAGAACCAAATAGGAAAAACGATATACATATTATTTATATGTACCCTGGTCGTTTTTTGTACGCAGAAATAACCTTTTGTTTTTAACCCCACTGATTATGACTATTCTTTTTTCTATGTCTTGTATAATTGTCTATTGTTTCTTTATTATTCACCCTTAATAGAAATGACACCACGAGTTATAACATAATCTAGTTAATGGGGTAGATAATTACATAATTAGTCCATCGAAGGTAATCTATGCACCGATCTGAACCGATATAAATGTCGTAAATAGATTAGACAAGAGATGAAAGGCACTCATTTTTGCCGAGGTAGTTTGGTGCTCGAACGCAGTGAGAGCGCCAATAGTCCGAGGCTGAAATGATGTCTTTCACACTCTACTTTTCAATCCGAATATGAGGAAAGTAAAATACATGTGTTTTTTTTCAACATTTCTAAGTATGTACCTATAATTTTTTATATTTTTTCCATTAACCATTTAGGGAAAAGTATCGTTATTTATGAAATGGGGAGTTAAATATCAGAATGGAAATTGTATAACAGTACATTTAAAACCAAATTTCAATTGCTTAAAGCAAAACAATGAAACAAATCGTAATTGGAATGTAAATTGCTCTAATGCGGAAACGTATCATTTTTAGCACACTTTTTAGAAGAACTACCCTCTTTCAGAGCATAAAAAATGAAAAAATTCAACACCATCACCGAAACTATACCGAATTATGATTCGCGTGTTCTCTCTCACTCTCACGCAATAAAGTACATACTTAAGTTATGTATGCGCGTTCAGTTTTTATTGGTATTGCATATTAATGTATTAAAATACCAGTCAACAGCTGGCGGGGGCACAGAGCCGTGACGAGTGGAAGGGAGGTGTTTTGCTTTACAGTAGCGCATAAGATATAGGTAAACGTGACTTTTGCTCAGTGCTCTAATGCTCTTCCATCGGAGCCGCACACGGAAAAAAATGTGACGTTCCACGGCAAAAGGTACCTTATGGCGGCTGGCGCTTAAGTCGCATAGCGCCGCAATAATATTGGAGCGGCGTTGATAATAGCGTAAGCGCCAACCGCCATAAGGTACCTTTACCCGTGGGACGTCACAAATAAGCTCTAGTAAAGTACCAATTAGGCTTCGTTAAAATTTAATTAGTTGAATACAACCAAGACTTATTTAAAATGCGGAATAAAGCTTTCATATTGACAATCAAGCAATTATTGCTAAACGTTCTTGGTTGTTTTAACCAAGTACCTACTAATTTGTTTACAAACAAGTGTCTTAGTCAATATAAACGCGTGTTATTTACTTTTAATAAATTGAATGGGGTTGGCAACTGTCAAAGGTTTGCATAGATGGCGCCATCATAGCTTGCCCCTTTTTCTATGAGATTTGGCTTAAAGAGCTCCAGGGCATTAAAAAAACAAAAATTTGACACTATACTAGGTATTGACAGGGCAAGCTATGATGGGCTCATGGACATGTGTATACTTCCAGTCCTCACCTATGGTGCTCAAACTTGGTCTTTGACGGAAGCTCAGAAGTCCAAACTCGGGGTTTGTCAGAGAGCTATGGAGCGCAGTATATTAGGTGTGAAACTAAGGGATCGCATCCGGAACACCACGCTGCGCTCTAAAACTCAAATAATAGATGTGGCTCGAAAAGCGGCCAAGTTAAAGTGGGACTGGGCTGGTCATGTCTGCCGCATGCCGAATGACTTATGGGCCAAGATAACCACGGAATGGGTGCCCCATGAGTCGAACCGGAGATGCGGCAGACCTCGTCGGCGATGGCGGGATAACTTAGACTCCTTTTTGAGAGACTGGCCGGATGCAGCTCAAAATCGGGAAGAATGGAAGAAGAGGAGGCCTTTGCCCAGCAGTGGGACACAATGGGCTCGTAATAATAAGCTATGATGGCGCCATCTGCTTACTTCGACCGGCCAACCCCATTGTATAATTTTATCAACTTACGTTAACCTAGTTGAATTCTTTGATTTTAACAACGAACTTTGCAGGCTCCCTCCGAGCCAAGTCACCAGTTGTAGACAGCAAAAACTTATTTATTCCTAGCCATTTCATTTTCTCAGTGCATCTGAGGTTTTGGTAACTCAAATTGAAGGGCACCGGGCTTAGGGTTGCCATATGGAAGAATTAAATGACCTGATAAAAATCCGGACATCACCCTAAAAATCCGGACATTTCTTGTAGCAGAGATTTGGCGTAGCTTGAACCGACGCCTTGGCGGCGCGCTGCTGCACTCTGTGGTGTACTGTATCGTGGATCTACTTTTCCCTTTCGCTTCGCCCGATCCCGTAGCCCCCTCTCCAGCGCGCATTTTATTTTTATAAGGTCATTCCTAAAAATCCGGACACATGCCAAGTCCGGCCGCAATCCGGACAAAGGGTCAAAAATCCGGACGTATGGCAACCCTAACCGGGCTAGCGACTCGGTGGTCGTAGGATCAAGTTCCACCCAAGACAGTGAATTTTTCCACTTTTCATTTGTTTCTAAGCTCGAGCAATAGCATCGTTCGCAGAAGTTTCTGCTTAATACAAAATTAATTTCAAATCTATAGATCCGTGCATCTGCCTTAATGATGAAGGGTTAATTAAGCCTAATATATATTTAAATTTTGCTAATAAATGCCAATAAATAATCATCGTAGTGCAAGCATTATTCATCCTTAGCTGTTTAGATATCACCTTGAGCTAATCACTCGGGTGATTCTCATGAAAACTTAAGTTACTTAATAAAATTGTATAACAAAATATTTTTTTGATATACCTACACTTTTATTTCCGACTGTACTTTCTCTTCATTGCATGTCTATCAAGTACTTCTCGAGACCTTTCTAATGAGCCTAAACTCAATTTATGTTTTTCCTTCGAATAGTTCCTTTGGCTACCTTCCGACTGCATCATAAGATCAGTTCCGTGTTAGCATATTATTGAATTGTCATCGGAATTACAAAAGTATGCCAAATTTCAGCTCAATTAAGTTACATGATTTGAAGCATATAAAAATAGCTATTTACGATACAAGTGCGAAAAATAGGAACACACATATTCGCACGTGTATCGTACAACGTTTTACAGTACATATGGTCCTTTGAACTTTTGACATCGCACGAAAAGTGCTATTTTACGCACTAGTGCGGGAAAATAGGACCATATGTACTGTAATATATATTTATACACTTATAAATATGCGCGGTGAAGCTAAATAAAAACGTGTAAATATACGAGTATTCAATAATAACTAAATGATGTTTAAATCACAAAAATAATAGAATTAACTCGAATGTAACTGGGATCGGAATATTAAGAATGGATCGGCTTCTATCCCTTTGAGAAGTAGTGTTACAGCATGAATATATTAGACATTGTATAACGTGCTACATACTATTAATATGCTTGGTATATGGCCCATTATGGAAATGGCTTCTATCATTCATAATTTTATTTTTATCTATTCTCCTAATGCCCACGGCCTTTCACGTAGCACCAATTACTTTACAGTAGTTTATGTGTTTGCTACATAATGAAATGCATTGAAATATGAGTGTACTCGCTTCGTTCGTTTCATAATAGGAACATACGAGTGCAATAACAACGTACATAAAGGGGCTCATTGATTAACACTATTAACAGTCTGCCGGACGGTAACGGCCTGTCAGTTAGAACAAAATTTTGACAGTTCAGAACAACTGACAGGCCGATACCGTCCGGCGGACTGTTAATCAGTGGGCCCCTTAAGAAAAATCCAACAAAAGAGTTTCGGCTTGCGGTTTTTGAACGCATCATAGTGTGTTTATGATATCTGCGTAGATAAAAGTAATTTATAGTTTGTCAAAGGTCTGTTATATTTCAATCATAAACAGAGAGAATCATACTATCTTTGTTTTGCACTAGTACTAGCACCCAAAACAAAAGGATACATTTCTGACATACCTATTGTATACTCGTACGCATCTGTGACATTGATCAATACCAATAAAGAATATGAATATGAACATGATGAGTATAGTTTTCCCGGTTCTTACTGACTGACAAAAATTGGTTTGACCAACTATAATACTATTTTCAATTGCAACCGAGTTCCTTTTGTTTTGCTAGATGTCCGAATAAAAGAAAATCAATAGCACTATTGATTTCAAATTTAACTGCCATATTTTGTTGGATGATGGGCCTCGGAAGCTATAACAGTATTAAAGTGACATTCCATTTCCAACTGCAGCTGCAATACTGTTCATTTTCTATCGCAATTGACAATGACAGCGACGCGTTTCCATAGTAAAATGAACAGTATTGCAGCCTTACCACGATTACCATATTCAGCTGTTCACTGTCAGACTGACATATTCGCTAACGTCTGCGTAATGCCGGCTACACACGTATCGGACTGCACAGTTTAATCGTAGCGATTAAACTGTGCAGTCCGATTTGCGAAGGGGTAACTTCCTTTATATACATCTCGCTCGCACTAATATGCGAGTACGAGGGTAGAGTAAGTTACGCATACGCTAGCGAATATGTCAGTGTCAAACTTGTGGTAGCCGTACACTTGCTCATCAATCTTGGTATCAGGCAGGTGTAGCGGGAGTTTTATAGCCCATTTATTTTTATAGATCACTAAGTCATATGAAACAAAATTATATTTGTTTTTAAGCAAGCTAAGGCACTGGTCCCACCGCGAGCTAGTAAGCTATGAGCTATCGGGTATAAACACGAAAAAAAGATAAGCACTCCCGTGTAAATAAAAGAGACACGGCGATATTTATAGCTCACCGCTGGGCGAGTAACTATAAACTTATCTTTTGTTCGTGTTTATAGCCGATAGATAGCTCATAGCTTACTAGCTCGCGTAGGGACCAGTGCCTAAAGGTAGTTTTATATTCAAAATACTGATGTTAATGGTTTTAATACTTTTGTTTATGATTAAAAACCATACACACTGGACCACACGGGTCGCTCAGTAGCCTTTATTGCCTAATGCACTTTTAAAAGGCATGCAGTAACTTAATAAAATTAATGTTATTAGCGGGTCTAACGCGATAAAATTTCATTAATTGACCTTTTTTCCGACGTTTCTGCCAAGTAACACTAGCTGTGGCCACGGAAGACTGACGTCCCAGCAAAATGACAATGGAGATATTGGTAATAGACTAATAGTAGTTTATGTGACTGCTACATAATGAAATGCATTAAAATACGAGTGTGGGTTTATGAAACGAATGAAATGAGTTTCATAATAGTATCACACGAGTGTTTTAATGCCTAATTATGTACAGTTACATACACTGCTTTATCTACAGACATATTATAAACTTTCTATGATATATTCACTAACTTCATATTACAGCCGACTTTGCTCTCTGGCGGAACTCGCAGATATGAGATCGCGTCTCCGAAATATATTTATCGCACATTTTACACGAAACATTTGTTATAGTTCCTTTAAAAACAGCAAAACAAATTATTATAATCATCAGAGCGGTCTCTCTAACAATTAGAGGATCGAGAAGAAAGATAGAAAGATTTGGATCTGAAGACGGCTGTGGAATACCCATCCTTGAAGATTAGATTTCTCTTTCTACCGTACAACTGTTTTTAAATACGTTTAAAATTGTATTATTTAATGTAATAAATGTTTTTCTATATCAAACTACCCGATATTCATTTATTTATGTAAATGATCGGGTTAGACAAATAAATTGATCTATCCGTTTTTGTTAGGGTTCCGTACCCTAAGGGTAAAAATGGGACCCGATTACTAAGGAGTCCGCTGTCCGCCTGTCTTTCTATCTGTCACCAGGCTAGCTAGGCAGTTGAAATTTTCACAGATGATGTATTTCTGTTGCCGCTATAACAACAAGTATTAAAACAGAATATAGACTCCCATATAACAAATGTGATTTTTTTGCGCTTTTATGCGTAATGGTACGGAACCCCTCGTGCGCGAGTCTGACTCGCACTTGTCCAGTTTTTTTTAATGTTTATTGTCCACGGCACGACACAGCAGTGTACTCACTTGCTCGTGAGAATCGCCCATCTTGTTTCCTATTTGATACTATTCAATGAAGATATAAGTAATTCTGATGCAATTAGGCTCCATCTCATTAATGTGTATAAGATAATTATCGGTAATTTTGAAAATAAACACGTAATAATGATTCGGCCAAGTATAAGAGGGACTCGCGCATTATGAGGGGGTAACCCAAAGTTGTAGTTTTTAGGGTTCCGTACCCAAAGGGTAAAACGGGACCCTATTACTAAGACTTCGCCGTCCGTCCGTCTGTCCGTCCGTCTGTCACCAGGCTGTATCTCACGAACCGTGATAGCTAGACAGTTGAAATTTTCACAGATGATGTATTTCTGTTGCCGCTATAACAACAAATACTAAAAACAGAATAAAATAAAGATTTAAATGGGGCTCCCATACAACAAACGTGATTTTTGACCAAAGTTAAGCAACGTCGGGAGGGGTCAGTACTTGGATGGGTGACCGTTTTCTTTTTGCTTTTTTTTGTTTTTTTTTTTTGCATTATGGTACGGAACCCTTCGTGCGCGAGTCCGACTCGCACTTGCCCGGTTTTTGTATTGAGTTTTTACACGTTTTAATGGAGGGAAAATGCCATTTAACAATACACCACCTAGACTATATTTGCAAGGGCATAGGTACTACAGCCAAAACCTTAAAATGTTTTGATGGCTTGATATTAGCAAAGACATTATGTAACTTCGTATAAGATGAATAAAGTCTAAGGAAAAAACGTGCCTCGGAAATCAAGAAAAAGTCATTCTCGGATAGATGCCGCACACACCTTTAGCCTATCCTCGGCTAGATGGCGTGACGACACCGTTTCATATTTAACAATTTTAACACATAGACATCAGTGAATGAACATGGATCAAAATGATACAAAAATAATAAAATCATTTATCCATAAGTATTGTAATTGATAATTTTATACGTTTTCATTTAGAGTTTTAGTCGTGTGTCGATAGATGGCAGTAAATGTACTGTGACTACAAAATTTACAATGACAGGACCCCTCTATACTATCTATTCTTTTTGATATTAGTTAGCAATATTTTCAAGGTAATTGAGATAAAAGTCAAAAACCCACGCGATCGCCATATCTTCCGTTGCCATATCTCTTACTTCCTTCTAATTTCCTGGTTTTAATACGCCCCTCTTAAGGGCCTGCTGCACCAACCATAATTGATGAGCTGATCAGCGTTAATCATCATGTACAGTCGCCACCAGATATATCGGAGCGGCCAAGGTGTTCACAATATTTGAACACGCACTCTAACGTCCTGACAATAGAGACGTGTTCAGATATTTGTGAGCGCCTTAACCGCTCCGATATATCTGGTGGCGACTGTACTATGACACTTTCCATTTAATAAAAACCGGGCAAGTGCGAGTCGGACTCGCGCACAAAGGGTTCGGTACCATAATGCAAAAAAACAAAAAAAAAAGCAAAAAAAAAACGGTCACCCATCCAATTACTGACCACTCCCGACGTTGCTTAACTTTGGTAAAAATCACGTTTGTTGTATGGGAGCCCCATTTAAATCTTTATTTTATTCTGTTTTTAGTATTTGTTGTTATAGCGGCAACAGAAATACATCATCTGTGAAAATTTCAACTGTCTAGCTATCACGGTTCGTGAGATACAGCCTGGTGACAGACGGACGGACGGACGGACATCGAAGTCTTAGTAATAGGGTCCCGTTTTACCCTTTGGGTACGGAACCCTAAAAAGCGAACGTTAAAGTGGCGTAACTGTTAGACGTCGACCGACAAAATCGAAATTCATCCACGAATCGTCCTTTCCCGGCCTCTGCAATAATGTGCTACATTATCACAAATGATTAACTTTAATATAATAACTATTGATAATATTTACATGTGCTACATTTTGCTCTGCATTCGCTAGCGTGATATCATACTCATACTAGATTGCATTAAGAGCCCTTCAACGTTGTGTACGTAGCGGCCCCCTTTTTTCAATATCTTTTGTTAAATTTAAATAACCACGATTATTTAGCTGTGGCGCTAGTGTGCACGTTGAAGGGCTCTTAAGTACAGCTACCAGATATAATAAAAACTTTTTACAAAAAAAAGAAAACCGACTTCAAAAAGGATGAAATAAAATATTATCCTTTTTAAGTCTATGCGTTACCAACTGATATGTTTGAAGTCGGTGCCAAGCCAAATTTTGAAGCATGATTTTGGTGCGATTCGATAAGGATGTACATTCGTCACAATCGTCAGTGGCTTTCAATGTAGAATGAGTGACGAAAGCAGAATAGGACTAATTTAAGAACTTGACGAAAAACGAATGGGACGACCCAAGACGATACCCATTTTTGACGTCAAATGCTACACCACATGGCAACAATTTAGTAGGGGGTTTTTTAGTTCCATGTAATTTCTGTTTCCACTATTTCATGTCGCACTCCTCGACCCAAGACCCAATACAATTTTTGCGTTTTTGAATTTGGAACTCTATTTTATTTCTATAAGGCCCACTTGTACAGTCACCTGCAATAATATGTTACACAACGAAGGCAGCAAAAATATCTGACACGATTTTATTTGTAGAGCCATAAGAGCATGTCACATATTTTTGCGGCCTTCGTAGAGTAACATATTATTGCAGGTGACTGTACCATCCCACTAACCCAGGGTTAAGCGGTTAAACCTTCAAACCAGTGTCAAATTGTACTGGTAATCATGATAACTCCAGATTTAACCGGTTAACCTCGGGTTTGTGGAATGGTGCAAGTGGGCCTAAGAGTTAATATCATCATCATCATCTCAGCCATAAGACGTCCACTGATGAACATAGGCCTCCCCCTTTATGAGTTCATAACTCGAATTTAATATGTACTTGTACACTTAGTACGCGGGGACTTACGAGTATAGTAGAGTGGACATACGCCGTTTCGCAAATGAAGCACATATGCACGTGCTGCCACTGACCTTGACCGCCGACTGATTGCGCGCATCGTCGCTGTTTAATGTTATGTAAGACTACAATGTACAATGCACTTATCTTTTATGCAGTTATCATGATGACGCGACGTGTGGGAGAGAGGAAGCGCTATGCAGCGATGTCCCGCTCGCGCATGGGCAGATTTTTATTGTAGTTTTTTGTTAGATTCGGATAAAATTTTGTTGGTTTGAAGAGATCGTCATTATGGGTGGAATAAATACGAGCCTCCCGACTGTCCAATGGTCGCTTACGTATTATAAGTCATAATGATGGGAAATGAAATGACCAAACGGGATATACGGCCCCGACACTATCATGGATACTGACATTACTTTGACGGAATGACGTTTTTAGTGATAGTGTAGGGAGTGTCATGAAGGAATGACGGCAAGTAATGAAGTTAATTTTAATAATTTCCGTCAGTATTGGAGTTATGTCAAAGTAATGATACTAGAAATGACATTATACTGACAGTGAATTGATTAGAATGATGAAATCAGAAATGACAGAAAGAATGATGGACGATAATGAAGTTATTAAACATTTTTAATATTTTTGAAGAAATGTCAAAATAATGACATTATACTGATAGTGAGTGGAGCGCATCACTCTAATCCCTCATTCCGTCATTTAAAGTACTTTAGAAGAAGGTTTTATACTAACAAGAGTCATTACTGGCATTTAAATCAATAAGTGAAGTATACCTACTCTATTATCATTGCTCTAAAGTTTATTTTCACTTGACTCTCAAGAAAAAAGGAAAACATGCAGAATACGATGCATAAAGAAAATCTCTGTCCCTTTCTAAAAAAATTTCCATACATGAAATAAAAATTAAAAACCTTTTATTTTAAGTTGTTTACAACAATTTAATTATATTTTTACCGGGAAACGCGAAAATCGAAATTTAGTTATCTGCCTCTTTATCGTTAGAATATGCAAAAGTGAGGATGATGATGATGAAAAGTGACAGAGAGGTTAGATAACGAAATTTCGTGTTTCGCGGTAGACCCCCAGATTGTGATGGATTGTGGTAGTGGCGCCCCCTACGCAGAGTTTCGAGTAATATTCCCTATTCAGGGAAATAGAATAATATTACGCAATACTCTGCGTAGGGGGCGCCTCTAGCACATACTGAGGGCTTACCGCGAAATTTCGTTTTCTGCCTCTTTATCACTCTTGCGTATTCGAGCGTTAGAGACTGATAACGACATTTAGATTTTCGCATTTCGAAGTAGACCCTCTGAATTTGCTAGTTGACCCTACGCCGACTTTTGCGTAATATTCCCTTTTGCGTTTTATTTCGTGCATGGAGTTCAATATATTTTTTAAAATATGGTCAGCATCCCTATTTCGTATATTCTGTATATGGCCTTATATAATAACATGTTGTAAGTATGCACCTATCCTATAAGTAAACTCTCTGGTTTATGGCATTATTCATAAACGCGTTACTGGCCTGAATTAGCTATGAATAGTTTTCATCTTCTCGTTTTGGTCTTTATCTCTCATTTTGACTTATGTATTTGTAAGAAGGATAAAACATATTAACTAAATCAGGCCTGTAAAGCTTAAAAAGTTTTATGACTAATTGAGAATGAATAGTTAGTGTTTATGGTTGAATGTTCCATATAAGACTATCCCGTTCGAACTTGCTTTATGACGGACTCTTTTTTTATACCTCCTTACTTCGAACCTCCACAGATATTGTTTTTACTAAACGTCAGGTCAACCGCAGAAACCCCGACTAGTTTTAATCAGCAAAATCCTAACCACTTTTTTAATAATTATGTACAAGTATTAGTATTTCGGATACCCCAAAAACCTGTGTCTTAAAAGTCCTTCCCTCAGCATAATATATAGAATGCGACAGAAAAATGCGGCACTAAAGACTTTTTCATAAGGATCTGAAACGAAAAGAGATACTCAGATAAAGTTCGAAGGAACACAATATAGATCTTAAAGACGAAATAAATTGCATTCAGTTTTCTTCAAAACTTCAATTAAATTTCTGCCATAGCCGTTTTTATTTTACTAACCAAATAAAAACGGTATTTTTATTATAGGTAAGTTAACTAGGTTACATATCAGGTACCTTTTTTCTTAACCAAATACGTATACATTCTTACATAAAAGAAGAATCCAGTAGGTACAGTCAGCGTCGTATAGTAGGTAGCATCCAAAGTATTCAAATAGTTCGGTACACCATATAATAATAGGTATGTATGGCGTACCGAACTATTTGGATAGGTACTTTGGATGCTACCTACTATATGATGCTGATCGTACTTTAATAATAGTTTGATTACCGGTTCGTGGTAAGAATAAAAAAATATATTTGTATACATTTTTTAACTACCAATCTTTCACACAGTCATGACGCACGCACGCACGAAAAGGTTGAAACAAATAAATATTCTTTTTAGTTACCTATTTCTTTTTCTGCATTTTTCTGGCTCATCGGGTATAGAGTTGCCACAGTACATAGTATAGTTACGACAGGTTAGAAATATTTGAATCGATGCTTGAATAATGTCTTGGTTTTGTGTTCTTCAAAACGTACACTACAACATAACTAAGAACGGTTAGGAAAATAATAACTTAAAATCCCCGTGACAAGTAATGATGAAAATACTGATAGAAATACTGATAAGTGTGTGGGGAGATTTGAGAATGTCATGACCTGACTGGACCAAACGCTGGAGCGTCATGAAATTTCATGTCATTGCTAATGATAGTGTCGGGGCCGTAATATACGGCCCCGACACTATCATGGATATCATGGACTGAAGTAGACCCTCTGAATTTGCTAGTTGACCCTACGCCGACTTTTGCGTAATATTCCCTTTTGCGTTTTATTTCGTGCATGGAGTTCAATATATTTTTTAAAATATGGTCAGCATCCCTATTTCGTATATTCTGTATATGGCCTTATATAATAACATGTTGTAAGTATGCACCTATCCTATAAGTAAACTCTCTGGTTTATGGCATTATTCATAAACGCGTTACTGGCCTGAATTAGCTATGAATAGTTTTCATCTTCTCGTTTTGGTCTTTATCTCTCATTTTGACTTATGTATTTGTAAGAAGGATAAAACATATTAACTAAATCAGGCCTGTAAAGCTTAAAAAGTTTTATGACTAATTGAGAATGAATAGTTAGTGTTTATGGTTGAATGTTCCATATAAGACTGTCCCGTTCGAACTTGCTTTATGACGGACTCTTTTTTTATACCTCCTTACTTCGAACCTCCACAGATATTGTTTTTACTAAACGTCAGGTCAACCGCAGAAACCCCGACTAGTTTTAATCAGCAAAATCCTAACCACTTTTTTAATAATTATGTACAAGTATTAGTATTTCGGATACCCCAAAAACCTGTGTCTTAAAAGTCCTTCCCTCAGCATAATATATAGAATGCGACAGAAAAATGCGGCACTAAAGACTTTTTCATAAGGATCTGAAACGAAAAGAGATACTCAGATAAAGTTCGAAGGAACACAATATAGATCTTAAAGACGAAATAAATTGCATTCAGTTTTCTTCAAAACTTCAATTAAATTTCTGCCATAGCCGTTTTTATTTTACTAACCAAATAAAAACGGTATTTTTATTATAGGTAAGTTAACTAGGTTACATATCAGGTACCTTTTTTCTTAACCAAATACGTATACATTCTTACATAAAAGAAGAATCCAGTAGGTACAGTCAGCGTCGTATAGTAGGTAGCATCCAAAGTATTCAAATAGTTCGGTACACCATATAATAATAGGTATGTATGGCGTACCGAACTATTTGGATAGGTACTTTGGATGCTACCTACTATATGATGCTGATCGTACTTTAATAATAGTTTGATTACCGGTTCGTGGTAAGAATAAAAAAATATATTTGTATACATTTTTTAACTACCAATCTTTCACACAGTCATGACGCACGCACGCACGAAAAGGTTGAAACAAATAAATATTCTTTTTAGTTACCTATTTCTTTTTCTGCATTTTTCTGGCTCATCGGGTATAGAGTTGCCACAGTACATAGTATAGTTACGACAGGTTAGAAATATTTGAATCGATGCTTGAATAATGTCTTGGTTTTGTGTTCTTCAAAACGTACACTACAACATAACTAAGAACGGTTAGGAAAATAATAACTTAAAATCCCCGTGACAAGTAATGATGAAAATACTGATAGAAATACTGATAAGTGTGTGGGGAGATTTGAGAATGTCATGACCTGACTGGACCAAACGCTGGAGCGTCATGAAATTTCATGTCATTGCTAATGATAGTGTCGGGGCCGTAATATACGGCCCCGACACTATCATGGATACTGACATTACTTTGACGGAATGACGTTTTTAGTGATAGTGTAGGGAGTGTCATGAAGGAATGACGGCAAGTAATGAAGTTAATTTTAATAATTTCCGTCAGTATTGGAGTTATGTCAAAGTAATGATACTAGAAATGACATTATACTGACAGTGAATTGATTAGAATGATGAAATCAGAAATGACAGAAAGAATGATGGACGATAATGAAGTTATTAAACATTTTTAATATTTTTGAAGAAATGTCAAAATAATGACATTATACTGATAGTGAGTGGAGCGCATCACTCTAATCCCTCATTCCGTCATTTAAAGTACTTTAGAAGAAGGTTTTATACTAACAAGAGTCATTACTGGCATTTAAATCAATAAGTGAAGTATACCTACTCTATTATCATTGCTCTAAAGTTTATTTTCACTTGACTCTCAAGAAAAAAGGAAAACATGCAGAATACGATGCATAAAGAAAATCTCTGTCCCTTTCTAAAAAAATTTCCATACATGAAATAAAAATTAAAAACCTTTTATTTTAAGTTGTTTACAACAATTTAATTATATTTTTACCGGGAAACGCGAAAATCGAAATTTAGTTATCTGCCTCTTTATCGTTAGAATATGCAAAAGTGAGGATGATGATGATGAAAAGTGACAGAGAGGTTAGATAACGAAATTTCGTGTTTCGCGGTAGACCCCCAGATTGTGATGGATTGTGGTAGTGGCGCCCCCTACGCAGAGTTTCGAGTAATATTCCCTATTCAGGGAAATAGAATAATATTACGCAATACTCTGCGTAGGGGGCGCCTCTAGCACATACTGAGGGCTTACCGCGAAATTTCGTTTTCTGCCTCTTTATCACTCTTGCGTATTCGAGCGTTAGAGACTGATAACGACATTTAGATTTTCGCATTTCGAAGTAGACCCTCTGAATTTGCTAGTTGACCCTACGCCGACTTTTGCGTAATATTCCCTTTTGCGTTTTATTTCGTGCATGGAGTTCAATATATTTTTTAAAATATGGTCAGCATCCCTATTTCGTATATTCTGTATATGGCCTTATATAATAACATGTTGTAAGTATGCACCTATCCTATAAGTAAACTCTCTGGTTTATGGCATTATTCATAAACGCGTTACTGGCCTGAATTAGCTATGAATAGTTTTCATCTTCTCGTTTTGGTCTTTATCTCTCATTTTGACTTATGTATTTGTAAGAAGGATAAAACATATTAACTAAATCAGGCCTGTAAAGCTTAAAAAGTTTTATGACTAATTGAGAATGAATAGTTAGTGTTTATGGTTGAATGTTCCATATAAGACTATCCCGTTCGAACTTGCTTTATGACGGACTCTTTTTTTATACCTCCTTACTTCGAACCTCCACAGATATTGTTTTTACTAAACGTCAGGTCAACCGCAGAAACCCCGACTAGTTTTAATCAGCAAAATCCTAACCACTTTTTTAATAATTATGTACAAGTATTAGTATTTCGGATACCCCAAAAACCTGTGTCTTAAAAGTCCTTCCCTCAGCATAATATATAGAATGCGACAGAAAAATGCGGCACTAAAGACTTTTTCATAAGGATCTGAAACGAAAAGAGATACTCAGATAAAGTTCGAAGGAACACAATATAGATCTTAAAGACGAAATAAATTGCATTCAGTTTTCTTCAAAACTTCAATTAAATTTCTGCCATAGCCGTTTTTATTTTACTAACCAAATAAAAACGGTATTTTTATTATAGGTAAGTTAACTAGGTTACATATCAGGTACCTTTTTTCTTAACCAAATACGTATACATTCTTACATAAAAGAAGAATCCAGTAGGTACAGTCAGCGTCGTATAGTAGGTAGCATCCAAAGTATTCAAATAGTTCGGTACACCATATAATAATAGGTATGTATGGCGTACCGAACTATTTGGATAGGTACTTTGGATGCTACCTACTATATGATGCTGATCGTACTTTAATAATAGTTTGATTACCGGTTCGTGGTAAGAATAAAAAAATATATTTGTATACATTTTTTAACTACCAATCTTTCACACAGTCATGACGCACGCACGCACGAAAAGGTTGAAACAAATAAATATTCTTTTTAGTTACCTATTTCTTTTTCTGCATTTTTCTGGCTCATCGGGTATAGAGTTGCCACAGTACATAGTATAGTTACGACAGGTTAGAAATATTTGAATCGATGCTTGAATAATGTCTTGGTTTTGTGTTCTTCAAAACGTACACTACAACATAACTAAGAACGGTTAGGAAAATAATAACTTAAAATCCCCGTGACAAGTAATGATGAAAATACTGATAGAAATACTGATAAGTGTGTGGGGAGATTTGAGAATGTCATGACCTGACTGGACCAAACGCTGGAGCGTCATGAAATTTCATGTCATTGCTAATGATAGTGTCGGGGCCGTAATATACGGCCCCGACACTATCATGGATACTGACATTACTTTGACGGAATGACGTTTTTAGTGATAGTGTAGGGAGTGTCATGAAGGAATGACGGCAAGTAATGAAGTTAATTTTAATAATTTCCGTCAGTATTGGAGTTATGTCAAAGTAATGATACTAGAAATGACATTATACTGACAGTGAATTGATTAGAATGATGAAATCAGAAATGACAGAAAGAATGATGGACGATAATGAAGTTATTAAACATTTTTAATATTTTTGAAGAAATGTCAAAATAATGACATTATACTGATAGTGAGTGGAGCGCATCACTCTAATCCCTCATTCCGTCATTTAAAGTACTTTAGAAGAAGGTTTTATACTAACAAGAGTCATTACTGGCATTTAAATCAATAAGTGAAGTATACCTACTCTATTATCATTGCTCTAAAGTTTATTTTCACTTGACTCTCAAGAAAAAAGGAAAACATGCAGAATACGATGCATAAAGAAAATCTCTGTCCCTTTCTAAAAAAATTTCCATACATGAAATAAAAATTAAAAACCTTTTATTTTAAGTTGTTTACAACAATTTAATTATATTTTTACCGGGAAACGCGAAAATCGAAATTTAGTTATCTGCCTCTTTATCGTTAGAATATGCAAAAGTGAGGATGATGATGATGAAAAGTGACAGAGAGGTTAGATAACGAAATTTCGTGTTTCGCGGTAGACCCCCAGATTGTGATGGATTGTGGTAGTGGCGCCCCCTACGCAGAGTTTCGAGTAATATTCCCTATTCAGGGAAATAGAATAATATTACGCAATACTCTGCGTAGGGGGCGCCTCTAGCACATACTGAGGGCTTACCGCGAAATTTCGTTTTCTGCCTCTTTATCACTCTTGCGTATTCGAGCGTTAGAGACTGATAACGACATTTAGATTTTCGCATTTCGAAGTAGACCCTCTGAATTTGCTAGTTGACCCTACTTGACTTGACTTTTGCGTAATATTCCCTTTTGCGTTTTATTTCGTGCATGGAGTTCAATATATTTTTTAAAATATGGTCAGCATCCCTATTTCGTATATTCTGTATATGGCCTTATATAATAACATGTTGTAAGTATGCACCTATCCTATAAGTAAACTCTCTGGTTTATGGCATTATTCATAAACGCGTTACTGGCCTGAATTAGCTATGAATAGTTTTCATCTTCTCGTTTTGGTCTTTATCTCTCATTTTGACTTATGTATTTGTAAGAAGGATAAAACATATTAACTAAATCAGGCCTGTAAAGCTTAAAAAGTTTTATGACTAATTGAGAATGAATAGTTAGTGTTTATGGTTGAATGTTCCATATAAGACTATCCCGTTCGAACTTGCTTTATGACGGACTCTTTTTTTATACCTCCTTACTTCGAACCTCCACAGATATTGTTTTTACTAAACGTCAGGTCAACCGCAGAAACCCCGACTAGTTTTAATCAGCAAAATCCTAACCACTTTTTTAATAATTATGTACAAGTATTAGTATTTCGGATACCCCAAAAACCTGTGTCTTAAAAGTCCTTCCCTCAGCATAATATATAGAATGCGACAGAAAAATGCGGCACTAAAGACTTTTTCATAAGGATCTGAAACGAAAAGAGATACTCAGATAAAGTTCGAAGGAACACAATATAGATCTTAAAGACGAAATAAATTGCATTCAGTTTTCTTCAAAACTTCAATTAAATTTCTGCCATAGCCGTTTTTATTTTACTAACCAAATAAAAACGGTATTTTTATTATAGGTAAGTTAACTAGGTTACATATCAGGTACCTTTTTTCTTAACCAAATACGTATACATTCTTACATAAAAGAAGAATCCAGTAGGTACAGTCAGCGTCGTATAGTAGGTAGCATCCAAAGTATTCAAATAGTTCGGTACACCATATAATAATAGGTATGTATGGCGTACCGAACTATTTGGATAGGTACTTTGGATGCTACCTACTATATGATGCTGATCGTACTTTAATAATAGTTTGATTACCGGTTCGTGGTAAGAATAAAAAAATATATTTGTATACATTTTTTAACTACCAATCTTTCACACAGTCATGACGCACGCACGCACGAAAAGGTTGAAACAAATAAATATTCTTTTTAGTTACCTATTTCTTTTTCTGCATTTTTCTGGCTCATCGGGTATAGAGTTGCCACAGTACATAGTATAGTTACGACAGGTTAGAAATATTTGAATCGATGCTTGAATAATGTCTTGGTTTTGTGTTCTTCAAAACGTACACTACAACATAACTAAGAACGGTTAGGAAAATAATAACTTAAAATCCCCGTGACAAGTAATGATGAAAATACTGATAGAAATACTGATAAGTGTGTGGGGAGATTTGAGAATGTCATGACCTGACTGGACCAAACGCTGGAGCGTCATGAAATTTCATGTCATTGCTAATGATAGTGTCGGGGCCGTAATAGTTTTATGTATCATTCAGTAGGGATAGCAGCGAAAGCTCTATTATTGTTTGTCCTTGTCACAATCCCACATGTTCTTTATTCTTCAACCCCACCGTAAATTTAGTATAGATTATGGTGGGCAACAAATAAATTCGACGAATCATACGGCTCGATTCGGAAAATGAATTAGGTTTCTACTACAACAAGTTACGCTATGGATAATTTAAAGATATTTGTAAGATAGATATGTCAAATTTGACGTTTCCGCGGTTCTGGAGGTCCTCTTGAACGATTTCAACAAGTTATGACTTAGATATCCAAGTCACATCTAGTCGATATCTAATGTAGATCTAGTTGATCTCTAAATCGTCTCTAGATCTTGTGATTATCTCGAAATCCGAACAGGTCTGATAGTGTCGCATTTCGTATGTTTTGTCCATCACTTAGAGCGTATTTATAGCACATATTAGGATTAGGATCCTACCATCTATTAATAATATGTATATATGAATAGACGCCAATTCTAGTTTGTTTTAGCCTAAAGCGTCTCCGCTGCGCTATCTAAGTTCTATAATAGACCATCTAATCTGAGCAGTAATAGCGGGGAACTATTTATGCTCTTGCGCATAATTATCACACTAAGTATCAACTCTGATCTTGTACACTACACTAATGAGTAATGACATACGGCGGGCACAGCATATTATTATAGACATAGGACCCGCTTCGGATTTTGAAATAGACATCTATTAGATATCTTTTAGACATCACCAAGATACGGTAACGATATGTTTAAGATCTAACCTGTCAAATTTGACATTTGCACAATTCTGGAGATCCTCTTGAACGATCTCCACAGGATATGACTTAGAGATCCAATTCAAATCTAATAGATATCTTACTCTATCTAACGTAAAAGTGACATTGGTTGCCCGAATTGCGCTGCAAAAGAGAACTATAGTTGATATCTAAACTACAACGTATCTAGAATGGATCTAGTACGTGTCGTCACTTATGAATATCTTGAAGTTCGAATACGGCAGATAGTTTCAGTATATTTTTGTATATAATGTCGATGTATCCTCTGGCAAGCCAACTTTGTCTGTAGACCAGAATATATTTGCATATATCTCTACTGAGACAGGCGCGAAATTAAGAGTGACACGAACGTACAATTGAAGTTACGACTTACGACATGTTTGTATAAGATCGATAATGTGTGTTAATTTTCTAGGGCAATCAACTATACATATTTTCCCGTAACCATGGCAACGTGGCGCAACTGTTCTTGTGGCGATGCGTCGGCAGCATGGCTGCAGCAATACTGCACACTGCATTAAATTGAATATATATGTATATGAAAATGTCTTGATAAACGCTGTGCAGTCCGTATCCGAATATCGTCCAAGGTCCAAAAACCACCAAAACTCCTTCTTCTTCCTCGCGTTATCCCGGCATTTTGCCACGGCTCATGGGAGCTTGGGGTCCTCATGACAACTAATCCCAAGAATTGACGTAGGCACTAATTTTTACGAAAGCAACTGCCATCTGACCTTCCAACCCAGAGGGTAAACTATGCCTTACTGGGAATAGTCCGGATTCCTAACAATGTTTTCCTTCACCGAAAAGCGACTGGTACATTTAATATCAAATGATATTTCGTACATAGTTCCGAAAACTCATTGGAACAGTCAACAGCAGA
Source organism: Cydia fagiglandana (assembly GCF_963556715.1). Taxonomy (NCBI): domain Eukaryota; kingdom Metazoa; phylum Arthropoda; class Insecta; order Lepidoptera; family Tortricidae; genus Cydia; species Cydia fagiglandana. The sequence continues at coordinate 4,478,636 of NC_085949.1, read as the reverse complement.
GCTATGAATATAGGCAAAGTGTCAAAAATATGTATACAGTACTTTATTACCTGTACCTTAAGGTCGTGTATACATATTTTTGGCACTTTGCCTGTATTCATAGCTCTGTTGTTGACTGTACGAGCCGGGAGCCCCACCAAAACTCGCTAATTGCAAAAAACAACCTTTGATCACTGTATATGTATATCTATCTCTATATCTATACCTCTAACTTGTGGTAATAATTAATTAACTAGTCAGTTTTGGTTTTGTTTGTCACCTGATGATATTACCTTCAGGGAGGGGCATCGTGACATTTCGCTGTCAAACGTCAGTATCTCAGTATTGTTAGACTGTGAGAATTCTGAACGTACGTATTTTTTCTGCAGAGTACTTCAACGGCTGCGCGCACGCCGACCGATCACAACATTCACAGCCTATCTCGCTCACTCACATCGCCGTCCCGCTCCCGCCACGTGGATGCTCTTCCGCCATCACATTAATTGTTGCATGTGTGTAATTATAATACAGTGTGTGTATACAGTGTATGTAATCGTTCCGCTGGTTACAGAGGAATTTTCCGGTTACTATGGCCAGATGTTGATCGAGTTTATATTAAGTATTTCTTGACTTTGACTATCGGCTGATTCGAAGTTTAAGATACGTCAAATATTTCGGCTAGATACGATATGGATTAGATACCTATGTTAGTGTCAAATGTGACGTTTCTTCAAACAAAAATGTCACTTTTGACACTGACATATCTAATCCATATCGTATCTAGCCGTAATATTTTACGTATCTAAATTAATGTCTCACGAAAGTTTAATATCGATTAAGTATATTAAGACGAAACAGGAGCTGAGTTTTAAATAGTTTAGGTCTCCGTCTCGCTAACGGAAGCGGCTCCTAAAACTAGTGCGATAAGGACAAGGCGAAAAATCCTGCGTAAATTTTCTTTTTCCTGTTGACTGCAAATATTGCACACAACTGTACCTAATGAATATGAAACAGTAGGGGAGGATAGTCAAAAACTGGCAATTTAATACGTAATTAATGAACGACACCATATATAGCAGTATCAATAAATTAAAAATAAAACTGCTCAACTCAGTCATTTGAAGTAGACCAGGCATTTAGGTCATAATTACCCTGACGTGTTTAGAATACATCAGGTGCTACAGTTTTTTTTTAAATGTTGGTACGATTTACTTGAGTTACGATCATTTAATGTATTTACAGGAATGTATCTAGTTTATGATCTGAACTAGTCACATTGCTTTATAGCTATGCGATTAAACTCGTATGTCAGGATAGAAAACCAAGCTTGCAAGGCAAGTTGTCAGAATACCGTAAAATGGGGTGAGTTGGGTGAAATTTGACTTGCAAACCTCGATAAAATTTTATTTTTACATGTGAAAACTGAATGGTGTATATAATAAGTGGTTCGGATGTTTGTATTTTATTTTGGGTAGTTCCATTTCATAACTTTGACGATAAAGAGGAAAACCCACCTCACCCCGTAGTGCCTCGTATTTGGGGTGAGAGGGTTTTTCATACAAAGGTGATTTTGGAAGATTGTTGGATCGATTTTTTTTATTATGCGTATTACTATAGCTCCATGTTAAATTGGAATACATTATTTTTGTAGCAGTAGCCTTAAAATTTCTTCTCACCCCCCTCTCAAACCTTCTCTCCCCATTCATAACCCACCTCTCCCCGCGAAACCTACTCACCCCGTTTTACGGTACTGATCTAAATTTTCAAAATATAACTATGTTTGTAATATTTTACGTGACAACTACTTCATATAAAAAGAACGGTCATACGTCATAAAAACCATCATTCGACGCTAGAAGAGTTGGACCAGGAACCCTCATTGTATCCGTAAAGATTTTAGGTTGTAGAGAATTAAAATTAATAGCCTACTCGAGAAACTGAAAACGGTGAAAAATAGAGATACTACTCACCTCATTAGATTCGTCATGATGCCTAGAAAAATGTATTCGAAGCGTGTATTAGCACGCAAAAAATATCAAAAGTTATAAACAAAACAAGGGGGGAAAAGTAGATATTTTTTATTTCCCCAATATCTCAAAAAGTATTAATATTTAAGAAACCAAAATTAATATTATAAAAGTAAAGGATATTTCCAATAAACATTCCATACTTGCAGAACTGTATCTCCATAATTTATACTTTTTATTCAACGCTGAACACAAGCCTCCGCGCCTCATTTTCGGGAAACGCGCGCGGTGTGAAAAAGCAATTACGTAACATTAAATATTAATAATTAATATTATTATTATTTATAATTTCCTTTATTCATCATTTTTCTTAGGCTAGGGTTTTTTATAATATGAATATAAAAGTAAAATATAAAAACACTTACAAAACAATAAAAAATACATATAAAAACATTATAAAAAACCTAACCTAGGGTGCCGCCAGCAGCGGGGCAAGGCCCAAGTTACCGGTGGTCAGGGCTGCAGAGAGAGGAACCGACGTACTATCCGCGCCGTGTCCGTGTTATTTATAATTATTATTAAGGGTAGAGAGGGTAAAGAGAAATAGGGTCGGTTATGACCAGCCTACTCTGATAACCATTTAAAAAAAATATGCACCTAAAGTGGAGCAGTTTCCTGTGGAAAGCAAAATTTACTTATTCTGAATAAATGGAAATTACAAGACAGGAACAAGCAATTTACAAAACTATGACCAAAATAACTGACCTCAGGATACATACCATTGCTATGGATACAGAGGTCAACTTACAATACACTATCTTAGCAGCAGTATGATAAACAGTCATGGATAGAAGGAATATGTATTTATGGACAGAGACTAGTAAATTATGAAGACTGACAATTTTAGTATAAAGGTAAGGTAAGTGGAGGGGTCACACCCAAGTAACACACAAGCAGGATAATAGAGTAAAATTATCATCTTATTCAAATTAAGATTGCATAAATTTTGTGTATATGCGGTGGAAATTACTAAATTCGGAATAAGAAAATATGTGGGCCTAGTGGGGCCTTTATACCAATAAATGCTGAATAAATTTTGCATAGTATCGGTTTTGCATATTAAAGCTGAATAATACTTATTTCTTACACAGTTACTTAGACATTATTCAGCTTAAAGCATTTGTGGTTACTAAAAGCTGCACAATAGCAGCATTAGCAGCAATTAGCTGTATATATTCTGTGTTGTATGATTTTAAGCAGACAATATTAAGAAAAATGTGATAGTGGCTACTAAATGCTGAAAAGAAGCGTCGGTGAAGACTTTCAACTGTATAAAAGCGGTTGCAGTTTCTGTTTTAACGCTAGTTTTTGAATAAAGGTGGACGCTATTACTGGAAGCTGTAATAAAATCCACATATTATTTGTTATTCAGTAGCTGCATATATGGGTTAATTATGGCTTTTATTGACATAACGTCTGAATAATAAATACTAAAACAACACTTATACTTAAGTTATAGCGATTTTAGTACACATATACTATATTTTCTTGCTAAAAGCTGCAAAATGAACGCAATGAGAAGCGCTATTCAAACTACTGCTTAGTATCAACAAGTGCGCAGTGGAGAGGGTTCCGTAGCTTTATACACGGTCAACAGTGCTACTTGAGTCTGATTGCTTTGAACTTGAGCGTGTTTTTATTTTATTTTGAACGCATCAAGAATAAATACGCATATTCTTTAATCCAACCATTATTTAAAAAATCGAGGTTTAGTTTTCTTAACAATTCACTTCGATTGGTTATTTTACACAAGATGCATAGTCCTTTTAATTAGAGATGCACCGGATATCCAGTTACTATCCGGCCTATCCGGCCACTATTTTACTATCCGGCCGGATACCGGATAGTGACCTTCTATTCGGCCAGATACCGGATAGTAACATTGCATGATTTCGGAGTAAATTGGATTTAAGAAACAGACACGGTCATAATCGTACTTGTTTATTATTTTAAAACAATTTAATCATTCCACTGACTTGCACGCGCACTCATTTCGAACCTAGAAATGAGTCCGCGCGAACGTTTACTAGGAAACAGGTCAAACCTGCAGAATGCGCACCTGAAAAACCGAAATGTAGGTATAGTTCCGCCGGCCGAATATCCGGCGGCCGGATACCGGATATTCGGCCAGTGTCCAGGCCGGATATCCGGAATCCGGCCAAACAACTATCCGTTGCATCTCTACTTTTAATGACGTAAAACAATTGCTAGTTACCATCGTAAACACTGTTAACTGACCATTTTCATACCTTACTGCAACGAGATAAAGTTTACCAATGGCCATTTAAGGTTGTTGTTAGTTGGCAAACAAGGTGTCAAATGCTAGTTATTCATATTGTTGCATTAAAAAGTTGTAGACTGGACTGGGTATGAGAAAAATAAAATAATTACCCTCATAGCGAAATCGATTCTCCTGTCGATTTTGAACAGACTGTTTTTAGTTTTCAAGTGGGTCTACTCATATCCATCCCACACTGTACTCGTACTCATACCTAAACAATACTGCCCATATCAAACTATACTTATTGTACTCATACCCGTGATACCCGCTACTAATATGAATGAATGAATGATATACCCTCACCTTCGCACCTATACCATATTCATATTCATACCATACTCGTAACCATACCACTCATACTATATACATCTTCGTACTCACGTCGTACATCTTTGCGTTACCTTTACCTACTACATATTTGTCGGAACTGATAACGGAAAAAATAACTGTGTAAACTGCCGTGCCCCCCAGATTTATCATAATAACTTATATATTATATCGCGTTTATAATATTAGTGGGAAGTAGGATTGAATATTGCCCATGTTACATACCTATAATGTTTTATCATCAAAGTAGTGAGGATCTATGTGGTTTTTACTATTTGTGTATAGAACCCTAATAGGCTTTAAGATTGAGAAAACAATTACTATTATACTGATGTTATTCAAAACTTGTTGTGTTAAGACCATTATTATCTAACATGTTGCTTAGTAACGCGAATAATGTGAATGCTTATTCAGAAATTAGCACAATAATAGCTGTGGCAGCAGCTTATATTCAGCACAGTCGGACGCCATTACGGTTGCTCACTTTCTAACCTCTACAATTATATAGGAATTGAAAATGAACTGAAAAACCCATTTTATTCATTTATAAAACTAGTTTTATCGTAGCATAACTTGTTAAAGTACATTTTCTATCACTAAAACATCTATACACTGCAGAAAAATTACAAATTTAAATGTGGAGTAGTAAATTTTCTATATTTACTTTTGAAACGGTGCATTATTTACGCGGCGCTTTAAAATTTTAAATAAAATGCATATATATATTAACAGTAAAGTCGCATGCGCAATGAAATTGAAGTTATGTAAACATCAAATAAATATATGGGTGATGTCCTCCTTATTTTGTAAGTTTTCACTGCAGAAACTACACTTTGACACGAGTTCACAAATTAAAATGGAAGACAAATCATTGATTTAACACAAATATCTGAATATATTTTCTGTAAAAATGCACTTTGGAACCAAAAGCTTCATAACGTGTGAATAACTGATTCATTGTGTACAAAGCTGGATAACTTTGGTTTAAAAGCGGTATATAAGCTTTTGACAGCCTCTATACAAGTGTTATTCAGCGATTCAATGTGTGGGCATACACTTATATAGCTATTACATTACTGTTATTCAGAAATAAGCGGCGTGGGCACTGCCCACTTTGCGCCCAAACCTTCTGTATAACGTCTGTATAACGCTTATTCAGCTGTTATACAGCTACCTTATTCAGCATTAAGTACGGCATGCTCTATTATTCAAACAATATTCAGCTACGTTGTGTTACTTGGGCATGGGCAGGGTAATAACTAATATGGACTGAAAATAACTTACATTTATTATATTAAATAATAAATTAAAAATAAACACTATATTGCCTGCCGTATCATTATTTAATAATGATGAATAAAAAAATAATTAAATAATAATTTAACCTATATACGTCAAGCACGAGAGGGTTTGGGCTATAGTCCCCACGCTAGCCCATTGCGGATTGGGGACTTCACAAACACCTTTGAATTTCTTCGTAGATGTATGCAGGTTTCCTCACGATGTTTTCCTTCACAGAAAAGCTATTATCATCATCATCATTAGTTATTTATTTAAAAATTAATAACTGGAAAAGGCAACCATAATTAAGAATTATTAGATTATAAGATTGTAAAACAACTGTGTAGTAAATATCACTGTTTTTTCAGTCCAGCACGAGAAAAAATATCGAAGGGGATCGTGTGATAGACAGTCTTAATTATTAACTAATCTATGTCGTGCGTGAAAGAAATAATGGACGCGAAGTCGAAGCACGTCTCTCATTATGAACTGCAAACATGAAGTGAACAGTCTTAGCCCAGTCAAATTAGATCCGAAAAAAGCGTTATGAGGAAATTAATTCCCAGCAAGGTGGAAGTTACAGTTTACAATTTAGAGTCGGTTGCACCAAACTGTTCATGTCGTTAAAGAGTCCGCTAAAATTTTATGTATAAATAATTTCATAGTAAAGCGCTGACGCGCTCACGTTGAGCGGCTGACGTTGATCAGTCTGTCAAATGTGGTTGGTGCAACTGGGACTTAATGTTGTTTTAAGTAGACTTATGTTCTTGTTTTTTTGTTGGGACGAAGCATGTCGCTGATTTGCATTTGTAGCCACCGGACAAAGCCTCAGTTGCGGATTTCTTACACATAACTAGAGTATTTTTTAACATTGCAATAAAAAAAAATAGAGCTGGAAGTCAATTTAATTCCTTCATTTGGTCCTAAATGCGAATAATCCGAGTTTGCTCCATCCCAGGAGGTGTGGACAAATTTTGGGAGCCTTGGAAGTTGGGAGATACTCGTACGGTTTACCTTGGATTGACAAAACCACTCGATGTAGAAGGAACCCACCGTCAATTACAATGTCACTACCAGCACGGTTGTTGTGAACTACTGAAAAAAAATTTCAGATAAAAAAAAGGAATTCAAAGTGGCGGCCATTTTTTACAATCTTTGTTTATGAATTCATATTAAGGTATCTTTCGAATCCTCAAATGTCAATTTTATCATGATTTAAGCACACGCAAAAACCTGAAAAAAAGATTTTTTTTTCCACTGCTCCTGAAATGGAGCAAACTCGGATTACACTAACTTAAAACCAAATGAAGGTAATAAGACGATTTCCAGCTTGTTGGGATTTAATTACTAAAACAAATCTAATTTGACTGGCCTATCTTAGGAACATCGCCATTTTAGGTTAGGGTGAAAGTGAAACGCGAAACATGTTATTTTGCTTCAATTTTGAATTAAGGTCAGGTTATATTTCTAGTTAAATCTTAACTCGGTTAGGCTATTTTTTTTTGCGTTATTCATAAACCCTTGTCTGTCTGTCAAACGTCAAGCCCTTTTAAGGATTTTTATAAGGTTATCCTATAGATACCTATAGGTTAGGTTAGGTTTGTTTTAAGGCAATCCTGAAAAGTTACGCGTTTCCGAGAAAAACCAAATTATGACTAACCAAAATGCGGCCGGGATCGAAAAGTGCTCGAGTGGAGACCACGGACTAGCAAGCGCAGCGTAGAACGTCCACCCACAAGATGAACGGACGACCTTGTTAAGGCCGCCGGATGACGCTGGATGAGGATCGCTTCCAACCGGTACGAGTGGAGGTCCAAGGGGGAGGCCTATGTTCAGCAATAGACGTCTTATGGCTGAGATGATGATGATGATGATGAAAATGCGGACAAACAATACATTACGACTTAAAACTTTATGGGAAACCATAGAGACCCTTTTTCAAAAACTGCTGGCAAAATCTACGGCACCTTAACGATAGTTAACAATGTTAACATACTTAAGTACCTACCGACTATTGCGTAACCCGTGAGGTAACATTTCTACCTTTTGTGCTTGCTCCACTCGAGAGCTATGGAAACAGGTAACTTAATACGGAATTTTCTACACAAAGTGACCCTTTCTGATGGAAAACGATTATGCACTACATTTGTAGGTACTGTAAAGAGATACGGCCTATCAGGCAGGATGTGTAAGGCATTAATACGCTTCAGTGAGGTCTTCTGTATATTTTTTCAACCGCATTAGCTAAATCACAACATAATATGTAATGTATGTATGTATGTGTATACACCGTGAAATTTTAGTGGTTGTTTTCCCGCAACGAAATGATTCTGCTATCGATATACAGTCGATGTGTAATCTTTTTTTTAAATAATGTTAAGAAATGCCAGATTTATAAATGTGTCGAACGAAACTCGAAAGTGACCTAACACCAGTAGTAGCACTGCAGTAGTACCTACCTAATTCTTTTGAGTGAATGAAACAAAATAACCTAAAAAGTAGTTCCATTTATTTTACCTTCACACATTTTACGTGCAGTTAGTTTGCAGATCCTTAAAAGTAAACATAACAAGTTAAGATCAAGCTTTAATGATCAAAAACTTAAACAAACACTTAAACTTCCCGATACCGCAATAATTGTTCGAACTGCAATCCGCCACGTTCAATACACAATCACCTCTGCCCTGTGCATGTGCTGGCGTTTGAAACTGCCCGTGGTTAAGCAGCCGCTGTGTTGCGGCGACAATTGTTCGTCCGTGGGGAACTTGGGGGTTTAAAATCCCCCGAAGAAGCAGCGACTGTAAATGGTCCGGTTCCGCGTAAAGTCGCCGGGCGGCGTGGGAGTCGTAGTTAGCCCTAGCGTACAGCTGCACCATCGCGACGTACTCTAAATTAGAATATTCGTTATGTCGATCCATTTTACTAGAAATAGCAGTGATGACATTGACAGGATCTGTTAGCACATTAGTTTAATAAGCGAAGAGGATGTAATTATTCGATTTACCAAAGTTGACACAACGTAATGGCAATCATCAAACTAATAAAAAGGTTTTATTTCAACTGTTAATCGTGAAGGAACAGTCTAACTAAATTTTATTTTCAGTTGTCAAACAGTAAAGCACTCTAGCCTGTTACACAGTTTAAAAAAGTAACATGTGCTTGTTTATTTGTTTATCTGTTTACAATATCGGGAACTGTCGTCGACTTGCAGTTTTAGTGTGTTACTATTGTTTTTCGCTTGTTCGAGTTTAGATTATTTTTTTGTAATTTTTTTTTTTGGAAAACAGTTTATTTATAATTTTGTCTATCATAATTCGAAAGTACTACCGATAGCAAATCGCCCTGCCGCGGGAAAACAACCACTAAAATTTCACGGTGTATTATAAGTCAACTGCTCTTGATGGCTTCCTCTTTAGGAATGCCGATCCGCACCCCGTTCCATCTGACAGCGAGATCATATTCTAAATTCAAATAGAGTGACTAGCCAGTAGCCAGTGACCGATAAAAAAAGGCTGTAAAGATTGCAATCCATTACAGTACCAACTTGGAGTACCAAAGACATATGTAACTTCATATAACATGAATAAAGTCTAAGGAAAAAACGTGCCTCGGAAATCAAGAAAAAGTCATTCTCGGATAGATGCCGCACACACCTTTAGGCTAGATGGCGTGACGACACCGTTTCATATTTAACAATTTTAACACATAGATATCAGTGAATGATCATGGATCAAAATGATATAAAAATAATTATATCATTTATCCATATATATACATTTTTTTGATAATTTTATACTTCTTCATTTTGAGTTTTAGTCGTGTGTCGATAGATGGCAGTAAATTTACTGTGACTACAAAATTTACAATGACAGGACCCCTCTATACTATCTATTCTTTTTGACAGTACATACGCTCGAAAAACATATCCTTTGGCCGTGTCAAAAGGTTCTTAGGTCTATCTAGTACTGCGATAAAGGCTAGACTTAGCACGTCTCGTGACATTTTATGGGAAAAACTTGTTTACGACTTCAGTGTGAAACCGTTCCGTTCAAGGTAATTAATAAGTTTTGATTACACTGCGGAGCCGTTTTTCAGATACAGGGTGGCTTTGGATTTAGGGTGACAAAGTTACATTACCGGCATGTTTTAAAATAATTTTTGTTGTGTTGTGCGTAGTATTTAGAATAGTGTATGTTAATGTTATTTATTTTGTTTAATGTAATTTTAATTTAATTGTATATTATTGTGATTATGAGTCCTCGTTACTCGAAATAAATGAATTTTATTTTATTTATTAAAGTCGAGTTACTTTAGAGCAACAATGGGTAAGTTTGACCCGCATGATAACTACATACCTATTAAACATATAAAAACGTGAATGGTTAGCTTAAACTTAAACCAACCGGTTGATTCCGGCACGTCTCCTCTCATCTTCTAAATCCTTTTCTATATATTGTTGTATATATTTTATTGTATATCTCTATAAATGTTCTATATATCTCAGACTAACGTATTGGACTGCGTCCACGTCACGTCCACGTCCAAGCCTCTTCCCATCCACTTTGCCGGCCGCTAAAAGCTTTTCGAGGTTGCCACCGTCTTTGCTATATGTCCGAAATATTCCACTTACGACATAAAATATGGGATAACTCCCAATAACACACACATAACAAATCAAGCCACATCTGCATGAACGACCAAATGACATTAACTACAGCATATTCCATAAACCGTAAAGCACATATGTTTACCGGTACCTTAAAAGCATTGCTATAACAAAACGTCTGAACCGAAATAGCCCATAAAAGCCCGGTTCCGGTTGGAGCCATGAAACTGAAACTCCGTCGGAATTTACAATGGCCGTCTACGTTTAACGGTCGTGACGTTGGAGCAGTTTAATTAAAGTGCGAGGACGGGTGACGGACTAGCTGATCGATAGGTAGCTTGGGTACAGGGTGACTGAGAGCTTAGGATTTATATTAAAACATATTTAAACCAGGTCTAACCCAATCCGGGTTACAAAACAAAATAAATCCTATTTTGTTACCTTTTTTTCCGACGTTCCGAGGTATCACTAGTCGTGTCGTGCTAGTAGGTGACTGAAATTTTTAAGTCTTAGGGCTCTGTTCAATCAATCGTGATTGAACAAGAATGGTTAAGGGCGATTGAAAGAATATTTGATTGAAGGGACGCCATGACTGAAACTCGAGTATAATTTACAATGGCCGTCTACGTTTAACGTTGGAGCAGTTTAATTAAAGTGCGAGGACGGGTGACGGACTAGCTGATCGATAGGTAGCTTGGGTACAGGGTGACTGAGAGCTTAGGACTTACGAGGTAAAGATAAAAAAATAGTTTATTCAAGTAGGCATATTACAATGCGCTTATGAACGTCAAATAAAGCTATACCGGCTCCAACCCTACACCTCTGCCTCGACAAGATTTAAATCCCCCCCTCAATTGAAGGACCGTAGGTAGTATTATTTATATGAGCCTAGAGTGTCTCACTGCTGGACAAAAGTCTCCTTCCTCCCTTTCCACGTATCTCGGTCTTGACCCGTCTCCCACCAGTTCCTGTCAAAGGCGTCGAGGTCATCTTGCTAACGCCGTCGAGGTCTGCCGCGACTTTGGGTTCGATTTTGTGGGACTCGACTCTTGTCTTTCCGCACAGACTATATCTATAGTTCGTTTTTTTAGCATTAGAAATAAGGTAAACAAACTTGATGTGTCTTTTAATTGAAAAACACATTTTAAAAAGAAGTTACGGCAAATATGTAACAATTATGAATCGAATACGATCATTTATATTCTTCTGCTTTCATAAGTAATAGTTATTGATTTTTAAAAAGCGTTTTTCAATTAAAAGACATGTCAAGATCGCTGACCTTCTTTCAAGTTCTTTCTAATGCTAAAAAAACGAACTATAAGGCTGTACAGGGTGCCTAGAAGTTTGCACAATACAAAAATGTACTCGCTGCCTTTGCTGTAAGGCTTTTCTACCAGTCAACCAATGTTCAACTGTTTGTGTAAGTGTAATCGTTAAGCGGGCCCGAAACTATTAATTGCGATTGACGCTTTTACAGGCCCAATTGATTTAATTGTCAATCGCAGCGTGACGAAAAGCAATTGAAAGGAAATTATATTGACAATTAGTTTTTTTTTGGCTGGCGTGATATAAGCAAACTATTAATCATTTCCCAATGTCATGCAATGCATCCTATTGTTTAGGATTAGTCTAGCATGCAATTATAGATTAAGATTGGGCAAAAAGTGGACCCCAATAACATTGAAGAAATTGCATCAATGTCACTTCAAATAGTAGGTAATTATCAATATCGTAAATTACGTTTGCCAGGGTTGGATAATGATGGTGGTGGTTGATTTTTTTTGCTCATTTTGTATATCTTCTTAAGACCCAGAGTCATTTGTGCAGTTTTGAATTTGAAACCTTAATTTGATTTTATTTTGTTCTTTTTAAAGGAACTCAGGACTTAGGAGGTTGGTTACGGCGGGTTTGGCTATACATGGTGTGTCTGACCATGGGGCTTTAAATCCAGGGCTTGATTGTACTCGCTAAACTGAGCTACTTTTACTATGGGACCAACCCTAAAATCGGGGAAAAATTTTTGGCTTTTCCATAGAAAACCTCGACATCTGATCAGCCAAAATGTATGAAAGAGTAAAAAAATTTTTCGGGATTGGTGCCATAATAAAAGTAGCTCAGTTTAGCGAGTAGAATCGAGCCCTGGATTTAAAGCCCCATGGTCAGACACACCCTGTATACCTGACTTGACTACTGTAAGACTTCATGTTCTTTTAAGGCCACGTCTAGCGTCTTTTGAGCGTCGGCGTTTAGTCAGCGCTATGGGAAATGGCGTCGCTGCGTGGTTGCGCCAGCGATGGTCAAGCAGCAGCCATAGAGTTGACTAGACGCCGACGCTCGAGAGACGCTAATGTGGGGACCTTTAGCGCTACCTCCCACGGATCCAATGTTGCACTGATTGGCACACTTGGGTCATTTTGGTGAAGATGTAGTTTTTTTTTAAATTTTAATTCTTATTTATATGTTATTTCCACACATTACGGTCTCTTTCGATCCTCATAGGAAAACAATTTCCAATCTATTATTTTTTATAATTTTTATATTGACTTCATATGACGGTAACAGAATTGGAGGAACTACAAAAATTTATGAAAATTTTCGGACATTTTTCTTCTCCAATTAGGATCAAAAGACCTAGTAGTATAACTGGGTCTTTTGACTAGCAACAAAATTAATATATCAATTTCAAAATAAAAAAATGGCGTGTACAACTTTGAATAAAATGGCCCACTTTTACGAAACAATACTGTATAACTATTTTTCCAATTAAATATAAAAAATAAAACAGACAGAGAATTAAGATATAAAAAACAAAGTTAAACCAACCAACAGACGGTCTTAGCGCTAAAGAGCGATCTCTTACAGTCAACTTAACCACTTACCTAATTGGACCGATCGGATAGAGCGTGTTCCAATCGCTTCCCGTGACGACGCGAGCTAATCGCTCAGGTTACAAGGGGGCCTAGCCAAAATACTCTTGTTCCTCGCGTTATCCCGGCATTTTGTCACGGCTCCCGGGGACCGCTTGACAACTAATCCCAATACCCTTTCCTTGATACGAAAGCGACTGCCCCTATTTCACCAACGTGACAGGTCCGACAATTGTCGACATCACTCTTGCCTCAACAGGCTACGGTAACCGCTTATCATCAGACGGGCGGTGTGGTTGTTTGTCCACAACATGTTAATTAAAAAAAACTCCACTATATCGCCAGTTAATAAGTACTTATTTTGCGAAGCTAATGACAATTGTCACAAGGAATACGACAATTGTCACTAAATTCCGACACAGAACTCATTTGCTGTCAAGAATTACCGAAAGTTCTTTGAAATCTTGTGAGAATTGTCATCATTATCATCATAAACAACGCAAGAGAAATACCTGTTTTTTGCCGATATAATAAAGTTTTTTTAAATAATACAACGATGGTGACAAACAGGAATACGGCCCGCCCGATGGTAAGCGATAAACGTAGTCCATGGATGCCTGTGACGTCAGCAACAATGAGACTTGTCGAATTGTCGCACCTGTCACGTTGGTGAAATAGGGGCCGGCCTTCCAACCCAGGGAGGACACTAGGCCTTATTGGGATTAGTCCGGTCTATTATTATTATATTGTTAGTATGGCCTAGCCAAAATACTATTAAGGTCAAAATTATTTTCGTTGTGTTGTTTCATACCACTCTGTCACGGTTGTATTTATTATTTATGTCTTCTACCAAATAATTTAAAATAAATCGAGTGCTATTGTATGTCTTTCTAGCTATAGATTACATTTTACATGAGCAAAATATAAAACAATTACATTTTTTGGAGTATCTTATTTTTCAAAAGTGTTTTTCAATAAAAAGACACGTCAAGATTGTTTACCTTTTTTCTAATGAAAATAAAACTATAGCAAGCAACGCTCTAATTCCCAATGCATTGCATCGCACGCTACCGAGGTAGGTACGCCCAGTGTAAAAACCCTATAACCCAATACGCCCGTTTTACTTTTATGGCCCGGAATATATTTACGAGATTCTCGCTCCTGGACGTAAATTTCAGCAGAAGCATTTTTCATTACCCTAGACGCTGCAGTTTGAAATATTGTGAACTTTTTAGTGCACTTAATTAACGATATGGGTTTGCCGGACGACTGCATTAAGGGATTAGGTACTTCGATTTGCGAGTGCCCTGTCAAGTGAAAATAGAGGTTATTTTAATATTAGTCCATTGTAGACGAAGAATCTAACATTTCAGTGTATAAATAGTGGCCAACTTTTTATGATATCATTCTTAATCATAATTGGTTAGTTTAACAAATATGTTTAGTAAAAAAAATATTTATTTCAGACATAGTTAAATTAATATTCTCTGAGTAAAATTACAATAAAACAATTCAAACGGATTATATCCCGTATAATGAAATTTAGATACTTTTCAATTGAATATTTCTGGCACAATGCCACATAACTTTTAGTTTCTAGTGTTTAATTTATTATAAGTAGTCTATTATTGTATGAATAATTTATTTTCAAATCCTTTTAATTAAATTAGATACTATATTTCTTAATTTCAATAGCATATAATATTCTCGGAAAGCTGCGTCAATTTTGAGTTTAAAAAATATCCAAATTTTAAATTTACTCTGCCACGAGCTTGCGATCCTGTTGTCATCTGAGAAACGAACAAAACAGACTGTGTGGCCATAAATTTGAATGCTTTGGACATTCTTATTATAATGTAGTCTCATAAAACAAAATTAGTATGTTGTCTAATTAACATTGTAAGTCGATTATGCATGCGTAAGCTTAATTTTGTGATCATTATATTTTATGTGGGCGGTTTAACACAATGTAATTTTGACAGAGAACATTATTTTTCCTCACACTACCCGTTTAACACGACACGGCTCGAAGCACGGGCATGTATTTTAAATTCATTATACGCTATATAATTGCGACTTATAGAGTCGCGCGCGATAATGCAAGTCATGCTAAGCTATCAGCTGTAATGAACTTAATAGATATTTAGCTTACCGTCTCATAATATTTTAAAACATTAACATATAATTGAAGAATACTAGTTATAACAAAATATATTATGTGCAAACCTATTCAATTCGCTAGACGCATAAAAATATTCTCCGTCGAACCATAAACCCAACAATGAATTCCAGCGAACCGTCATCGCTTTATAACCGGGTTAGAGCGAGCGAGACAAAAGACGCCATAAAAGTTTTGATACCCGGCTTTCGCGATATCGGACTTACGGGGTTTTACTGTTGTGCCTGTATCGTGGTTTTATGGTAGTTTTAAAATTTCCGATTTTATTACATAACCCTTTTATTGCGTATGGCTTCTGCCTGTAAAACGTTCTAGATTCTAGATTGGAGTTTCCGGATAGATCTTGTTTAGGAATTGTGTTTTAAAACGAAACAACAACTTTATTCCGGATACTAAAATAACGATTTGATTGCCCTAATTTGTCTAGCAGATCTGTGTTTTTATTTAGTAGATTGAAAAAAAAGCAGAATGAAATTTCCGGACCGATATTATGCGAGCACTTACAAATTATCCTATATAATATTTTATTTATTTAATATACAACGCGTTACATCAGCCACTGAAAGTGGGGTGGGTACTCGTTGTAGGTCATACTGAGTATTTTTTACTATGGGACTAACGTCGAAATTGCGATAAAAAATTGACACTCCCATAGAAGATATCAACATCAGCCAGCCAAAATTTTTCGCGATTTCGGGGTTAGTTCCATAGCAAAAGTTGCTCAGTATGACCTATACAAGTATACAACGTGTGACCTATACAACAATACAAACTTTTAATTGCTCAAACCTGTTACTAAATCGTCCCTGCGAGGCGTAAATTTCCAATCAACGTAAAGGCCTCATCAGACTCAATTACGCACTGACATGTTAACCGCTGAAACCCTTTACTGGACTTTTCCTGCCCGTCCCAGACGGGACAATCGGAAACGGAATCGGAGACGATTCGGAGTTTAAATATGGTATAATATATTTGATATTAATCTCATCATCTTCTTCCTCGCGTTATCCCGGCATTTAGCCACGGCTCATGAGAACCTGGGGTCCGCTTGACAACTAATCTCAATAATTGACGTAGGCACTAGTTTTTACGAAAGCGACTGCCAACGCGAGGAAGATGATTGTATTAGAAGTATTTGAACAAATTAAATTATTTTTCAGAAATATATTTTAATTTGTTTTTATTAAGTACTACATATATAAATTGAACCACTCGGCCACGTCAGGCACCTGTCGCGATAGCAGAGGACGCTGGTTCCATTCCAGCCTGGGGCACTGGAGGCCTTGGTCACTTTTTCTTAGTATATGACATTTATTTCAGTTTATAAGATGGTGATTGTGTTATCATAGCAGTATATCACTGCAAGCATAGCTGCATACAAGAAAAATATCATATCAATATCATGTGTATAGAATCCGAATGTGCCTCCGACCACAAACAATTACAACAGCATAATAAGACAGAGGGGTGCCGAGTCCGAGCGTGATTGTTTTCGTGCCCACACTAGTACTCAGTTGGACCTACAGTAGGTCAGGTTTTTGGATTAGAGATGCGCAAAACGCTTCACTGAATTGAAAAGATTGATTCATATCTTTCGCTCGCGGTAATATGTATCACTCATTTCGTTCATTTCGCTCAGTGGACCTGTAAGCTATATTTTTCACGAGTGAGTAGAGAGAGCACACAGCCATAAGTGCGAACAAGATTCTGCACCACGCGTTACGAACCAGACATGCTTTTCCACACCCTCCGAATTCTTGAAGAGTGAGTGAGTTCAGTCAAATGTTACAGTTCATTTAAATCACTCACTCGTGAACGACACATGTCTATTTTGGATGGAGTACGGTTTGGTTGAACGGTTATCTATGTATTTCTATTCAAGCTGAAACGGAGATCTTCTTAGCGCTTGGTCAACGAGATGTAACTAGCATTTACGAATGGCGTGAAGTTTTTTACCTTATAAACGGGAAATAATGATGAAAGAGGATGTAAATAGTAAGAAGTCGTAGAAATATAATGTATTTTCATTGAAATTGTTACCCAAGTATTTTTTGTATAAATAAAAAAATCGTATTACGTATAACGATATTTGTCTAATATGATTTTCATTGAAAATAAATTTGCTCTTGATATACCCCTAGGCATATCGTTGGACCAATATTACAGGGTTCTATGTTTCACTTTTATCGAACTGAAATTTGAACATTGTCATATAGTAATATTAAGTCGAATTTCAACTATCTTGAAAATGTAACATGGAACCCTGTAATATTGGGCCAGCAATATAGTAAGTAGGCTAGGTATGTAGTGGTTAGCGACGTTGCAAATGCGTATTACATTTGTATGGAGAAACGGTCAATTTGTCATCAAAACCCGCCCGTATAAAATATACACTCTGTACATAACAGTTTGAAATTTGAAATAAGTCTCCCAGTTATAAAGACATCAAAGAGTTTATTACGATCATTAATTCCCATCCGTATAGGTTTAAATGCGTCGCCTCAAACGTTGCCATTATTCCGTATGAGTTAGTTAGACACTTCACTGTACTGAACGAAAAAGGCGTATCTCTATACGAGAGTTAAAGGACATACGCCCTTTTAATATGAGACTGTTAAACAATACAACATATAAAGACAGTTTATTTGGCACTAACTGCAGTCTTCGTTTCAAACGACCTTCTGTTGCCCGTTTCACTGTGTTCACACCTTTTTATGCCAAGCGAATTAGGACTGTATGTTAACAGTGAAACGTTCAAATTTGACTGACAGGAATATACTGTGAGAAGTTTGTGACCACAGATAAAAGTTTGAGACAGAGGAACAACTGTTGCCGAGTTTGTTTATTAATGCGGTTTCAGAAGTTTGAGAACATGCAAATGTTAGGTGAGCGGAAACAACACATCTTGTTGTGGTAACCTCATATTACTCGTAATGACTTGCGGCCCGATTCGAACTTTAAGATAAGTCAAATATTACTAGATACGATATGGATAAGTGACGTTTCTTCGAATAAAACATGGTGATAATAGTGATGTTACGAGATAGATAGGTATTTTTATTCAAAAATAAATAAAGTTAAGTTATAAACATGACCGTTTAAATATACATATACCGTTTTTGATGGCTGAAAAACGGTGTTACACCATAAATCGTCTGATATAGACGAAAAGGCCTATGATGTGAATATATAGGTATATTCAGCCAAGAAAGTGATTTACCACTTTTCGACTCTATCAATCAGATGATAGAGTCAAAAAGTGGTAAGCCACTTTCTTGGCTGACCGTACCTATAAAGAGATATATTGAGGTATATTTTCTCAAGCGTTTATCGATATGTCAACGTGTTTAAACAATAATTAGTATCGTATGAGTATGATGCTACTTCAATGTAATTAATATTAGTAAAAGAGTCCTAATCTCTTAATATAGTCCTATATTTGATTCCAACAATGTTCTATTTAGTCCTAATTAAATTAAAATCGTTTTACACATCAATTTAACACGGTCCCTCGAAACGAAGATATATAAGTGAACCTGAAAATCAAGCTCTAGATGTGGCTATAAACATGCGAAATCTAGGAATATACTTAAAGATCTGTCCGTTAGATGTACCTGGGTACGTAGCCAACATGCCAACGCCCGCACGCACGCACGCACGCACGCATGTAGGCTCCGTAGCGAACGAAACGCAACTGTCCCTGTCGCACTAATACTTGATCTCAATTGAATGCCGTGATAGTTATTTTAAAAAGATTAGAAATATCAAATTATCTTTCATTTTTCCGAATATACTAGTATTAAGTTGTTTCAAACGTCCCCACATAATGTTTTATTAATATACCTAGGGGGCGAATTGGAGCACTCTTCCACATTCTCTTTAATTCCCTATCATTACATTCATTACGCAAACATGGGCGATAGGCTTTTCAAGCACATTTTATTTAAAACCTAAATAAATAACCTTTAACCCCCTTATTCATAAACGTTTAAGTTAGTAAGCCGATAATAATCGTTTGTCCCTTTCCATCATACCAATACGTCGGAAAGGGACAAACGATTATTATCGGCTTGTCAACTTTAGTAAACGGTTATGAATAAGGGGGTAATAATACAGGCACATACCCTTCTAACAGTCACAGGCGGTTACCCTATGACTGAAAGCAATAAAACTACGAAAACTAAATAATATGTTTCCTAGACATCTATTAATCACTCATGGAATACATTAGTGATAACTGATAACACCTACTATACCTAGTTTGAAAATAACGCGTGGCGACAAGTTACTTATTCAGCTATCCAATATTGATATACTTGTAATGGTCGTACTTGTCAGCGTGATAATGAATTACTATCTTTTTTATTCGCACGACGTTACAAAATGATACTTATTTTTTCACATGGACAACGCCATCCATCTTTATACGCCTGCTGACTTGCTAAGGGCTTAATATGGCCGTCACTTAATCATTGTGGCTGTCAGTTCTGACAAGTGCCATGCGTCAGTGACGCGTGGCACGATGGCTAGGTTCACACAGCGTAAATTTTTCCCGTATACCGTCTATGTACGGGAATTTCCCTAATACCAAAATTTATAATATGGCAATTTTAAAAATCTTTCACACGGCTAGACGGCTTTCCTAGACGCCCGGCGTCCGGCGTCTGACGCCGTGTGATTTTTTAAGTTGTCTTGTCATACAAATTTTGCTAGCCGATGGGTAAAAGCGTAACAAGTATTATGGATGGCTTTTTCTACGTGATATAATAACTGTCAATTTTTAACACCGCGGGATTGAAAGTGACGGCTACCGGTTTACCACGCTGTCACGAAGACAAGAATGACCATCATCAACATCAAATCCTGGTAATGGCATTTATTTGTGTGATGGGCAAGGATATTTTGTTCCTGACCCATGTATTTAAGTATTTATAAATTATATGTATTTCGTTTGTATTTTAAACATATCCAGTGCATCTAATTCTGTTATACCGGCGTAGCTTGTGTCTGACACTGGACGAGAGGTGGTCACCGCACTGATTAATTACACGTCCGTTTTACTGAAGGGTACCTACATGTGGCCACCGTTTAAAACGGGACAATATTTCTACTCAGGGTTATAACCGCGAAAATCGAAGTTCGCAAATTGCGGGCATTTTTCTCTGTCACTCTAATTATGCCTTCATTGGAGTAAAAGAGAAATATTTGCGAATTTCGGTTTCCGCGGTAGCCCCTCAGAATCACGAGCTCTTCCCATCCTTACCAAGAAAATGTTACGTTTGGTTACGTTTTCAGTACAACCTTCTAAGTCAGTAACAAAACGGACCAACACAGAAATGTATGAAATCTTGGGGACACTTATTTCTCGTATTAGTGTAACATTTCATTTCTGACCGCAGCTGCATTACTAGTACGAACACAAACGCGTCGGTAGGTATTATTGTCAATTTCCATAGCAAAATGAATGGTAGTGCTGCTGTCGTTGGAAATGGCCTGCCACCTTTAGGACTGAAAAAGCTTGTGATTCTGAGTATGTAGAAAGTATATCAAAAATCTTAAATCTTTAATGTAATCTTAAATACAACTTTAAATGCAAAAACCCACTGATTAGACAACCTTTGCACCATGTAAGAATCGTTAATTAGTAATTTATGATAAGGTTTTAGTGGCAGGTAATAATATGCATGAATTGCATAGCGTGCGTGTTTTATACGAAAAAATGAAATCGCAATTATACGCATCAAAATTATTAATGATTATCTAATATGTAAAACAATTAAAGTGTGGCAAATACTTTTGAAGGCGATATTTATTTAGAGATAATATAATTAATTTAATATCCGGGAGACCGAGCTTTGGTCGGAAAACATATGTATATGAAAACTCAAAACCGGGCAAGTGCGAGTCGGACTCGCGCACGAAGGGTTCCGTACCATAATGCAAAAAAAAAAACAAAAAAAAACGGTCACCCATCCAAGTACTGACCCCTCCCGACGTTGCTTAACTTTGGTCAAAAATCACGTTTGTTGTATGGGAGCCCCATTTTTAAATCTTTATTTTATTCTGTTTTTAGTATTTGTTGTTATATAGCGGCAACAGAAATACATCATCTGTGAAAATTTCAACTGTCTAGCTATCACGGTTCGTGAGATACAGCCTGGTGACAGACGGACGGACGGACGGACGGACAGCGAAGTCTTAGTAATAGGGTCCCGTTTTACCCTTTGGGTACGGAACCCTAAAAATGCGCGTTAACCAGAGATAAGGCCTAAAGCCGACCACTGACTAACAGTCCGCCGGACGATATCGGCCGGTCAGTTGTTCGGAGCTGTCAAATTTTTGTTCAACTGACAGGCCGATATCGTCCGGCGGCCTGTTAGTCAGTGGTAGGCTTAATAGCTAGATCGATTTTTCGCCCCCGAAATAAATAAATATACAAGAATTGCTCGTTTAAAGGTATAAGATATCCCAATTTTAAATGGCCGATGGCGATTGGCGACAGCTATCGCAAGACAGATAAGCATGGCATGATCTGAGGGACCTACCGCGAAAACAGAAATTCGCAAATTCCGGGATCTTTCTCTTTTCCTCCAATGAAGGCGTAATTAGAGTGACAGAGAAAAATGCCCGCAATTTGCGAACTTCGTTTTTCGCGGTTATAGCCCTGGTTATAGCCAGGACTCACATTGGGTCGTTGCGTCACCGTAGTAAGATGACGGCAGATAATTTTCGTAAGATTACTATCCGCTGTTATTGATATCGACTACACACCCTTTGCACCATGTAATAATTGTTAGTTAAGTAGTTTTAGAAACAGCTATTAATTTGCATGCATTGCATAGCATGCGTGATTTATCGCTATTAAGGAAATCGCAATTAAAGCATGATTTTATTTTATTAAGTGATTACTTATACGAGTGTATACTTTTGGCAACTACAATATCCGCCTTAAAGCCTAATTACGAGGTTTCGTTTGTAGGGTTCTGCACTTCTTACTAAAAGCAGACATATAGTAAGTTCATTTCTATCCACTCATAGTACCTAACATCCAGAGCAAAATATCTACGTAAATTATTAAATAGGAAATAATATTGTTTATCAAGTTATAAGTACTAATGTTAGGTACATACATAATTACATATTACAAAGTCGAGCTTATAATATCTAAGTACGTAATAAAATAACATTAACATAGAAATTGTTTATAGTTCATTTCTATCCACTCATAGAAAGCTAGTGCTAAATATCTACGTAAATTGTTAAGTAGGAAATAATATCGTTTATCAAATTGTAAGTAGTAATGTTACCTACCCGGGACCCGGGTATGTCCTTAAACTACGTCCAAGACCACCAGTGGACGGGCAGCAGCGTCCTTCAAATTCGGTGTACTCGACTGCGATCGCCAACCCGCCTGCCAAGCGTGGCGATTATGGCATTCACCCCCCATCCGGCACGTAGTGAGGTCCAAGGGGGAGGCCTATGTTCAGCAGTGGACGTTTTATGGCTGAGATGATGATGATGATGAATGTTACCTACATACATATTACAAAGTCGGTCTTATTATATCTAAGTACGTAATAAAATAACATTAATATAGTTTCTCAGAATGCCTATAAGGACTGGTATTATAAAATTAGTCACAGCAAAACGATCAATGGAACATAAAGTCGTTCGCTGCTAAGTCGTAAAATCTATCCCTCTCCTTCACACTTCCACAGTTTATTTAAGAGGGAAAGAGAACGCGGCCTACATTGTATATTATAGCCTTACGCCAATACTAAAGATGTAGAAAGGTTAAATAATAAAGTTTTTTACAGTACCAGTTTTGAGCAGTAAAAGCAAAGTCCATGATTGCTATTTTAAAATTTGCATGTTGCAAGTTATTTCGTTTCACCTGTCTGTTTGTCTGTCTGTAAACATGTTTGCGCAACCTCTTAACGGTTGGGTTATAAACACAATAACTACCGTTTTACGCAAATTATATCCTGGGGGCCGATTTTTGAAATTCGACCACTCGATTTCGTGTATTTCGTTAAATGATATCTCCACTACTAGGCGTTTAAATTCTACTAATAGAATTGAAATCGAGTGGTCAATACCAATAGATTCCAAATTTCGATCGTTCGTATTTCAAAAATTACCATTTCGCCGTTTTCCATCGATTTTCGAGTGACGAAATCGAGTGGTCGAATTTCAAAAATCGGCCCCCAGGACGACGGCTCGATTCGAACGATTCGGTGCGATATGTGACGTCCGTGGAACGTCCACGGAAAAAAGGTACCTTATGGCGGCTGGCGCCGAATGAATTAGAGATTCACTAGATATGAAATAGTACAGATATGTGACGTTCCACGGCTAAAGGTACCTTATGGCGGCTGGCACTTACGTCGCATAGAGCTAACCGCCATAAGGTACCTTTACCCAATTTCTTCAGCCAATTTTGAGGCGATCCGCCCGCCCCGACGCCGTCCTTATTACCGGGATCATCGAATTAGTTAAGGCAGGCCTATGGAACTCGCCGCGCGAGCTCGGATTAATACCTACGAATCCGCTCGCGTTCACGGTAGACAAGCAAGCCAGTTGGTTGCCACACGCGCTCACGCACGCACGTCACCGCGCGCCGCACTGACAAATTTTACGATAGTTAAAAGCTACGTAGGTAGTGTAGGTACTATTGAATCTCTTTAATTAAACATGTAATGTTTATTACGACAAATGTATAGTTAGATATCTAGTAAATGTTTTATTTTGGTAAATGTTTATTAACGACAGTAAAGTTAACTACACAGAAAAGTACCTACTCATTTATGATCTGGTTAACTTATAAAGTTATAATTAATTGTCTGTATACATGGGCTGTCTATTATTTTTCTTTATAGTGTAAAATTAATCCCTCTATCTTGTTTTAAATTACACGAAGTTTTAAAACTAGTTCTTGCTGGGTGATCCCGCTGTGATTTGCGCGGTTTATGAAACGGCGTTAACACTGCGGTTACTTCAGGGACGTATGACCTTTTAAAATGAGTATTTTACAAACACTAACGCAAAATGATATATTAGGTATATATTTTTTTTATTTCTATTCGGAGAACCAACAGCTGTTAACATGTTAATAGGTTTTATAGATGTGATACAAAAAGCCAATTACAGGTTCTTACCAGTAAATACAGATTACGAAAAAAAATTTAAAAACAATTTAAGATTTATCTTTCCTTTTATTTCACTCTACTGTTTAAGTTAGGTATTTATTTATCATTTCTAAGCGTCAGCAACCCTAGCGTTGTGCCGGTGCGCGCGGTGCGGGGAGCGGCGCGCTGAAGGTCACTCCATTGTATTTTTGTGTAGGTATCAAAACGGTACGTATTTGCGTTTTCTTTGAGAGATAAGTATCTGTTCGTAAGAACTATTATATAATCTGTGGTTAAGGCTCTACTGAGTTTTTGTAGATATTTCTGTGTATTGAGTTTTTTGTGGATATTTCTGTAGTCTACTGAACAGTAGTTTACTGTACTTGTCTTACTTGTCTACCATTCATTGTCAATTCTCATCTACTAAAATGTACTCTTGTGGCCCCTTAAGGGAAAAGCTCGCTTTTATATTGCCTATTCTGTACCATATTTGTATCTTTGTGTATTCTATACAATAAAGAGTTAAATTAAATAGAAGATAATCTAAAGGCCAGACCACTACGCGTGCGTAGCGTAATGCAGTACGAATATGATGGTCGTTCTTGTCTACGTGACAGCGTGATAAAACGGTGTCCGTCACTTTCTATCCCACGGTGTTATAAAGTGACAGTTATTTTATCACGTGGATAAAGATGGATAAAGCCATCCATAATTCGCCGGCAGGACGGCTTCTAGCGTAGTACAATGTTGCCACTTTTTATTAGAGCATTTTGTATTTATGTAAAAAATAAGTAAATAAAAGTATTTTTTTAAATCGTGGCAGTAAAATTACCAATAAATAAATTATCTTAGCGTTTTTATCTATAAAAAGGAATTTATTATTTTACAAACAATGTATTGCAGTGACAACATTGTCTTACTTTTTTTGGTCTTGAATTACGATTTTCAGTTTAGAATACTTAACTATAAGTCTGACTAGATCTCAAAAACGCGCGCATGTTGACAACGACTATTATAAATATTATAATGCTGCGCAAGAGGTTACATAGCATACATATATATGTATACAATTATATAATTACGTATAGTTACATTTTAGGAAAGTCTCAGACTTGCGGCCCAATTCGAACTTTTTAGATACTTACGTCCAATATTACGTCTAGATGCGATATGGATTAAATATGTCAGTGTCAAAAGTGACGTTTCTTTTAACAACAACCATGGCACACCAGGTTTAACCGGTTAACACCGGGTTAGTGGAATGGTGCAAGTGCCGATAAGTTTAATTGCTATTAGAGAAATATTGACAGGACGTTTTTTGTAACTACATATTTAACTGGAAAGTACAATAAAAACATTTATTTTGACGACCGGTCTGGCCTAGTGGGTAGTGACCCTGCCTGCGAAGCCGATGGTCCTGGGTTCGAATCCCAGTAAGGGCATTTATTTGTATGATGTTGATGATACAGATATTTGTCCCTGAGTCATGGGTGTTTAAGTATTTGTATATTATATAATCATTGTCTGAGTACCCACAACAGAAGCCTTCTTGAGTTTACTGTGGGACTTAGTCAATCTGTGTATAATGTCCTATAATATTTATTTATTTATTAACTAGTACAGTTATATCTTATCTCCTCGTATTCTTGCCTTGAAGAACATCAGTCCAACACGCGTAAGTAATTAATTATTATAGTATTTACTAGTTACTGCAATATTACGTACAATGAGTTATAATGAAACTATCTTTGTAAACAGAGATATAATTTATCTCAGGTCAACACAGTTGTGAAGAGCAATACCGTAACATCGGGGTACTTTGTCCCAAAATCAAGATACTTTTTACTTTTCGTTTGAGCACTTCAATTTTAATCGTATTATGACACTTTTATAGTCATAGGTATTTAACTGTGGGTATAATCAACTCATGCACATACGTAAAACTTAATAAATCAACCTCTAAATATTTTTTAATTTTTCGCAAAGTTTGAGCCAAAGTTGCACTTTGAAGCGGGTTTCTTTGGCCCTCGATTTTTCATTGAGTACAACGTAACGGTTTGCAATAAAAGCGCAAAGAAAGCTGTTTAGATTTATTACACAATACACATGTATATCAAATAAGGACATAGTAGTAAGATTCATTTGTTTTTATTACACTAAAAAAGCAAACTAATCAACACAAAGTAATAAATCTATTAAACATGATTTTTTTAATAAAAACTTTGCCAAAACAATCAGAAAACCTTCTAAACTTATCCATCATAATCATTAGAAATAGTTAACGTGCATAACTATAATTATCATATGAAAAAATAGTTTTCCTATAGAATTATTTTACTAGGTAGGCACCTAGTTAACAGTCGACTGTAACAAATCAGTCTTAAAAATTGATAATCATTATATAAGATATTAAACTTATGCGGCAGATGTTCTTTATCTTTGTTTTCATTAATTCTATTACAATCCAGAGAATCTGTCTTTGAAACCTGAGCCTGTGCCACCACATACACTGTGTGTGTGCTGTGTGACCACTGGCTGCTGTTCCTGGGATCGTGATTTATAACCTGCGTCAATAGTAAATTGTCTTCTTAGTTATCAGATTGATGTCGTGCCGTTATGAGAGCTTCAGTAGATGAAGCGAGACTATATCTGCGTCGCTGCTCTCTGTGAAGGAAATGTTTACCCATGGGTCAAAGAAACCCGAAAACGATAGCCAAAGAATACTTTGATTTTCAATAACATATACTTCTCACAATAATGTCTTAAATTCTATGATTTATATCACATTAGGGTCCTAGATACATATCTGTTACGAATTATAACAATCAAACACTTAAACTTATTTGCTTTCTTTGTTTCGAGAAAAAGTTTGCACATTATAAAATCGCGTAGTATATAGGTAACAACTTGTGACCGAAATTATGGACTGACCAATCAGCGTTGTTAACGTGAAACTGTTTCTACCCACCGCCCCATACGGTCATCTATCGATGAATAGCGCGAAATACATCGATAGGTCCTGACGTGCAGCGTGACGGGAAGTTCAATCTTTTTTTCGTTTTGAGACAAAGTTACCCCCTTGGGCTAAAGTACCCCGATGTTACGGTATTGCAATTAAGTCGGAACATATTAATTGAATGATATTGAATGTCAAATGTACTTTATTAAAAGATAACTACCTAATTTTAAAACACGGCCTTGTAAGATAGTTCGTGAGAACATGGGCCTGATTCGGATTTTGAAATAGATATCTATTAGATATCTTTTAGACATCACCAAGATCACCATCATCATCTCAGCCTTTTATAGACGTCCACTGCTGAACATAGGCCTCCCCCTTGGACCTCCCTGCATGATGGGGGGTGAATGCCATAATCGCCACGCTTAGCAGGCGGGTTGGCGATCGCAGTCGAGTAACTACACCGAATTTAAGGGACGCTGCTGCCCGTCCACCGGTCTTGGTGGTCTTGGTCTTGGACGTAGTTTAAGGACATACCCGAGTCCCCAGCAAGATACGATAACGAGATGTTAAGATCTAACCTGTCAAATTTGACATTTGTGCGATTCTGGAGATACTCTTGAACGATTTCCACAGGATATGACTTAGAGATCCAATTCACATCTAATAGACATCTACATATCTAACGTAAAAGTGACATTGGTTGACCGAATTGCGCTGCAAAAGAGAACTAGTTGATATCTAAGCTATATCGTATCTAGAATGGATCTAGTACGTGTCGTCTCTTGTGAATATCTTGAAGTTCGAATACGGTAGCATGTCAGATATTTTTGCAGCCTTCGTTGTATAACTCAGGGCTCGGAACGAGTTTTTTTTTAACCCGAAATGACCCAATATTTTAAATTAATTTATGCTTTTTACGTAGCTTAAATCATATATTTAGGTAAAAACTTCGTATTTTTAACCGACTTCCAAATCCCAAAGGAGGAGGTTATCAATTCGGTTGTATGTTTTTTTTATTTTTATTTTTTTTATTTTTTTTTATTTTTTATGTTTGTTACTCCATATCTCCGTCATTACTGGACCGATTTTGAAAATTATTTTTTTGATTGTATGTATATGCATACAGATTGGTCCCGTTTTTGTCAAAATCCAGTTCTGATGATGGGATCCATGAGGAATCGACGGAACTCCTCAAATCTTAAAGGCATACCTAAGGTGATTTTTGTGTTTTTATCAACAAATCAAGCATATACATTCAAAAACGTGACATTTGAAGAAGTGGAACTGCTGATGATGATCAGAACGGAACTCTTCAACGACGCATAGTTCACCTTTGGCGATTTGTCCTCTTCGTTATGTTTGTTAAGCAAGTTAAGTTTTTAAGCCACAATTTTATCAAGCTTGAGTTCTGATGATGGGATCCATTAGAAATCGAGGGAACTCCTCAAATTTTAAAGGCATGCGGCATGCGTATAGAGATTTTTGTATTTTCATCAGAAAATCAAGCATTTTCATTAAAAACTGTCGCATTTGATGAAATGGAACTGCTGATGATGATCAGAACGGAACTCTTCAACGACGCATAGTTCACGTTTGGCGATTTGTCCTCTTCGTTATGTTTGTTAAGCAAGTTTAGTTTTTAAGCCACATTTCTGTCAAGCTCGAGTTCTGATGATGGGATCCATAAGGAATCGAGGGAACTCCTCAAATCTTAAAGGCATACGTATGGAATATTTTGTATTTTCATCATAAAATCAAGCATTTACATTAAAAACTGTTGCATTTGATGAAGTGGAACTGCTGATGATGATCAGAACAGAACTCTTCAACGGCGCATAGTACATGTTTGGTGATTTCGAATTTCGATTTTGACTTGGACTGGGACTCGGACTCATACCCGGATCCGGTTCGGACCCGGACTTGGACTCGGACTCGGACCCGGACTCGGACCCGGACTCGGACCCGGACTCGGACCCGGACCCGGACTTAGACCGGGACTCGGACCCGGACTCTGACTCAGATACCCGGACCTTGACCCGGAAAACCACTATGATACCTAAACTAAATAAACCACTATGATTACCTACCATAAAATGTGGGTATGATGATGCCAAACCCCTCCCGCTCAAACTCCCGTACACCGCACCGCATGCGCCGTTAAGTGGGTTAGGTTAGGTTTGAACTGCGATCCTCACAGATCCGAACAAAAGTGGGTTAGGTTTGGTTAGAACTGCGAGTCTTACAGAAACGAAATGCTACTAGAAAAGTGGGTTTGATTAGGTTCGAACTGCGATCCTCACAGAACCGAACTGCTATTAGAGAAGTGGGTTAGGTTAGGCTAGATAACTACGACCCTTACGGAAACGAAATGCTACTAGAAAGTAGGTACTGGTTTTACCTCCTTTTCTACATAGTGCACCATCTACCATAATCTTTCACCGGGCCCCATAGAAGTCGGTTTTTTTTTTCTTCAAATTTATTAGAGTCTCATTAAAAATGAAATAATAAACCAAAGAACGAGAACGAAATAATACCGTTTTTTTTGTATGAAGGAAAAACCGGTTCCGAGCCTTCGTATAACTTATTATTGCAGGTGACTGTACTGTGCTGTCACACAGTCACAACATAACCTAAAGACCACATGTCATCTCTGATAACATATATACAGTCGCCATCAGAGATATCGGAGCGGCCAAGGTGTTCACAATATCTGAACACGCACTCTAACGCCTTGACAATAGAGGCGTGTTCAGATATTTGTGAACACCTTGGTCGCTCCGATATATATGATGGCGAAACTTACACGTGTATATGAACGAGCATATAAGACGCATAAGTAATCAGTATAATCATACTAATTATGCACATAATAACCAATAAGTAGTTGTAACGGAGTATGTTTTATCAATCTAATTGTATAGTAGCATAACATTTGATAGCAATGAAAATGACTCACTTTTTATGTACGATCAGCACATAATGACCCCGTTTTCATTGCTCTCGAATTCTATTTGGTTTAGGGTGACTGCTATTTAGGAAAGGCCAATTACTATGTAGTGGCCAAAAACTATTGCAGTCACCCTACTGGTCATTTAGGATCTATAATAACGTTAAAGTTAGCTATCAATTCTATTTACCTTTTAGCTATTTCTGTATGAAAACTGCCATCATACTACTATTTATAATTTTGATTTAACTGACCATAGTTATAGTCACAAAACTAGATGAAAACCCATAAATAAATCATTTTGAGCTCTTAGAAAAGGGTTGCAATTTTTAAAACTACTTAAAAAAGGTTTATATTTTTCTAAACTATGTACCTACTTAATAAAATATGCCTTAATAGCTTTTACTATATTTTTCCATAACAGCTATGTCAGCAGCCAGAAAAGTCGAATTTTACGTTGAGAATCATAAAAGCAGCAAGTGACAGATTATCGTATTTATAAAGCTATATAATGGTAAAACAGTGAAAACGCATGCGAGAATGAAGGTTGTTCTTCTTGAACATTAAATTTACTATAGTTTTTTTAGCATTAGAAAGAATTTGAAAGAGGGTAAGCGATCTTGACATGTCTTTTAATTGAAAAACGCTTTTAAAAAATCAGTAACTATTACTTTTGAAAGCAGAAGAATATAAATGATCGTATTAGATTCATAATTGTTACATATTTGCCGTAACTTATTTTTAAAATGTGTTTTTCAATTAAAAGACATGTCAAGATCGCTTACCTTCTGTCTAATGCTAAAAAAAAACAAACTATAGTCTCTGCCTATACTCATAACATAAGGGTGTCGTTGGTTGCCGTTAGAATACAAAGGCATTTTTTATTCGATCCAGTTATAATCAACTTTCCATTAGGTATTTCATGTAAGCATGCATGATAACACGCGTGCTTAGTGATCACCTGATTGTTATTTGTTACGTGTTTTGTATTTTTATGATAACTGTTATGACTTGGTCTATCATCCGTTTACGGCTTGACGTCGAATTCTGGGACACCCTGTATAATCATTACGTTTTAGTAGTAATATCCGCTATAAAGCTGGCCATACACACTAATAGGGGAGCACGAAAACAATTTAAACAATACAAAAGGTAATCACGGTTCATATCCCGGTCAATATAAATCATAGACTAGGAATCCTCTAGACCGAGTTTAGAGCAATTATTTCATGCAACCGACGATGTCAAAAATGCAGGGGTGCGCGGGACGAGGTGAGCGAAGTCCCGTGCCGTGATTGGTCCGTTCAAAGACACGGACGTCACACAAAGACACTTTCGACTCGAACATGGAGTAAAATTACCGTATGTGTGGCAGAGGTGGTAGCGCGACTATGTTCAGTCTGGAGGATGTTTTGTCTGTGATATAAATCTATCGGTCTGATTCGAACTTTAAGATACGACAAATATTTTTGTTTGAAGAAACGTCACTTTAAGGTGGTTCTCCTTGCTCGATTTTCATACAACTTTCTTGGCACCCTAGCTCCTATTATATAGGGTTTCTTCACTTGTATATGTAATGTTTGGGTAGTATATATATTTCTGTCTTCGCTTAACGTAAAAAAATACTAGATTTTGATTAAAATTATTAAGAAAAAAGCCTTTGAATATTGGTAAAATTTTGCCTCATTGCTTGTTTGTGTGAGTGATGCTTATAGTATCGGTGTAATTCTAACATGGCGACTTCATTTGACAAGCAATCATTTTTAATTTGTCAAAGGTGTAACAGATGGCACTTTAAAACCGCAACACAGATTACCTGTGTATTTTGTTTTATTTTCACTCAATAGAGGGAGGTATATTTAATGCACAAAGCATGTTACGAGTATACCTACTTTATTTAAGAATCTCCTTTCTGATATAATTTCATTCCCAGATTTAATATAACTTAATAATTATTATGATTATTACACAATAAAATACATTTATATATTTATAGAAAGGTCAGTCCAAGCAATCATTCGCGTTACGGTCGTCCACCGAAAACCCTTGTGAATTCTGCTTTCGTTTCGGTAAATGTTCTCTGGAAAAGCCTATATTTATTGTAACAATGATTTTTAAACTAAAATACCTAGCTATATTTTTCTCAAAAATATATAGGTATGTGGAGAAAAATGTCATCTTCTTGTAAATAAACAAGATTCTATAATATCTTCTGCTTGTGCATAACAATAACATTAGTAGATGATATTTTTAGGGTTCCGTACCCAAAGGGTAAAACAGGACCCTATTACTAAGACTTCGCTGTCCGTCCGTCTGTCCGTCTGTCTGTCACCAGGCTGTATCTCACGAACCGTGATAGCTAGACAGTTGAAATTTTCACAGATGATGTATTTCTGTTGCCGCTATAACAACAAATACTAAAAACAGAATAAAATAAAGATTTAAATGGGGCTCCCATACAACAAACGTGATTTTTGACCAAAGTTAAGCAACGTCGGGAGTGGTCAGTACTTGGATGGGTGACCGTTTTTTTTTTTTGCTTTTTTTTTGTTTTTTTTTTGCATTATGGTACGGAACCCTTCGTGCGCGAGTCCGACTCGCACTTGCCTGGTTTTTTCAAAAATGCTGCCTTTCACCCGAGTTAAAACACTCTACTTTTCATTTCGCATACGAGGAAAGTAAAATGCATGTGTTTTTTTAAATACATTTTTATAGTAGGTATTTTTGAGAGTAGGTATTTTCAATTAACAATTTGAAATAGTACATTTCGATGCTAGTGCGGAAGGTATGTCATTACTTCACGAGTACCGAGATATCTTGCCACGAGCCGCAGGCGAGTGGCAAGACTCGGGACGAGTGAAGAATGACATTTCCGCACGTGTATCGAACGACGTTTTTTAATACAGTTGCGAAAAAATAAGAAAAACATTGTTAATCGTACACTAAACAAAAGTGGTAACAGTGACAGCTCGGTTAGACATCGTCTTTAAGTATATTATATCTATGGGCGTTTGGCAGCTATTCCGTTCCATTCAGTCAACTTATTAAGAACGGAATTTTCAATATTGAATATTAAAAAATAAACGTGTTATAATGATGAAGAGGTAAGTAATTAAATATGAAATATGTAATATTTTTCGTATTCTTACATTAACGGTAGGTTTTTATGCTGATTACGACATTTAAAGGAAACTAATATTAACACTCATCAATAAGTAGTCGTGAATTGGAACAAGTATAAATTTAAAAAAATTGGAAAAGTAAAAAGCACTAGTTCGAGATAACCAACTTTCCGCACGCTAAACAGCTACGTAAAGTAGCACTTTTTGAGCAACTGTATTAAAAAGTAATTTATGGAATGGGGAGTCAAATATCAGAATGGAAATTGTATAACAAATCCATTTATACCCAAATTTCAATTGCTTATTGTAAAAAGAATAATAAAATCGTACTTGGAATTGGAACCTAACCCTTTACGGCCGGGAAAAATATTTTGCAAAAACTAATGAAAAATGCATGTGAACCGTTTTCATTTGTTATAAAATACACGTAAAAAATTATTAAAAAAATCCAACGACCCTTCATCATAAAAAAAATCGCATGCACGAAAGTGACGTTCAGGATTTATCTGTAAATGCACGAACGTGCAAATTCATTTGGATTTGTAAAATGATATGAAAAAAACGCAACATTTTACACAACAATACACTAGTATAATAATAAGTCTTTAACTTTACATAATCATCACAGGTTCTCTTTAAGAATCAACGCCGAAACGATTATAGAATGATTGAAAACAATTATCAACAATTATAAAGTAATCTCTATTCAACTACCTACATCATATGGAAATCCTTGAAAAAGTTTTCATAAAATGAATAATTGATTCATTCACAAGTAAAAAGAAAGTATTTACATGTGTTTAATATAGTTTATAACAAATTCTGGAGCTGTTACATCAACGATTTCATCGAATCTTTTTCTCTCATCTCTTCACAACCCTAATATTGATTGTGCCTGAAAACTTGAACAGTTAGAAGTCGAGGAACATAATTTACTGTCTTTCCACTTAACTAAAACGTTACTTAATCTGTGATCATCAGCCGACTCTCTCCACGTCACATATCATTGTCGTCTTTGAATGTCAAACTCCATCTGTCAGGAATTCGATTCACCATTACTTTACCCGTGCTATGTCCTCTGCTATTATTGAGTTTTACAGCAAATAATATAGTTGTAAAGAATCTATGACGATATAAATTAACTACCTTGGCTTCAAGTACTTCAAGAGAAGATCGAGTATAGACCAACAGCTGGACCTAACCCCAGTGACATAATATCACAGCCAAACTGCTTTATATGGATGTATCGAAATCAAGCATAAATCCGGCAGAATTATAATCACCATGCTTTTAACCCTACTGGACGGGTTTTATACACCACGACCTGACGCAGCCACGCTAGAACATCTTTTGATTCTTGGCTTTCATAGTGAATCCATTCCAAAAGCGAATAAGGTCGTCGTGAAATTCTTCAATATTTGATACCTATATCACAATAACACAAAATTCAAAGGATTTGTCTGGCTCCTAATGGACGTTTTAAAAAATACAAACCTAAGAAACGGAATATATTATAAAATGAACAAAGATATGCTATCTATTGTGATTTAAGTTTTTGCGCAAAAGCCGGATACTCACAAACTTGCAAATAGTTATGACAATTGATTCACGGGCTACGGCCGAACCCACAAATTCGTGCACTTATTTTTTACGAGCATGTAGTTTTTCCTAAATGACATATTTTTGCTCTAATTTGTGCTTAATAAACTCATTTAACTCTTTTACTGTAATAATTAAGTATTAAATAGCAACTTTGATACCAAAATTATACGAAATTATGAACTTACGTGTGTCACTACTTACACCAAAATACGCCACCATCTTCACCACTGTCTTGCGACCGACTGATGCCATTGACCTACGGTATTTAGTACTCAAACGTGTCTCTAATATCTGCAGTTTAGATCGGAATAGGTTTGAGCTCGAAAAGACGATTTGCTTGCGGACAGGATTTTTTAAAAGTAGTTTGCAGGATTATATCGAACCGGTCGGAAAGGGCTAAACTGCTTTAGTGCAGAAACGTATCATTTCCTGCACACCTTTTACAACAACAATGACCCTCTTTCATATATTCGGTCAAATTGTGCTTTTTGAAAAACTAATTATATCCAGCCTTTTATGAATGTAGTATGATACCTTAGGGTATGGTGCTTTATGCACACTAGCGTCCCTTCCCCTCCCCCTGACGCAACCCCCCCTTTTTGCATGAAATATGTCCCGGTGCACAGTTTTTTACATTTTTTGAGGAAAGTATACATTTTAGGAAAAAAGTGTCAATGAAAGAAATAATCCTTAATAAATTCTTAATAAAAAAGGTCATATTCATTTTTTTTATATGATGCACCTAATTCATGTATAAGCTTGTCAAAATTCGAAATAACATCGTTTTTACTTAGGGTTCGAAACTCATTTATTATACACGGTGTAACATGAGGAAACCGAATAATTTTAACAGCGTATTCCTGATCACATTTAGAGACAAAAATGTCCTATAAACTTTTTAAACTCGCCTAGTTTCAGAGTTAATACCAATAAAAAAAACAATTGTTACATAGTTCAAAACGCCTTTTTGATGGCGATGTTGCTACTATGGGATTTAGTCTAAATATCCTTATTGATATGTCAAAAAGTGGCAAGTAACACTTTGCAAAAACTAAGTTTTACGAAAAAAAAAAACATTTTAAGTGACAAGTTTACCAATAGCATTTAATTTTTATATACAAATTCATTCATAAAATTAAAAAAAAAAAAAAACCAAACAAAATTTTTTTTTTTTGGCGAAATTGACCTAAACACATATTACATCTTTTCCTTTTTTTGACCTCATGTATACATTTTAGGATAAAAGTGTCAATGAAAGAAATAGTTCCTTATTAAATTCTTAGTAAAAAAGGTTATATTCATTTTATAACACTTATTATACAAGGTGTCCTCAAGAAATATGAAAGATTTTATTTCTGAGGTCAAATTAAAAGAAGGAAAAAATTTTTGTATGAGTTTAGGTCAATTTCGCCGAAAACTATTTTTTTTATTGTTTTTAGGGTTCCGTACCTAAAAAGGAAAAAACGGAACCCTTATAGGATCACTCGTGCGTCTGTCTGTCTGTCCGTCTGTCACAGCCGATTTTCTCCGGAACTACTGGACCAATCAAGTTGAAATCTGGTACACATATGTAAGTTTGTAAACAAATGAATTTTAAACATGGGGGCCACTTTTGGGGGGTAAATGAATAAATAAAAAAATAAAAAATTTCAAACTATATCATGTTACATATCAAATGAAAGAGCTTATTGTAAGGATCTCAAATACATATTTTTTATAATTTTCGAATAAACAGTTTAGAAGTTATTCAAGAAAATAGGCAAAAATTGACTATTACCCCTCCCCCTTTATCTCCGAAACTACTAGGTTTAAAATTTTGAAAAAATACATAAAATAGGTCTATACCTATAGATGACAGGAAAATCTATTAGAAATGTACAGTCAAGCGTGAGTCGGACTTAATTACAGTTTTTGATCCGACTCCTACGGATTTTTTAAAGATTTCACTCACGTTTCGCATAAATAATGTTTAGTTTTAAGTTTATAAAATACATATGTATGTTAGTCTGTAAGGTATTTGTAATATGGGCCTTGTTCCCTGAATTAAATATCTAAATAAATAAATAAATAAAATAAAAAATACATTGTTAAAAATTGTGTAATATACGGAATCCTTGGAACGCGAGTCCGACTCGCACTTGGCCGCTTTTTTTATTTTTTTAATATATATGTATGTACATAAAAAGTAAATGTTATTGGTAAACTTGTCAGTTAACATGGATTTTTACTTCTTTTTCGTATAACATAGTTTTTGCAACGTGTTACTTAATTGTCACTTTTTGACATATCAATAAGGATATTTAGACTAAATCCCATAGTAAAAACATCGCCATCAAAAAGGCGTTTTGAACTATGTAACAATAAAAACTTGTTTTGTTTTTAAATTGGTATTAACTCTGAAACTAGCCGCATTTCAAAAAAGTTTATAGGACATTTTTGTCTCTAAATATGATCAGGAATACGCTGTCAAAATTATTCGGTTTCCTCGTGTTACACCGTGTATAATGAATGAGTTTCGAATCCTAAGTAAAAACTATGTTATTTCGAATTTTAACAAGCTAATACATGAATGTGCATAATGTAAAAAAATCAATATGACCTTTTTTATTAAGAATTTATTAAGGATTATTTCTTTCATTGACACTTTTTTCCTAAAATATATTCTTTCCTCAAAAAATGTAAAAAACTGTGAACCGGGACATATTTCATGCAAAAAGGGGGGGTTGCGTCAGGGGGAGGGGAAGGGACTCTAGTGTGCGTAAAGCACCATACCCTAAGGTATCATACTACATTCATAAAAGGCTGGCTATAATTAGTTTGTCTTCCCCATAAGTACATTAGAACACAATTTAACCGAATCATGAAACGGATATTTCTTGTTTTCTTTGCATTAGCATTTTTCTCTCGATAATTTAATCAATTTGCAACATAAGTAGAAGAATCCTCATATATCCATAAATATCAAAATATAAAAGGACATACATTTTCAGAAGAATTCCCCGTGCGGCGTTGCCAAATGGTTTAAAGTACAACATGCTCGCAACGTTTGAATGTCAATAAGTCGACAATGAAAAATTATATTTCAAATCAATTCAAACTTGATATTTTTGAGAGTAATGGGTTACTTAAATAAGAAGGCATTTTTCGCCCGGGTCTACTATGGTCAAATGGTCTAGTGGCTTTTAGCTACTGAGTATAAGTCTAACAAGTTGAACAGCATGACAGGGTTCAAACCACGAACAAAGACTCATTTCTTTTTGTATTTATTTATTTATTTTATTTCATCTTTTTGGCAATTTTATATGCCTTATTTTAAAAGTTATTTTAAGTAAATGTGTTGTATTTGATTATTTCATGTAGGTATATCATTTCAATAAAATTTTGGAAACTTTTATTTTATACCTGGTCAAGCAAATCTTTTAATCTTGTCAGTAAAAAAACCGGGCAAGTGCGAGTCGGACTCGCGCACGAAGGGTTCCGTACCATAATGCAAAAAAAAAACGGTCACCCATCCAAGTACTGACCACTCCCGACGTTGCTTAACTTTGGTCAAAAATCACGTTTGTTGTATGGGAGCCCCATTTAAATCTTTATTTTATTCTGTTTTTAGTATTTGTTGTTATAGCGGCAACAGAAATACATCATCTGTGAAAATTTCAACTGTCTAGCTATCACGGTTCGTGAGATACAGCCTGGTGACAGACGGACGGACGGACGGACGGACGGACAGCGAAGTCTTAGTAATAGGGTCCCGTTTTACCCTTTACGGAACCCTAAAAAGGCGCGAAATCCAAATGTTCTATGAACGATATCCCTTCGCGCCTACATTTTTCAAATTTGCCGCCTTTTTCTACTGACAAGATCTGCTTGACCAGCTATACTTCGTCGATAGTTGACTTCTTATGTACCTATTCTGCGATCCTAATTAGCCTCATGCATGACTTTTTTTTAATTATTTTAATCATTATTTATATCCTTTGAAAACCGGAAAATAAAAATACTTTTATAAATCTTCCCATAATATTATTAAAAAATAATTAAAATACTGAAAATATTTTACTCACGTAAGTTTAGTTTCGAAGAATAACATACGCTTAAAATAATTCAAAAGAGAATGCTAAAATTATAAAATAAAAAAAAACTGGCATTGTCGGGGTTTGAACCATGTATCTTAGCTACAATCTGATTTTTTTCAAAATAGAGGCTACGGGTGCCACGAGCACATGACAGTTGATGGTCGAAAATATTAGTTGCTTCTGAATGCCTTGTAATTCTTAATCGTTGCTCAAACAAGAATTTATTATTTAATTTCCAATCTTTTTTCAACAATAAACATTTCATCCGCTGCGCCCTCTAGGTTACTTTACTGTAACATTACGAATCTGCTGACATTTGACACTGACTTTAAGGTGACTTTAAGTACGTAAGTGTGCGTGAATGCAAGAAATTGCAATATTTTGCAGTTGGATTCCGGTAATAACGAAATGAGACAATGTTGAGTTGAACATGTCTCGATTTGGATGTAGTATTTTTTATAGTTTTCGCACATATCAACACATCTTATGAAACTTTGTATTTTGGGAGAAATAGTGAAAATCCACAATTCGTGCACAGTGACGCCATCTTTTGGCTGATAATCGGCATCCCATCCCTAGACATCCACCTTAATCCATATAACTAGACGTAATATTTGACGTATCTTAAAGTTCGAATATCGCCATATGCATCATGATTTAATGATCCCTATGGCGACCTACCGCAGGCTAAGTAATGTTGTTCTATGGGGGATGCGGGTAATCAACGTTGCGGTTAGTACAAATATTATGCAGTTAATATTGTAAAGGGCAAGAACTATACAGTAGCAGAGGTGGCTCACTCCG
Source organism: Cydia fagiglandana (assembly GCF_963556715.1). Taxonomy (NCBI): domain Eukaryota; kingdom Metazoa; phylum Arthropoda; class Insecta; order Lepidoptera; family Tortricidae; genus Cydia; species Cydia fagiglandana. Next base: position 4,438,448 of record NC_085949.1, on the reverse strand, counting down.
CGAATTCGTCGCGTCGCTACAAGTACATGCGGCCCGCATCAATTTTGGTGTCTAGCAGTAGGTTGCCGCGCACCGCTACGGAACGGACGACTGCCCGCGTTTTCGCCACCTTGCGGTCATATCTGTCGTAATAGACGCGTTTTATTAGAGAGTGAACCTTCTGTACCTAGTACTATTATTTATTCCGTGACAGTAGTACGAGTATGTTATGTATATAAAAAAGTTTCAAACAAATACAAAGAAAACTAAATTAACGGACGTGACGGTGTCCTAATTCGTTTGAATACAGAAAGTATATATGCAATATGCAGTGTAATATTCAAGTTTTTTTAATATTTATCCTTTTTAAAACAGTTTTTGCTAAATGGGACAGGAAAAGTTAATGTAGTTTCTCTGTCCCTCATACGAGTAGGAGCAAGATGAAAGTATAGATAACCTCTTTTTGTGCCATTTAACGTTCAATATAACGTTTAAAACATAACTAACCCGTAAAACGCCCACAAGTCGCACATTTCAAAAACGCATTAACTCCAGACATTCAACTATCATGGCAATGTTCACATTACCGTACAGTTTTCTAGGCAGTAATGTAATTTTTACGAGCGCGTACGTCGCTGATTGGCTGAAGAATTGTTAACATTTAAAACATAGCAGTATGGCGGCCACGGTTGTGACGGCGGGTAATTAAGTTTTACGATTCTGTTCTCTTAATTGGAATGCTTCGATGGGGTATGAAACAATGTATTAGTGTTAAGGCCAGGTCCTACCGTCACCAATTTGTGAATTTCGATCGGTCCCGAACGGGACATTCGGAAACGGAATGGAAAACGATTCTGAGTTTAAATATGGTATATCTCATCATCATTTCCTCGCATTATCCTGGCATTTTGCCACGGCTCATGGGAGCCTGGGGTCCGCTAGACAACTAACCCCATGATTTGACGTATGCACTAGTTTTTACGAAAGCGACTGCCATCTGACCTTCCAACCCAGAGGGTAAACTAGGCCTTATTGGGATTAGTCCGGTTTCCTCACGATGTTTTCCTTCACCTAAAAGCGACTGGTAAATAAGGGTATCAAATGATATTTCGTACGCAAGTTCCGAAAAACTCATAATTATATCAAATGATATTTCGTACGTAAGTTCCGAAAAACTCATAATTTCGATCGCTCAATTTCGCGTTTTCCCTTTAATAATAGCTCCACTACTAGGTATTTAAATTCTACTAATAGAATTTAAAACGAGTGGTTATATAATACCACTAGATTCCAAATTTATATCGCTCGTATTTCAAAAATAGCATTAGGCGTTTTCCACAGATTTTCGAGTGACGAAATCGAGCGCTCGAAATTCAAAAACGTATAGTGTAAAATTAAATTTTATTATTGAATAAGGGCCAGTTGCACCAACCACATTTGACAGACTGATCAATGTCAGCCGCCGCGCCCCGGCGCTTTCCTATGAAACTTTCCATACTTAAAAATTTAGCGAACTCTTTAACGATACGAACAGTTTGGTGCAACCGACCCTAAATGTGTGATGTGTAAAATATGTAGTAAAAATATAATTATTTATTAGCCTATAGTGTCCCACTGCTGGGCAAAGGCCACACAATTATATAGAGATGGATCTCTATATAATTGTCTATGGCAACATTTCCTAAAGTTCCTATTGAGTGGGCCCTGAAACTACTAGGAAATCCGAGTGTTACCAGTTATATTTTAGAGCCTTTTCAGGACGGCCAAGAGGCAGCTGCCAAATTTGTCAGTTTTTGTTAGGAGGGTCGCAGCCTCTATTATTTCTCAAAAAGTTATCAGTCATAATGTATTGCTTGTCCGCATTTTCGTTAATCATATTTCTTTCGGTTTTAGAAACGCGTAACTTTCCAGGATTGCCATAAAACAAACCTTATCTAACCTAGCCGATCTATAAGGTCCTCACGCAAATCCTGAAAAGTTAAGACGAAACAGGAGCTGAGTTTTAAATATTTTAGGTAAATATAGTGTCTCGCTAACGGAAGCGGCACCTAAAAGTAGTGCGATAAGGCCAAGGCGAAAAATCCTGCGTTAAAATCTCAAAAATCGAGGTTTCGTACTCCTCTGTTTGCTCCTCCCGTATGTTTTGTCCCTCACGGAGGCGCGTATACCACTTCTATAGGATCCTACCTTCTATGGATTACAACGTTTTCAACACAAAACTAACAAGACTACGGGCCATAACATAAATTGCAATTTTTTATCGCATTTCTGCGAAGTCTGCACCACACGGTATTATTGCAGTTTTACAACTTGGACCATTAAAAGGTACGATTTAACATTTTTACAATCCTTAATTGTATATTATAAAAGTTTAAGGCAGTTCATTGTGGTACAGTGCGCCCGATTTAGGATTTTAGGGCTTCATAATAAAAGGCTTGTCATTTTCAATAATTTAAAAGATATTATATTGTTGAAAATGTCAAGTAGCACTGTGGCTAATTTAGTAAAGGTCAGTAAGTGAGCGATATTCTAATAGGATTTCATATGGATCAGTAAACTGGATATTGGATTTTATTAATTAAGTACAGTGGAATCCGATTATAATGACATCGAAGGGAACTGACAAACACGTCATACTAAGCGGATGTCATATAAAGCATAGTTGTACAACTTCTTATTTTTGTTATTTTTTCCAAATGAATCTCAAATTCCTTTGTGAGAGATGAGTTTTCTTAAATTTGTAACAAATATCAACTTGTCACTGAGAATCAAAACTAAAATACCTTACACGCCACGAACGCACCAAACGTCCTCGCAGGGAAAGACGTGGTGACGGCCACGAAAACCAGCGAAGGTGTCAGTATAACCGGACATAATTTCATGGAAATAGGATTTTTAGGTCATAGTAAGCGGTTTGTCACTATAAGCGAAGTCATCTTATCCGAATTTGTCACAAAGAGTTTTATATGAAAACCAAACTTCGCACAGTAATTACGTCATAGTAAGCGGTTGGTCAGTGTAAGCGGAGTCATAATAAACGGATTCTACTGTACATAAAACTGTGATGTATAAAAATATAAGAAAAAATTGGATAGCCCCTGGAAAAACTGCCGCTAGAGAGCGCCTCATGGTGTAAAGCAGCGGTCGGCAACCTTTTAGCAGCCAAGGGCCACAAAGCAGTTAACGGACGCGGGCCGCATTTTGTTAATATTTATGACTTTATCAGACATTGTCATTTGTCAATATTACATACAAAATAGCCAGAGAGGCTCGCGGGCCGCAAATGTGCGGTCCGCGGGCCGCTGGTTGCCGACTGCTGGTGTAAAGTAATATTTTTTTTAGCGCTACATTTTGAACAATTATTACTAATTAAACTGATAAACAAATATAAAAAGCACTTTTAAATTCAATTTCTTTCTTTGTGGTCGTATCTTTCTTTGTATCGGATCGGACAATGTGAAATCGTTCTAAGGTTTGGCCTAGGCCATAGGTTTAGGACAGTAACGCCTTGGCTGTCATTTTCTGTGCAAAACAGGCTGACGATTATTGCGGGGGAGGTCTAATGTATGGCTATATTTGTACATGATTTGTACGTAACGTACAAATAGCCTTGTCAGATAATAAACGTCAGTCCATACAAAAGTTTGCAAAATTGTGTAAGACTTTCGGCAGAGGGGTAATCTCTTAAAGGCGACTCCATTTATTAAATGCTCTAAGGCAATTCTTCTTCTAAGTTGGTCCCTCACTGCTGAGGACCGTGAGTATCGTGACTCCGCTTACTATTTTTCCTATATTAGGCTATTCTGTTTTAAGAACTCCATCCCCTTAAATCATGGCATAGTTCGGATTCACACCGGCGATGCCGCGGGCATAACTTGTTCTTTGAAAAAAAAAAGTCTGATCTTTAATTATTGTTTTCTGTCTGTCCTTGTCTGAATCGAATAAAACAGTGAGATGTAGTAAATGACTTTTCAACTGTTGTAAAATTGTTTCATTCATAGCTTTATAGTTTTAGCATAAAATTAAATGTTAACGGTTATTACTACTATTATACACGGTGGCTAAAAAATAACTGCATTCCTGTTGGCAGGGAAGTTTGGATTATACTGAGCAACTTTTACTAAGGGATCAACCCCGAAATCGCGAAAAAAAAATTACCCTCCCATAGAAAATGGACCAGCCAAAATGTATGAAACAGCCAAATCTGTTTTTCGCCAATAAAAGTTGCTCAGTATAATCTCAAAACCTCCTTGGCAACGGGAATGCAGTTATTTTTACCCAGTATAGCTCAACTAAGAAAGTTTTGTTTGTCGGTAATAGGGGCACAATGTTACCTATTTATTATCGATTATTCTACGACCTAATTTTATTTTATGACTGTTTAATTTGCTGTTAATGCCGCGATGGACACGATATCTATAACTCCAGATAGGTTATAGGCGTTCGAAAGTCAAACCGCTTAAATTGTACAAATTGTACAATTTACCGCTTAAATTGTACAAGTTGGGCTATAGTCACGCCTAGGCAAGTTATAACTGTGCACGTGTTAACGAGCTGGAAAGAGACAAGCATATGTTCAACGAAGTGTCACAAAAATGAATGGTAGGTATACGAAAAGTCATCAACATATAAACAGATTCATTCGTAGGTATACTCGACATAGGTAATGAAATATATGAAAGTATGATTTGTACTTATACGAATTTGATATTTTTATCTCTAGTTAAATAATATCATTAGCTAAAGATCATATTATTATGTGCGCCATGTGTCTCACAAAAAAAAGATAAGAAGCGAAGTAAAAAAGTCCGGAAGCGTATCGAGGACCCAAGCAGCAGCTGAGGTGCATCCATAAACAATAAATAAGAGAAAGGTTATTAATTATAAACAAAGCCCTATTATAGGTCCTTAGTGCCATAAGTAAACAATTATACATCGCCCTTATAGCCAAGCGACAATAGGCCTTGTGCCTGGAAAGATAGGCTTCATGACCTATACCTATCCTGCGTTGTTTATTGATATTGTTCCGTGAATTAAACGCGATCTTTGACTAACTAGCTATAATAGTATAGGCTTCACAGCTATATTAATATTAATAATTCATTTAATAGCGTGCGTTTTAATTATTTTATCATGTTATGCGGCAATTTGTAAACATTTTACAAATATAAACATGGTTATAAACATACTTTAAACTTTATTATGGCTTTGGCATACTGGACTACTGCGTAATCGAAAAAATGGTGCAAATGTAGTGCATAATTATTTCCATCGTATTTTCACGGAAACGTACGAACGTGTCTTGCTTGTATCAGTCAGTCTCGGTACAAAAAGTACTGACGTTAACTGAAGTAGCATGAGGGCTGATTTAGACGGCGCGTGAATTCGTATGCGATTTTAGTTACATTGAGGACTATTGGTTGCATCCAACTCAACCGACCAATCAAACACCGCAATGTAATGAAACTCGCATGCGAGTTCTCGCACAGTCTAAATCAGCCTTAACGGATACGAACGTTTCCGAGGAAAAAACGATGGAAAACAATTATGCACTAGCCATCTGTATTTGTTTATGCTCGGCTATGAAATCGAAAGTTGAATTTGAAAAAATCATCAACATTTACTATCACTATCACTAGGTATCACTAGCACTAGGTAGGTAGGTAGGTGGGTAGGCTACACTTTATAAAACAAAGTCCTCCGCCGCGTCTGTCTGTTTGAGTGTTTGTATGTTTGTTTAACATCTGCAACTGCTGAACGGATTTTCATGCGGTTTTCACCTATCAATAGAGTGATTCTTGAAGGTTTGGGCGTATAATTTGTTAACCGGGCGGGTCGCTAGTGAAGTATGAATTATGCTTAGAATAAATTTAAAAGTGAAAAAATTACTGAATTCGGCTTGAATTAATTAAATAATTGAGTAATTTTTCCACTTTTTATTTTAAGCTTAATAGCATGCATCGTTCGCAGACGTTTCTGCTTGTTAAAAATTAAAATAAGTATGAATTAATCCTAAAATTAATTAATTATATAATTAATTTTGTGCTGTGAGAAGAGCGTATGTGGGGCACCCGGGCGGAAAACGTCCGTCTGGGCGTCCCAGATACCGCTGGAGTGACGAAGCCCAAAAAGACCTGTCCGCCCTCGGAATACCCAACTGGTGTGAAGTGGCGCAGAATAGGGCAGAATGGCGCTCTCTTGTGTCAGAGGCCAAGATCCTCTTTGGGTCACTGAGCCAGTGATGTATGTATGAATTAATCCTAAAATTGCCACAAAACAATGTGTTAAGAAAACCTACCGCCTAGAAAATCCATATGCTCAGTTACGCATCGGTTGCATTCAAATTCATAATCACGTAACTAATAATATATTCATGTTTATATTGTTTATTGTTGATCAATACTACGGTCCGTCGGGTTTGCGTGTGGGCTGGTTAAGTTGTGCAGTTCTAGAGAACGTTCTCAATGTAATATTCTCGAGCGAAAGCATTTCTCTTACAAATGGGAGAGCGTTCTCGATAACCGCATAATTCTAGTTGGTGTAATGAAGTAAATTGCAAAGCATGATGTAGTTCTAATTTATTGGAATGTAAGTAATTAGGGGCGGTTAGGCAAGCCAGCATGTATCAGTGTATTATATACCTAAACCTTCCTTAAGAATCACTCTATCGATGGTAAAAGCTGCACGAAAATCCGTTCAGTAGTTTTTGAGTTTATCGCGAACATACACACAAACAGACAGACGCGGCGGGGGACTATATGTCTTGTTGCAACACTGTAAAATCTGCTCTAGAACTTTTCAAGTACTCTCTTCCATCAGGTTACATTTCTCTTTTGTCATAGTCGAATCCATAGGTGTTTTTGATTAAGTATTTGGAGTGTTAAAAATTTGTTTTCACTTCTCATGCTCAAAAAGTGCACCTTTATGTCGTGCGTAGACGATATAAAATCGCATTTTATGCTCTAGAGCATAAAAGTAAAATTTTCTTCTAAGACTAAGGTAATCGGTCTCAACAGCCAAACAGTTAAAACATATTGCACAATTTTACTGAGCAATAAAATTGTGTAGATGACAAAACTTGTTATATTATTTTATTTTTGCTACAATTTATTAGAAATCCGTATTTTCTGTCATTAAATTTAGTAAGTCACGTAAAATAAGAGTCGATTATCGTTCAAAAATGCTCCGAAATGTTTGACTTGGCAGAAAACCAAGCGTCTGAAACTCTGATCACATGTTGAAAATTAAAAAAAAATAATTAAAAAGTTAGTTGGCGGGAATTGGTTATGGATTATGTTCTTTCGCTTAACGACAATTTCGTGGTGTAAATTGCCGTGAAAAATATAATTATTTTCCTCGCAATCGAAGTGAAAAGCAGAGTGTACAACAAGGGCATAAATGTCCATTTTTACCCTCGTCTACTATTTTGGTCTTCGCTTCGCTCGGACCAAAAAGTTGCCTCGGGTAAATATGGGTCACTTTATGCCCTTGTTGTACAATCTACTATTTCATGAAAAGATAAATAAAACAATATTCATACCTATCTGTTATTTAAAGGTAAATATTTTAATTTTATATTTAATTGCATGTCACGATGTCACCACAAGACATACGTCAACATTTTGTTTCGCAATTTCAACGTCCGGAAATGCATAATTCAATTATTTAACTGCTGTAATTATAAGTTTTTATTTGAGTTGCTTATTCGTAAATATATTATAACGTTGTATTTATATGTGTAATTAAGAAGAGATAATTTTAATAGCGCCAGTTATTGTCGGTTTCCAACATTGTTTCATATAAGTAGCTCGTTATTTGTTAATAATCAGTACCTAATAGACGCGAATATGAATATTATAAACATAAAACTTTCGTATTTGTCATGCTACTTCAGTCAACGTCATCGTCAGTACTTTTTGTACCGATACTGACTGAAATAGCAAGACACGTTCGTACGTTTCCGTGAAAATACGATGGAAAATAATTATGCACTACTTACCTACATTTGTATTGCGTTGTCACGTTTGGTAATTAAAGCCGAGGCTTTAACGTAGACTTAGGTACTAAAAACACTCTGAGCGAATTACTTTGACGCTGACGCTTGCAGCGTTGAGCGTAAAAAAATAACTTTTGCAGCGTTGAGCGTAAAAAAAGTCGCTCGCCTACAAGAAAATAGAGAGTAAAACTTCTCTAAAACGCTCTATTTTCTTTTTATTACAATTTCTAGCAATGGAAAGTAACATATATCTATGTCTATAGTAACATATATATATGTTACTTGAATGTTCATGTCATATTTCATGTTATTTTAGAATGTAGTTTTAAAATAAGAGCGTTACATAGATTGTATGACAGCGGCTAGTACGTGTGACATAAGAGTCAAAGGAATTCGCTCAGAGTTAAATTCTAATACTAGCACTTACCATGAGATCCGATTTGTGTGACATAATGTCCAACGAAGCTTATATACAGGTACAGTCACCTCACAGTCCACAAAACACAGCACTTGAAAAACATAGTATCATTCGCAAAACAACTTCATCGATGAAGATAGCACACCACTAAAATTATTTATTTCGCTCAGCATTTTCCTACAAAAGAAAAACAAAATAAAAAAATGTATCACTTGCACATCACTATAAATAATGTGGTCACTTTTTTTTAAATTTCGAATTTCTCCACCTTCGTCCGGTCACTGTGGAAATGAAATCACGACTGGGTTAGTGATGTTCTGATTCGTCGGCTGACACACCACTCTTTTATCAAGTTAGCAAATTTGTATGTGTGGGTGTGTAACATTGTTGTTAATGTGTTATGACACATTGTGTTGTGTGGACCGAACTTGCAACGTTGTAGCCTCCGTACATTGTTTGTATACAGCGCGCTTCGCTAGTTCGCTACTATACGTAGTGTACGCAAGCGACGTAATCGTGACTCATATGCTTTATCAATTACAGCATCTTTATAACCTCTAGCCCAACGGCACTCAAACTTTTTCGGCGACCGTTTTGGAAAGCGAAATATTTGACGGAGCCCCAAATTTTTCGTTCATCACCGTAGATTAGACATATACCTATAAAATAGCTGTTTTTTTTCTTATTATTACAACCAGTATTCTCGCGGAGCCCCAACAGAGGCATTGCAGAGCCCTAGATCGGTCGCCGCTTACGAATGAAATATGTCTTGACTGTCTTGTCAAGACAGTCAGTTGTTGATATGTCTATGTCTTGAATGAAATATGTTTTAATTTAACAAAATAAAAAATCAAATTAGGTATACCTATTTGATTTTTTTTACCTATAAAAATGTCCAATATATCTGATCATTTTGACTTTTGTGTTTGTCAGAAAGAAACAAAATATTATTTATGGAGCCGTTTTGAATGAACGAATTAATTAAATGAATTTATTCGTGCTTGTTACAACAATACCTTGTTTACTTTTGTATTGGTGTTCTCGACTTCTAAGCGCCACTTATACCATCCCACTAACCCGGGGTTAAACGGTTAAACCGTTATCCAAGTGTCAAATCGTACTGGTAACCAAAGTATCTCAAGGTTTAACCGGTTAATCCCGGGTTAGTGAATGGTGCAAGTGGTCATAAGCGTGTCGGGCCGGGGCCCTAGAGGCCATAATTTATCATATTATTAAATATTAATGTTTGTTATATTATCGTACGCTGGCTAAAAATTTTTTATAACGTGGATTATTTGCTTCGACCCCACGTGGCTCCTAATTTGAAGTTGGCTAAATCATCGACAGTAAATATCAAGAGAGCCATATTACCCAAAGATAGATTGTACAGTCAAAGAATTGAATTTTCGTGCCATTTCGTACCTTGCCACAGTAACAATCAATGATACAATTTTATATGAACTACTATCTGTTGCCCGCGACTTCGTCCGCGTGGAATCTTATCTTCAACATTTTACATCTTTAGTACCTATAATTTTCATATCCAAGCAATGTTGAAATTAAGTACTTTTCTTTTTTAGCAAGTTGTATGAAGTTTTAAGTCAAGTGGATTTTGATGTTGGTTGCTGAAATTACTTTTCTTGTATTCTCATAATAGGTACCTATGCCCTTATACAAAGATTCAAGTTCCGCATTCCGCACTCACAAAATATCTGATGTCTATACAAACTTTCAACCCCTTTCTCACCACCTTGGAGGATGATTTTCAAAAATGCTTGAATTAGTTTTCATGTTTTTTAATTTATTACCTTTTTTTCCAAAAAGTTAAAGTTCCTAGCTTAAAATTAAATTTACACCCTAAGACGAATTTTCATCCCCTTTTTAGCCCCCTTAGGGATTTAATTTCCAAAAACGTTGCAATTACTTTTTTTTGTAATCGGCTATTATGTCTTTCTAAGAAGTTTCAAAGCATTTGTAATGGATTAAAATTTTCAACCCCTTTTTAACCCTGTTAGGGGATGAATTTTACAAAACGCTGAAATTACTTTTTCTGTCTTCTAATAATATTCCTAAATACAAAGATTCAAGTCCACCACTCAAAAAAATTTTTGATTTCCATACAAACTTTCAACCCCTTTTTCACCACCTTAGGGGATGAATTTTCAAAAACGTTGAAATTAGTTTTCTTGTATTTTAATAATATATCTTTTTACGACGTTTTAAATTCCTAGCTTAAAAGAAAACTTTAACCCCATACAAACTTTCATCCCCTTTTTAACCCCCTTAGGGGTTGAATTTGTCAAAATCGCTTCTTATCTCTTGTACACTTTATAAATGCAATCTGGTGTGCAAATTTCAACTTTCTGGCTTTTGTAGTTTCGGCTCTGCGTTGATGAATCAGTCAGTCAGTCAGGACACTTGCATTTATATATATAGAAGATAGATTTAGTCCTGGATTCCCACCCTCCTCTAGTATCGATGGATCCATGGTTACTTCTCATTTAATTTATGAATACTCTAAACCAGCGGTAGGCAAACAGCGGCCCACGAACCTCACACTTGCGGCCCGCGAGCCCCCCTAGCTATTTTGTATATAATATTGTCAAACGACAATGCCTGATAAAGTCATAAATATTAACAAAGTGCGGCCCCTGGCTGCTAAAAGGTTGCCGACCGCTGCTCTAAACTATATGAACTATGAAGTGTCATCGTGACAGTTGGTGTTTTTTTTCTTTTATCTATGGCTGCTCTAAATTCGCGTGTAATTGGCGAGCGAGCGCGATGTGCTGCTGATGATCGAATGGTACTGAAAATAAATTCTTGACCGAATGATGACATATTAAACGACGCATAAAGGGGGTAAAACGTTGCAAATTCGGTCTAAGTGCGTGTAAAAAACAAAGGTTGGTGTCAGAACAGGAATTTTGGTTTATTTTTGTGTGTTTCAACGATTTTTGGATGATTTAAATGGAACCTTACTTTGAAACTTGCTTAGGTTGAGGTGGGCGTTTTTCATCGCCATCCGAAATGGAGCTGAAATTAACAAAAACATTATAAAACATTCGCAAAAGCAAAAAAAGACTAACATATGTCGATTCAAACAAAAAAAAAACATAAATAAAAAAAAGCTTTAAAACAGAAACGTGTGTGAAAATATGAAGTTATAATTTTCTCGTCAAATTTTGGTTAAAATTCAACGTGTGATGAATTTTGGTTAGCATTTAAAGTGTTATATTGAAAACTATGTAGATGAAACTATATGTCATGATAACTGATAACTTATGAATGATATGTTTGTAATATAAATACAGGTTGTTGCAAGTGTACCTAAAAATGATATACATATATATATTATCAGCCGCTTTGTCGCTATCTATTTTATCCAATTAGAAACCGACTTCCAAGATGTTATTATTATTTATATTGTTTTTTTTTATATGATATGAAGCGATATAGATTTAAATGCCTACCATATTTAACCGGTTTCAAGAAAGATACCTACGTAATTTTACCTTAGAACTACGATAGCAATTGAAAATATTGAAACATTTATGTAACTAAATTGATTTTTTTAAGTAGCTATTTACTAGTAGATTGTAAAAAGATTATATAGAAAAACTATTGACTGTTAAGTTTATTACCTATCTCATAATAAATAAAACCATAACATAAAACTATGTATACCTTAGTGTGTTATAATATACTTACCGCCATTTGTACTTATAATTTTATGTGCGCGAAAGTTTAAATAAATAAATAAATAAATAAATATATGTATTCTATAATAAGACATAATACATCTTTATAGATTAGTCTGCTTGCATCAAATACATTGATTGAATCACAACGTAAGCTGAGCGTCGTTTTAAATAAATTTAATTTGATAGTACTACGTCAAAAATACGCATCGTCTTCGATGCGCGAATATTTACTTTGCGTCTCTTCTCCCTTGAGAGTAAATTTAGTTGTAGCCATATAGAATCTTCATCAGTTATCTCATTGTGATTGGGAATCGGCTGGCGTGACGCCAGAGCACGGCTTGTGAGTTCTTAAATAATCGAACGTTTTAAGTTGCTTATTACAGTGCTTTAGGAATTTGGATAATATTAGTAATGTCTTGTAACACAAAACGATATTATGACCAATTTAATGATTCAAAACAATTTTTGACAATTTTTATACAAAAATCTATGTTTCTTTAAGCGGCTTAGAACTTAGAAGCATGTCAGCTGTGAATCAAAAAAGGTAATTAAAATATTTTTCGTTAATGAATCACCTACAATACTATACTAACTTACATTTTTGATATATTGTAATATATATTATTTTATAATATTAGCTTATAATTTAGGTGTATTTGAGTTTGTTTGTATGATTTAGTATCTATATCTAATTCGATTCTATTCAATAAAATTCACCCTCGATCGACATTCCTTCAGCAAATCCCGTTTTCATACAAATTGGCTATCATCATCATCATCATCATCATCATTTCAGCCTATATACGTCCCACTGCTGAGCACAGGCCTCCTCTCATGCGCGAGAGGGCTTGGGCTATAGTCCCCACGCTAGCCCACAGCGGATTGGGGACTTCACATACACCTTTGAATTTCTTCGCAGATGTATGCAGGTTTCCTCACGATGTTTTCCTTCACCGAAAAGCTAGTGGTAAATATCAAATGATATTTCGTACATAAGTTCCGAAAAACTCATTGGTACGAGCCAGGATTTGAACCCCCGACCTCCGGATTGAAAGTCAGACGTCATATCCACTCGGCCACCACTGCTTCCGTCATATCCACTCGGCCACCACTGCTTCTTGCAAATTGGCAAATTGGCTGCAAATTGGCTATATAAAATGATAATTACTTCCTTATAGATATTAAGATGTCAGCTGTCATTATTAGCATAAACTGTTGAAGCTTGACGTTTTACAAAATGGCGTCTTTGAAGTGTCATACGGCCCGATTCGAACTTTAAGATACGTCAAGTAATAGATCTAGAAACGATATGGATTAGATTTGTCAGTGTCAAATGTGACGCGTCTTCAAAAAAACCGAAGTGATCCCATAAGTGTTCCGTAAACAAAGTTTTGTACGGAACACTAATAAAAACGTCACTTTTGAGACTGACACATCTATTCCATATGTGATTAGATATATAGTACACTGAGAGAAAAATCATCACCAGGAATTATAAAACAGTTCTGTACTGGGGGAAAAAATGAAGTTTTAGTAATAATTATGGACGTTTCACTATTTCTGTAAAGTTTATTTATTTCTACAAACAGCTCAGTAATTCCAAATATAATTTCAACAAACAGATAATAGAAATTGCAAGAACTAATAGAAATTGCAAAAGTCAATTTGTTCCTATTAGTTAACTCTCCTTGTCCCCGGATTAAGTTTATTTTTGTAGTTCTAAGTGTGTTTTTGTTGTACTTTTCTCTCAGTGTAGATGTGTCAGTGTCAAAACTGACGTTTTTCTTTGAAGACACGTCACATTTAACACTGACACATCTATTCCATATCGTTTCTAGATCTATTACATGTAAACTGTTGACATGTAAACTGGTTTTATGAATAAAAATGATTATGATTATGATTATGATTATTACTTGACGTATCTTAAAATTCGAATCGGGCAGATAGCGGCTTTATTCGCTAGTCGCCCGTCTCAATGTTATCTTTATTGCACAAAACGTACAAAAAGCGCTTAATGCCATGAAGATTAATGTCTGTTTATTATATTGTTTTGTTGTGTACACTGCTAAATTTATTGCAGTTAAAGTCATTAGATATGGAATTACGGATATTAAGATGTCTTTATAAACGCTTTGCTGTTTATTTATTGTTTATTACACAGCATTCTTTCATCAGCACAGTTACAAGGAATTTTAAAAGATTAATTACAAAGAAAATTTAAATAAATATTATAAAGTATAGTCAAGACTCTTGACTCGCAAATTATCGTAATTAAATTAAATTAATTTTTTATATTCATCAATAAATAACTAAAATATAAATTTTTAAGATTTATTATGGAGAGTTTATTAGAAATTAGTTTTCAATATTTTTATTAAAAAATAAAATTTATTGCGTGTAACGATAATTTAGCTTAAAAATATAGACAATATTTCTTAAATTTACCTTTAAATGACTAAGCGGAATGTTATTTTTAAGTTCGCAAGAAATTTTCGTAGTTCTGTCTCATTGAGGTCCAAAATTGCCACTGATTTTCCACTAACATCAAAATCATAAAATAAATTTAATCGAATGTTTTAATTTTGTATTGTGTGAGAAATTGACGTATTTATGTAACTTTCCACCACTTAAAAAAAACCTATGTCTCATTAAGCGGCTAGTCTTTTTTTGAGAATGGATTTTTATATTTGGAAGTCGGTTTATTTTATTGTTGTGTGTTCTTTCTAGTTTAAAAGTGTAAATGTGTGTGTACAGTTCCAGCAATATTTCCGTTCGTCTTGGAAACAACTAATATTACTGTATTAAAGTCCGTACTGGCGTGTCGAGTTCCGCAGCTCGAGCCCGTCGAAGATGTTCAGATTGTGTTTCCTCGCGTAATCGTTGATGATCATTTTGCCTGGGGACAATGGAAATCGCACAGTTTGAACGTTCGCATGGCGGCGCAGACTGCATTTTGGAGAACCAATCTATGTATAAGTATCTGTCAATAGAAAAGACTTTCTGCCTGATTCCAACTTTAAGATACGACAATTAATAGATCTAGAAACGATATGTATTAGGTGTTAAGTAACGATTTTGTTTGGAGAAACGTCACATTTGACACTGGCATATCTAATCCATATCGTTTCTAGATCTATTAATTGACACATATCTTAAAGTTCGAATCGGGCCGTTTGTCATTCATTTGTTATGACCATGACAGATTAAGGTGGGATATTATTCTTGCTACATAGAGTCCGTCTAACCTAACTTTGCATTGATTTGAACAGAACAAAATGTGGAAATGTGATGACATTTCCACACTTTGCCATTGCAAATGCCATGCCGAGATAGCTTGGTCCGACTGAACTGAACATATTTTTTGAATTTTCAAAAAGTAAAAACTATATATTTTAGTATTTTTCAATCACAAAATGCAGCCTTACAATTGTAATAGACACAATATAAATGGATAAATGGACTGGGAACATTTATTTTATGTAACCTTGTATATAACTAAGACCTAGGTTAAAATATTATGATAATAATATCAAAGAGAATGACTAATCCCAATAATACCTATAGTAGTATACCCTATAATGGACGTGGAACCAGTAATGGGATAAAAAAACATAATTCCTCTAAAATAAGTATCTAAAAGTAGTTTATTAACACTGGCTGTATATTATCATAAATAAGAGTCCTAGAGCTGTTTCAGTTTGAAGTTTCATTAAATTTGGTTGCTTTTTAATAAATTGGCGTCAACCCAAAAAATTTTTGTGTCGCCGAAAAAAAATACCACTACGAATTCTTAACAACTTCGCTAAGAGAGGTGAGTTAATTTATTAAATTTCAATTAATTAATACTTGATGAAAACTAGAACGTGTTTTGTTAATTGCATTTACCATGAGATAAGGTATACAACACACTATGTTGTGACTCCACAGATGTAAAAAAAATAGTGGTATTTGGCCCAATCCCATTATAGGAGCTGTAAAACTGCGTACCTCCTATGATGGGAAAATTGAAAAAATGATGCTTGCCATGCCATTATTTCATGTTTAAACAATACAGAAGTAAAATGTAGTTACGAAATATGTCAATCAGGAGGTATTCTCGGACTTATACACGGATAAATTAATATCGTTTTTCCAAACTTTTATTTAACTTGCCCTGTTAGTTAGTGTGGGTCCAATGTTGGTAGCTGAATTTGAGCTACTTTTTGATTTCCGATTCAGTTGAATTTTGTTGAAGTACGTAATTAAGTATGCAAATCAGATGATAATGCAATATTATGATAACATGGACCTAATCTGATGATGGAGACAGGAGGCGGCCATGGGAACTTTATTGCAATAAACCCTAACTAATTGTGTTTGGGCATATTAGAATTGTCTCGATGGATCTAATACAATAATAATTGGCTGTGGAAAGAAAAATACATTCAGCGATAAAAGCTATACCAAAAATTGATTTTTTTGCCGTAACTTATTCCCCATTTCAATATTTTATACTGATAGAGCAATGCCCATTATAGGGGGCCCATTACTGGATCCACGTCCATTACCGGGGGCCCATTACTGGAGATTTGGTGTCCATGACTGGAGAAAAAAAGCATAGTTTTAATTTGTTAAATATGTGGAAACTAATTGCTGTATCTTTGATACAACACGCCTAAAACATGAAAGACGGATAGGACTTTCATCTTTTAACACGCTAAGCGGTAGACCATTTACATGTATACGGGAAATATCATAAATGCTCCAAATTTCCTCTTAAATGTCCCATGACTGGTGCTGTTACTATAGTTTCCCCTCTGGGTTGGAACTTGGAAGGTCAGATGGCAGTCGCTTTCGTAAAAACTAGTGCCTACGTCAATTCTTAGGATTAGTTGTCAAGCTCACCACAGGCTCCCATGAGCCGTGGCAAAATGCCAGGATAACGCGAGGAAGAAGAATATCAAAGAAAATTTAATATAGAGGTGGATTTTCAAAGTAATGTTTGTAGCCACAGTAAATACTGCCATCTTTCGACACTTGATTAAAACTTTTAGAACGTCATTTGACTTTGATCCTTGTCCTTTCACTGATAGTGATATCTATTGTGTTAAATGGCAAAGAGTGTCGCCATCTACACCAGCGTAGGCCAAAGGTATGGCGTCATCGCTTGAAAACCATACCTAAAATGGAGCCATATCTTTTGCTCGTGTAGATGGCGACACTTTTTCACAAACAATCAAAGTCAAGAACAAGGATCAGAGTCAATAAACGTTCTAAAAGTTTTAATCAAGTGTCGAAAGATGGCAGTAAAGGAGAATGGGCAAAAATAAAACGCAACAACTTATTATATCAAGCGTATTATGAAAAATAACTGCTTATGTGCGCAACTTTTTTTTGTATATAGCTCGGTCCCTGCAAGTTGTCTAAGGTTGGTGCCATACAATAAAATGATACTACGATTAAGAGCTTTAAAACGACATATATCTCAACAGTATACATCCATGGGACACTGCCCATACTAAAGTGCCCATTCTCCTTTAATGTGGCTACAAAAATTGCTTGGACAATCCGCCTCTATACCAAAATCTCTTTGATAATTTAATTCATTCGAGTTTTGTCGTCTATTAGAGAAAAGTTTCCTAACATAACTCTGGTAACGATATATAAGTACAGGATAAATTTTTTATGAAGGGTAAGTACAGACATCTCTAGAGTCGGACCAAGCTAACTCTGCACGACAATTGCAATAGCAAAGTGTGGCAGTGTCATCATTAATGTCAAATTTCTATGAAAACGTGACGTTAATAATGATACACCTTATAACCAGCAATAATTTCTTACTCTTCAAAGGCCGCAAAAATATGTGACACGCGCTCTTATGAGTCTACAAATAAGATCGTGTCAGATATTTTTGCTGCCTTCATTGTGTAACATTATGCAGGTGACTGTACTGTTCAAATCGGTGCAAAGTTAGCTTAGACGCACTCTAATATTTTAAAATACGATTAATAGATCAAAATATAGAGCTAGCAGCAATGACTTACAACTTCTGTGGCCACACGTCAAAACTTGCCAAGACAAATGCAACTTTGTTTTGTTAAAATAAAGATTCAAAATACAATGGAATGGGACCCCTTTTTATAGGTCTCTGGGCGACTAGAGGATAAGGCGAAAAAGCGAAATAGGAGACTGTGGTGAATGGTCAAAAGCACTTGATATAATATCCATAGGATAGGACACACATATTCAGTGCAAAAATGCTTGTGTCGCATACGCATAGAGTTGAACCAAGTAAAATCTGCACCGATTTTGATAGGGGGCTGTCCATTAATTACGTCATCGATTTTTGACCCCCCCCCCTAAAATCATCCAAAAATCATGCTTCGAATGACCCCGTTTCCTCCTACGTCATGCTACCATCATCCGATGTCCAGCCAGACCCCCTCCCCTAATTTGAAATGACGTAATTTATGAATAGCCGGGAATAGCAGGGTTACCACCTGCAATATTGATTCACCAGTGTGTGGCACTAGAGTTAGACGAAGATAAATCTATATCGATTTTGATAGCACACGCAGTGCAAGTGTTATCTGAACTTCTATGAATTGAATTCATTGAATATTCTATGAAATGACGTATAAATAACACTTGCACTGCGTGTGCTATCAAAATCGATATAGATTTATCTTCGTCTAACTCTAGTGCCACACACTGGTGAATCAATATTGCAGGTGGTAACCCTTACTCCAGTGTCAAGCACCAGGATATTTACATAAATTAGATATGTGACAACATTTGGCACCTCGCCATTGATTGCCAGACGGCTTATTTATTTAACATTTCAATCGCCTTATTTAGTGGACACATTTATCCTCTAGCCCAGAGGCCTTTAAAAAGGTCTCTCATTTCATTATATTTTGAATATTTATTTTGACAAATAAAACTTGCATTTGTCGTGGCAAGTTTTGACCTTCACTGTCAATTTTGATTGTCTTGAAACATTTTAATTAAAGAACTTTTTTTCTGTGTATAAACGTATTCTACCTACTCTTTTCTTTGTACTTCAACGGAGCTAAAAGACCCTAAATCACATGTTCCGAATCCATTTCCCCAACATTCGCATGCGCAGCAATACATACCTATGTATATGTATTTATATTATAAAGTGAAAAAATAAGAAGCCATATACCTAGCATACCACTATTTCATCTAGTCCTTCGTTATTAGCGTGTACATTCGTTAATCTTGCATGAGGTCTCGAGGTCGGAGCCAGCTTGAGACGCATCAGCACCAGCAGCATCAGCTGTAGTAACTCCAGCAGCTTCTTACCTCGTCATTCCGCGAAGCTTGGAAGTCGGAGCCGGCCTGAGGAAGACCAGCGGCACCATCCAGCTGTGACCTTGACTTATCTCAAGTGTTCCAACCCGCCTCTATCCCAACTTGCTTACCTTCATAAATCTTGTGTGACATAAAGACCTCTGCACGAATCCCAGGGCTTTACTCGGACCAAAGTACCCTGCGTTTTCGTAATAGTTTCGCATCCGTCGAGTTTCCCCATATCAATACCCCGTATGACGTAATCGAATGGAAGTGAGCGTAGTATATCGATCTAAAAGTATCACTATCAGAAGCGGCATCAACAGCGGTGGCTGAATAACAGCGTCCGTTGCTAGAAGTCCTACAGACAGCAGCAGAGAGAGGTGACCACCCCCCTGCATAAAAGTTTGTTTACAGGGGGGTCACCTACCTCTGCTTCACTTTCTAGCACATTATATAATATTTTGGTGGATTAGCCCTTTGAATAAGTTTGAAAATATTATTAGCAATCTTAAAGTTAAACTTACCTTCATCAATCTTCCGCGAGGCCTCCTCCAGGTCGGAGCCAGCATAGTTGAGGATGACCAGCACGAGCGGCATCATCTCCCAGCTGTAGTGGAACTTTTCCAGCAGTTTGTGGCAGTTTTCTACCAGTGAGTCCAGGGCCACTGGAACAATGAGATATTCTAATGCATTTTACATTTTTTTTATTCTTTTTTTTTATTTACCATTTTAATTCCAATTTAAGGGTTCCGTTCCAACTCCAATACCATTTTAAGGGTTCCGTTCCGTATCCAAAGGGCATAAACGGGACCCCTATTATAGACTCCACTACCCGTCTGTCTGTCTGTCCGTCCGTCTATCTACCAGGCTGTATCTCATGAACCGTGATATTTATGTTGCCGCTATAACAACAAATACTAAAAAGTACGGAACCCTCGGTGGGCGAGTCCAACTCTAACTTGTCCATCTTCATTAGGTGCCATTTTTTCATATGTATCGTAATAATAAAAATCTGCCCATTTCTAATATGTACATTAAATAGGAAATGGTATAGGATATCTATCTATCTATCTATACATATAATAAAGCTGTAGAGGGTCGAAAGTCTGTACATGGAAGATATTTGAAAAAAAGTTGGCTGGGGATACTTAGAATCGATAACAGAACACGTTCCAACAGTTTTTAGAATTTTTGTCTGTTTATCTGTTTGTCTGTTTATTTGAACGCGCATCACGTGAAAACGGCTGAACGGATTTTGATACAAACTTTACTAATCTGTCGAGAAAATCTCCGGCCAGGTTATAGGCTATAAAAATTCAACCCTTAAAAGGGGGGGTAGCCACAACACTCGCTTGATTTAAGTTTGCCCCTGAATCTTATGGCGCTACGTAGGAAGGAGGGGCAAACTTTTTTCAAATATGTGCTACCACTATTGAGTACCCTGGTAAACTAACAGATGGCGCTGAATTTAATACGTAGTGACATGAATAGCCACCGAGGAAGGTTTTTGCCAAATTAACTCTAAGTTTAGATGAGAGGGTACGGACATCATCACATTTAACTGAATAATTATGTCGATTTAATAATATACAACAAAATTAAACGACAGTAAATTAATTACCCCTCATTGCACAGTGCCATCTTTTTCACTACTACCCGAAAAAAAGAGAGAGAGTGTGTATTGTGTTTTCAGCGTTCGTTTTTGTATGTAGGTATATATTTATTTATCTGAGTTTCTTTATTACAACTTCTGAATGCCTTAACCTTAGCCCGACGTACGTGACACGCTGTACGCTTACCAAAGCCGTAGCCATAGTCAAACCTTCGGACCAGTAAGCAGCCGGATTAACCAATAAGCAAAACAAGTACGTGCTTAGGGCACCATCGTTCAGGGGGGGCACCAAAATGCCGGGTTGAAAAAGTAGAACAAATTTTAAAATTGGGGACAGACACATCGTTTTTACCACACGATTTTTTTTAGCTGTCCAAAAGCTAATTTGCAAAAATAATGGCGCGAACTTCTTTGGGAAATAATCGGTAGCAGAAGAGTCGTGATTACATGCATAGATTCGATTTCAGCCCACTCTTTTGCGGTTCGGCGTTAGGTCTTATGCGAGGCCTTCTGCCTTACGGCAAAGTTGATCTTCTGCCTTAATTACACTTGGGCGTGGATCCAGATCCAAGCTTTCCTCTTTCGCAGCTGGACCTACTGCCTTGCTCACACTTCGCCAATTCAATTCACTTGGTCAATTCCAAGCTTTGCTTTCTTGCATCTTTTATGCATAAAAACAACCTCGCTGAGATCCTAAAATATCGAGCCCTATGCGAAGCTAGGCTGATAGAAAACTGTCCCATCCCTTCTTTGTATGAAATCCTGGATTCGCGCCTGGTTGGGACTAAAAGTAAAATTGCGTTTTTATATCGAAACATTTTCGCGCTCGCTTCGCTCGCGTTTTCAATCACTTTCTAAGATATGATAAAGGTGCCATTCGGGTGGCGACTGCAGCAGCATTACTCTGTTACAACGTTACTGCTGCAGCACTATCGATTTTCGTGATAAAATGATGTGACTGATTTCCATACTAAAAGTAAAAATGTACAACTGTCTATCAAATTGCGTTTTTTTATCGAAAAATTTTCCCGCTCGCTTCGCTCGCGTTTTCAATTACATTCTCACCTAAGATATGATAAAGGTGACATTCGGGTGGCGACTGCAGCAGCATTACTCTGTTACAACGTTACTGCTGCAGCACTATCGATTTTCGTGATAAAATGATATGACTGATTTCCATACTAAAAGTAAAAATGTACAATTGTCTATCAAATTGCGTTTTTTTATCGAAAAATTTTCCCGCTCGCTTCGCTCGCGTTTTCAATTTCATTCTCACCTAAGATATGATAAAGGTGACATTCGGGTGGCGAATGCAACAGCATTAGGTACTCTGTTGCAACATTACTGCTGCGGCACTGTCAATTTTCGTGATAAAATGATGTGACTGATTTCCATTCTCAGCTGTAATGTTGCAATGAACTTCACTCAATTTACCAAAAAAAATAATTTAATCTTAATGACCCTAGGGAGAGGAGGCACCATGGTCTAGAAATGCTTAGGGCATCAAAATATCTTTATCCGGCACTGCTTCGGACTTAACCCGACGTACGTGTCGCGCTGTACGCGTTTCAAAGCCGGGCGCCTTCGGCGCCCCCATACTCAAAGCGTCGGGAGTAGCCCGACGTACGTGGCGCGCTGTACGTGTACGCGTTCCAAAGCCGGGACCTACGGCACCCTCATACTAAAAGTGTCGGGCGTAGACCGACGTACGTGACACGCTGTACGCGTTCCAAAGCAGGGCGCCTCCGGCGCCCTCATACTCCGAGCGTCGGGCGTAACGTACGCGTTTCAAAGCTGGGCGTCTTCGGCGCCCTCATACTAAAAGAGTCGGGCGTAGACCGACGTACGTGATACGCTGTACGCTTGCCAAAGTTGGGCGCCGAAGGCACCCTCATACTCAAAGCGTCGGGCTACGCCAAACGCACGTAGCACGCTGTACGCGTTCCAAAGCCGATCGGCGCCCTCATACTAAAAGTGTCGGGCGTAGACCGACGTACGTGATACGCTGTACGCGTTCCAAAGCCGGGCGCCTCCCTCATACTCAAAGCGTCGGGCGTAACCCGACGTACCTGACACGCTGTACGCTTGCCAAAGTTGGGAGCCGAAGGCACCCTCATACTCAAAGCGTCGGGCTAAGCCCGACGCACGTGGCGCGCTGAATGCGTTCCAAAGCCGGGCTTCTTCGGCGCCCTCATACTAAAAGAGTCGGGAATTGCGCGACGTATGTGGCGCACTGCACGCGGTCCAAAGCTAGGCGACTTCGACTTTCTCATACTAAAAGAGTCGGGCGTAGTCGGACTACTACAAATCGCGCTCTAAAAAGTATGAAACAATAAGATAGAATTATTTTAAGAAATTATCATGCAGGAAATTATAAATGTCATAATTTTTTGAATAAAAAAATACAGCGTAATGTAATTTACTATTTTTTATATATTTAGCAGCTTACTGACACAAACCGAAATCCACGCGGGCGGAGCCGCGGGCACAGCTAGTATCCAATAAGGTTCAAATAAAAACAATTCTTATAAGTTATAAGAAGTACTTAACCTAACACTTCAATGACTGAATTGTAACGCTCCAAATTACGCCTTAATGGCCCTTAAAATACTTCGCAGAACCGTCATACGTCACTATGACTTAAGTTAGGCCTTGTTTATGTTAATTGTTATAAACAAAATGAAGTGACTGTGAAACTGGACCGCTTGTTTATTTATAAAAATAAACACTCAAATTGTTCCTGGTAGCACTTTGTTAATACGATAGTGGACCGGTTCTTCGTACAAACGTAGCCCCCATTTCCCTTCCCTCTTAAGGAGCTGTTTCCTTAGATACTGAACATTAAGTGGCCGTTCCATACTGCTATATGGTTCATTAGTGGCAATGACAATTCAAACATCAAACAAAATAGCTGTACGGATATGATGGTCGTTTTTGTCTACGTGACAGCGTGATAAAACGGTCTCCGTCACTTTCTACATATACCGCGGAGTTAAAAAGTGGCAGTTATTTTATCACGTGGATAAACGTGGATAAAGCGATCCATAATACGCCTACTGGTTATTTCCTAAAACAGCAAAAACTAAAGAGATGTAGTTAGAGTTAGAGTGACATTCCATTTCCAACTGCAGCTGCAATACTGTTCATTTTACTATGGAAATTGACAATGACAGCGACGCGTTTCCATAGTAAAATGAACAGTATTGCAGCTGCAGTTGGAAATGGAATGTCACTCTTAGACTATTTTCGAAATCCGATGTTCGCGGTAGCCCCCTTGACTGGTCGTCATACTGCGGTAACTGAGTAAATAACTTCAACAGAGCCCATCAAAGTACTTCATAAAATCAAACAAGTATTAGATACTCTCAACTATATCATTCTATCCGACGATTCAGTTCATGGCAGCATAAAAAGTCTTCACCGAGACACAAAATCCATAAAATAACTGAAAGAACCCCACACAGTTGCGAACAAAAAGCAAAACAAAGACATCGACAATAGACGACCATAAACAAGGATTAAGAAACATAATCGACGCGGCACATCACTAGCGCAGATAACTTATCCACTAGACGGTTCATGTAGGTACGGTGGTACTGGTGCTTGACGCGGTCCCAGTACATGTCATCTTGAAACTTAAGTCATTGTCAATAGAGGTGAGAACAGGGTGTCATCTATTGGGCATTAGCATGTCGAGCACTAGTACCATGGTACTACATTTGTACTAAAATTAATTGCTAACCTGTTTTGTTTAAGACTTACCTACCTATTTAACTAAATGTCTAATGACAGGAAACACTTTCTGTCTCTCTTCTTAGAAGTTTAGTTACAGTTGGTGTACTTACATATTACATAAAAACATTAGAATGGGTTGGCTAATTAAATATTTTCTATTCTATTTTATGTATTTAAGAGTCTGACCAGCGGATCTTATCACAAAAAAAGATAAACAAGTTTTTAATACTT
Source organism: Cydia fagiglandana (assembly GCF_963556715.1). Lineage (NCBI taxonomy): Eukaryota > Metazoa > Arthropoda > Insecta > Lepidoptera > Tortricidae > Cydia > Cydia fagiglandana. Next base: position 4,413,474 of record NC_085949.1, on the reverse strand, counting down.
AGGTACACAACTAATTAGAACAACAACAATTCTACACAACCCAACAACACACACACAACAATTCTACAATAATAACAAACCAATAATAATTGCGACAATTCTAACAAAACCCAATGAGTTGCCATCATCAGATCAGATCGAAGCCATCACGGTATTACATTGCCATCTGTGTTTTACAGGTATGCCAAATGTCAGCTCAACCGGACACCAACAAATGGCCTATAAAAGCAAATTACATACATGGTTACTTACGAACATTGTATGTTTAATAAAAGTTTGTAAGAAAGCCTTACCTGACTATAAAATTTATAGAAACTGATAGCCCAGTTACAACACCCATGCGTGCTAGTCACAGACAAGACATCCACCAGACTGAGCTTAGTCGCGCTACCCCCTCTGCCACGCATACGGTAATTTTACTCCATTTTCGAGTCGAAAGTGTCTTTGTGTGACGCCCGTGTCTTTGAACGGACCAATCACGGCACGGGACTTCGCTCACCTCGTTCCGCGCACCTCCGCATTTTTGGCATCATCGGTTGCATGAAATAAGTCTTCAAACGTTGCACAATGCGCAGTCTACGGGGGAAAGACTATGATCACTTCACTAGTCATAAAATAGAGTCAGAAGGTCGCGCATCGCCGGACATTGACGTTTTACGACGTGCCTTTGCCTTTGTCAGTCTCTAAAAACCTATTCAACGTCAGAACGGACACTTGGTCACGCTCTTAAGCCATGGAAATGTGTTGAAACCACAGAGTTGATAGATGGGCAGAGGTACGTACAATCGCTGGGATTTCATAATCGCCGTTTCCTTATGTTTACGCGCGACACATCAGCTCAGAGGGCCTACCGCGAACCACTTTCGACGTGTTGCCTCCCTGTCACACTTACGTACGAATTTACAAGTGCGACAGAAAGGCAACACGTCGAACGTGGTTCACGGTAGGCCCTCTGGTGGCATGAGCTTTCTCTACCAAAAATGTGGGAGGTCGTGCCGCTCACGCATCGGCCTCCACAGTCACGTTGTCTAAACAGTTATGCATAAATCGTCTGCAATAGACGCAAAGGCCTGTGATGATGATGATGACCCGTGACACGCATACATTCATAACTCGAGGTCGAGCAGTATATGGCTCAAACCCCATGAGTGTTTTTTTTATAATATGTATAGGAGGCAAACTAGCAAACGAATCGTCTGATGTTAAGCAATTACCGTCGCACATGGACACCTGCATCACCAAAGGGGTTCCAAGCGCGTTGCTTTCCTTTAAGGTGGGAGTGCGCTCTTTTCTTCAAGGTTTGAAGACTTTGAAGGCCGTATTGGTCTGGTGACATCGCAGGTGACAGTTCATTCCACACAGTTTAGCTATGCGAGGCAGAAAGTGTCTGGAAGACAGTTGAGGACTGCCAACCATCTAAGTGATGAAGATGGATATGTGTGCGTGTGAAATCGGCTTGTTATGAGTTATGAGTCCATAATTTTGTCTTAAAAGTCCTCAGCAAGCTCGGCCGAATTTCACCTTCCCGTATGGTTTGTATAAACGGCGTTTTGTTCTCATTTTAAAACTACGTGTTGGATTGTAATGAAACTTTGCACACAATGACATGAGGTATATCTAGTTCTGTAATTAGTTTATATTATAGGTCCAGTTTATAAAACAAACGAAATAGAGCAAAAACAAGTCTTACTTGTATGATAAACTTAAATTCGCTGTATTTTTTATATATTTTTCGCGGTATCTGAAGCTGCATAAACTAGGTAATTACAGAACTAGATATACCTTATCCTATTGTAACTACAAAGTTTCAGATAAATCTAGCTAGTCTTTTAAAATTAAAGCGATCTCTTAAGCGATCCTCTGTCTATATCTCAACTCTGTGGCTAAAACTTAAAATGTTTCACTTGAATAGCAAAAGATATAAAGTTAGCTATGGTTATGGAACTAATCGCGAAGTTTCTAGTTTAACCTCTAGCCGCCCATACGTCAAACCTTGCCAAGCAAAACGAAATTTTATTTTGTCAACACAAAGTTCAAATTAGAATGGAACGGAGACCTTTTTATAGGTCTCTGGGCGGCTAGAGGTTATAGCGACGTGTCATATGTAGTATTAGACGCGTTGGATGCGCAATGTTTGTTTAACTACCTGTAATAAAACTAAAGACGATATACACGTAGATATCTCAAGAATTTATATGGAATGTATGCATGTATCCCCAATGCCATACACGGATAAGTTCGATTTTTGATTTTAATTAAATACATATGTATCTCTTCCTGTTTCTTTTTCTATGTAAAATTAGTCATGTAAATACTTTAGTGCATACTAAAATGGGTAAGTATACAAGCTACTCAATCTGTAGGTACCTACTCTACTTAATATTCTTAAGAACAACTTCAAATAAAAATGTGCTACTCCACTAGGTAACAAAGGAATGCCCCAAATAAGAACGCCGTATCGTAGCACAGACAATACGTAGCCATGGTAGCTTTCTAAGTTCAGGAGGCAATTGTTTTGTTTTTTAAGTTGGGACCTGGACGGTAAGATTTTTTTAAATAAATTATTGAAGTCGGAGCTCTTTAATGAGTCTTTTAAGCGCAATTTAAAAGGACTCGAGCATTCGGATAAAGACTTCCTATTTGGTTTTTATACAGCTTTGGCATTCCACGTGTTTGGCATTAACAGAATTTGGCAATACACGTCTTTGGCGTTTCGCTTATAAATAGCGTTTTGCGTTTTTTTGCTAAAGGATTTTTTTGTAAGTTTTATCTGAATGAACACTAAGGAAAAAAAATAGGCATTATTGACCTAAACCTAACCCATGAATATAGGTATATCTGTATGGAGACAATGCGTTTAAGAATTTATTTTACGTAATATAAGACCTCTCTTTAAAGGACTCAAGTCTTTACAAAAGACTCAGAAATAAAATTAAGAACTCAAGTTTCTACTTAAGACGAAACAGGAGCTGAGTTTAAATATTTTAGGTAAATATACCCGTCTCGCTAACGGAAGCGGCTCTTAAAACTAGTGCGATAAGGACACGGCGAAAAATCCTGCGTAAAAATCTCAAAAATCGAGGTTTCGTACTGGACTGTTTCCTCCTCCAAAACTTAACCTAACCAAATTTAGCCATTTTGGCCATTTTTGTAGGCTCTAGCGCCTTAAAAAACCAAAATATAAAAAAAAGCAAAACGGTCCGACACAGATATTGACAATATTAATCTGTGTTGAAAAAATCATTACTCTAGCATCAAAACTCGCGGAGGAAACAGTCGAGTACGTTTGTATGGAGAAATGACCACTCCTGTTGGCTCTTAATGACTATAGTCTGAAAAACTGAGTCGAGTTCCAATAAAGCACAGAACTCAAAGGACTTGAGTCTTAACCAACACTAGCCTAATCCCAGCTGTAATATAGGTACCTACCTAAAGGGACCCACTGATTAACAGTCCGCCGGACGGTATCGGCCTGTCAGTTAGAACAAAATTTTGACAGTTCCGAACAACTGACAGGCCGATACCGTCCGGCGGACTGGTTAATCAATGGGCCCCTTAAGCCAGGAAATTAGAAGAGAACAAAAGACATGCGAAGATTGCGACGGAAGATATTTCTTTGGTTTAATTTTATCTTAATCACTCTGAATTGTATATTGTGTAAAAATTCAATATACTTAAAATCAATTTGGCATCAGCCCTCTCCTATACCTACAACAATAAATAAATTGTAATCGGTCTAAATCTAAAATTGCCCGGATTGGCGCGCTTCGGTGAAAAGACACATTTATTTATTTTTTTACTCAGGCAAAATAAAGTCATAATTTTTCTCAACCCGCAAAAAATAAAAATGATTGATCCCCACAAGCCATAACCTGTGCAAACTAAAATCACCATTAAAACGTATTTGAAATTTACGATTTAGAAAATGTATAAAATAAAGTGCAGCCATGACCGACAAAATTAATGCGGTCGTAAATCTCGACTTGTAGTTTAAAATGTCGTTTATATGTTTATTTTAAATGGAAACGTGGACATAAATTACTGTTTATTATTGGCTTTCAATACTATTAGTACCTACTTCGCAATGTTATAAGAAATATAAGTACCAATGCCAATACATACCTAGGTATGTTTAAAGATTTTTATGCCCAGGAAAAACCGCTTTAATATTATTACTTACGTAAGTACGTAAATAACTATTCTAGTAAGTATCTAAGTATGACCAATTACCTATGTAATGTATTTATTAATTTTAAGTTGTTAATATTATTATAAAGTATATAATGTTCCGTAACGAAGTTATACATTTACAAAAAGCTCGTTATCTACGTTAAAAACAATAACAACATAATAATTATCAAGTTAATAACCAAATTAGTTATAATTGTAACGGTATCCGTAACGTTAACAACTTAACAGCAATTAAAGAAATCTACAACGACGCAGTAAGTCGTTACGTAGTACGCAGAATAATGGAGCGAGTTCGCATCACTACGTGCGGCGCGGCGGCCAATGAGCGCGCACCGTCACGCCTACCGCGGCCGCGATTGGTCGAACGTGTAACTTTGAATATAGAACCGCTTTTTTTTCTAACGCCTTCGCGGCTGCAGCAAGGCAAGCAGCTTGCGCGGAAGGGAGAGGTGCGCCTCCGCGCCGAGCGGACCGTAACGATCCACGCACAGTATAAAATCCTACGGCGCGATTCGGGAAATGAATTAGAGATGCACTAGATCAGGACCCCTATTCGACAAGCGACGTTTGACGTATCTTGTTGATCTCCCGTTGATGTGGGAAAAATCATAAGTTCTCGAATACGTACTGACATTGTACAATGTCAACATTTGACATTAACAATCCGCAGTTAGGGTGACAACCAAACCAAACCAAACCACCCTTAGTTTAGAGTGGAGTTTTGGTTGTACCAAATGATATTATCCACCGTTGATGGAATCAACACTTAGTATGCAATAAAATCAACTGTTGATTTGACGTGGATGCGAAATTTGACAGTTGTACATGTCGAATTTGGCCCAAGATATAGTAAAGATATGTGACGTTCCACGGCGAAAGGTACCATTACCCCGACTGAATATTGGAGCGGCTGAAGCGCCAGCTGCCATAATAAGGTACCTTTTGCCGTGGAACGTCACATATCTTTACTATTTCACATCTAGTGAATGTCTAACGGCGCGATATCTTAAAGTTCGAAGTTCGACTTACAAAATATCGGTTCAGATAGGTACTTCAGACTGACATTAGTTCTTTTAAGTTATTTTTAAAGGTTCACGAAAAACATGTTGACAAAACAATTTTAAGAATATTTATCTTATTTCATAAACATATATAACAAAATATCATTTAAAATTACAATTATTTAAGTAAAACAATACCTTAATATTCTCCTTTGGCTATGAGCAAAGTTTTGTTACAATAATCAACAAAATGCCGCAGTAAAAAATCTTTATTAGGTAATTTTGGACCACACTGTAGGCTGTGTAGGTAGGTATGATAACTAAAAAAAAACTTCTAAAATATTTTTACATCCACAAACTTAATAGGTACCTAAAATGCAACGTCAACGTAAATATAAGAGTGTAAACTTCCAAAAATATGTATAAAATGATTTTTTTTGCTCCTCGCTCTCATAAAAAAACCGGGCAAGTGCGAGTCGGACTCGCGCACGAAGGGTTCCGTACCACAATGCAAAAAAAAACAAAAAAAGCAAAAAAAAAACGGTCACCCATCCAAGTACCTACTGACCACTCCCGACGTTGCTTAACTTTGGTCAAAAATTACGTTTGTTGTATGGGAGCCCCATTTAAATCTTTATTTTATTCTGTTTTTAGTATTTGTTGTTATAGCGGCAACAGAAATACATCATCTGTGAAAATTTCAACTGTCTAGCTATCACGGTTCGTGAGATACAGCCTGGTGACAGACAGACGGACGGACGGACGGACGGACGGACGGACAGCGAAGTCTTATTAATAGGGTCCCGTTTTACCCTTTGGGTACGTGACCCTAAAAATAATCGAAGAAACTCAAATGAAGGGGCATATTAGGTATAGTAATGGTTGATATACTAGAAGCCTGTGGTACTTTTTTTACATATACATTGACATATTTTCAGTTGATACATTTAATTGGTAAACATATTTTCTATATAGGTAGGTACCTATAGTCAATATTAAGAGAGGAAATTGGGACTTACCTACGTTTTTAAGGAGAAGCGGTTGCCCATTATCCTCTTAATAATATAATAAAGCCAGCTCATTCAGAGAACCATAAACTGAGGACCTACCGCGAACGAGGTGTTGCCTCTCTGTCGCACTTGTAAACTTGTAAGTACGTAAGTGTGACAGGGAGGCAACACGTCGAACGCGGTTCTGGCTCTGGTTCACAGAGTGTGAGAATATGTAAGTAATTATCCTGTAGTAAAACCTGAGTAAAACGATCTTATTAAAAAGTCTCTACCCAAAGATAATCTTGATAATGAGTAAAAAGAACATAAATAAACCCTTTACGACCAGGATAAAAACTATAATAATAATAACACTCCCTCGACCGACATCTTGAGAGACTCTCGCTAGGTGGTTGGATCAAGGGTCAGATGCAGAAGGCGGTGATCTTGGACACGGCGCGGATAGTCCGCCGGTTCCTCTCTCTGCGGCCCTGACCACCGGCAGCTTGGGCCCTGCCCCGCTGCTGGCGGCACCCTAGGTTAGGTTTTTTATAATGTGTTTATACTTATTTTTTGTTGTTTTTTATGTGTTTTTGTATTTTACTTTTATATTCATTTTATAAATGACCTAGCCTAAGAAGAAAAATAAATAAATGACATAACACTCCTACATGACATTAAAGCTAAGGGGCCTCTACGTGTTGGATCTATAGGACGCAAGCCTATCGAAAGACCGGGATTTATAGGCCGGTTTATCCAAAATGAAGTTACAAATAATATTACTTAAAACTCGCGTTTTGTACACATTTTTTAATAATATGAACGGGTCTACCATAGTCTAATAAAACATGGTCTTCTCTTCCCAGAGTGACACAAGCCTACGTCACAATACCATGGCCGCTATATATAGCGCTATCGCATATTATCATATAGCTCTGTCGCACGATGACGTAGGCTTGTGTCAGTCACGTGACCACGAAAAGACGGGAAGAGAGTACCAGGCGGAGTATTTTATTATACTATGGGGTCTACCACGATCTTAGAGCATTAAGTAACTGGAGAGTATATAACTGTCATTTTCTGTACGAAACAGCCGATTTTTGCGGGGGAGGGGACGTCAAATAAACCTACCTATACCTATTGCTATTTCTACATGTTTTGTACGTAACGTACAAATAGCCATGTCAGTCCATGCAAAAGTTTTTCGGCAGCGGGGTAAGCTCGTAAAGGCGACTCCAATTATTAAATGCTCTAAGACCACGATATAAGTAATTTCATTATTTTTACCCACCCGAAGTTTCAGCTGGGTTGCATTGCCACGATATAAGTACATAATTTCATTATTTTTACCCACCTGACGTTTCAGCTGGGTTGAATTGCCACAATATTAATAATTTCATTATTTTTACCCACCCGACGTTTCAGCTGGGTTGCATTGCCACAATATAAATAATTTCATTATTTTTACCCACCCGACGTTTCAGCTGGGTTGCATTGCCACAATATAAATAATTTCATTATTTTTACCCACCCGACGTTTCAGCTGGGTTGCATTGCCACAATATAAATAATTTCATTATTTTTACCCACCCGACGTTTCAGCTGGGTTGCATTGCCACAATATAAATAATTTCATTATTTTTACCCACCCGACGTTTCAGCTGGGTTGCATTGCCACAATATAAATAATTTCATTATTTTTACCCACCCGACGTTTCAGCTGGGTTGCATTGCCACAATATAAATAATTTCATTATTTTTACCCACCCGACGTTTCAGCTGGGTTGCATTGCCACAATATAAATAATTTCATTATTTTTACCCACCCGACGTTTCAGCTGGGTTGCATTGCCACAATATAAATAATTTCATTATTTTTACCCACCCGACGTTTCAGCTGGGTTGCATTGCCACAATATAAATAATTTCATTATTTTTACCCACCCGACGTTTCAGCTGGGTTGCATTGCCACGATAAATATAAGTAAGTGATACAGATACAGAGTATTATAGTGTGTCTACCTACTTAAAAAAAAAACAGAAATAAAAATATTTAATACATTAATTTTATTAATTTTTCCCAAAGTTACAACAATATCGTTAAAAAACACCCAAAAATCAACGTTTGTTGTCAAGGTAACGTTATTGTTGTAGTTCCTAAAAGAGTCTGTGCAGATATTTTCGCACACACCAGCAGTGTAGATGTTTCTGCAGCTTCCCATTCCAATTTAGCGCAATAAACCGCCGCTTATCTCGTACTATGCGCATTTTCTCATACATTTTTATTGAACGAAAGCGGATGCCGAGTTGTAAAACTCTCTAATTGGAATTTTATGGTCACTACAACTTTAATACAGAAAAGACGTATCTACACTAGAGATGCAACGGATAGTTGTTTGGCCGGATACCGGATACCGGATGTTCGGCCCGCGACCATCGGCCGGCGGAACTTTACCGACGTTTCGCAGGCGTGGCTCACTCGTCACTCCGCGATTTCGTCGCAGCTAAAAGTATTACATCCGTTCGGCCTCAATTTTGGGATGTGCCATAAGCCGCGCGTGGCGCTGTCGCCTCCTATAGTTCGTTTTTTTTTTAGTATTAGAAAGAACTTGCAGAAGGTAAGCGATCTTGGCATGTCTTTTAATTGAAAATCGCTTTTTAAAAATCAGTAACTATTACTTATGAAAGCAGAAGAATATAAATGATCGTATTAGATTCATAATTATTACATATTTGCCGTGACTTATTTTTTAAACGTGTTTTTCAATAAAAAGACACATCAAGATTGTTTACCTTATTTCTAATGCTAAAAAAAACGAAGTATACGCGTTTTGTTAGGGAGTGAGTCTTCTGTACCTAGTACTATTATTTATTCTGTGGTTTCGCTTTATAGTAGAAGAGCCGGCCGCAAATTTTTTAACCGACTTGATACCACGATGAAATGCACAATAGTTTCCCATAAAAGTGATGCTAAGTCCGAATTCCATAGTCTGCCACGGCGGAACTTGCCGAAAGTAAGAAAAAGAAGGCCACTTCCGGTGCAAAAAAAGGGGGCTGATTTAACCCATCTGATACCGAAATAATAGTTATGGCAGCAGTTAGAAATTTACATGTAGACACATGAAAGCGAAGTCTGCCAGTATTGTTTTTGCCGGAAGTGCTTGGCAGACGCTCTCAAAGGTGGCCACCGGGACCCCTAATTTAACCCATCTGATACCACCATGAAACCAATTCCAGTCGGTAGGTATGAACCCTCATGTCAGGAATATATAAGTCTGCCAAGGCTTTTCCTGCCGAAACACCTTGGCAGACGAGATTATGTGAACAAGGTAACCATCGGTTACCCTACACTAACCCATCTGATACCACCATGAAACCAATTCCAGTCGGTAGGTATGAACCCCCATTTTAGGAATATATAAGTCTGCCAAGGTTTTTCCTGCCGAAACACCTTGGCAGACGAGATTATAAGCAAATTGACCATCGGTTACCGTACACTAACCCATCTGATACCACGATGAAACCAATTCCAGTCGGTAGGTATGAACCATCATTTCAGGAATATATAAGTCTGCCAGGGCTTTTCCTGCCGAAACACCTTGGCAGACGAGATTATGTTGACAAGGTGTACATCAGTTACCCTACATCAACCCATCTGATACCACCATGAAACCAATTCCAGTCGGTAGGTATGAACCCCCATTTCAGGAATATATAAGTCTGCCAAGGCTTTTCTTGCCGAAACACCTTGGCAGACGAGATTATAAGCAAGATGACCCTCAGTTACCGTACACTAACCCATCTGATACCACCATGAAACCAATTCCAGTCGGTACGTATGCACCCTCATTTCAGGAATATATAAGTCTGCCAAGGCTTTTCCTGCCGAAACACCTTGGCAGACGAGATTATGTTAGCAAGGTGTACATCAGTTATTCTGCCAAGGTCTTGGCAGACTTATATATTCCTGAAATGCGGGTTCATACCTACCGACTGGAATTGGTTTCATGTAATTGCTGTACATCTTGCTAACATAATCTCGTCTGCCAAGGTGTTTCGGCAGGAAAAGCCTTGGCAGACTTATATATTCCTGAAATGAGGGTGCATACCTACCGACTGGAATTGGTTTCATGGTGGTATCAGATGGGTTAGTGTACGGTAACCGATGGCCATCTTGCTTATAATCTCGACTGCCAAGGTGTTTCGGCAGGAAAAACCTTGGCAGACTTATATATTCCTCAAATGGGGGTTCATAACTACCGACTGGAATTGGTTTCATGGTGGTATCAGATGGGTTAGTGTATGGTAACCGATGGTCATCTTGCTTATAATCTCGTCTGCCAAGGTGTTTCGGCAAGAAAAGCCTTGGCAGACTTATATATTCCTGAAATGGGGGTTCAAACCTACCGACTGGAATTGGTTTCATGGTGGTATCAGATGGGTTGATGTAGGGTAACTGATGTACACCTTGTCAACATAATCTCGTCTGCCAAGGTGTTTCGGCAGGAAAAGCCCTGGCAGACTTATATATTCCTGAAATGAGGGTTCATACCTACCGACTGGAATTGGTTTCATCGTGGTATCAGATGGGTTAGTGTACGGTAACCGATGGTCATCTTGCTTATAATCTCGTCTGCCAAGGTGTTTCGGCAGGAAAAACCTTGGCAGACTTATATTTTCCTAAAATGGGGGTTCATGCCTACCGACTGGAATTGGTTTCATGGTGGTATCAGATGGGTTAGTGTAGGGTAACCGATGGTTACCTTGCTCACATAATCTCGTTTGCCAAGGTCTTTCGGCAGGAAAAGCCTTGGCAGACTTATATATTCCTGACATGAGGGTTCATACCTACCGACTGGAATTGGTTTCATGGTGGTATCAGATGGGTTAAATTAGGGGTCCCGGTGGCCACCTTTGAGAGCGTCTGCCAAGCACTTCCGGCAAAATCAATACTGGCAGACTTCGCTTTTATGTGTCTACATGTAAATTTCTAACTGCTGCCATAACTATTATTTCGGTATCAGATGGGTTAAATCAGCCCCTTTTTTCGCACCGGAAGTGGCCTTCTTTTTCGTACTTTCGGCAAGTTCCGCCGTGGCAGACTATCGAATTCGGACTTAGCATCACTTTTATGGGAAACCATTGTGCATTTCATCGTGGTATCAAGTCGGTTAGAAAATTTGCGGCCGGCTCTTCTACTATTATCAGGTGTGCATTGTGTAGGTTTTGACCTCCTTCGTAACTTTCGTAGTGAACTCATTTCTAGGTTCGAAAATTTCGTAATGCGTAGGAAGTAAGTGGAATGTTTAAAATTGTTTTAAAGTAATACACGATTATGACCGTGACTGTTTCTTAAATCCTATTTGTTTACACCGAAATCAAGCAAAGCTAGTAATCCGGTATCCAGCCGGATATTATATCACTATTCGGTATCCGGCTGGATAGTATATCACTATCCGGTATCCGGCCGGATTTTAAAATAAGGGCCGGATAGGCCGGATACATCTCTAATCTACACATGAATTTAACAGTCACTTACTTTTAAAAGGTAACAACCTGACTACAGACTATTATAAATTGCACATACGCCATTTATAATATTTCAGCGTTAAAATAACATTAAGACTTTTTTCAAAAAAGCGTAAGCGTCATAATAGATGACATATAGATATTTTTATCAATGTAGACGCTCTGGTTTATGTTTCAAAGTAATATAATTACCTACGGGTATAATACTTATAATTATGATCGCGTTCATAATTTCCCTTCCCATTGGTTGTAAAGATAACCAGGTAAGTAGGTATTTAATATAATTGCGGTTTAGTTATCTGTGAGAATTTAGTCAAATTAGATTCGCGAAAAAAATTGTCTGTTTTATACATATTTAATTACACAAACGGGTCTACCGCGACATAATTTCACTGTTTTTGCCTTAAATTCCTACTTAATTTAAAGTAAAAACAATGAAATTACATCGCGGTAGACCCGTTGTTGGTGTAATTAAATATGTGTACAAAACGCGAGAGTTCAAACTTTCAAAGTGTTGTTTCATACATATATTCCTGCTGCCGGGCTAGCACATGATTGGCGCGACAGTATCTCGCGGCGAGATAGACTACTCGTCCCTCTTTTGTTAACATAGTTAGAAAGACGGGTAGTCTATCTCGCCGCGAGATACTGTCGCGCCATATCATGTGCTAGGCCTACTGATGTGACGTCGCTGATTTCTATGGGACAGCCATTTTTATTTTCACAATTTCGGCATTGGTTCCGTAATAAAACTTGTTCAGTATGACAGATATGACCTATAAAGTCACTACGTAGAGTAGAGTACGGCTGGCGGTGAAAATGTCAACCTGTACTTATAACTTATAATATAAAAATTCATTAATTCATTTATAAGGTTCCAAATTTCCAATGAATTGAGGTCATAGAAAACGACCACCCTATAAGATCATGCTATTGCATTTTTTCTTATGCATAATTCATAAGGGGCCCACCAGATTACCAGTTCGCCGGACGATATCAGCCTGTCAGTTAAGCGCAAAAGGTGACAGTTCCGAACAACTGACAGACTGACTAAACGGAACGAAACGGATGCATATTTCATAAGAGGCCCACCAGATTACCAGTTCGCCGGACGATATCAGCCTGTCAGTTAAACGCGAAAGGTGACAGTTCCGAACAACTGACAGACTGACTAAACGGAACGAAACGGATGCATATTTCATAAGAGGCCCACCAGATTACCAGTTCGCCGGACGATATCAGCCTGTCAGTTAAACGCGAAAGGTGACAGTTCCGAACAACTGACAGGCTGACTAAACGGAACGAAACGGATGCATATTTCATAAGAGGCCCACCAGATTACCAGTTCGCCGGACGATATCAGCCTGTCAGTTAAGCGCAAAAGGTGACAGTTCCGAACAACTGACAGGCTGATATCGTCCGGCGAACTGGTACCTAATCCGTGGGCCCCTTTAGGACTTCAAAGAGGCGCTGAGGCTTGAATCCTGTATTTTATTAATCTGGTCCTTCAAAAGGTTAAAAGGTCTAGAACATGCGTTTTTTTACACAGAAATCAGCAACGTCCTACTTTCCTGTTTTTTTTTATAAAGACTCTGAGCTGGGCAGCTGGTACCCTTTGCTCTTTTTGTAGAATATGTAGAATAAATAATAGTACTAGGTACGTACAGAACCGAAGTTTGACAGCGGTTCTGGATCGAATCATGCTGTCCCTTTCTAATATTTGGCACTATCCCTTTCGGCTATTTAGGGTTATTAAAATTCAAGCCATTATCTTATCTGTGCACGCAAAGGGACATCAAGTGGTGTCAATGTTAACCCTAATAATTGCTTGGAGCAATGTCACAGAATAAATAATAGTACTACCGTACAGAAAGGAAACTTCCTACAAAACCGAAGTTCGACAGCGGTTCAGGGTCGAATCATGCTATCCCTTTCTAACATATTGCACTATCCCTTTCGGTTTATTATTTAGGGTTGTCAAAATTCAAGCCATTATCTTATCTGTGCACGCAAAGGGATACGTCACGTGGTGTCAATGTTAACCCTAATAATTGCTCGGAGCAATGCAATGGTAAAGTGTGCAAAAGCTAACCTTATTCATAAACTTTTACTAAAGTTAAGAAGGCGATAATAATCGTTAGTCCCTTTCCGACGTATTGGTATGATGGAAAGGGACAAACGATTATTATCGGCTTGTCAACTTTAGTAAACGTTTATGAATAAGGGGGTAAGTATCCAACCCGAAGGAACTAGTTTCGCACCCCTGTTGAAGTGTGCAAAAGCTAAGTATCCCCAGCAAATCGGAAATAAGGTAAACAATAGCCCGTTCGTTCGGTTATCGCATCCTGCGCGCGCGCCGGTCACGTAGCCGAGGGTTCTAGAAGCTTAGTGCGCGTGAGTCGGACGCGAGGCGGACCAGTGTAACCTAATGAGGGCTCGTCCAGAAATTATGTGACTATTTATGGGGTTGGGGGTCAGAGTAATATCACGAATGATCAGGACGGGATCATTCTCATGATGATACCGAGTCATGATGATCCAGTTGGAAGGTTCGAACCATACTGTTCTACCTTAGAGATGGCCAGGGGGCGCCACAAGCCTTCAGTAAGAAGTGCATATACTTGGAAACACTTGACTAATGCCGCTGTGGTCCGGTGGCCGAGTGGTTCTGGCACCTGCCGCGATAGCAGAGGACGCTGGTTCGATTCCAGCCTGGGGCACTGGAGGCCTTGGTCACTTTTTCTTAGTATATGACATTTATTTCAGTTTATAATTTATATAGTAGTGTTTCTACTTGATAAAAACAAATTAAAATATTTTCTGAAAATAATTTAATTTGTACAAATACTTCATAGTATGAAAAACTGCAATGTTTACAACTCCTAAACAAATGTAAACAAATTATGAGGTTGGTGCTCTATAAATATTTTGATACTTCATCATCATCATTTCAGCCTATATACGTCCCACTGCTGAGCACAGGCCTCCTCTCTTGCGCGAGAGGGCTTGGGCTATAGTCCCCACGCTAGCCCAATGCGGATTGGGCGTTTTGATACTTAGCATTTAGTATATTTGGCATGGTACTTATGTGGTTTTTTGGTGATGGATTAATATTACGGTAATATCGAGCTAGGTCTTATTTATACTACATTTCATTTTTCGCCTTGTTACAATGGTATATGGTGAGAAAGTATATGTGTTTATCGTCGACTATACTTATGTGAGCTGACTTTGAGTGCACGTCACCGTATATTTAACTTATATCCTTAGGTACCTACCTTACGTGTGCATAGAAAATCAGAAATATTTTCTAGTATCAAAACTATAATTCCTACTACACGAAGTGTGACCAGCCCAAGATTTTTTGAATTTCCCGCCAAACATTTGAGTAAAATTTCAGTAGCCAGACTCTAACATATGGTATATACAAAGGTGTCCTTATAAAATAAATAGTAACAATGCCCTGCCCCCTATAGTTCACGCACGGAGCCTATCTAGGCCTATAACAGATTAGCAATCAATTGGAATAACACATGCTACACATTGTAGGTATCCTTGTTCCGAACACGGACCCTTGTGCGCTATCACCGGACGTGTGAACGAGCCTTTATGGCCGTCTGGTTAGAACAATTACGCACAGTTTTAATGGAGTGTGTAATCAGCTTGACCGGCGTTGGACCGTATCACGTTGCAGTAAGGTCTAGAAATGGGCAATAAACTGGGTATACAATAGCTTGCTTGGCGCAATAACTTAACCACTACAGGCCCACCATACAAGAATTGGCAGTCAACTTTGAATCAATGCTCTCAGAAAATGGAATACTGTCATAGTCTTAGATCATTTAATAACCGAAGCCTTTAAGAGCTTATTATACCTCTCTGCCGAAAACCTTGCACAGTTGTGCAAACTTTTCTTCAAATAAAACAAATGTGACGTTTCTTCAAACAAAAACGTCAATTTTGCACGGACATATCTAATCCATATCGTATCTAGATTTAGGCGTATCTTAAAGTTCGAATAGGGCAGTATGTATTTACCATCTTACACGATACCACTACTAAGAGATAATAATCATTAATACTTGTCAGGCTCGGCCCGCCCATAGCGCGACGCAGAACGTTCAAAAAACAACCTTATACAGCTTTAAATACGGTTCTTTCTGGCTAATACTTGGTTAGCATGGGCTGTGCAGTGTGCAGTATGTGCATTTAGAAAGGTTATGTAGTAAGTAGGGTTCGGGTATAATAAATCAATCTGGTGTATTATAGGCATTAGTATTGCTGTACGAAAGAGACGGGACTATAGCTTATGGAAAGATACATCATCGATCAAATGAATCGAAGATCAGTTTTTATCTTACTAGAGTCAGACCGTAAAAAGTCTGCAGCGATTTTGATAGCCCACGCAGTGCAAGTGTCATTTTAAACGTCAAACTTCTATGAAATTATGACGTATAAATAACACTTACGCTGCGTGGGCTATCAAATCCGCTGCACTTTTATTGGTGCGACTATAGTTAGCTAGAAGTCCTTACTGGCAGGCGACACGCGAAGGGGGACAGAGACAACTACCAATTTAATTTTCACCACACCAGCTCGGAAAGAATTACTTTGCACTCCAAAAACGAATAGCAAAGTTGCATTTTATCCACATGTGAGGCAAAGTAATCAAATGTAAATTTTGAGTTGTTTTCTTATGTTTGCTGGTAGAATTGACTTTTAAAGATGATTTTGGATGATAAATATTTAATAACATTCATTTGGATTTGATTTTATTTGATATTTTACATTTAATATTTGCTTCGGGTTGGTGTGGTGAAAAATTTTGTGTTTCACTCGGGGGCAAATTTTGTTTAACCCTCGTGCTTTGAAACCCTCGCAACGCTCAAGATTCCATTTTTCGAACATCTCGCTACGCTCGTGGTTCAATTTTGGAATCTTTCGCTTGCTCGGGTATCAATATTAGCACGAGCGGTTAAACAACAACTTTGCCCCCTTGTAAAACAAATAACTATTATACTATACATACATTGTGCAACGTGGGGGGTAAGTGAAATTTTGGAGATACGTTAAAGTTTTTCATCACACTTGCGAAGAATAAACTAAATTTTGAGCGATAATCCTTAAGTCCGGCCACAGAATGGTGTTTCGCAAAAATGTGTCAACCATTGATTCATTTTGCAAAAAGATGGCAACTCAAAAAATTGACGCTTAAAGTTGACATTTTATTGCAATTTATTAATGAATGTGGGTTGACACATTTTTGCTAAACACCATCTTCAAACATTCGTCCGCCATATTGACATTTTTGACAGGTTAGGCATCGATGGCACAGATCTATCCAGCATCCAGCCACGACTGAAATTATGTAAAAATATTTTAAACGGATACTAATTAATCAAATTAAATATTTTTAAACATAAACAATAATATTAGATAAATAATAAATATCGGTATTTTAAAAGTTAAACTCTCTTATACCTTGACTTTAAACAAAGTATTTTACTTATAACCTACACGGTTCGTATGAATCCGTGACATAATCACATCACACAATCCATAACTCCCGCGGGAACAATATGGGCTTTTGTCCTTGAGGACACCTGCATGAAATATAGTACATTGTGCAACGTGGGGCGTAAGTTGAATATTGCAAACGAGAGTAAGTTAAATCGCGACGGCTTGCCGGAGCGATTTATAGACTCGAGTTTGCAATATTATTACGCCCCGAGTTACACACAATGTTTTTCATCACACTTGCGATACAAAAATTAAGTATAAAGACTAATTTAACTGATTTGCAAGACCGAAGTGATCCCATAAGTGTTCCGTAATCAAAGTTTTGTACGGAACACTAAAAACTGTTAATTATGGCAATAACTCTCTAGGGAGAACGCTTTTTCTATAACTCCCGCTAAACCTGCGTGCGAATCCTGTGAGCGAGTGTGATGAAAAGGTCTTTTGCGAGCAAATGTGATGAAAAAAAAACAAATGTGGTTGTTCGTTATCTATGCTTGCAATTCGTGCAGATGTTGCGTATAATTGTTCTCCATCGTATTTTCTCCGAAACGTTCGTATTTGTCATGCTTCTTCAGTCAACCTCAGTACTTTTTGTACCGAGACTGACTGAAATAGTAAGACACGTTTGTACGTTTCCGTGAAAATACGAAGGAAAATAATTATGCACTACGCACTACACCTGTAGGGATGTCCAATTTTGCTTACCATTTCACCTTTTTATTTTTACAGACATTTTCTAATGCGCAATAAAGTATATTCGTGCTGTAGCTAAATATTACGTCTATTCTCCCTGCATCGACAAGTTGCCTCGTCCCGAGGCACTTGCCCGCGTCGTAAAAGTGAGATAAACTTGAGTTTAGTGCCTCGGCGGCAAAGCCTTTTTATAACCCCAGGCAACCTGGCAGCCGTGACACTGTGGCAATTTCACACGCTTTGATAACGATCCGCCTCTCTCGCTATAACAGAATCCCTAAGTTGATTATGAAACGTGGTAGAGTTAGACCGAGATAAGTCTGCAGCGATTTTGAAAACCTAGACTGTGCAAGTGCTATTTGTGCGTCATAAATTCATAATTTCATAGAAGACTATAGACTCTAGCTAGGCTATCAAAATCGCTGACTTATCTTGGTTCAACTTTACAAGCATATTATATCTACCGCTCGCCCTTTCAATCAAATCAAAAGTTAATTTTTACGCTGCACCCTTACAGGCGGGGGTGCAGTAAAATCGACAATTTATGTATAATTATGTACCTATACATAAATACATAATTATGTACCTATACATAAATTGTTGATTTTATTGTTTAAAAAAAAACTGAATTGGCCATTACATTACGCCCATTAGCCATTACTATTCTTATAAGAGTCAATAAAAGTTTCTGATGACGTATATTTATGATGATGATGATGATATTTAGATTTTACACGGGTATGAAAGTTGCTTAATAACTTGTAACAGGTTTCTTACAAGCTATAGGCAATGTTAATAAATGTTTTACGATATATGTATATGCGTTTAATTAAACTACCATATTTAATATGGGCAATATGAAATATTTCTGCACTTTTCAACGACTCTTACTATGTCTGTAATTGCTAATCTGGCGGATATTAAAAACTTTTATTGACATTTACGCATGTTATATTGCGTAGAAACTGCGTATCTTGTGCGATCGAGATTAGAGATGCACGGGATATTCGGTTACTATCCGGTATTCGGCCTATCCGGCTCCGGTCATAATTTTAACATCCGGCCGGATACCGGATAGTAACAATGCTTGATTTCGGAATAAACAAGATTGGATTAAGAAACAGTCACGGTCATAATCGTACTCGTTTATTATTTTAAAACAACAATGACTAAGGAACAAATATTTGTGTCATCACACAAATGCCCTTACCGGGATTCGAACCCGGGACCATCGGCTTCATAGGCAGGGTCACCCAGGCTATCCACTAGACCAGACCGATCGTCAAACGTTATACCGTTAGAATCGTCGGAATGTAATTTTTTTTTTTAAATTTCAAAGAGTAATTTAACACTTGATATGTTTTTTCAACACTTGATTGTACCGTAATAATTTCCGAGACCCGTTATAAGAGTTTTAATGAGACAAAACATATTTAATAACAAAAATCGTAATAACCCTTAGGCAGAAAACGTAATAAATCATATTACAATGACAAACGTCGTTATATTATATGCAATAAAGTATAATTAAATGACGAATCATGCACATTAATATGTAAATTATACAAGTAGAATAAAATTAATTGTATTATTAATAATAAACATTAAAATTTTCCCACATAGCGGAACAATCCATGGGAAATATAGAAAATATAATATCACTAATATCACAGAACTAAATAATTATTTAATTTTTATATTATATTATTACCTACTATACCTCTCGTGTCGAGTATAAGAAGTAATACGTATATTGTTACTACTGTAGAACAGCATTAAAGGCTTATTTTATTTATTTTAGTATAGGTACAGCATTTCCCAAACTATGGGTCTCGTCTCGAGCGAATATTGTGGGCCTGAAAGTACTAGGGCTGAACGAAAGGCATTACTCAAACCCGTTAATGTTGAGGCCATACTAAGCAACTTTTACTATGGGACCAACCCTGAAATAGCGAAAAATAATTGACTCACCCATACGTAATTTCCACATCAGACCAGCAAAATATATGAAACATCCAATTTTTTTCCGCGTTTTCGGGGTTGATTCCATAGTAAAAGTTGCTCAGTATGAGTAATTGCTTTTCGTTCAGTTACATACTGTATTTCATGCCCCTTTTTACAATCAAGAGGTGGTTCCCGAATTTGGCAGTTTTTGTTAAGCGGGTCGGAGCCCAATCAACTTTAGGAACTGGGAACCACTGATCTAATAGGTAATTCCATTGAAGGCGGATTGGTGGCAATTCTGTATGAAAATACTATTGCTGATTCTACAACAACATTTAGAGCTGATTTAGACGCCGCGCGAACTCGTATGCAATTTTAATTACATTGAGGACTATTGGTTACATCCAATTGCATCGACCAAACATTAACCGCAATGTAACACTCGCATGCGAGTTCTCGCAACATGTAAAAGGGGTGTTATACTCTATGCTAACCTTGAAAGGCCTCATAGATTACTACTTTGCACACTCGTACTAACTGGCTTACAATATTTGTAAACAAAAAAAGGAAGATGTCGCAATTCCTATTGTTACCCCTCGGACTATAACAATGAGTGAGCGAAGCATTACCTAACGCCTCAGTTTATTGGAATTGTCTATTTTAACCCAGTATTGTGTAAAAATGTTATCATTTCAGTACAATGCTGTATATTGAGAATGAGAAAAATTTCCTACCTTTTTCAATTCACTTCGATATGTTTATTTTATAAATCATTTTATTTTAATTAAACACAATCTGCGACACAAAAAGTAATTGTTGTTTTGTTTGATTATTTGTTGTTTGACCTTATTCTACAAATAAACCGGTATATAAAGACGTGTACAGTCAACTGTAAAAATATGGGTGCACAAATCATCTCAAAAATATGTCTCATAGCTCTTATGTCAGCGAATTAAGAACTATAGGACATATTTTTGAATAAGTTGGCTAAACCCATATTTTTACAGTTGAGTGTACATACAGGGTGATTCAGGAGACGTGAGCAGGACTAACAAAGCGCATTTTGTAAATTATAAGCAACTGTTTCGTATCAGTATTAGTGAGATTAACGTTAATTTTCTACTCGTGTTAAAATAGTACATTTCGATGCTAGTGCGGAAGGTATGTCATTACTTCACGAGTACCGAGATATCTTGCCACGAGCCGCAGCTCAGGCGAGTGGCAAGACTCGGGACGAGTGAAGAATGACATTTCCGCACGTGTATCGAACGACGTTTTTTAATACAGTTGCGAAAAAATAAGATAAACATTGTTAATCGTACACTAAACAAAAGTGGTAACAGTGACAGCTCGGTTAGACGTCGTCTTTAAGTATATTATATCTATGGGCGTTTGGCAGTTATTCCGTTCCATTCAGTCAACTTATTAAGAACGGAATTTTCAATATTGAATATTAAAAAATAAACGTGTTATAATGATGAAGAGGTAAGTAATTAAATATGAAATATGTAATATTTTTCGTATTTTTACATTAACGGTAGGTTTTTATGCTGATTACGACGTTTAAAGGAAACTAATATTAACACTCATCAATAAGTAGTCGTGAATTGGAACAAGTATAAATTTAAAAAAATTGGAAAAGTAAAAAGCACTAGTTCGAGATAACCAACTTTCCGCACGCTAAACAGCTACGTAAAGTAGCACTTTTTGAGCAACTGTATTAAAAAAAATATTAATAAATTTATTTACGACATGCATGGTCACCCTAAAATTAGAATACTAAACTACCGATATTCTGTGTCAAATCGAATGTCATCACTGTCATCACGGTCTGGTTACTTTTGAAAACTCGTATCTCACTCAAGTTTGACAGTTTATTTTCTTTGTAATCAAAATGCTGTCATTACGGTTAAAGAGGTTTTATGTTTATTAATTAGGTCTTGTAGGGTAACCAAGATTGTAGAGAATTAAATTTGCTCTCACCAAAAAGTTAAAAATAGGAAAAAGAGTAGTTGTTTCACCTAAATACGCCGGTGATCGATCAATTATCAGTTACTGAGTGTGCAGGATTAGTCCTGCTCACGTCTCATGAATCACCCTGTATACTGGTTTATTACTAATTACTGCCAACTGGTAATAGTCAAGCGGTTAAAGTGTGACCTTTAGTTCTGAGGTCGCGGGTTCAAACCTCGACTCGTAAATACTAATTAATTTCTTGACAAATTGTAACACCTTTTCTTACTTAGGGTGTCCTACCTCCAGTGTCAGTTTGACGTGCGTTTTTTGGGACACCTGTATACTCGTATCTATTTTGAAGGAAATTTTATACAGATTATTTACGTATAAGACTATCTTTTGCTATAGGGTAACGTTTATGAATTATTTACGAAAAACTATAAAAACGGACCGTTAACCCCGCCCTACCCGTTGGCTTCTCCCCCCACCCTCCGGTACTTTTAGTATGTTGTTTAATACATAATCCCTACAATATGCCAAAATACGCTAATACACATATTATTTCCCCGGGTTTTCCTTCGTCTTGTGGCCTAAATCATTGTATTGGCTCGCAAATCTTGGTTTTGGAAGTGCGAAAACACATAATGGCTCCTCTACACGATGGGCCAACGCCGGCCACTCCAAGGGAGAGGCAGCAAGTGATATTGCTATCTCATTCTACCGCATGCTGGCTGCGTCCCTTGGAGTGGCCTGCGTTGGCCCATCGTATAGAGGAGCCATTACACAGTAGAGCTGCCCAGATACGTTGTATATGTAATTGTAGGAGGGCTTGGACAGAGTCTTTCGGAGCTGGCGTTAGGCGTCAAGATCTTCAAGTCGGATGTATTCGAAGTCATCAAGACCCGTATTGACAGCAGTTCGCCAGTCCGATCTCCGAGATGCAAGCTTCTCCCACGACTCACTTGGTGGCCAAAAGGTGGCGCTTTAAGCCATCGCTGTAGAGCAGCGGTTCTCAAACTTTTTTGGTGACGGACCCCTTTTGGAAAGCGAAATATTTAACGGACCCCCAAATAAAAATTTTTTGTTCGTCACTGTGGACCAGATTTACCTATAGAAGTGCTGATTTATTTCTTATTATTACAAGTATTTTCGCGGACCCTAGGGTTCCGCGGAATACACATTGAGAATGGCTGCTGTAGAGCATCAGGTACTGCGCACCAGCCTCCTGTAGCTAGCTATAAAAAACCGGGCAAGTGCGAGTCGGATTCGCCCACCGAGGGTTGCGTACTTTGTAGTATTTGTTGTTGTAGCGGCAACATAAAATACAATATCTGTGAAAATTGCTACTGTCTAGCTATCACGGTTCATGAGATGCAGCCTGGTGACAGACAGACGAACAGTGTGGAGTCTTAGTATTAAGGTCCTGTTTTTAGCTTTGGGTACGGAGCCCTTATAATGACTATACTTCATTGCATGTTTGAGAAAGATTCATCGAACCTTACGGCCGCGATAACTCGTCACGTGACAGCCACCCACAGTGTCCACAGCGGGCGTTAAACATTCCGCGCACGCCAGCGCACTGCGTATGCGCAGGAGTGGATCATTACGCCCATTACCATGCTAAACGGTGTCGGGACACTTTTCGGTCAAACCTGTGTCAAAACTAGTCTGTATAGCCTAGTGTTATGTAGAATTGTTTCGGGTGAATCATTTTTTTTTATTCCGTCTAAGCTAACTATGCACAGACTTGCATAGAACGTGATCAACGTAAACATCATATTTACATTGAATATTTGACATTATTGAAGAAATTGCCACGCCTTGTCATTATACGAATACTACGAAGTGCGCAAGTTCGCTCGGCATTATATGAAAGGGCCTATCCTTACTTTCGAAATCTTTGGTTCAAAGAGAGGGCTAAAGGCCTAGATATCTCTATCACAAAATCAGATTTTAAGGCAATTAAATTCACCATTAACGATTTTCTGTGGTCACGAATCATAAAGGGCCATCTATTAAGCGTGGTACAACAAGAAAAAAATCAGATAAAAAGGACCTTATCATCTTTTTGTGATGGAAAATCCACTAATTTATCTTGATATCAGAAGACGTTGGTATAAAATGTGTCGTTTTTCGTTAAGTAGTTATTTATTACTTACATTTTTTTTTGTAAGTAAATATCTTTGTACCTACATAAATATGTAATCACAACGAATACAACTGTCTGAATAATCTAATTGCCGCAAAAAAAATTGCTTGTGTGGCCAGTATATTCAAATTTTTACTAAGCCGAAATTCATTCCGCTCATCTAAAACCCAAATGTTACTTTGCTTATTGCCTAAGGAAATCCTTCCAAACACCGATAAAAACTAAAGTATATTTTTATTCATATTTCTCGCAACCATATCAAGAGTCTTTGTTCTGTGTTTATGCGAAATCCGACCCTAATTTACATTCAAAACATTGCGGGCACCTAATATAGTTTCTTTGAAACTATAACACGAATTCTACACCGGATGGCCGTGAGGTGAGACAACGGATGAACTTATTTTAAATAGAGATATACATATATATATGTCATATAATTATCTACATACTTAGTAAAATTATGAATGAAACCTTTTGCGGGCCAGACACAAGCCGGTTATGTTAAACAATTTGTTAATTTCATTTTGTTTTGATACGACGCTGCCTCCCCGATTCGAACTTTAAGATACCTACGTCAATTAATAGATCTACTCGTAGAAACGATATGGATTAGATGAGTCAGTGTCAAAAATGACGTTTTTGTTTGAAGAAACGTCACATTTGTATCTTACTTAAGTCACACTTAAGTTCGAATCGGCCCTTGAGTCGCGTGTCGCGATAATTTTAAGAAACGAAAATAAGCAAGTAGGTACCAGGACATAGGTATATATACTCGTACATCTACAGGTAGATTAAAGTGACATTCCATTTCCAACTGCAGCTGCAATACTGTTCATTTTCTATGGAAATTGACAATGACAGCGACGCGTTTCCATAGTAAAATGAACAGTATTGCAGCTGCAGTTGGAAATGGAATGTCACTCTTACAGACATAGGGGATACCGAGGTGAGGTGTGACAGAGGAGAGTTGTGACATCGTCGATTTTTTGGAATCTATTAACTAGAAACTAGGTCGCAATAGCCCGCGTTAGTTCAAGTTACGAGCTAACAAACGCACACTGTTGCGACCTAGTTTCTAGTTAATAGATTCCAAAAAATCGACGATGTCACAACTCTCCGTTGTCACAACTCACCTCGGTGTCCCCTAGAAGTAGGTTACATAATACCTAAACTGAACATTGTGAACATGCCAAGTTTCATGTAATTTAAGCATGTTTTTTTTAACGAGAGCGGAACTACGAATGTACGAGAGCGGATTTTTGGCGGCGATTTCGTGATTTTTCAATTTATCATGCACATGTTGAGATATTATTTAAACATTGGTCGCAACAATATAGGTATCTGATAACTACTGCACAAGTGTATATACACTGTACGACTGGAAGACTTTTTTCTAAAACACTGGAAGCAAAACTTATGTCGACGCGTAACAAACATTTATCTATGAATTGCACAATTCATTATGAACCTTGTCACCTAGTTCACTAAGTGCATTTTCACGTGCGCTCGGCGCGGTAAACGGTAACCGATCGATATTTGCATGGAATGCTCATGCAACAAGAAAATGCACTATTATGGATTGATATGATTGCGGCAGTTGATGAGTAATGGGAATGAATGGACCGTATACTTTATGAGACAGATAATCGTGAGTGCACTCGTGTGTGTAAAATGGTTTAAATCTATTTTAAAACGCTTATTAACCCTTTACCAGGCTAGGGGATATATATTTCCCACATGCGGCACTTCAATCATATGTCCTATTATCATCTACATCGCGAACGCTCCAGAACGCAAAATGCCTACATCATTTTCCGTCGTTTTATCTTTACGTTAGCAATGTCGACGGAGCCCCGCTACCGCGGGGCTCCTATTCTGTGTGGTTTGGCCTTCAGCCATTTGAAGATAACTAACGAACCTAACCTACCTGTGTGATATAAAAAAGTGGTCACTTGCGTTCTAGACCATTCGCGATGTAGACTAAAAGCGATGTAGGCAAAAGGCACTAGTCATCATTTTGCGTTCTAGACTAATCTAGACCGTCCGCGACTATACAGGATGATTCATGAGACGTGAGCAGGACTAATCCTGCACACTCAGTAACTAATAATTGATCGATCACCGTCGTATTTAGGTGAAACAACCACACTTTTTCCTATTTTTTTATTTTTTGGTGAGGGCATATTTAATTCTCTACAATCATGGTCACCCTAAGGCCCACTTGCACCATCTCACTAACCCGGGGATAAGCGGTTAAACCGTTAACTTAGTGTCAAATTGTACTGGTAACCATGGTAACTCTAGGTTTAACCGGTTAACCCCGGGTTAGTAGAATGGTGCAAGTGGGCCTAAGAAACCTAATTAATAAACATAAAACCTATTTAACCGTAATGACAGCATTTTGATTACGAAGAAAATAAACTTTCAAACTTGAGTGAGATACGAGTTTTCAAAAGTAACCAGACCGTGATGACATTCAATTTGACACAGAATATCGATAGTTTCTTATTCTAATTGTAGGGTGACCATACATGTCGTAAATTAATTAATAACTTTTTTTTTCAAGACGATTAGAAAATTAACGTTAACCTCACTAATACTGAAACAAAACAGTTGCTTATAATTAAGGAAATGCGGCGTGTTAGTCCTGCTCACGTCTCCTGAATCACCCTGTATACCAGTAGGCCAATCAGTTTTTAAGGCCCCACTGAATGACCTGATTCAAAAATCATTCTGATGTCAGCGTTCGAATAGACCTGTTTGACAACCCCAGGCCCGGTTCTTTAGTGCGAATGCTTGTGCGATTTACGAACCTCCCGCGCCGCAAAGGATTCCAATCGTGACACACGGACAGACTGCCGTATTCGAACTTCAAGATATTCACAGAGACGACACGTACTAGATCCATTCTAGACACGTTATAGTTTAGATATCAACTAGTTCTCTTTTGCAGCGCAATTCGGGCAACCAATGTCACTTTTACGTTAGATAGAGTAAGATATCTATTAGATGTGAATTGGATCTCTAAGTCATATCCTGTGGAAATCGTTCAAGAGTATCTCCAGAATCGCGCAAATGTCAAATTTGCCAGGTTAGATCTTAAACATATCGTTATCGTATCTTGGTGATATCTAATAGATGTTTATTTCAAAATCAGAATCGGTCCAGTCCAGAATCGATTAAAATAGTAAGGACTTGTGCACAACCCACGCGAGGTTCGATAGGGGAGGGGGGGTAAACTGCGCGTCAAGGTGTTCCGTTCACATGACATTAAGCTCCAGACAAAGGTCTCTGTGTACATGGCAATAGTTCTGCCCAATCTCCTGTATGCCTCCGAAACGTGGTGTCTCTACCGAAAACACATTCGGACATTGGATAGGTTTCACCTTAAATGCCTGCGTGACATTATGAACATCTCTTGGTCAGATCGTGTCAGGAACACCGAAGTTCTACGCCGTGCTAATGTCAGCGGCATTGAAGCCTATCTAATACGGCGACAGCTGCGATGGTGTGGTCATGTCTGCCGTATGTCTAACGACAGAGTGGCTAAGTGCATCTTTTACTCTGAGCTGCAAAATGGCAAGCGGAAACAGGGCGGCCAACTTTTGCGCTACAAAGATGTGCTGAAGCGCCACATGCGGAGATGTGACATTGAGCCATCGCACTGGGAGACTTTGGCACAAGATCGGCCAAAGTGGAGGCATACAGTGAGTACCAAAGTGCAAGCCTTCGAAGGGCAGAGGCGAGTGGAACTCGACGCGAAGCGCGACGAGTTAAAGGCCCGACCACCTGCGGTCATAAATTACAATTTTGTCGGAGGGGTGCTGACATGCAGTGAATGTGGCCGTACATTTACTGCTAAGATCGGTTATGTCAGCCACCTGAGAGCTCACGAACGTCGCTCTCAGTAATCAGTACTATACAGTCGCCGTGGTCGAAACCGGCCAGGAAGGTATGAATGACGTCTGACTTTCAATCCGGAGGTCGCGGGTTCAAATCCTGGCTCGTACCAATGAGTTTTTCGGAACTTATGTACGAAATATCATTTTGATATTTACCACTAGCTTTTCGGTGAAGGAAAACATCATTTCATTCATTCATTTGGACGTAGTTACGCGAAAACGTTCCAACCCACAAGTCACTCGAAAATGAGTTACCATAACCAGGGTACTATTTTTGACATATTACATCATGTGCACACAAAGATGCTAGTATTTTTAGGTTAGTTTCATCAATAAAGTTTGACCCAAATGTTCCAACCCACCATTATACCAAGGACGTGTACTCAAAATAAAGTAAAAACATTACATGCATACTGAAACATATTGTTAAAAACTCCTTATAGAATAACATATCGTTATAATGTTCCACTTGTCTTGAAACATTATACTAAATTCATAAAACGCACATTTAATTTTTTCTTAAATGATCCATGTATGTTGGAACGTTTTTGCAAAATCTTTATACATTTTTTATTTCTGCAAAAATGTTCCATGTAATTTGAAACCTTTTAGATTAATCCATACTGTTTTTTTAAGCTGCGAAGACTGTTCTAAATAAATTGGAACATTTTATTATAACATATTATTTTCTAATTTTTTGCTATAAACGATCCACATATACTTGATCCATTTTTGCTATTAAATATGTTCGAGAGAAAAAAAATTTTTTTACCAAAATAAATAACTATGGTATATTTAAGTTTATGTATTTAGTCAAAACAATCAATGGACTATTTACAATAAAGGTGGCAACATTATTACTCTTTGCTCTCGTAAAATGACAGCACCAACGAAACGCACATGTGAAACGAAACGCCGCCGCGGACCTACCTGTCATTAAATGTCATGTAGCTGGTTTGTTAGCGCACACCGTTGTATGGGGACCTTGCACTTTGTGACTATGCGCTGAAACTTGGCACAGTTGATTCTTAGCTGGTCTTGAGCAGATACAGACCGGGGAGACATCGAGAGCCACCTCTCAATTAGTGGGGGGGGGGAAGTTCAACACTGCCGCGCTTCACTTGGAGCTGCATTTCTCTAAAACTATACCTATTAGGGCATGTAATATATTATTTTCGGATAAATTAAGGACAAGGAATCTACTTTTAGAACAAAAAATGCCCTTTCGAACAAAAAAGTGAGTAAAGTAGAAAAGACTAAATAACGTATTTTACATTTTTTTATAATAACATTTAAAAAAAAAAAAGAGTTGCAGGAATCTGAAAAAAAAATGCCGATGTGCCGCCGACATATTTATGAATATGGAATTCTTAGAGATTTTTGATTAAAATAACTCATTTTTAGTTACTTTGTCAAATTCGATCTCGTCGAGATATTAATCTCGATCTCGAAAGTGTGACTCTCGAGATCTCGAAACACCCAACCTAAAAAAAAACAAAAAATTAAAATATTATACCCAATCTCGATTCGGATATTTCGTGCGAGATTTCGAATCGCCAATCTTGTACCTAAAGAATTTTGTAAACCCATGACCATGCAATAAAATAAATTTCATATCAATTTCAATTTTGAAATATTAGAATCAAAAAGTTCAAAATAGATTTTATAGGTACATAACTTCAAAAATGTGTTCCCTCTCAACCCAAAACCCCTTGTCTCTCAGGATGATCTAGATATTTTCACACAAGACGGTTTATCGATAACTTCTTACATCACTAGATTCTTCTTCCTCGCGTTATCCCGGCATTTCGCCACGGCTCATGAGAACCTGGGGTCCACTTGACAACTAATCCCATGATTTGACGTAGGAACTAGTTTTTAAGTAAGCGACTGCCATCTGACCTTCTAACCCAGAGGATAAACTAGGCCTTATTGGGATTAGTCCGGTTTCCTCACGATGTTTTCCTTCACCGAAAAGAGACTGGTAAATATCAAATGATATTTCGTACATAAGTTCCGATAAACTCATTGGTACGAGCCGGGGTTTGAACCCGCGACCTCCAGATTGCAAGTCGCACGCTCTCACCGCTAGGCCACCAGCGCTTCTTACATCACTAGATTCTTCTTCTTCCTGGCGTTATCCCGGCATTATTATCGACATTAAATGTCGACGATTGC
The DNA here is from genome assembly GCF_963556715.1 of Cydia fagiglandana. Lineage (NCBI taxonomy): Eukaryota > Metazoa > Arthropoda > Insecta > Lepidoptera > Tortricidae > Cydia > Cydia fagiglandana. Next base: position 4,383,422 of record NC_085949.1, on the reverse strand, counting down.
CCATCACTTTTCTGCCTGTGTACTTATTTAGAAACTTGACTCCGCCCTTAAAATTAGTGCGATAAGTACAACTGCAGCACAGGCGAAACATACTTATTTACTTACTTACTTACTGCCGTGGCGCAGTGACCCGAAGTGGATCTTGGCCTCTGACACTAAGGAACGCCATGCTTTTCTGTCATGCGCCGTTTCTGTCCAATCGACGGCACCGAGCTCGTTCAGATCTTTCACGACCTCATCGCTCCAGCGATACCTAGGACGCCCAACCGGTCGTCGACCCTCCGGACGGCCCGAGTACGCTCTCCAAACCGCTCGATCTTCACCCATACGGACCACGTGCCCGAGCCATCGGAGTCTTGAGGCTTTCGTTTCTCCGACTATATTGGGCTCGGCCACTAGATCTTCGATTTCCTGGTTCCTGCGTAGGTATCCTCCATGAGCCATCTTCTCCGCGAGTGGGTCCAAGTATCTTCTGGTAGATCCTCCGTTCAGCCACCAGCAGTGCGTATTCCTCTCTTTGTGTTAGGGTCCAGGCTTCGCATCCGTACATCAAGATCGGTCTGATTATAGTCTTGTATATACGGAGTTTCGTCTTTCTGGTCATTAGCCTGGACACCAACACTTTAAGAAGAGCAGCTGTGCACCGGAACGCGTTCTGAATTCGGGTTTGGATCTCCTCTTCCCTCCGATTGCTGTCTGTGACGATACACCCAAGATATTTAAATTTCTCTACACCTTTGTAAGAGGTTTGTCCTATAGTGAGATCTTTCCTACAAATAGAGTTATTTCTGTATCGCTTCATATGAAGGTACTCAGTTTTCTCCCGACTAATTCGTAGGTCAACCTTCACTTCCTCTTCCTCAACGAGCAAAATGACGGTGAAAACGGGAGTCGGCCTAACAGACCGGTTTGATGTCGGTACGGGTCTCAAGCAAGGGGATGCTCTCTCTCCCATACTTTTCAACTTGGTGCTCGAATATGTCACCAAGAAAGTTATAGCCTCTGGTGGCGGAGTAGAGTTGAACGGTAGCCACCGAATTATTGGGTATGCAGACGACCTAGCCCTTCTGGGGGAAAACGAGGCGGATGTCCGTAGGGCTGCTCAGAGCCTAGAGGCCAGGCGAAACATCCTGCGTAAAAATCTCAAAAATCGAGGTTTCGTACTCGACTGTTTCCTCCTCCAAAACTTAACCAATCAAACTTAAATAACCAAAAAGAAGAAAACAATGTTATATGCTTTAGGTCAATTTAAATTCATTACATACACTTAAATTCGTTTTGGAACGTTTATGCATAATTGCTATTTAACAAGTTTCATACAAAATTAAATTTAGCGAAAACGTTTCAAACTCGTTTTACCTATTTATATGCCCCTTGTATTATGTATTTACAAAAAATATGCATATCATTCAATAACCAGTTTGGCATTCCACAGTAAAACCAATAGTATTTGCCTGAAATAATTACAGGGAAAAAGTGTACCGCTAAAACACAAAATTGCGTTTATCTCAAAATGGGGTCGCTGTGGGTTGGAACGTTTTCGCGTAACTACGTCCATTTCATTTATTTATTTCTATAACAATATGATTTTGTGTTAGAAAAATCTTACAAACTAATACATGCACATAATTAAAATTATACAATAACAGCGGAAACCTGCATACATCTGCGAAGAAATTCATAGGTGTATGTGAAGTCCCCAATCCGCATTGGGCTAGCGTGGGGACTATAGCCCAAGCCCTCTCGCGCATGAGAGGAGGCCTGTGCTCAGCAGTGGGAGGTAAATAGGCTGAAATGATGATGATGATGATGATGATCCTAACTTGACATTAGATGTCGACTATGAAATAACGACCGTTTTGGTAAAAAAACTGATGATAACTGATGTATGGAGTTACCACTCCTTCTTTACTTATATTACTCTATGACAGCGGTCGGCAACCGGCCCGCGGGCCGCATGCGGCTCGTGAACCTGTCACTTGCGGCCCGAGCGCCACTTTGGCTATTTTATATGTAATAGTGACAAAAGCCAATGTCTCATAGTCATAAATATTAACAAAGTACGGCCCGCGTCACCTCCGTTAACTACTATGTGGCCCTTGGCTGCTAAAAGGTTGCCGACCGCTGCTCTATGATATTGCTATAGAAAAAGGCGGTGTACTTACGTTATTCTTTGTGCTAAGCGTCCTTTCCTTTTCCTTTCTTTAGCAAAAATAACAGGAGAAATCTTCGTTAATGTCAAACTCAAATAATAAAACAATGTCATTATTGTACTGTTTTCGCGGCCGGGAAGATCTTTAGATCATTACTGTATTGTTTGTCACCTTTTAAAACCATGTGTACACTTCGTCCGACAAAATCGAGTCTCCACAAATTGCCGTTTCCCGGTCTCTTAAAATCTCCAAACTTTGTTTAAATTACGACTTCACTTCTTCACTATACAACAACAAGTAAAGTATACTAACACTAGGTAGAATTTCATTTCCTACCGATGTATTTCATCAAGGTACTTAATCGTACCGTACTCTTATGTTTGCTGATAAGTCACGCCAGCAGCTGTGTCCAGAAAACCAATAATAGTTGATCTCTGTTCACGTACAACTTACATGGGTCTAGAGTTAAAGCTTAGGTTGGTTAGCTTGAAAGTTAAGTAGGCTGGCAAAGGAAATTTCAGGGCCGCTCTCAAGGCAATTGTGTTTTTCTGAGAGTTACTTGAAGATTGTTTGGAGCGGTTCTTATATGACAAGTTTTGAAATGAATTACAACCCTATTCGAACTTTAAGATACGTCAAATATTTCGGCTAGATACTATATGAATTAGATATGTCAGTGTCAAATGTGACGCTTCGTCAAACAAAAATGTCACTTTTGACACTGACATATATAATCCATATCGTATCCATGCCGTATCATATCCATATCCATACCGTAATATTTGACGTATCTTAAAGATCGAATCGGGCAGTTAATATTAATAACTCATGACATGTAGGTATTATTGATATCGGCTATTAGTTACTAGGGTTACAAGTATTAGTTATTTACATAGTTGTTGGCCGCGCTCGCCGTCCGTGTGTCCGCGAATTCTGCCCTTATTACCTCTAATTGTTGGATTTACGAGATTGCATTGAGACGTTACATTGTGACGGACAGACGGACACACTGGCAGTTTTATTGACGAACGGTCGGATGAGTTAGATTAATACGTTTTAGATGTATGTTGTACCTACAGGGTGAAATTTTAATCACCAGACATTTTTATTTATTTATTTTATTTTATTTATTAATAATAACGGTACAGCTAACGTAACAGTTGCCCAACTAATCTTCTTCACGTTATCCCGGCGTTTTTGCTCATGGGAGCCTGGGGTCCGCTTGACAACTAATTCCAAGAATTGACTTAGGCATTCGTTTTTAAGTCATTTCACTTATCCCATTGTATTTAATACCTACTTTATTCACACCGGCAAATCAATTAATATTTCACTTTATATGTTAATTTTATTTCACTTTAGATGTTAATTGTATCGTATTCTAGGCAAATTAAACCCTTACGAGTAACTCTGCTCTACTAAACTACGGACGCTAAGCGCGAAGAACTTCGTACATTGACCCGCCTATTCCTATCTCTATCGCACGCGCCTTTTTGTATTGCTGTCTCGCTCGCACAGTGGCATTGACAGCCAGCGTCATGGGCGGGACAGCAATATAATTACGCGCGTGCGACAGAGATAGGAACAGGCGGAATCCTACGTGATTAGTGACATTGGAACGCTGTATAGTGCACATGTATAATGGCTCCTCTACACGATGGGCCAGCGCCGGCCACTCCAAGGGACGCATTTATGCGTTAGAGGGAGCAAGTGATATTGCTATCTCATGCTACCGCATGGCTGCGTCCCTTGGAATGTCCGGCGCTGGCCCATTGTGTAGAGGAGCCATAACATACTCATAATCAGTAATGACGTCTCTAGTTTCTTTAAACGCCACCAGGTGGCGTCACTCATGCGTAAGTCACGTGTAAAAAGTTTGTTTTTGTATGCGAAATAGTACATTACTACAGAGGCCGGGACGAAAGGGGTTGCCGGCCGAAGACATATAGACGGTCGGACGGACGGATAGGTCTGAGCGCGGGCAACCTCATTTCCCGCCGAGGTATGTATAGTGCTTTTCTCAAACATGCAATGAAATAAATAAAATAAAAAATCCACGAAACCCAAGTTATATTTATAGAAAAAACTAAAAGTAAACTACACCCAAAATATAACCAACACGTACCTATATCATTATCAATTTATCACGCGTATGTTTTACACGAGTCGCAAATATACTACCCGTATATTTTCATGTATCTTTGATTTTTTCGCCTTGTATCCGTCTGACTGTCGTTTTCGTCACATAAGTTTACATAGTCTTTCATGTTGATATCATGTTTCACATACATCGTTGCTTTATGCATGGAGTAAATAAGTATAATTTCCACAGTGTTGACGAATTTGTAGTTACATTCATTTAAAATATCCCACAAAACTGTTTCTAATAAACTTTAAGCCATTTTTCTTAGATTCTCAAATAATAAAATTGCCATAAGCAACCATATATGTACATACTTCGTCTTTGACTTGGCGGCAGAGGCACGAAGTTATTTAAAATCAATTCTACTGCTTACGCTGCCAATTCCAACACCTACGATTACAATTAATATTAATTTCATTATTTCGTCGGAACTCATATTAAAGTCAAAAAATCAACAACGCACCATAAATCCAATAAAACAGAATGAATATTTTTCAACTTTACCTCCATATCAATTAAAAAAAAAAATAACTACGCGTGTTTGAGTAGACCTTTTTACCGCTAACGTTTAGATGAAATATTTTAAATGTTTTTATTTGTGTAGTTAAATTTATAATTTAATATTATAAAATTATATAATGTATTATTTATTAAGTTCATGTTGATTTTATACAAATAAAACTGCAAATTATAGCAAACATTGTTTTTTGTTTTTTTTTATAGGCGTAGTGGCAGAGTGTCATTACGAACCATAAAGCAAATACTGCCCCTAGTTTTTTTTTATGGATGAATGCCACGATGCTGTGTCACAAATGTCTGTGAAATGAAAATTAAAAAAGAGGACTTTGCCGGCCTAGGCCTGCAAGATGTGTATGAAATTCCATTAACGACCTTTTGTCCTAGCCGCACCTGAAACGTCATACTTCGCAGCCTATTATAAGGAACATAACATCAATATTTCATTGCATGTTTGAGAAAAAGAATTTTATTACCATTGATTTGTTTCAATGAATTCCTAGTATTCCAACATGAAATGGATTAACATACCTAGTGTTGCACATACTCCGTTTTTTAGGGTTCCGTACCAAAAGGGTAAAACGGGACCCTATTACTAAGACTTCGCTGTACGTCCGTCCGTCCGTCCATCCGTCCGTCCGTCTGTCCGTCTATCTGTCTGTCACCAGGCTGTATCTCACGAACCGTGATAGCTAGACAGTTGAAATTTTCACGGATGATGTATTTGGGCGTTTTCGGAAAAAAATATTTGGGTAAAATATCACTGTCCTACGACTTTGGTATACTTTTTTACCGTCAAATACTGTTTTAAAGTGTACTACATGTATACAAAAATTGTAAAATGATTTATTATCTCAGTATTTATGGTAAAAAAACTGATTAAATGGTACTTTAAAGTAAAGAAAATGTACAAAAACTGAAGAAAGGGAGATGATTTTTGAGTGTCCCATGCACACTTTGCATACTTTGGATCCAAATATTATATATCTGCCTCCTTCTAGGCCCGAACCTGGTTGTTGTGTGATAAGATCGTACCAGCCAAAATCTATTAAAAGCCTTATTTTTTAGCACCTAAAGTAAAAATATGCATTAAAGTTTAATTTATTGTTGTCCTTCAATATCGACGTAGTGGAAATTTCCACCAACGTCACGGAGTTTTTAGCAACTTAGTAGCAAAAATCTACTAATATCATACGGATTTTTACATGTTCGTAACATTATGTTCCTATAATTACCCGGTGTTTAGGTTTTACAAGGCAATTGGGCTCGAAAAAAGCTAGTGTAGGTTGTGCGTCACGCTGTGCAGAAATTTGTTTTCCACAACGAACTGAATTAAACTGAAGATAAGGAGTCAATTATTGACTAAATATTTATGAATTACGTTAGATTATTATGTGTTGTATGATATCAAATAATTATAATTAAGAAAATTCAAACGATCAGACCGCTATTTCGCTTTATTAACCAACCGGCATGCCTACGTCACATCCAAAACGTTACGTGATGTATTAGTGGAACAAAAAAACGTGACGTATGGAATGAAAATGCACGGTTTACATGCCGTCAGTTTAAGTTGCCAAAATATAGTAGGTAGAGTGATATTAAAAACACACAAATAATTTTATTCTAGCTACATACAGGGTGAAATTTAAATCACTGGCCATATTCATTCCCGGCACTAGGTTACACTTAAGGAATCTATTTAGCGAAAAAAAAGAGTGCATTTTTTTTTAATTTTCATTTTTCAATTTTTAAATATTTTCCACGAGTCGTGGTCACCCTATTACCACAAATGTAAACAAACCTAATAGTAATTTTAACAACAACATCAGCAAAACCCTTATCTGACCTTCAATAAACCTTATAATCGTTGCAATAGGGTCCACCTAGTTAGTGTTGGCGATGGTAGGCAGGTTTATCAATTTCGAGGGTAGTCTAAACTAAACCATTCCGCGCTAGCGGTAAACATAACGGTAAGCATAAATGATTAGTCACTCGTCACTCGCCAACATTAAAATAATAATCGCGCGCGTACTAAGGTTAAAAAAAATGTTTTCGAACCGGGAATATTACGAAGTGGTACGGTGTTATTTATTAAGTGGTGAGTGTTTACGTGGTGCACAAAGATTATACGAAATGGAATCAGTTCCACGCCTTCGCAGACAAGGATTGAATCCAAGAGTACCATCTCGTGGGACTTTCGTTAGTTGCGTAAGTTGATTCAATTTTTTAAATACGCCTGAATGCAAAGATTCCTGACCTAGTTTTTACTCATTGTTTTTAAGCCACGGACGTTTTGTTAATAATCATTAGTCAGAATGTCAGAAATAACATTTTAGATTAAAAATGGGTTGCCTTTGTATTTTGACGGTTATTACTTATGTAGGTAAGCGTCTTCTTATCTCGCTGCAATAGGGTTCATAATTGGTGACGCGATTGCAAACAGCGGGAGAGGCGGGGTGTCAATGACCTTAACTGATAAGAGAGAAGCGGGTGTGGGTAGTTGTCAGTTCACCATAACGTACGAGGTTTTTGGGACAACTTGATGATGAGTTATTTCGAAAAAAAAGTACTGAGCGGTATTAAAAGAAAAAACACGTGTTTAATATTTTTTCGAGTTCTTTCGGGTGTTTCAATTTGGCCAGTGAATTAAATTTCACCCTGTATATTCTTCTAACTACTCGACCTACTAGTAATTACTTAGCACCAGTGGCGGCTCGACCTAAGAAACGCTGGCAGGCGCAGGTTATGCTTGCGACTGCAGCAGTATTGCAGTACGACAATACTGCTAACTGCAAATGTCAAAAAACTGGGCAGCAACATCTATTTTGATTTTGTAGCAGTAATGCAGTCGGCAGTATTATCGTGCTGCAATACTGCTGCAGTCGAAAGCATAATTACTGCAGGAAATTTCAAAATCTGTTAAGTTAAACTATAATAATAGGTATTAATTAGTCCAGCAAGTACCTAGACTTAGCTCATGAGATTACCGCCATGTGGGATGTTGACTCGACGATCATTGTTCCGATAGTCGTGTCAGCAAACGGTCTCATAGCGAAGAGTCTCGACCAACACCTAGAGAGACTCTCGCTGGGTGGTTGGATCAAGGGTCAGATGCAGAAGGCGGTAATTTTGGACACGGCGCGTATAGTACGCCGGTTCCTCACTCTGCAGCCCTGACCACCGGCAGCTTGGGCCCTGCCCCGCTGCCGGCGGCACCCTAGGTTAGGTTTTTTATAATGTGTTTATATGTATTTTTTATTGTTTTGTAAGTGTTTTTATATTTTACTTTTATATTCATATTATAAAAATACCTAACTTAAGAAGAAAAATGAATAAAGGGTATTAATTACTAAATTATTTAATTTAGTACAACATTAAGTAGGTATTAAATTAAGTAGCTATTTTCCGCACATGTAAACCCTTCATGTAGTTCCTAAACGCGATATTATGGTCCATAACGTCACTTTGTCCTACTGTGGCTGTGATTGATTTTATTAGAATTTATATTAATTTTTAGGATAATTGATACTGATTTCGATCTCATTTGCAAGAATAATATATGATAATTATTAAAAACAACTTTTTATAATACCTTTACCTTACGTTT